>NC_142631.1:2502500-3127500 GCF_059453375.1 Lepisosteus platostomus
TGTGACGGTGAAGATGTTCTAGGGAATTAACTGGACAAAACATTCAGATAAAGGGTGACCAGACACATCTATCTGAACGTAAAACACTGCAGCTCCTGCTGAGGGATGTAACTAGCAAGTAAGATTAAAGCAGTCTTAACACTATCAGATAATCATGCAATGGAGAATTATTTTATTCCCAAGTCACCAGTTCCTTAGAGTGATACAGTTGTCTGAAACTGAGGGGTTTTTTTTTTGGTAAAGAACTCTGAAAGAAATTTAATACCGGCTGAAAAAAGAGAAAATGAAAGAGATTGCACTGCACTAGAAGAATACTTATTAAGATGCAAATTTCATCCTGTGCAATATACCTCCTGCTTTTCACAGCCGCATTTATCTACATTTTAATGCAGGGAGCTATGAGGGACCGAGCTCAGATTTAAACTTTTTATTCTTTTTTTAAAATGCTTAGCAAATTTGACAAATTACCAGGCTTCTGAAACACAGGAAGCTGAATTATGTTTCATCCCAATTGTGTCGCAGTGAAATTATGCCTCAGCTTATCAGAGTAAAAAAAAATGTGTAACCTCCTATGCTATTAGTTTTATTTTTAAAAAAAACTCCAGGTTCAGGTGGATCCAGGCCTTCCGGTGCCGTCAACAGGAGTGTCACAGCAAACACTCAGGCGGGATGAGCGAGAAAAGACCAGAAAGGGAACGTTACCTACCATCACGTAGTAGTGTCTGAAGAGCTTCAGCTTGGCCAGGTTTATCGCTGCTAATGGAGGAAAACAAAGGGCAAGTGAGTATATTAAAATTAACACAACTCAATGAGCAATGCCAAAAGGCAAGTGCACAAAATCCGCACAAGCGCACATGAAACAATTCAGGCTCAATCCCTTTTTAGGTCTCACCTGGACCCTCTGACACACACTGGCCGTGAGAATGCACCTGCGTGACGCTGGACACCGAGTTCAGGCTGCGAGACACTGCGTCTCAGTCGCAGGAGCACGGGAACATATTTCACAGGGCACATAAGCAGTGTAGGGGCGATATAGAGGGCTACTTCATAGCATCGCACAGCGCGCGTTTGCGGGAGGAAAGAAAAATCTAAATTAGCCTCCCCCTTTAAGAGAAATCTCAGTCGCCATCTGTGCAATCTCCCGCACCAGCTTTTTCAAGGCAGTGCATCTGCAGCATTTGACCAAAATCGGGTCTTATGATTATATGTGACACAGCCATCTGGGCTACTGTGCACGATTATCTAATGCACACCAGTCACTTCCAGAAAAGGTCACAGAGAGGATTATAAAACAAAGGGGACAAAAGCAAAATCCGCCGTAGTCCCCTGTAACGCATCGCAGGGAGTGAAACACGATGCCTCACGTCGGGGATACGGGACTGCAGGGTAGGAAAAAAACCACATCCTTCCCAGAGCGCTCACAGGGCTGATCCCCTGTCCAGAATGACAGATGGAGGAAGTGGAGGATATTAAGGACGGGAGAGAGAGAAAGGAGAAGCACAGGGGGCAGCATGCCGCAGTCTCCCCACACTGTGAAAGCCCGCCCCCACCACCACCGACACAGAGATCACTCCTATTCTTCCCCCTCCTTTCTCCCAGCAGAAAGCAGGTGCGCTCGCGCCTGCCTGCACCTCTGCCCCTTCAGGCCCAGGAAAGGGCACGACCGGACGTTTCTGCTCTTGGCGCGGTTGGGGGAAAAAAAAAAGACGCCCAGCAGCCAGGTACACCGATCCGGCACTTTCTAGCACGGCACAGACACGGCCTGTTCAAACCACAAGCCTCCAAACTCCCCCACCCCTCCCCTCATTTCACCTTTTGTTTTTTTCCCCACATGTCGAGGGAGGGGGGAAACCCCCCCCCCCCCCAACACACACAATTTGTCTCACTCATGTAAACGCGGAGAGTAAAATACCGCAACAGCTTTGCTGAAAATCACAGCGGGTCTTGCGCGGCAAGGTGTTACTTGGAGCTCGTTCAAAACTGACACTGTGAAGAGCGTACCGCGAAGGCCTGGAGTTAGAGTAATGCTGAGATAAGGCAGCCTGCTCATTAAGTGCCTTTAGGTGACCATGCAGCGCTATCAGAGGTGGAGGATTCAAACCCAACACACAAAGTCTTTAAAAACACAAGAGTGCAGCACGAGTTACTGCGTGAAGACGGGCTCTGATGTGACAGGGAACAGTTAACACTGCAGACAGCCCCAGGAAACCAGGGAGCCTGCTCCTGTCTCGCTGTCAGCTCCTCTTCTCCAGGATTCCGTTACAAGGCTTGCTGAACTCCGAAAAAAACAACACGGAACAGAGAGACGCTTCTCCCGGGAAGTCAGAAATCCAGAAATCGGGGATGAAAGGATATATTTGGAAATGCAAGGCAAGGGAAAAAGTAACAAGCCTGAGTTCATTATTTACTCTGTATTCTGCTAATTAACGTGGACAAATCAGGAAATCAGGTCTGGTGAGGACATGTGAGGGCCTCCAGATTTGCACAGCCTAGTAAGGAAAATCTGCAGATTAGTGCCTTTCACAGATGGGGGGGGGGGGGATAGTTTATAAATTGGATTGTGCTGAGATAAAATTATAGCAGATTCGCAAATGCCTAGAATGTTCGGTTTTGGGAAAGGTTTGCCTGTTTTGCACTGCCACCCCGATTTGGAATTAAAATCCTGAAACGCCTTTCATCCCACTGTGATGTCCCATATGCGCTACACACTGCATGGTGAAGGCTGAAGAAACAGGGAGGGACAGCATCACACGTAAGGAAAATATATCCATGCACACAGTTGGTACTTGAAGTCACAGCTGTCACTGTAAATGAACAGGGTACACACATACATAGAGCAACTTGAAAAGTTGTGTGGTGGCTCTGTGGCTCAGGATCTGCGCCTGTGGCTGGGAGGATGCCGGTTCGTATCCCGTGGCCGGCAGAGGAATCCTACTCCGTTGGGCCTCTGAGTAAGACCCTTAACCACAGCTGCTCCAGGGGCGCTGTATAAATGGCTGACCCTGCGCTCTGACCCCCAGCTTCTCTCCCTGTCTGTGTGTCTCATGGAGAGCATGGTGGGGTCTGCGAAAAGAATTTCCTAATGCAAGAAATTGTATAGGGCTGATAAAGTGATCTTATCTTGAAGATCCAACGTATTACCCTAAGGGGAACAACACGAGCGCTATCTTCAGGGAATTCACATACTGTGGGAGCATGGTGGCGCTGTGGTTGGCATTGCTAACTCACAGCGCGGGGTAACTGGGGTCAATTCTTGGGTTGCTATCTGTGTGAGGTCTGCATGTTCTCCCTGGGAGCTCCCCTTTCCTCCAAAGGTCAAAGACACGCTGCTACGCTAACTGGCCTCTGGGAAAACCGGACCTGGTGTGAGTGTGTCCCCGCTGGTGTCTGGGGTCCCCCATCTAGGGTGCATCCTGCTTTTGCGCCCATTGCTTGGTGGGGTTAGGCTCCAGCTCCCCGCGACCCAGAATTTGAAGAGGTTAGAAAACGGATGGAGGGAAAAACAAAACAGCCCCGATTCGCCAGGGTGCAAGAGACCGAAGAGTGACTGGGTAGGGATGAAACAGCTGTCGCGCTGAAGGCGCAGCTGTAGAGGAGAGACCTCGCCGCCTGTCAGCGGCGTTACAATCTGTTTCGCACCCAGTCCCTGCTGCTGACCGGCCGTTCCTGAGCAGGCAGGGGCGACAGCTGGATGCCAGATTAAAGCCCAGGGAAGACTCAGCGCACCGATCCGTGATGCGGAGGGCGGGCGGCTGGGTGATAAAGGACAGGCAGATTTGGCTCGAAGTTCACCGAACGCTCCTGGAAAAGAGTACGTTTTGAATGTTGCACCGGTGCTTTTGTTAACTCAACACGGCACGGCGAAGACATAAAGACAGGTGGACTTACAGACAGATCAATGGATCACAAGACGGCAAGCGTGTTAAACAGAAAGGTATTCTTTGAGATCGTCTGCTCTTAAGTACACTGACTGGGGGCACGACAACAGCTCCGCTGCCACTGGGAAATGTAATCAGATATTTCGCAATACCGTTCCTCCCATTCCTGCCCAACAGCTCTCTTTTCTTAATTAAACTGCGCTCGGAAACAGGTCTCCGAGTCTCCACAGCGGAAAGGCAATTATCGTTCTCTTTACGCGACGACAACACGCTCCTGCAAGGGCTGACAGCCCAAATTTAATTTGAAAACAATTACAATCAGACCGCATCACTGCAACATGAGCACAGCTATGAGCACAAACAAGCTGCAGACGTTCAACTGCCTCGAAACCTTGAACTTTCACGCGAGGAAAAAAAAAAATCGCATTCCGGGAAATTAATTTTAGATGCTACTTCATCACCTTTTAAGAATCATAAATAGTTTATATATCGTACTGAAAATCTGCACGCAGCTCTGTATTGATGATAAAACAGTGCCATTCTCAAAAGCCATATTCTTATCATCTTCCTGTTTTGTAAAGAAGTACTTCACTGTTACTCCATCTACAAACACTAAATATCCATATATCAGATCAGCATTGAAAAAACACTCGATGGAGGTCTTCAGAGCCTTATCAGTAACTCAACCCTTTAAGAACAACCTACCTGCAGCAATCAGTAAACCTTTCTGCTCCCTAATTAGACAAACGTGATGACAACTGCACATCGCAGACTGCATCACTGATGGTTATATTTCACGGAAAGAACCAAATGAAACCTGTGGCCTCCAGTAGACATTGTGACGTTTGATAATGGACAGGAAGCCACGTGTCCGGTTTTTGTCCAAGTCTTCTCGAGGAAGAGCAACGAAGAACGAGCACACGTCTCGTCAGAGCCTGAAAGGGCCTCTGTGCTGAATTTTAATTAATTAATACACCCAGGCCGGGGGGGGGGGGGGGGGGGGGCCTCTGGGCTCACAGGCATTAGCGGACTAAACCGCGTCCTCATCGAGTCCTTCGTCCATTTCCCTTCGCCAGCGAGAATTTCCCTGCTCCTTTCCCGTGGCGGAGGGGGAACAATCTCTTCAACGCACCTCGGAGGGCCCAGAGCAAATGGGTGGTCAGCGCACCAGGCTCCTCTCGGGGAGGTTTCAGGGTGCACCGCAGTGACACCCCTCGAGAGGAGCACTGTACCCCCCCACTGCTCCGGAACATATGTGGGAGCAGCTCGGAAACGGATACACCTGCCATCAGCTAGCACCCCCTGCAGGGAGGGGCAGGCATAAACCCAGTCTGCTTACCTCCAGCATCAGGGCTCCAGCAGAAGCTACAGATTCTTTACCTGCACTTCCTCAGAATTAGCAGGCAGCCCACCAAAACTGCCTAATTTCCGTAACACGGCGAGAAGCAATGACAGACAGAACAAAGGCAGATCTTTTCAAAAAACGAGCAGAATTTTTTAATTTATTAAATTATTTAATTAAAATTCTAACACAGCACTTGCTTGCTGCAAGGGAGTTGAATTTGGGACTGGACACGAAGGGCGCCAAAAAGGCAACATTCTGTATTCCTTAACGCAACAGGCGCAGATATTATCAAGGCAAAAACTAGGCAGATTTCGAGGCTGATCTTGTTTCAGAGGATCAGCTGGCAATAAGCATGGTCATACCAGAGAGACGGAGGGAAAAAAAATTGTTCTCTGACCAAATCTGGGAAATTTCATGCTTAATCATAACTGGAATGAGGCCCAGAAGGCAGATGAAGGCAGTAACTGGACTGGAACTACCAAGAGCGATGCTCTCGGAAGGGAGAACAGCATCCCACTCGTCCTGTACGCCGGCACACACTGCACTGTCAGACCCCTGTCACGTCCCGGGGCAGGTCGGCGTGACCCACTCCAACTGCCCCAGCGGGAGGAGGGGGGCAGGGGGCCAGGGCAGACACAGCTGGCTGTCAGGAGCCAGAAACAGCGGAGAGAGGCCGAGCCAAAAAGCAGAAGGCTTTCAGAACCCGGGCCCTGCAGGGGGCACCGGTGGGGGGGTGGGGGGTGGGGGGGATCTTCTGCTTGTAATTGTCAGCACTGCTCTCACTCTGCTCACTCAGCAGGAAGAGATAGCAGCGAAAAAACAAGTTTTCAAAGTGTTGTTTAAAAAAAACCCACAAGAAATTCCCTGCAGAGTGATATTCAGGGCCAACTCGCATCGCAGAGCCTCTTGGGAGGAGTTTTATTAGTCTTTTTTTTTTTAAAAAAAAAAAAGCTTGGCTCTTCAGCGAGAAGCTGGCGGTACGACCCAGAGCCCCGGCCCCCAGACAATCCTGACATTTTAACATCCAGACCTGCAAGCTCGAGAAAAGCACCTGGAGCAGAAAGACCAGCTGGGTTTGATCTGCCTCGTCACAGGATCCAAAACCCCCACAGGTCTGCCAATTCCAGAGCCTGGACCCGTCTGAACCAGCTGCAGACATTCGTACCCCTTCGCTTTCTGAGCTTGGTGCCACTCTGAACCACAGGACCATGCGCTCACTAATGCTGGAAGCACATATCATTGGTACAAATGGGAGCATCAAGATCTCGACACCAACAGCATCAACACCTGCGACTGCGGGAGATCTAGTCCAGCACTTTGCCGACGTGACAGGACACCAGCTTCCTATTGAAGTAAGTGCTACCAGACTCCTAAATAATCTTATACTCTACACCCTAAAAATAGAGTACACATGGCAGACTACCTACATACTCAGGTCTGACAACAGATAAGCCAACAGGTACAGAACAGCTCACATCCCCCACAGCTTAATTACTTCAATTTAGCAATTAACAGCTGAGCTGTAATTAACAGGGGTGGGCTAGGAGAGCAATGCCTTGATCTCCAGCCCCTCCCCTCCCCACCTCCACCAGCCCCAGCTGTGTGATCAATACTCAAGTCAGTCTGGTGGGTGGGCTCCAAGATCTGAGAGCTCGGGGGGGGCGGGAGGGAGTAAATAATGTCAGTACAACCAGGGATCACATCTGGAACAGCTGCGCTCTCTGATCCCAGGGCCCCTGGGAGGCACACTGACACACACGGCATGTGTGAAAGGCTGGAGGGAGCCTGCAGTCACACTGTGTACTGAGCTGCATCCTGCACACTCATCTTGGCACATCAGTGTTATCAGCGTCAAGGGGAGCCGTCTCCGATTAGATCTCCATCAGCAGCGGCACTATAACGAGGCAGGCACCCTTTTCAGTCATGAGGGGCGTTGAGCCATGCAAACAAAAAAAATACTGCAAACAGGCAATAGGAAGACAGTCTGCTTTCGCACACACCCAATGCAAATAACCACCCTGACCACGTCCGCTGCCGGCTGCAACAGTGTAAGCAAGTGCGCCCCCTGCAGCTGGAAACCTCACATCACCGGCTTGCAGACTCCTGATCGCCGCAAGCTGAGCAAGGGAATCTGATCAGATCAGTGTTTGGCAAAAAAAAAAATAAGGCTGGTGGCCCAGAGACAACCAAAGACAGAAAAGGCGTCGCTCTGGTGCCATCACAGCATGCACGTGTGTGGGAACAGTAATGGAAACAAATCATAACAGCAGGATACCTTTTATCTTGACCAGAAGAACGCACCCCGTGCAGAAATGCTTTGACGGCTTAGAGAAATCGCTGTATAGATGAAGAACGTGTCCTAGATCTGTATTTACACTGTTGAAGCACAAGACCGAAGTTGCGCACTAAAGGAGAGCTGGGTGTCTCAAGACCAGGAGCCGGCAGTGCCCCACGCACAAAAACAAACATCACTGAATCAGACTCTCCATTCCCTTGACTAACGAATGACAACCATCGTTCGGTTAGGTGAAGCTTAACAGAGCAAAGTGGCTCCCGAGGGGCCTCCTGGGTTTTTGAAAAGCCCTACGAGCTGACGGCCACACGCGTTACCTGGGTGGGGGTCCGCGTCTTCGCCCCGCGCGAGGTGCATCGTGTCCCCCCCCCATCCCCACTCCCGATCTTCCAAAGACATCCCGACTAACCGGCGTCTCCACACTGTCCCGTGTTCGCGCCCTGGGCCGGCCCGCGCTCCGGGAGACGGGAGACGGCTCGCCACAGTCCCCAGGGGCACCCGGGCCCGCGCCGCCGGCCGCCGTGCGCGCGTCTTGTCAAGAGCGCGGCCAGGGTCTGCGGCAAGCGGGCTGCCGGCAGCTAACCGGTCCCAGCGACGCGTCCCGCCCGCTCCCGAGGAAAGACGGGATACGCGGTGGCTTATTCCGTACTCCTGCGAACTCGGGCGGGAAGAAGCAGCGACTCCCTTTACCCTTTCAAAAGGGCCAACGCGTCACGAGAACAGAAGCCCGGGAAGAAAGTTCCGAAACGCCGTCTGATGGCATGTGTGACCTTTCCTGGGGCTGGAGGGTCGGGGGGTTATTCTTTGTGCCATTCGGTCGCCAATTTGAAGGCAAACGCCCTCGAACAGGGGTGCCGGGTCACTAAATGGCCTTCAAGTCTGCAGATCACGCAGCCTTGTTACCATACATAACCCTTATGACCAAAAAGACATCACCCAGGAGCAGGACACAGCTTACCTTTCCCGTCCGTTGCCGACGCTTCCTGCAAGTGCCTTACCGACCTGGAAAACAGGAGGAACAGGAACAGCTTTTCAAACTTTTTACCGCACTTTACTGAAGTTCAAAATCTGCCGCTTTACCGGGGCATGAAAAATACCGCCGGGGCGGAAGAAAAAAAAACGATCACTGTCCGTTCCCAACGCCCCCCGAGATAGAAAGAAAAACTGAACTATTTTGGGAACGGCCTGGAATCGAGCAGAACCAGGGAACCCAGAGGGGAGGACCGATGCCCGGGCTGGGCGGAAAGAGCCACCGGACTACTGCGGAATCGGAGAAGCCCCCTTACCAGACGACAGGGAAGAGGATGGCCCCGCAGCACAGCAGGTCCACCAGGAAGAGGATCTCCTTCCACAGGCCGTACTCCGTGGTGCCCTCCTCCGTGGACTCGATGATGATGTACGCGACGTTGGCCAGGACCTGCGGCGCAGGGCGGGAGGGGGGGAAGATGAGCAAGCAGCCGGAAGCGGGAATGAGCTCCGGGCGCGGAGCACGAGGCCCAGCTGCGACAGATCCCGCTGGTCCACACTTGCCTATCTGGGCTGTTTATTTTTTTGCAGGACCCTGTAAATCCGCCGGATGAGACACTATCGTCGGCTTCCGTTCTGTTTATTGCTTAGGGAATTGGCCAGCATGGTCTTCTTTAGACGGTATATTTAAAAACACGTTGCTCCCTGAGGTCATCATTTACCGCCAGGCGTCTCAAGCCTCGGGTGTTTGACAGCGACTCCCAAACCCCGCTTGGGAAAAAACGAGGCACCAATGCGCTCCTCAGACACAACCCCCCCCCCCACATCAGAGCCATGTGACACAGCGCGAGTTCTACCACCGATCAGAGGAGAGTCGCTCTCCGATATCGCCCCCAGCAAGCCGCAGGGATCTGGGGGCGATATCGGAGAGCCACTCTCCGACCGATCCAACACCTGGCAGAGCTCTGCCGATCATGCGCTGCCACCTGGGAATGTACCAGCGCGAGCCAGGTGCAAAACAGCCACACCTGGATCACGCAGCTCAACCAGGGCTCCTGAAAATCGTCTGGTTGTGCATCTCAGAAAACTGACACCCCCTGTGTTCGAGTTCCTACTGTCTCCTTCCTAGTTTTCCAGGCCCCAAATCAGCACTATCACTTGGGGCTGGAGCTGCAATTTCTCAACCAGCTGCCACCGAGTTTTTTGGCACGAACTCAGCTCCGTCTTGACTATCCGTGCAGTGAGGAAGAACAGATGCCAGCTTGCTGGGAGGCTGAAAGGGAGACCCTGGAATTAGCACGGAATCTGGTCCCTACCTGCAGCGGGATGACGATCATGAAGATGTTCTTGTCCTTGTCCGAAAGGATGTGCTTGATGAAGGCCCAGCCCGTCCCAATCAGGGCTATGGTGATGAAGAGGAGTGCCCCCTTCAGCCTGCACAAAGAAATCGCACAGTGTTTAACCTACCCCACGCCTTCGCACAACTGGAGTAAATCAAAAAGAAAAGGATTCTCTTCCAATGCATCTGAAAAAAGGCTGACGGGCTCGTTTTTAAAATCTCCTCTTGTCCCCTGCAACTCAAACTAATAAAAGTCTGAAGTCTGAAAAAAGGCTCTACCTTCATGTTAACTTTATCAGGAGTGCCTTCCAACCCAAGCACAAAATCAGATTTTGCATGTCTGAAATTATAACTCGTAACATTGAAGAAAACACCTACAGGTGAGTGATGTAATAGACCACAGCCCATCCTTCAATGGGGAATCCTTGATTGGAAATATAGTAGTAATCAATCTGAAACAGGGAGAAAAAAAAAAACAGTGGAAGGTTAAAATGCCCCCTCCAAAAAAAATCGCTAGGTACCACAGAAAGCACAGTCACGCCATTATACGGGTGCAACGACAGCAGGTGCATCACTCAGAGATGTTAGCTACACACGGCACGGTACACCACTGCTCGCGATACCAATCTGTGCATCCAAATGCCAAATCAGAACCACTGGAGCAAAGCACACAGCAATCGAAGCAGGCGGTGCAATTCCAGTTTTTGCCACCGGGGGCTGATCTGGTTTAAGGCTGAGGCGGCCGGTACTCACAGCGTGGAACACTAAGGAGAGGGACTTGGTGAAGGGCAGGGCGGCCATCAGCCAGTGGATCTTAAAGACGTCACTCCTGCGAGGAAGCAGAGGGGGTGAGGGAACAGCGGGCACAGGCGAGGACGGCACTGCCCATCGGCCCCAGCAGAAGCGGCGGGACACGCGTCCGAAAGACCGTGCACGGAACTGGGAAAAAGGTCAGCGCTGGTCGGTTTTAACCATGGCCGCAGGTACGAGGGTAAGCCAGTTACGAGCAGGCACATAACTCTTCAGTCGCTGCAGTCATGGGTGGACACGGACACAGCCTTCGGCAGGTGGAGGAGGAAGCAGGAGAACACAGCTTCTCTCCCCTAGTGAAGCTGACCCCTGCGATTTCACATCCTTAAGGTCTCCCTACATCAGATATAGGATAAGGATGCCGCAACGAGGTTCTACTGCTTTCGCAAAGACTCTGCTCTGCATTCACTTTGTTCTTTGTGCACCTTCAGCCAGCTTTATAAGAGTTTTTGCAGTCAGGGTACTTGGTGACCCTCCGGGTGGAATTTTAATATCCAGATGTACAGAGAATAACACTGCCCCCCCCCCCAACAAACGGTCTCATAGACCCGAACCTCATAATTCAAGAGCTCTTGTCAAACTTGAGGGAGTGCATCAAGATACATGAAATCTAAGATGTCTATTACTCTGACCTTGTTTGCTATCCTAGTGCAATATCACGGAGAGCTCAGAATGCATTTATTCATTTCATTACGGTTACTTGTAGGACTGCTTACAATCATTAACTGCACAACCCTGTTTAACAGCTATTAGATTAAGTTTAAGAAAACAGCATGCACTGAAGCCAGGCAGTTCTGGTGTCCTGGTATATCGGGAAAGCAGAGTACTGCATTCAGAACATGATAGTGAGGTGTGTGCATGCAGGCATATTCGCTTGTATCTACTGCCCTCTATTGGTGTCTAGGCTTCACTGCACATGTATTCATCAAAGTGGTTTTCCCTGGACACCGGTTGTCCCCCTCCTGCCCGCTCACCTGTGCTTGCACAGGACGTGCACCCACAGCGCGCCAATCAGGAGGAAGAGGAGGGACATGAAGATGTAGAGCTTGGGCAGAGGGATCTCTCCTGCCGACAGGAAACTGCTGGGGTTCTTCTCTTCAATGTTGATCTGTAGGAAAAAACGTTAGCCAAGCAGACCTTCAAGGCACCGTCTTGAGCTCTGCGAGTCAAAGGGAACAGTTTCCTGATGCACCCGATTTAATTGCTTTTATTATATAATGTCAAAGTGACAGCACAGCATGATTACTGGAAAAAAAAATCACCATAAATGATTTTCAATCACACATAGAGGTTCTAATGAAGATTTAAAGATAATAGATTTAAAAGAGATGTTTAAGATTTACAAATCTAAATTAATTTAAAAATATCACCTGAAAAACATTTTGTAAGTCAGGCCACAAATTCAGCTCAGACTGGCCAGAGTAAAGAATCTCATTCCGGCCAGATTAGCAGGACTAAAAGCTACAGTGAGGTGAGAGTTACAACCCATCTCAGACTCCATACACACATCTCACCTCGATGCTGAACTTCAGCTGACCTCTGGTCTTGGTCTCGATGCTGTAGCAGTTGTGGAAATACAGGCTGTACAGCCCCTGCTGGCCGTCTGTGCTGACGTTGAAGTAAAACTGCAAAGGGAGGAAGCCCACCATGACGTACAGCTCGTCCCGAAACCACAACCGCACGCGGCTCTACTAAAACCCGCAAGACGCCACAGTTACCTGGAAGGAATAGGCTCCATCTTTAAAAAGAAGGGGGAGGTACACATCCGATTTATTCCCCTGTAGAAAAAAAAGAACCGTTTACAACCACAAAGACTGCAACTAATAAGACCAGAAGAACAGATTTAGAAGAAAGAAGAAGACCTCATTTTTACAGTTTTCTATAAGAATGTGAACATGCTTGTTAAAATTAGGGTATCTCAATTTTCTGTGGCTGTTAGGACTGCATTGATCACACTCATTGCAATGGAAATAAATTTGTAACTTGTAACCATCTCCTACCCTCCCGCCCACGGCATTCCAACACTTCCTGGCCCCTGTAATTCTCTTAGGTTCTGTGCAAGACTGAAAAGATCAGCAAAAGGCTGCAGTTCTTGACAACTGGAAACCAATCTGCAGGTGCTGCACCGTTTAATACAATAAATTATGCCCCTGGCCCAGACGCAGTGACACCCGTCGCTGACAGAGGAGACGGTCAAAACGATTTGGTTTTACCCCGGCTTGTTTTGAACGGGCACGGACCTGGACAGGAGCACACGCAATTCAAAAAAAAAGTCACCTGTGCAGCTTCCCGCTTCACCTTTGCCGCGCCTGTGATTAAAAAAAAAAAAGGAAACCATGTTAAACATCTCAAATGGAACGAGTAAGAGGTTTATTCCATGCTGAAAAGAGAAGATAGAAAACGCAACGTTTCAGCCGAGGAGCCTTAACACCTAAAACATTCATTTTCTTGCTCTCTTTATTCTGTACACGGGGGTTATTCACTCAGAGCTAAGGGGAGAAGCCTGTAACAGAGTCACTGGGCTGACCTTTACTCTCTGGCTTCCCGGTCTGGTCCCGGGTTCCGGCCTTGCCTTCGCTCCCGCCCGCCGCCCCCTGTCCTCCGCGCTCCGTGTCCGGACCGGCACGGCTCTCCCGGAACGGGCCCGACAGGATCAGCGGCAGTCGGCCCTCCCCGGCGGAGGTCTTCACTTTCACCCTGCGGACACACACGAGCGCGGAGGGTTCACTCAGGGCGCCCCCCCCCCCCCATTCGGCCCCGGCGCTCGAGGGGACCTCCCCCCGCTCTCTTCCGTCGCACAAAGGATGCGGTAAGGGGGTCCCCGGCCATCGGCCGCGCGAACCGCGCCGAGCTACAACCGGGCAGGAGCGGGTCTTCAGCCGAGAGCCGTGGAAGGCGCTGTCGGACTCTGAGCGTGCACGAAACGCAAGGAATCTCGGCTGAAGGAATGAATCGGATCGCCAGGTGCACCTCGGCAGAAGCTTCGCAGGAACAGCTTTCTAATCGAGGGAGGCGCCAGCGGCGAGGAACCTGGGAGGCTGAATTGGCGCCTCCAGTGCAAGGTACTCCCAGGGCCGCTCAATTTGCTCTCCGCCACCGCTTGCGTCCTGCAGCCTACCGTCGCCGTTAGCGGCCTGTGCACAGGAGCGGGCGGGCGGCGGCTCGGTTCGCCACTCACCGGTTGGCGGTGAAGTTCATGAGGAGCAGAGCCACGGGCACCTCGCTGCTGGGCAGTCTCTTCAGAACGCAGTAGTCCATATCTTCATCCTGGGGGTGACGGACACAGGGGGGAGACGGAGGGAGGTTAAAGGGGGCAGGGAAGGATATATATATTTCTTCCGGCCCGCATCAGGGACTCGCCTACGTTACGGATCAGATACGGCCGGTCGTCTCCAGTATCGATGTGAGCCTGTACGAGTTCTACAGTTTAGCTGCTATGGGTTTAATATAAAAAAAAACAACTACCGCCATCACTGGCCTGGGCACCAGATCTGTGATCTAATTCGGAGTCGCCATGTGCGTTGCACCTCTCTGTGTGCTACCATCCCCTCGAGCTACAGTGCCGAGCAGAGGGGTGGGGTGTCCCTCACTGACAGCACCGCCTACCCGTAACCACCAGGAAAGCCACAGGAGCCTTGGCCAATTAAAACCCTACCATCTGCAGCAATCAGCCAATTGTGTGCCACCACAAGCAGCTGGATCCCACGATGTCTGGCTCACACAGCTCACCTATGCTCAGGCTTTACTGGTTGAGCTACTTAGGAGCCCCATGCAACAGTGTTTTAATACAGAATCCAATAATCCCATACAATAAGGTGCAGGTTATCCTGGATCCCTCTTGCATATGAGACACAGGTTCGGGTCACAGGCACACATCTCTTTAAACACAGTGAATCTGAAAAGGCACATTTTCATCCACGATCACCGACAGAATCTGAACCCTCTTCTTAAATGCAAAACGCGTCGAGACCCGCATTTTGTTAAGTGTATTAATAAACGACCGGGAGAGAAGAACAGCACTCACCAGGTAGGATGAAAAGCCATTGCTGCTGGTTCGGTCCAAGCTGAAACCAAGCTTGAAAAAGAAAAAAAGAAAAAAGGACTTTAAAAAAAAAGAGCAATACAGACAAATTTCCAGTGATCACCGCTGTCAAAGGCAGTTACCCTCTGCTTATAAACCATTGTTCTTTAAAACAGAATATTCGCACAGCTTCCTAAGTGTTTTAATCTATTTCACTCTTCAGGATCACCCTGAATTCGTTGCCATGGAGTGAAGGCCAAGACGACACTTGTTCCTAGTACAACTAGCAAAGAGGCAAGCACATCCTAGACAAACTTTGGCCTGTTCTGTTTGAATATATTGAACTGAGACAGCTAACAAATGAACCCAAGGAAACCTGAAGATTTCGTTCAAACCTGGTTTCACAGGCCAATAAAAGCTATACTCCAAAGCTCGTTCACTTGAAATAAAGTGATGGGAAATTGCTAACTGGGGTCTGCAAACATTCAGAGAAAATAAACCACTCAATACACTGACTGATCATACTGACTTCCTATTAAAGGCATTTCTGGGAGAGCAAGGAATTGGGAAAAGCCCATATATAGCACAAGCAAGATGACAAAAGAATGAAAAAAGCTCATTGTTCTCCCTCTCAAACCCACGCTGAGACGTTCAAGTTCAATGTCATTATACTCATACACAGGTGTATAGTATAATGAAATGCTATTTAGCTAGCTCTCAGGCGATAAGTAGCACAAAAAAACAACAATACAATTTTATAATAAAAGAAAGACAGAGACAACAGGCAGTGTGCAAAACAACGACAGGTACTGTGAAAAACAACATCAGATGTGCAAAAACATGCATCAACAGAATGAAATAAAGGAGAGAAAATGTTGTACCGTGGAGCTGTCGATCCTGTCAATGCTCACACCATTCAGGGAAAGACTGCTCATGTTCACAGTCATGTAGCCATTCTTGAAGAAGCCAAATGTGTTCAAGTGGACTTTCTGTCGGATATCATCCTGAAAAGAGATGAAAGTCCTCAGGTCCCCAATGCGAGATGCACTCTTTCATTCTGACAAACAGGAAGGGTTAAAATAAGCATGTCTTGAACACCATAACATCATAACATCACTTTATCGGCCCTATACAACTCACATTAGGAATGTGTCTTTTCCCAGACCCCAGCTTGCTCTCCATGAGACACACAGACAGGGAGAGAAGCTGGGGGTCAGAGCGCAGGGTCAGCCATTTATACAGCGCCCCTGGAGCAGCTGGGGTTCAGGGCCTGGCTCAGGGGCCCAACGGAGTAGGATTCCTCTGCCGGCTGCGGGATTTGAACCGGCAACCTTCCAGCCACAGGCGCAGATCCTGAGCCATAGAGCCACTGCTACACCACAGCACATGGCCAAACCCCAGTTCATATTTAATGCATGAGAACATAAGAACGGTAACAAAGAGAAGAATCCATTCGACCCTAGCCTGATGGGACTTTACAAGCTCCAAGCATCTAATCCCGCCATTTCTTGAAAGAAGCCAGGATAGCGAACTCAACGACACAGCTGGGTAGCTTGTGTCTTACTTCCACAACCTTATGTGTAAGGAAGCTTCTCCTTTTTTAAGTGCTGGATGTCCTCCAGCTGTTTCTTGAAAGAAGCCAAGGTGTTCTTTTAATTGTGTATAGTTTTGTTAAAAAGTTATATAATTGTAAAAAAATAGGGGAACAAACAGGAATTTGTGCCTGCAATGTAAGGCTGAATAATGGATGTTCACATGTAAAATGGTTTGGTTTTGTTCTCTAAAAATAAAACAAATTAAAAACAAAAGAAAGAACCCAAGGTGTCAGTCTCAACAACATGGCTCAGCAACTTGTCGCAGACACCCGCAACTCTCTGGAGCCATAAAGCAAGAAGAACACATATTGAGATTCCTGAGATTCACTATTAAAATGTGTCCTCAGGGCAATTAGTAATTGCACAGCTCGGACTTTAAATAAAGGACTCAGAAGAACTCTTGATATTTTACCCAAGACACCTGGAAGAAGCTTTTCGAGATTTGACGACACTAAAGCCAGCGTAACAACAAAAATGTGACCCATCTAATAATCAACCACCCTGCTTGTCAGAAGGAAGAAAACTTAGTCAAACACCAAGCAGCTGGAGGGTGATCTGTAATATGCAAGGTTTAGCCAGGTCACTGAACAAGTACACATCTTTTTAACTGCCACACGGGGGGCATTGTCATCAAAGAAACAGGTCATTCCATGCTGATAGGTAAAGGAAAGAGATGCAACGTTTCAGCCGTGGATTTCTTCAGATGTCAAAGGCTGTAGGCGCCCCTGCTGGAATGTTGTGTTGCTTTTCTTGTCCTTTCAGCGTGGAATTAACCTTCTCCTGCTGAACACAGCTACCTACTTGATCGTGCACTGTTATCAGGCCAATGACCAGTCTCTTGTGATCCTCAGCTAAAACAAGAACGAATCATCAATCAGTGACTGATTTTTCTGGTACTGAGATTGTGAACAAGACCTTTCTGTGGCCGGCGCTGTGTTGATTGGGCCAGACTGCAGTTGCCACTGCGATTTCCCTCACGGGATTAATAAAGTAGCTATCTTTCAAAACGCTCTATTAAAGCCCGCCCGAGAGGCAAATGAAGAGACAGAAAAGGGCCGGAATCTATTCGATTTGAAACAGCATTCAAAAGATGCACGCTGCTAGGGGTTATTACTGCAAGCTACTGTTTTCAGCCCGGATTTCCAATTCCTACCGCCAAATCACCGTGTGCTCATGGAAATTTCCCCCCAGTTACTTCAACCAGGCGAACCACACCTGACCCCAGACCTCTTACAATGCAGCCGGAGAATTCGCTTAGATTTTGGTGGAGAAAAATAATCGACAAAACACTGCGCCGTGTGTCCTCAAATTCTGGCACCTCGTTATTCTCCGCCAAATGCACTACTGAACCATTTTAATCCCATTGGCTTTCGTCGCTTTCGACCCACAGCAGCTGTACAATTTTAATATCCGCCCGGCCACGCATCTTTAATTTTTCACCACGGCGTGAATTCGAAGAGACCCAACGCCTCAGTATCACAGCGGCATTAAATCCCTTCTCCCCATCTCTCCACTTCGCAAGAACAAAAAAAACACAACCTTCACCGTAAAGGCCGGGGTCCACAGCCCACGGAGCGCCTAACCCTCATCAGATTCATCGCGCTTTACCTTCAGGACGAGGTGGTGTAGCCTGCCACTGCCGCCACTCAGGAATAAAGCGAAAACCAGACAGAGTATCGCAGGACCGCTAAACCCCGCTGCAGCCGCCATCTTTCCTCCAGCATCACCTCCCTGACTTCCGGAGGTCAGAGTTCAGCTCGCCGACAATAACAAGCAGACGTCACGGCTCTCCTCCACATCTGGACGTCAGCGTGGGCCCCGCCCCCTTCTAGCGACAGGCGCCGCCAAAGAACTTCAGATGTTTGGGAACTGTGAGGGCGTCGTCTTTATTTGCTCTGTTTGAAACTTTTTTTCACGAAAGTGTATTTGCATTGTAATATGTACCCCTGACGATGTTATTGATGTGTTATACGTAATCTTCTTTGTGTCGTCTTTTTTTTCTTGTTCAAATAAAACGTTTTAATTCAGATCGTTTTCCCTGCTTGAATGACAGGAGAAAAATGGCTGTTCCGTTTAGTTGCGCTTCACACTGTTATTTGATTGCTAGTCCTGAAATGAATTTCACTCCTATTCAAAATGGCAAGCTGTGAAAATGTATGGCTTATCTAACCCAACACGTTATATGATGTGATGTGTTCAGATTTTCAGAAGGTCCTTCATTAAGTTCCTCATAAAAGGCTAATTTTCACATTACAATACAGGTATTCAGGGAATGGAGCATGTATAATGTTTGGGTTGAGAATTACTGATAGAATACAAAGAGTAAAGATAAGATAAGATCACTTCATTGGCCCTATACAATTTCTTGCATTAGGAATTTGTCTTTTCGCAGACCCCAGCTTGCTCTCCATGAGACACACAGACAGGGAGAGAAGCTGGGGGTCAGAGCGCAGGGTCAGCCGTTTATACGGCGCCCCTGGAGCAGCTGGGGTGAAGGGCCTTGCTCAGGGGCCCAACGGAGTAGGATTCCTCCGACAGAGAGAGAATGCAATAATGCAATTAGTTCCGCACCAGAGGGATCTGCTGGGACCACTGTCCTTCCCAGTTTATATCAGTGATATTGTAAGTAAACCAGTCACGTTTACAGATGATAAATCATGAAGCATGTTTGTGCTGACACAACACTTACATCTTGCACCCGAAGAACGCTCCACAGCCGAAACGTTGTGTTTTCTCTCTTCTCTTTTCAGCAGGGAATAAACCCATGACTTGTTCCTTTGCAGACGACGCATGCTGACGCAGCTGCCCACCTGAACTATAATAATAATAATAATAATAATAGTCTGTTATAATATTCAGTCATTTTGAATTATTGTAGTTGTAATAGCTCTGCTCTCTTTTGAATGCAGGTCAGTACAGAACATTTTTGGAAGTGGGGGAGTGTATGTGTTTAAGGGGGGGGGGGGGTCTTATAATTCCTTGGCTCGGAATTGTCTTTTTCCAGTTCCAGAACTCCACCGCTCCCGAGTTGTGCGCACAGCCTCCGGAGACGGTGCCCTCTTTTCCCGCAAACCGCCTCTGACGGACCATTTCCGAAAGGCTCCCTCCCACTCTGCAGATCCAGCAGGAGCCCGGAGTGGAGTTTGCTTTCTGACCTGCGCTCAATGTGTTTGCATTCCACCTTGCTCCCTCCCCTGCCCCCCCCCCGCCACCACTACCCTGCAGGGCAACAGCCAGAGGAGCAGGGAGACTGAAGAGCAGAACACAGCAGAGCTCTTTCCCTCCAGCTCGGGATCAAGCTCGGACAGCTCACAGAGCAACATGACAGCAACATCTGGATTTCTTCTCTGCCTGGCCTTGCTTGTGCCAGGGATTGTGGCAGGGACGAGACCTCCATTAGAGAAGGTAGGAGAGAGGGGGGGGGGGGGGGGGCGAGATTTTCCGACAACAGCTCCAGTGACTGACATGCAAAGTCCATTGACCTCTTCAGCCTTGGCCGTTTCGACCACTTTGTGTTTTCTTTAATGATCCCTTAAAGAGGGGGGCTGGTTAGATTCATCATTAGCGGCAGGAAGAGAAAGAGTCAGCTAGCGAAAGCTGGAACGCCTGCAACTTACTCCATGGAATGTGGTCGGATATATTCGGGGGATCTGAGTTATGAACTTTCGCACACGCACATTCCTAAACTGTGGCTCAGTCTTGAAATCGAGCTCCCTATACCCATGGTGACTCACTCATGTTGCGGGCAATCAGTCTGAACTGTGACTAATATACCTGTTGGCTGGGCATTCAGTGTAAACTCTTTGCTGTCTGATTTAGTCACCTCTTTAGATTGAATCATTTATGAAAGAAATCTAAAGAGACAGAGGCACAGCTTTGTGGATTATTGTCTAACATGGAACACAGTGAGGTAGAGTCACATTTGCTGGTTTTTGATAACAAGGCGGTCACTTTTACAGCGTTTTGAACAGTCTCTGCAGCAGGAGGATGTCTCACACGACTTCGGCACAGGCCCCCGAGACGCAGGTATGTAGAAAATGCGCCGCACGGAGAAAACGTGCCTGTTTGCAATTACCCGGTTTCTACATGGCCAACAGAGCCCTTTTCAAAAACAAGAACGTGGCCGCGGGTCTGGAGACAGGTGTGAGCAGGCTGAATTCAATTCACTGCATCAGCTGCAGGGCCAGAGCAGGAGAGGGGGGTCTGAAGGATTGGGAGGGTTGAGGCTCATGTCTCTCTGTTCACGGCAACGACCTCCGCGCCCACATGGGGAGGATGAGGACGCAAAGCCGGATTTCCCATGAGGCACTGCAGGCACAGTGCCTAGGGCCTATGAAGGAGGGAAACACTGGTGACTAACGAGAAACGAGCTGGAGCAACATGCTTGCGATCGACTCCAGGGGCTCCAAATCAATAATCGCACGCCATCCAGCAGCTGTTCTAGAAACTAGAACTGTTGAAGTGATGGTCGCTGGACTCGCTCCGTCAGTCACGTGGTTGAGCATTAGAATAGATAAAAGAGCATCATGTCAATCGACGTCACTCAATTGGCGTTTACCCGTCTTTTTGCACATTTCGGAGTGAGAGTGTGTAGGGCCTACGAACACCACAATCCGGCCCTGTGAGGAAGGACAGACGTGCTCCTCCGATCCCCTCCGAGCCCATCTTGTGCGACAGCCCCCGAGCTCTGCGGCGATGTAGCACAGGCTCATAGCTGGCTGGAGCAGAGGCGTGTCGCCCAGAGGGACAACACTCTTCTGACGCTCCTGCAATAAGCGGACAAGAGGCTACTGAATCAGGGCTAGAGAGGAGGAAGGGATCTGAGCCCCGGAACTCTGCTTTCTCCCCTGTCCCTCTCTCAGCTCCGCCCCGGCGTCTCCGCAGAACGGCCGTGGGCCTGGACGTCAGACACCTGGAGCTGCTGGTGGCGGTGGGGCCCGACGTGAAGGACGTCCACCGACAGGACACGGAGAGATACGTCCTCACCAACCTAAACATCGTGAGTCCACTTCCAGGGCAGGGGCAGGGGTGGAGAGAAGGGAGGAGCAGGGGCGGGGGGGGGGGGCTATAGGAGTCTGCCCCCACTGCCTCGCTCTCCCCCGTGTGCGGACACAGTGTTCGAAGCAGCGAGCCGAGGTGTGAAAACCGCACGGCCGGCGCTACCAGGAATCGGGTGGGCCTGCCAAAAACTAACTGGAGATGCTAAACGCCAAAAAAGAAAAGTTAGTCACTTTAGAAAGAACGTGGGGGGAACTGGAATCCCTCGCAGCTGGATCTCAGATCTTCCTCACCTGCTCCTACGCTTCTCTTGTGTGTCTCCACAGGCCTCGGAGCTGCTGAGGGACACCAGCCTGGGGGCTAATCTGAGAGTCCACCTCGTCCGCATGGTCATCCTCACGGAGCCCGAGGTAAGCAAGCAGGCAGGCCGGGCCGAGAATAGTGAACTCAAGCGCCCATTGTAGGTGTCTTTTTCTTTTGGCCAGGAAAACCACACTGGGCCTATGCTATCCCGATTCTTAAGTGTTTAAAATGACTTATGGTAAAAAACAGACGATACTGTATGTCATCAGAAAAAGTCAAAGGGAGAAAGGATTCTTAGTGCTGTCAGATTTCCGTTTTGGAGCTGGAGGGTTGCCTTACTGCCCGTGCCATGATCGTCACACGGGTCCCGGGTCACAGGCGGGACCGGCGCCACCCCCTCCGGGCCCAGCCCGCGGCCCCTGAGCCGCCCCCGGCGCTGTGCTGTGCTGCCTCTGAGTGTCCCGTGTGTGTTTCAGCCCGAGATCCAGATCACCAGCAACATCACGTCCTCCCTGATGAGTGTGTGCAGCTGGGGGGGCAAACTGAACCCCCCCAGCGACTCGGACCCCCTGCACGCGGACCTCGTGCTCTACATCACGCGGTAAACTCCGGGCCCCACGAGGGCCGCGCGCGGGACTGCACGCTCACAGGGCGATGCAGAGAGAGGCTTCATCGGACAGTCTTCCCTGGCTTTGAATCGGAATTAAAACTGGCTCCCAGATCCCAGCTAGGCTTATGTTACCTCCGTTCTCTCCAGGGTTGAGAGGGGGGCGGGGGGTCTCACTGGGGTCTGGTTTTCACGAAGAGCTGAAGCTTTAGCAACAGGGGGGGGGTCAGTTGTAACAGCAGAGGGAGATAGGAGTCAGGAGTGTGAGCTACAGAGGCTCCTGAAGAAGGGTCCGTTTCCCCCAGGGGTGCCCGACTCCTGTCCTGGGGTGTCGCCTGACTGATCGGCACCGAGGGGGCTGGGGAAAGACTGGGGGCGCGGTGCCTGTGGTCTGCTCTGACGCTTGTGTCGCCTCCAGCTGGTTCCAGCTCCAGGAGCTCACTGTTCAGACAGTGCACCTCACTGTGCGGGATGGGACTGGCTGTCTTGTTGCTGAAAGGTGCAGGTCTCCCAGTTTGAAGAGCTGGAGAGGCTCGTGTGACTTTTTGAGCTTTGATTAATTGAGGAGTTTCGGAAGTTTGGAAAGTGTGGGGTTGCTGGTGCAGCGGGGCTAAGTGTGTCACCCAGGAAGTGGATCAGGACAACGGAAGATGATTGATTAGACCAATTGGACACCCTGTCCCCGTTCTTCACATGCTGTGGGTTTACAGAGACATATAAGATGTGCTCCTGGACAGGAGCTGTGCACCCTTGGGTGACCCTCTCTTCTTATGTTACCCTTGCACCCCCTGCAGGTTTGATCTTGAATTACCTGATGGCAACAAGCAAGTCAGGGGCGTGGCCCAGCTGGGCGGGGCTTGTTCCAGTGGGTGGAGCTGTGTCATCACCGAGGATACGGGATTTGACCTAGGCATCACTATCGCCCATGAAATCGGGCACAGGTACTGTGTCTGCAGGCTTTAAGTATGCCTCACATTCGGGGGTTTTTCAAATATAGTACATATCTGATAAGGCCCAGCCTTTGGACGAAGCTTCAGGAAAGATGGATTAATTAGACTAATCAACTGTTACCCAACTTGAAAGTCAATTAGCAGCAAACAATCATAAATCATATTGCCTTATGTTGCTCTGTCACCCTTTCTGTTACATGTCTGTTAATTTGAATAAGGCTAGACTCTTAATATTTCTTTGGAAATTACTAATTATTTAGCAATTAGTTGGGGGGGGGGACTCCTTGTTCAAGGGTACAACAGCTGTGCCCCACATAGGATTCGAACCCACAACCCTCCCATTACATATCCATAGCCTTGATCACTGCTACACATAATAACGCAATGGGTCCTAGAGACCAGTTTATAAAGTAGGGAGTGTCACCAGAGCCAGGTGCTGGGTCAAGCACCTTGTACAAGGTTACAATTGCTGTGCCCCATACGGGAGTTGAACCTGCAGCCCTTCCTGTTACAAGTCCAGTGGCGTAACCTGTACTCCAGACCGGAGTGTGAAATGGACCTCTTTTTCCTCTAAAATCAAATGACGCTCTTCTGAAAGTGATCTTATTGCTCTCTGCAGCATCAGCCTTTCAGATTTAAGCCAGAACATTAGGAACCGTTTTCCCAGTGTTCACACCTCATGTCACAGCTGCGTGCGTGCTTCCTTCCTCAGCCTCGGCATCAGTCACGACGGCCCGGGCACCTCCTGCAGCGGCAGCGGGTTCATCATGGCGGCGGACGGCGGCTACAACAGCGTGGACCTCGCCTGGTCGCCGTGCAGCCGGGAGCAGTTCCTCAGCTTCGCCAGGTGCGTGCCGCGGCGGTCTGGTCCGCCAGCGACGGGGCCTGCCGAAGAGACCCCCCCCTCCCCAGTCTGGGTCTGTTTGAACCTCTCCCTCTCGAGGAGAAGGGTTAGAGGAGCGGAGCTTTTACTCGGGTGCTAATGATATAGACTGACCTGGACCTACAACCGCATAGCAGGTCTGTGTGCCGCTGTAGTGCAGTGTGTTCTGAAGTGCTGTGTGCTGCTGTAGTGCAGTGTGTTCTGAAGTGCTGTGTGTTCTGTAGTGCAGTGTGTTCTGTAGTGCAGTGTGTTCTGCTGGCTGTGTGCCGCTGTAGTGCAGTGTGTTCTGTAGTGCAGTTTGTTCTGAAGTGCAGTGTGTTCTGTAGTGCAGTGTGTTCTGCTGGCTGTGTGCCGCTGTAGTGCAGTTTGTTCTGTAGTGCAGTGTGTTCTGCTGGCTGTGTGCTGCTGTAGTGCAGTGTGTTCTGCTGGCTGTGTGCCGCTGTAGTGCAGTTTGTTCTGTAGTGCAGTGTGTTCTGTAGTGCAGTGTGTTCTGAAGTGCTGTGTGCTGCTGTAGTGCAGTTTGTTCTGTAGTGCAGTGTGTTCTGTAGTGCAGTGTGTTCTGTAGTGCAGTGTGTTCTGCTGGCTGTGTGCCGCTGTAGTGCAGTTTGTTCTGTAGTGCAGTGTGTTCTGCTGGCTGTGTGCTGCTGTAGTGCAGTTTGTTCTGTAGTGCAGTGTGTTCTATAGTGCATTGTGTTCTGTAGTGAAGTGTGTTCTGTAGTGAAGTGTGTTCTGCTGGCTGTGTGCTGTTTTAGTGCAGTGTGCTTTGCCAGGTGTGTGATGCACCACTGTGCCTGTGTTCCAGTGCGGAGCAGGCCGGCTGTCTGAGTGACCTGCCGCTGCAGGAGGCGGGGCTGCAGGACTGGAAGCCGGGGCTGTACTATGGGGCGGACGACCAGTGCCGGATCGCCTTCGGCAGCGAGGCCCGCGCCTGCACCTTCAGGCACGGGGACATCGTGAGTCACGCACATCCACGCCCGCTCCCGCACAAGGGCTCACACGCACAGGGTCGTGCGCGCGCTGGCTGACGTGCAAAATCAAATCTAGCCCGCTTGTGCTCGCACAAGCTTGCACATAAATGTTTAGGCTTTTAGAGAAAATGCTGATGCATCCACACACCTCCACATATAACTGGGGAACACAGCATCCAAACACGCATGCTCCCTTTCACTGTGAGAAAACGGAGACTAGGAGGAAGCTCTTTACACAAAGGGTAGTGGGAGTCAGCAACAAGCTAAACAGACAGAAAGCCGAAGCTCATACGCTGCTTTCCTCCCAGAAATGTATGGGTGATCCTTGTTTCTTGAGGGTGACAAGTAACCTTTCTCACCTTCTTATGCATCTTGTGACTTCCTGTGTGCCTAATACTCCGCCCAGAGCTGTCATTTGTCCTGTGCCCCCAGGACATGTGCCGTGTCCTGTCCTGTCACGTGACCCCCAATGACCACAGTTCCTGCTCTCGCCTGCTGGTTCCCCTTCTAGATGGCTCAGAATGTGGGCCCAATCAGGTAAAAGCTTGAAGAAGGAACTAACCAATAGCAAACAAGCCTTAGTAATACCCTATGTAATTATAGGGGCTTAGTGCAATTGTGAGAGGAGTAAATGTACAGGGTTCTGGCACAGCTGTGTGGATTCCTGTATGAATGGTGTGAAATAACAATGTGTGGGTAGGCGTGTGTTCTGTAATGTTATATTTATTAGTGATGTTGTGTTTACTTGTACTGTTTGAGCATGTTGTAAGTTTCTTTGTCCATAAAACACAGACACATTTCTGAGAAAAGGTATTATCAACTGGTACCGTATCAATATGAGGAACTACTCTCGCGCTGCATTTAGATACTGAACTGATCAGAGGGGCCCTTCTTGTGCTTAATGCTTTATAAGAAGCAATGCAGTGGAATCAGACCGTGAGGTAGCAGTCTGTGCTGGTAGCGATTAAATGCACGTTTTTTTCCCTGCACTTCCCAGTGGTGCCTGAAGGGGCGCTGTGTGTCGCCGACCCAGCTGAGCTCCCCGGCGATGATCCACGGCGCCTGGTCTGGCTGGTCGGAGTTCTCCCAGTGCTCCCGCACCTGTGGGGGAGGGGTCAGATCCCGGCGGAGACAGTGCAACAACCCGAGGTGACCGGCAGCCGCGTGGCTGGGAAGCACTCGCTAATCAATCGCCATCGATTACAGTCTAATCAATAATCAATCGTGCATGCTTAATGAATTAGGAAATCAAATGAATAATTATTTGACATCAATTATTGCTTAATTGATCTTTATTGGTCACGAATATTCAAATAATATTCTGAAATTAGTATGATTTGATATTGTGTCATATTGAGAATTAAATATTAAATGATAATTAATATTCGATAATTACCTATCAGAAATCAAGCCGTCCTGGAATCGGAAGAGGCAATCCTGGGTGCGGATTGGCTGAGAGATCCGTGAAGGGCGCTGTGTCGTTATGGGTCAAGCGTAAATCACTATGTCGCCGTAAGGGTCCGTTACAGTGTCAGACCTTTCCCCTCCAGGCCAGCGTTTGGAGGAAGGAGCTGTGAGGGCAGGGATGTTGAAGCCGGGCTGTGTAACACACAGGTAAGACTCTCCGGCCAAGGCTGTGACATGTGGATGCTGGTGGATGCTGCACATTGGTGGTGGCAGTGGGATTCCCCATTACCTGTAAAGCACTTTGAGTGGAGTGTTCAGAAAAGTGCTATATAAGTGTAAGCAATTATTATTATTATTATTATTATTATTATTATTATTATTATTATTATTATTATGTGGGTCTTCATGGCTCACCCCAGTGCAGACCTGCGAAGCTCAGTTCAGATTTCGGGGGTTAGAATGAATCCGCATTTCAAATCACAACATAAGTGAAATGTTCACAGTAACTTCTAAAACCCTCAACTTACATGCTTGATTCGGAATTTGTCACATTTTTCTACAACATCAATGAATTTATTTAGTTTCCAAGATTCAACAGGCGGTCTGGGGAAACGGGACAGCTTTTCAACTTGAATGGCTGCTGTCCCAGGCAGCCTGCAGGGTGCAGAGACTGTGGTGTTGCTGTAGCACCACAGCTATGACCCAGGCGTCTTTTCCCACTGCACGGCACACATCCCACATTGGGAAGACCGGCCTTGCTCCAGGGTCTTCTTCAAACATCGGCGTGTGTACGAAAGAAAAGACCTGAAACGTTACCAGGGCCGCTCACTTACAAAATACAAAAGCAGCGATACTTGTAAACGTTGAAAACAATCAACTTCACTGGCAAAAGTAACATTCCGGGCAGGGCTTGGACGCTACAGTGTAGAGATCGTCGGTTTCACATAGATAACAGGACCAGTCTCAGTGCGGCTTGTCCCGGTTCACGTCTCTCTCCCCCTCCGTGCGCCGAGGCAGGCCTGCGAGAAGAGCCAGCTGGACTTCATGGCCGAGCAGTGCTCCCGGACCAACTCCGAGCCCCTGAGACTGAAGCCCACCTCCGCCTCCTGCCACAGCTGGGTGCCCGCTGTGGGCTTCGTCAGTGGTGAGCTCTCGCACTGACCTCCAGAGCCCACTGGTGGGCTCACATTGAGCAGGCAGGAAGCCTGCTGGTCCCCACTTACCCAGCTGGGAGGGCTGGAGCCAGTGGGGTGAAGACCTCACTCAGTGTCTGCGGCGGGGACTCGAACCCACAGCCTGTCGGGGCACGAGATCAGGGACTAACCCGCTGTGCTCGCCCTGCCCTGGTACATCTGCGAGTATTCGTGAAGCAAATCCAGAAATGACCCTAACAGCCCGTTCAAAAACTGCGCCACGTTCTATTGCGAGCAGAGTAAAGCGTATCTAAGAGCTGTGGGGTCCCAGCCAAGCACAGAGAGGCAGGGCTAAACATGATCCAGACCGAGGGATCTTCACAGCCATGTGAAGTGACAGACCAGCTCGTGGTCCTGTACTGTAGGTGTCGTTCTGTTACTCAGCGGCTTGTGGGACCTGGATGTAAACTGAGCCCTCCCCCCCTCCCCCCCTCCCCCTCCAGGTGACGCCCAGTGCAAACTCATGTGCCGCTCGCTGGGGCAGAACTTCATGATGAGCCGGGGCAGCCAGTTCCTGGACGGGACAAGGTGTGAGCCTGGCAGCCCCACCCCCGCAGGGTCCCGGGGGGCGTGCCTGGCAGGGAGATGCCAGGTAATGTCCGTGAGTGTGCCTGGCAGGTGATGTCAGGTGATGTCAGTGAGTGTGTATGGCAGGTGATGTTAATTGGTGTCCGGTGATATTATATGATGTCAGCGATTGTGCGTGGGAGGTGATGTCAGGTGATGTCAGTGAGTGTGCCTGGCAGGTGATGTCAGGTGATGTCAGTGAGTGTGTATGGCAGGTGATGTTAATTGGTGTCCGGTGATATTATATGATGTCAGCGATTGTGCGTGGGAGGTGATGTCAGGTGAGGTCAGGTGATGTCAGTGAGTGTGTATGGCAGGTGATATTATATGATGTCAGCGATTGTGCGTGGCAGGTGATGTCAGTGATTGTAGGTAAGGGAGGGTACTGCAAAAAGAGAGAATGCTGTTATTTTGGTTTGGTTAATGTTCACATCAAACAGATTCCTCTTATCAAGCAAACAGACCCCATTGTACCATGATCCTGTCCGAAAAGAGGCACGTTCTCAAGCGTGGTAACCCGGTGTGAACCTAGCATTCAGCGCGATCGCGGAGTATTTAGAGTGAGTACCGCTTCACTGCTCCAGACGTCACTGCGGCGCGGAGCTGATGCGCCACTCTCCTCTTCCTCCCGCCAGCTGTTCGGCTGCGACGGCCAGTTGAACTCTGGGACGGTGGAGGACGTGTGCGGGGTGTGTGGTGGGAATGGCACCTCCTGCAGTCAGGTCTCCGGCTCCTACAGCGAGGGGCAGCCCAAAGGTACTGCCCCCTACCTGCGCACCCCTGTAACTGCCCTCTGGTGGAACCCAACGCTTCTGGTAGACACAGTCAGTTTGGGGGCCCGGGGCGATCTTAAATAACAAGCGAATAATAAAAAATCAGTATCCGGCACTAATTCCTCCTTCCGGGGGCAGAAACGGACTCTCTCTCCTGCCCCCCTCCGCCGCCATGGAACCCGCGAGCAAGCGCCGATGTTTCCTCTCTCCTGTTTTGCAGAGTACACCACGTTCCTCACCCTCCCGGCCAACGCCACACGCGTCCACGTCGTCAACAGCAGGTCCCTCTTCTCACACCTGGGTGAGTCGGACCTCCACGGTCGTGGGCCAGTGGGGGGGGGTTGTCGCTTTTGCTTTCAGAGAATATTCCATTTTAGCCCCGGGATAACGTGCTAAATGCGTCTGCAGAGTTTCTTTAAGTATTCCGAGCCCGGAAGGTGTGGTGGTGAACAGGGACGGTGATCGGGTAATCATCGCTGGCGTCTAGGTCTTCTAGGATGAGGATGAGGTTAGATTATGAGAGGCTGATGCCGGGTCCAGCCACTGACACAGCAAACCCCCACCCTGATCTGGCTGGCGGGATTTCTGAGAGGGGTGAGCAGTTGGACCCCTGCGTGAAGCTTTGGGGAAGGGAGTACTACGAGCAAAAGTAGATCCCAGATTCCAAATCCAAGCCGTTAGGCAAGAGCGAAGTCACCAAGTAGGAGAACCAGGTCGGGTCGTCAAAGGAGTCGGGTCGAGAAGCGTGCACAAGGGAAGTACCCCGGCGTCCTGGCCAAATTTCCCATCGGCCTTTATCGATCATGGCCTCCTCACAATCCCCCTCTATAAAATTGGCTACATTACTCTGCTCTCCTCCCCACTGAGAGCTGGTGTGTGGGGAGCGTTCTGGCGCACTATGGCTGCCGTCGCATCATCCAGGTGGGGCTGCACATTGGTGGGGGTGGAGGGGATCCCCATTACCTGTAAAGCGCTTTGAGTGGAGTGTCCAGAAAAGCGCTATATAAGTGTAAGCAATTCTTATTATTATTATTAAGGGAAAGCTGTGGAAGACTTCTCAATAGTGAGCGGAGGTAAGCCGGTGAAGAGTGTTTCACTGTTGAAGAGAGGGAGACGTGGTTGGATAATCAGTTCCCGGATGAGCGTTTGAGGCGTGTAGTACAAGGGGGAACGCCGGGGCGCGTACGGGGAGAAGGTACGAGTCGTGACGCGGGCCGCCCCTGTCCCCCGCAGCGGTGACGGTGGGCGAGAGGTACGTGCTGGCCGGGAGGGGCGCCGTGTCCAGGAACACCTCCTATCCTTCGCCGCTGGAGGACAGCAGGCTGGAGTACCGGCTCCACCTCACCGCCGACCACCTGCCGGACTCCGAGGAGCTGCTGCTGCCCGGGCCCGTCCAGGAGCGGGTGGACATACAGGTCAGGCCGCCCAGCGGGAGCGGGGAGGGCCGAGAGCCGGCCTGGCTTGCAGTCGCGCGCTGGGGATACGGGCCTCAGGCGGCGTCGCGCTGCCGTTTCGGTTTGCCCGAAGAGCCGTGAGGCGCCTCTCTATCGGCATCGGTCATACTTGTCGATTTCGAAGGCGTGTGTTCGGAATGCTCCCGGGGTGGCTCGCCCAGCGATCCGGCTGTCTCCGTGGCTACGTGACAGACTGGGGTTGTGCGCCCCGTGCTTCTGGGATAGATTCTGGGTTGCCGTGACCGGGGGGAAGTGGCTCGCCGCCGTTGGGCGGCCGGGAAGGCTACGTTTGCCAGCGGCTCACTCCAGTCCCGTATCCCGCAGGTCTATCGGAAGTATGGGAGGGAGTACGGCGAGGTCACCAGCCCCAACATCTCCTACTCCTTCTTCATCCCCTGGGAGATCCCCTCTGCCAAGTGGACAGCTGCCACCTCAGCTTGCTCCACCACTTGCGGGACAGGTAACGGTGCCCCGGAGAGGACAAACTGCACCCAGAAATAACCCCCCTGCCTACGGCCTTGTTCAATCACCGGGACCCCGGGTTCCAGCAGAATGATGTCACTGCGGCAACCCAACGGAGGGCGTTGACCGTGGGTCTGGCAGAACGTTCCCAGCCTCCGCTGTGTCTCCAAGATCCCGTGAAGGGGCTTATAAACAGGTCCTTTCAGAAAATCCCTGCTGATAAAAATAATTCCCTTATGCCAAGGTTATGTAAGGCCCTCTTATGAAGATCCCTAAGCAGATTTTACCCAGACGTAGCGAGAAATGGCTGAACGTTTGCATTAAAACCCCCCCTTCTCCCTGCCCCCCAGGAGTGCAGGAGATCTCCTACGTCTGCGTGGACTCCAGCACTGAGCAGAGGGCTGAAGACAAGGAGTGTGGAAGCCCCCCCCAGCCCGCAGTCCTCCAGACACCCTGTAACCTCCGACCCTGCCCCCCCAGGTACAGCACTGCTGTGGGCTGATGAACCAGCTACCGGCTGAGCTTCTTAATGAGGGCGAAGGGGAAGTGTGCTCCCATCAGCGGCCTCCCGAGCCCTGCAGTGTCACACTGGGCAAGAATTAGGAAGCCATGATACTCCTCCATAAGGATACGATCAAAACACTTTGAAAGTACCATAATTGGAAAGGACTGTGTACTCTATTTGCTTAGTGGCTGACAACTGCAGGAAGTCAATAGGAATGACTAAGGAGTCCCAGCAATTCCTACACTTGCTCCTGTCATTCTTACTTGTTTTCAACATTGCAACTAGTATTCTAAGACAGCTGCCCCTTCATTCGATTACTGATGCTTAACCATGATGTTCACAGTTTTTCTAGTGATGTACTTGACCAAAGGGAACTGCTCACTTTGCTCTCGCTGTTGCATAGCTGGGAGGTGGGAGAGTTCGGGCCCTGCAGCGCCCCCTGTGGCAGAGGGGAGATGGTGCGTCCAGTTTGGTGCGTGCGGAGGGAAGGGGGGCTGACCGTCCAGCTGCCCGCGTCCGAGTGCCCGCCGCGCTGGGCGCCGCGCTCCAGCCAGCCCTGCAACCCCCAGCCATGTCCGGGCAGGTGGCGCGTCTCCGACCCGGGCCGGTGCTCGGCGGTGTGCGGGCCGGGGGTGGCCGGGCGGTCCGTGTCCTGTGTCCAGGCCCTCCAGGGTTCGGACGTGGAGGTGGATGAGAGGATGTGTCCAGAGTCCGAGAGGCCCGCGGAGCTCCTTCCCTGCGTGGTTGACGTCTGCCCGCTGGGCTGGGAGTCTGGGAACTGGTCAGAGGTAGACTGGCAGAGGAATAGAGCTGTAATACTCACAAACATGGCCGACACCTAGCAGGGGGTGAATGGACTGACTGCACGTAGATCTTGCAGACTGCTACAAGCATCAGCTTCTGATTAGCTCTGCCTATCAGCAACAGGAAAAGAAAGATTAACCTCCACAGTACTAACACAAGCCTGCATGTTAATAAATAACATTCTTCCTTCTTTCAAAAGATGCTCTCTGGGTTACGCTATACTAAGGTGCACTGATGTACTAAACCTTGCTCTTGCGCGTCATTGCACCTGGGTGTAAATCCTAGTCATGTTGAATGGTTTCAGGATAGCCTTTAATGGTTGATCAAGGGCTCCTCAGGGGTTCAGCGGTCACTGCATGGTAGAGCTTCTGCTTATTAAGAGCAGTGCTTTCCAGTTCCCTTATTCTGCGTATTCAGCCATCTTCAGTCCGGTGTTGTTGGTGCAGGAGGCTGTGGCTTTTACGTGCTCCAGTAAGGTGCTGTGAATACCTGTCTTTCCCAGGCTCCACGGTTACACAAAGCGGGGCTTGACTGGGTCTCGCGCGCCAGGGCGGGGCCTGTGTATGTGTGGAGCCCTGTGATTGGCCAGTGCTCCAAGAGCTGTGGAGGAGGTGAGTGTGCACGATCATTCCATCTCTCTCCAGCAGGGGGCAGCACACTGGACTTCAATATTTCTCAGCTTGGAGCTGCTGGTTATCGTCTACTCACCCAGTTCTCCCGATTGACAGCGACATCTCCTTCACTGCTACGACTGGCTAACAGGCTCCTCCAACACTCCCACCTGCAAGAGTCATTTGTCTTTTGATAGTCTGCAAGCTGAACAGCACCATACAGGATTGTCAGTACCAACCGGACCACTGACACCACAGCCCTTTCTATATTGGCAGCACTCTGCTAATTCTGTGTCGCCCGCTGGGGAATCCCAGTCAGTCAGCTGCCAGTATCATCTAATTTGTCAAAGAGCCCCACCCACACTCCAGCGAGGCACCTACACTGGTTGAGCCATTGAGCGGAATTAATTCCTTACACTTACATTATATTACATTACACTCAAAGCGCTTTACAGGTAATGGGGAATCCCACTACCACCACCAGTGTGCAGCCCCACCTCACCAGCTCTCAGTGGGGAGGAGAACAGAGTGATGAAGCCAGTTCAGAGATGGGGATTATTAGGAGGCCATGGTAGGTAAGGGCCAATGGGAAATGTGGCCAGGACGCTGGGGGTAACACCCCTACTCTTTTTGAGAAACGCTGAATGCTGGGTAATCCCCTCCTGTGGCTCGTGTCCCAGGTCTGGCAGAGGTGCGGTACTCCTGTGTGGATCACCAGTCCAGGTCCACGGTGCCGGAGACGCAATGCGACGAGGCCAGCAAGCCCGGGTCCAGACTGGAGCCCTGCGGCCGTACCCCCTGCCCCCCAGCGTGAGTCTCCCCAGCCAGGAGGTCAGAGTGTCGCTGTCCCGCTGGGTCACTCCTTCACTGCACACCTCGTCCTCATGTGTGCCGGTGCTGGTATCTCAATCCTCGTATCCTAATCCTGGCAACAGAATTCTGGATTCCCGGAACAAATGCTGATTTTGTGTTTGGGTTCAATCTGGACCGCCAGTAGCAGCAGGTAGCAGGACTGTTTATCTCGAACCCGGCTCTGTGGATCAGCACTGGTCCATGGAGCAATGCTGACCAATCCTTGACATAACCTTAAGTATCATTACCGATTAAATTCTATTTTTTTTTAACTACGTTTTTGCCTAAGCGGTTCACAAAGAAGGAGGACTGGTCCCTGGTACAAACAAAGCTGTGGAAGACAGTTTAGGGTACAGCGACGCCCCCTTCTGGCCGGATATGGTACTGATGGCAGGCCCACCTGTGCTAAATTTCCTCTTCAGCACAACCAGCGTCTCTTTCGTTAGCTTGGTAGTCCATTTAGAAGCAGTCATTCCCATCACTGTGTGATCTTAACCATCTTCATTCCTCTTCTATTCTCATATATTAACTGAGAATTCACTCTTTCTAGTGTGTGTGATTGTGTTAGCTCTTGGGGAGCCCAACTCCAGTCCAGGGGGCTTTGGAAGTCCAGAATTCCTGAGTGTTGGGGTGTAGCTGGAGAAGGCCCTGTCACCCATATATTGTAAGCAATCTTGGGGGATAAACAGGAGGCCAGAAACAGACTAATGAAAGTTGTATGGTGGGGAATTGGAAGATAGTATATCAGATGATGTGCCAGGTCAATAATTAAGCCAATAATTAGCTCAATGAGGTCATTAATAGATGAGCCGGAATGACACAGCTGGGCTCCAATGCTGATGTTGTGCTCTTTGGACTCTTGCTCCCTCCTGGCCAGCAGGTGGCACTCTAAGATGGGGGTGTGCAGTGTGTCGTGCGGCGGGGGCGTGGCCCGCCGGCTCCTGTACTGCACGCGGGCCAGCGAGGAAGCCGGGGAGGTGCTGAGCGACTCCGAGTGTGGGGCAGTCCCGAGGCCCGAGGAAGTGGTCGCCTGCAACACCCACAGCTGTCCTGCCAGGTGGGGCTCTTTTCCCATAAGCCTCCATGGGCGCGTGGAGCTCCAGACACGCCGCCCAGAACCTGCGGGTCAACGCCCCAGGGGAATCTAAGGAAAACTCCAAATCCTCAATGGCTGAGGACTCAGAAACCGTAGCCGTGCAGAGTCGCGAGATCAGGGATGGAGTCGATTAACGCCTGACAGTAAAAACCCTGGTGGAACGGAATCCCAAGGCAGAAGTCAGGGACCAGACTTTTCCTGCTATTTCACTGATTATTCAGGCACGTGAAAATAACGCCCAGCGATAGACTGGCGTCCCATCCAAGGGGTACCCTGCCTCGCGCCCATTGCTTGCCGGCATAGTCTCTGGCTCCCCCAGCGCCCCTGAATCGGATGGAGCAGACAGAAAACGGATTAATCTGCCTCTCGGTAGCGACCGTTGATGATTCATTTGGTTTCCTCTATATCTTTCTTGGTGGAAGAAAATTCCAAGTATTTCCCGATTCAAATGGACTGGCGCATTATCTCCTGCAGTGCTGCTCTGGTGTCCCTGTGGAGGCCAGAGTGGGTCTCTATGTAGGACTGTGTGAGAACTGGCAGGATGTGCTCTGAGTGAGCGCCGCGGTTCCGCGTGGGCTCGTGCCCTCCGCCGCTCCACCCCACCCCGCCGGTTTATCCCGCAGCACCTGGGGTGCGAACCGGGGTCTCCCGGTGTGACGCCCCAGGGAACCAGCCGAGTGAGCTAAAGGAGACCCCCCCCACGACGTCGCCGTGCCCAAACTAACTCCGCTACATCTGTACTCTCCTGTTGCTGTTGGCAGGTGGAGGGTGCAGGAATCTGGGCCCTGCTCTGTGTCCTGCGGGCTTGGCGCGGCCCGGCGGACGGTGTCTTGTGTCCGGTTTGAGCAGGGGAGAGACTCCGAGGTGCCCCCGGAGCTGTGTCCGGAGCTGGAGAAGCCCCCAGCCCTGGTGCCCTGTCTGGTGCAAGTGTGCACCTTCAGCTGGGCGGTGCAGGAGTGGACCAAGGTACAGAACAGGCCTGGTGCAACTGCACCAACACACACAAACGCACACACACACACAGGCCCACTTATCACTACCGCTAACCTCACAATGCACGGTTCAGCAGCAATGCACAATCTCCACCTCTGCACTGTCCCCCCGTCCCCCTTAATAGTGACAGCTCCCCCCCTCAGCTGAATCCGAGGGGGTGGCTGTACCAGAACTGAATCACAGACTTGTATTTAAGTTGCGTATTGGTGAACGTGCAAAAGAACAAGTAAACAAGTTGGGTTTCTTTTCTTCTCTTTTCGGCAGGGCATTAACCTCTACTTGTTCCTTTGCAGCCTACGTGTGCTGACGCAGCTCCCTTACTGGTATTATTTAACTTGTTGTTGCTGCTGCTGCTGCTCTGGTGTTTCCTTCATGTCTTTGTATCGGAGCGTACGTGCGAATAGGCATTTCACCGCTCTTGTGCACGTGACGCATAAACCGAGCTGAACTTATGGAGGGGAAATACATTTTACACGAGCAGGTGGCTGCGTCGGCATGCGTGGGCTGCAAAGGAGTCAACGTTTATTCCCCGCTGAAAAGAGAAGAGAAGAAACATAATATTTCAGCTGTGGAGCCTTCTTTGGGTGTGCCTTCTACATTTCAGACATTTCATCTAAGCATTTCATCGCACTCGTGCAAATGACAAATACACCGAACTGAGCACGATGCAGGGATGCGAGTAGCAGTTTAATGGCGGTTGTGACCTTTAACCCCCGAGAAAGAGCTAGAAACGTGCGAGCTGTCTTCCCGTGGCTGTGCGCTGACCCCGTGCCCCTGTCCCTCAGTGCTCGGTGTCCTGTGGCTTCGGGATCCAGTCCCGGCAGGTGTCCTGCGTGGGGCCGGCCACGCCCCACCCCCTCAGCCCCCTGTTCTGCATGCACCTGCCCAAGCCCATCACCATCCAGGGCTGCCACCTGCAGGACTGCCCCCTGGCGCCAGCAGCCGATCCGACGGCCGGAGCCCCCAATAAGGACCAGCCCCCAGCCGCGGGCTCTGACGGGCGCCGGACAGACAGCCCTCTGGGCCCGGATAGGATCGGGGTTCCGGGAGAGGAGCCCCCAGTGCCAGGAACCGCCCCAGATCGGCAGGCGATCCCGGGGACGCCCGCTCCAAACCCGCCGCAGGACCCCGCTGTCACCAGACCAGGGGCCACGCCTGCCCCATCCCGGCCAACGGCAACCCCCAGCAGCCCCCGAGAGAAGCCCCAGTACAGAGAGGAGCCTCTGAGTCCCCCGAAAACTGAGACAAGTTAGGTGGTGGATAAGTCCAACTTCCATTCTCTGTCCTGTCCCCTTTGTGCTCTTCTGATCAGTCTGTGACTCTTATTCTGCATGTTTCTTTACAGTCCTGTTCCTTGCCTGCTGTATGTTTTTCCTGTTCTCTGTGTCACATTAACTGTCTCTCAGCCTGCCCGTCCTGGTGACAGAGGCAGGAACACTGACCCACCTGTTGTCTGTCTGTCCGCTCCAGGTGTGTGCGGCCAGCTGCTTCTGAAGGACTCTGGGACGGTGGACCTGAGGCACGTCCAGTCGCGGGACTGTCTGCTGTCTATCGGCCGGCCCCTGGGCCAGGTCATCCAGGTCAAGGTGGTGTCCAGCTCCCTGAACTGCAAGGACAGTAGGTGACCATAGGAAAAGCCATCGGAAGTAGACAGGATGGCAGTAATTAAGGGTCCATCCATCCGTCTGTAATGGCATTGTCCTTAAAGGACCCAGATAGTAGCCCATCAGGAAGTTAAATCTGCATTAACAGGAAATCAGCATTATGGGTCAAGAAATACAGTTTGTGTTTAGAAAGATACCAGCTCCAATGCCTTATTAAACCACATATTGGTGAAGCCACGCCGCTCAGCTTTCTCCTGTGTGCCAGCGAGCCAGCTGAGCTGGTTTTGAGGCTGTCATGTTAAGGGAAAGTCCAATGGACGGGCAAAGACCGTCTTCGTCGCCCAGAAAAAAAAAGAACAAGGACAGGACATAGAGGGAACAGGGAGGAAGCAGATAAAAAGAACGCAATGGGCAAGTTTGTGGGTTAAAGGCGTTGTTCTGCGTTACTCCTGCCCTGCTTACAACGCGACAGGCTTGCCTGCAGACCCCCGGCGCTGACCGGCAGTGTCTGTGTGTGCCCGCCTGTGCCCAGGGGAGCTGCTGGTGCTCTACAGCAGGCTGATGCTCAGGAAGAGGTGCGAGAGGCTGGCCGGCTACACCCTGACCACCAACACCAACGTGCTGCTGATCCGCCAGGGCCGCGTCACCCCCGGCAACGGAGTCCTGCTGGCCTACCAGAGCCTGAACGCCAGCGGCGGCCATGACGGCGGTGAGGGGGCGGGAGAGGAGGGGGGGGGGCGTTCGGGCAGGGAGAGCCGGAGACGGACAAGAGTGGGGGACAGGAGGAGAGCGGGGGGGGGGGGGGGAGGGATCCGGGACCTGGAATCGGCCCTTGACGGCCCCCCCCCCCTGCTTGTCGATTCGGTCTCCGCAGGCTGCGACGTGCAGCTGTTCGGCTCCTCGGGGGAGATCGTGAACCCCGTCCAGCCCCCGGATCCCGGGACACGCGCCTGCCGGACCTTCGTCAACGCCCCGCCCTCCCGGCAGGTGGAGGTCCGAGCCCTGAGCATCGGCCCCGCCTTCGTCGGCGGCGGCGGCGGCGGCTCCAGGCAGCCCAGCTTCATCCTGGTGAGAGCGCGAGGGTGGCGGGCGCGTGTGCGTGGGAGTGCGACACGCGTGTGACGAGTGTGTTTGTGGCGAGTGGGTGTGCACAACACCCGTACACTCATAAGCGTGCGATGTGCTGGATGATGAGTGTGAGGAGTGTGTGATGAGTATTTGTGGAGTGTGATGTGTGTGGATGATGAGTGTGAGGAGTGTGTGATGAGTATTTGTGGAGTGCGATGTGCTGGATGATGAGTGTGAGGAGTGTGTGATGAGTATTTGTGGAGTGTGATGTGTGTGGATGATGAGTGTGAGGAGTGTGTGATGAGTATGTCTGGAGTGTGAAGTGCGTGGATGATGAGTGTGATGAGTGTGTGACAAGTGTGATGTGTGGTGCAGTGGTGTGTGTAGTGGGTGGGTGTGACATTCAACCCCTGTGATCCTTAAAAGTTAATTAATCTAGGATCTCACCTAGCTTTTTTTGGAAAGAAACCAATATATCGGCATGGCTGGGCAGCCCGTTCCCCACTCCTGCCACCCTTCTTGTTCGGGATGTTAACGCCACTTCCCTGTCGTTCCTACTCGTGTCCTCTGGCTCGTGTCCGGGTGTGGGGACAGAATCCAAGCGCAGCCGGGGGCCACGGTCTCTAGATAAGACAGCCAGGCTGGGAATACGGCAGCGGGTCTCCTCTCTCCCGGCAGATCCGGGACGTCGACGTCATGCGGAGCGTGGTGTTCCGGGGAAACCGCCTCTTCTTCTGGCGTTCCTCGGGAAGCAGGGTGGAGATCGAGTTCCACGGCACCTACGCGCACCAGGAGGGCGCCTTCCGCGCGGAGTACTCCATCATCGACCCCTGATTTCCCGCCGCGCGGAGTTCCGATATCGCACTCTGCTAGAAAAGACAGAACTCCCTTGATTCGAGCTCGTCTCGCCCCTCGATTCGTAAGAATTGTGATGATTGAAAAACACAGTAATTGCACATAATTCTGCAGGAACACCTCTTACTGGCTAATCGATGTTCGAAGGGGCGTCTTCAGTATTTGTGAATTTCACTACAAATGGTGGGAGATGCCTGTAAGATCTGCAAACTCTTTGTAAAAAAAAAAAATATGTTTTATGACATTTGTGTACATTCTTAAACATTAACAACATGCAGATAAATTGTGTAGCATATAATCCCACATTTACCAAGGCAAATCATCTGTTCTTGACGATGTAAATATATGCATATATATATTGAATATTTGCAACATTTGTAAAATTGCAATTATACAAGGTACTGGTTCTGGGGTTTACAGGTATTGTCAATATTTTATCCTCAGCCCTGGGTTGTACAGTGTGTTATTTCTCACACGGTTTCCAGTTTCTTGCTTTCTCGCTTAAAAACCATTTCTTTTTACTTTTAAATCAGTATCGAAAACTTACAGAAGAATTCTCCGGCGAGCAGGTTTATAAACTCTAATTTTATTGATGTGCATTAACAGACTTGAACTCATAGTGCACTGACAGTACAGTCACAAGGCACAGAGGAAACTCAGGAAAATCTCATTTGCAACACGTTCATAGTAGTAAAAACATCTCTGCTATTAACACACTCTTAAAATTTGAATTCATAGGAAAGCCAGAAAACAAACCAAACGTGTTTTTTTTTCTTAATTAAAACAGCTCTGAAGTGTGAGAATGTAAATGCAGGCATCAGCTGCATGGACACAGTGCAGTGTGTCAGGAAAATTAAGTGAGAACAGCACAAGTCAGGGCTTCACAACCCTTTCCAATGAACTGAAAATCGAGACACTAACTCCAGCTCCGGCCATCTAATGGCACTCATTTCATTAAAGCCACAGTTACCTGTAAGTCACCTTGCAGCCTAGTTCAAATTGTTACAGTTCCGCAGCTCATCATTTAATCAGATCCGCTGTGTAACCATTGAAGTAGGGTGGGACACAACCCAGCAGCCGCCAGAACCCGAAATCTGACCCTTTGCTCGGTCACAGATTTCAGGTTGCCCTCAGAAACACACAGGGGAGGGGGTGGCTCAGGCAGTCTGGGCACAGTGCGGACGACACCCGAGATCAGGCTCAAGCCCATGGGGTCTGGGCCCCCAACCCATTAAACTGCCCTGCTGCCTCCCTGCTTTGGAAGTCAGGGCAGGTTATGGGACAGCGCATGCTGAACATACGGTCTTAGGGATCTTGCACTCTGCCGTCTCCGTCTGTAACCTTAATTAACTCCGAGCTCTGGAACTGAAGCCGGGTGGTTCTGGAGTGACCAGGGCTCAGGATTGCGATCGGCTTCTTTCCTCTGGGACAAGCACACATGGGAGCTATAGACAGGGCGTCCCCAATGCCAGTCCTGGGGAGCCCCTGATCCAGAAGATTTTGAAGGTCTTGGTCCACATTCATCTAGGCTCCCGAAGCAGGTGCTTTGTTTGATGAAGCAGCTCAGAGATGTCTTGACAGAGAAAAGCCAACAGCCCCACCAGGCTGCCAAATGCTACAGTGGGCCAGTGCCGAGGTAACCGGGCCAGGTAACGGGCTAAACTGATCAGAGCTCACAGGTGCTCCGGCTCTCTACAAATCACGGATCTTGGGGTGACTGGCGAGGCCCACTGGAGTGTGGCTCTCTGGGACCCGGGCCAGCCAGCTCTCTGCTAGCAAGTACAACGTCAACCTGCGCTCGTCAACCTTGAGCTGCTGTTGTAGTGCACAAAAACCAAAGTGTGAATAAACACCGAAGAACCCTCATCTTGAACATGGAACGACATCAGTAATGGCAGAGGGCGCTTTAATGTTTCATTTCCTGTGCATTCCTGTGCATTGTCAGAAAGAATGCAGAAGCACCAGCATCCTTCAAAGTACCTTACTATATTTATATTTTCAATTCAAAATGAATAGACAGAAAACAGGCGGAAAGCATCAGTGCTGGAGTCTTGCACTGCGTTAAGCCAGGCACACTCAATGAGCCTCAGTAGGCGGCACTGAGCAGCTGTAAATCTGACATTTTCCTGTGGCTGCCAAAAAGTCTTGCAGCCCCCTATGAAGTCTCTCTCACTACCAACTGCACCGTAAACAGAAGCAAAAGACTTTTAGCGTATTAATACTGATCAGATACAAAAGGACTCCATGTTACCATATCAAACGATATCAACAATTACAGCTGTCCAGCCTTGAAAGTGGGCTGCACTGCAGGTGAACCATCTGTAAGCGCGTATGTCTCACGAGCTGGCAGAGTGCTGGGGAGAGATTTCTGCCCGCACCGCCTAGCGTTAAAGGGCTAAAAATGTGTGAAAGGCTGGTACCACAGTCACGTGCAAATCATGACGCCGCTGATAGCAGTGTCGTTTATGTCATGATCGCCAGCGGCCACTGCTGTCATGAAGCGTTTCTTAATACTTATATCCGAAGAATTCCCAATCCCAGTGGCCTCTGTGGAATTTTAATTGTATTGCAAAAATATACTAGAGTGGCCTTTTTACAGTCTGAAAGAAAGCCTATTACGGAAATACATATTTCTTTAAAATATTTTGCAGTAGAAGCTTTTTATCAGGTGGGTGCCGAGACATCCAAGGCCACGTCAGTTTTTACCCCCAAACTGATCAGCCCCAAACCAATCCAGAATCCACCCTGGGAAAGCCGCCCCCCCCCCCCTGCCTCCTTGCTCAAGATGGACGAGCACAGGAAGTGGACCGGGAATGCTGGGATAGCAGGAAGTCCACACAGCACCCCTCTTTCTCCGGCCGTCGGCTCGTGAGCATGCAAACGAGAAAGGAGCACGGGTCCACGCAGCAGTCCTCCACCTCCACTGTGACGCGGCGTACCCCCTCTCTCCCCAGATTTACCCCGTAGGGGGGGGAAGTCAAGGCGAACAAATGAAATCAGAAGGCACAACAGCAACATGACGCTCAGTCAACCCATTTAGCAGACATTGCCTGATAAAACGGGGGGGAAAAGTGAATCGTCTCTTTTAAGGGAGCTGGAAAAATGCCCCCTGTATCTCTTCTGTCATCGGCACCCACAAAGTAAAGGGGTACGTGCATTTCCACCAGGCATGACATGGGGGGGGGGGGGGGGTGAAACTGAGCTCCCCCAAAATGTAGCGGGCCAGTCAAGTTTTTGTGCATTCCAGCAATTATCCATCTTGTACTCCAGTGGTTCCACTGTATCGCAGGAATCTTTGCTTGTCTATCATGCTGGGCTCCTCTGTTTTCTCTGCAGTTTTCTCATCACAAGTCTTCATTCTCCCCCTACGTCTCGGTCACACAAGGTGGGGGGTTTCTGGAGTAGAAGTGTCCTCTGCACTTCGGTTCCTGTGCCAGAGGTTTGCTGTGTCCAATGGGAAGCCGTACAGGTCTGATTGCAGCGCCCCCTGCCCGTGTTTCTGCACTGGGAGGACGTCGGCTCGCAGCTGGTGCAGCTGACGCAGCTAGTGCAGCCGACGCAGCCGGCGCAGCGGCTTCACAGCTTGGCCCTGGGCGCCTGCTCCAGCAGGGCCCGCATGTCCACCAGGGCCTCCTCCAGCGACTGGGAGAGCCGGGCCGCGTTGGTCTCGGCGCAGCTGTTGAAGGCGGACACGGCGAAGTTGATGTGGTCGTCCATCGGGTTGTAGCAGACGCCGTACCCGTCCGGGACCACCGGTCCGAAGCACATCACGCAGTCCGTCTTGGCTGGCACCTTGGCAGAGATAAAAGCCCTGCGGTGACTTGCGGTTTTTGTTACGTGCTCCCCCTAGTGGACAAAGCAGGGCGAGCAGACAGAGAGCACCGCAGCCTGGCCTCCTGTTCACTGCTGCTTTCTGGCTCTGTGGCTGGGAGGTGGCCGGTTCGTATCCCGCGGCCGGCAGAGGAATTCTACTCTGTTGGGCCCCTGAGCAAGGCCCTTCACCCCAGCTGCTCCAGGGGCGCCGTATAAATGGCTGACCCTGCGCTCTGACCCCCAGCTTCTCTCCCTGTCTGTGTGTCTCAGGGAGAGCAAGCTGGGGTCTGGGAAAAGACAAACTCCTAATGCAAGAAATTGTATAGGTGATCTCTATCTCTGTTGCTTTAGCAAGCAAGCGAGACGGGCCTGTCTGAATATTCACAAACGCCAAAACGTGCAAAAGAGCATGAGAATACATCAGGGTATTTCTACTAATGCAACTGTTTCTTTAGTAATGGCTCGAAAACGACTTTGGAACTGCAGCTGGGAGATCTCCAAGTCTAAACAGCCAACTGTGCAATGCCTCAGGACTCAGAATGCACGTCTGCACTGTGCACTTTGACTTGGACTACCAAGTTCTTTCTTACTACCACATATTGTTCTGTACCATGCATTTATTGTTCTTACAATTTATTTTGTGCCGTTTGGCAATGTGCTGTCTACATTGTGTGGCGTTGTCTGTCGTGCTGTTGCACGTCCTGAGCCGTGGGCGCCGATACGAATCCCAGCGAGCGCACACATGCGGCAGCAAACTCCTCCACCTCAATCTCTCCCCGCTCTGGCATCCTGCTGGCCAGGCCCGGCTCCGCCCACACCACAGGCGGCGCTCTGAGAACACGGACCCCCCCCTCCTGCCAGCCGTACCTGGCTAGTGGAGAGGTTGAAGTGCAGGGCGACGGCGTAGGAGGTGTCCATGAAGATCTCCGGCATGCTGGTCAGGTCCTCGATGCTCTGCAGCCGCAGCCCGAGCAGGTGCCGGTCGATGGCCTGGCCGTGGATGGCCTGCGGACAGGAGAGAGGGAGAACCGCGGCGGCCCTGAGAGAGCGCTCCCTGCGATCCCTCGCGCCTGTCCGGCGAGCGGGCCGGAGCGGGCCGGACGACGCGGCGATGCCCGTTTTGGATCGGGCACTGGAGAGCCAGCCAGCTGCGGCTCTCAACTGGCCGCCCCACTGGAGCCCAGCAGGTGTGAGCCTGGCCAGTACCTGGGTGGGAGACCTCCTGGGAAAGCTATGCTTGCCGTTGGAAGTGGTGTTAGTGGGGCCAGTAGGGGGCGCCCACCCTGTGGTCTGTGTGGGTCCTAATTCCCGGGTATAGTGGCGGGGACACTGTACTGTCGTGGGCGCCGTCTTTCGGATGAGACGTTAAACCGAGGTCCTGACTCTCAGGGGTCATTAAAGATCCCCGGGCGTTTCTCAAGAAGAGTAGGGAGTTATCCCGGTGTCCGGGCCAAATTTCCCCCCTCAGCCTTTACCATGACCTCCAAACTGTCCCCGTGTATGATTGGCTTTCACCTGCCCTGCGATGGACTGGCGTCCTGTCCAGGGTGTACCCTGCCTTGCGCTCGTTGCTTGCCGGGCAGGCTCCGGCCTCCCGAGACACCATATGATATAGAGCGGTTTGACAAAAGACGTGACACGACTCTCTAAAAGTGAAAGTCGCCCAGCCCCGAGACCTTGCAAAGACTCGAACCCCAAAAGGCCCCCGCTGCCCCAGCACACCTACCATGTCCGTGTAAGCTCTGTGGGCCTTGACCGCCTTGTCCAGCAGCGCGACCTTCTCCTGCTTCTGCGCACAGAAAGACATCAGGAACAGTGACAAAAAAAAATAAGGATTTCTGGGAGTGGCTGAGGTTCAGGTACGTCGAAACAAAGGGATCACAGTATGGGAATAACAGCTGCGGACGGTGTCAAGTCACAAAGCATAGTGCGTGACGCTTTGTAGAATGAGAACAGGGCGCAGGCAGTGAATCAGAATGGAGTCATTGCTTTACAGTTGTTTCATAAGCTTTAAAGGGCAGGTCTGTAGGACTTGGAAATTAAGAACCTAATACTGGATGCTCTAGATAACGGTTAGGTTGTCAATTTGTACTGCAAGGTGTAGCTTTTGTGAAAGTCACTGTGGGTTTTCAATACGTCGATTCAGTCCCAAAACTCACACAGACAGACGCCCAATTTTATCGACGGATTATCAAGACAGATCAGTGCATTCGTGAGCACGTGGGGGGGAAAAAAAAATCACTGATAACCTCCAGAAATCGGCAGTGAAGAAAAAGGAGCAGAGGACACAAGGGGAAGCCATTAGGAAGGGCATTTAAGGCTGGGAACTGGAGGTGATTCTTTACGTAAAGGGTTGTGGGGGTGTGGAACAAAAATTGTCGACACTGATAGCTGATTCCCTGGTTTCTTTCAAGTCTTGAACTGGATGACATCCTTAGGTTAATAAAATACTAGCAGCCACACAAACTACAAAGGGCCACAGGTCTCCTCTGGGTTGTATCCTAGATTCTCACATTCTCTTTTCACCCAGTGGACGTATTCCACAGGACAGGAGAGGAGAGGATACTGGTGAAGGACAGCGAAAGCTCTCTGCGATGACCAGAAGGCCGATGTTCATGGGTGCTGCTGCAGGCTCACTGACCTGCTGGCCGGGGTCGTCCATGGCCTGCACGAAGTTCAGGGAGTCGACGGACGTGGAGCGGATGGTGTCCGTGCGGCCCAGGCGGAACATCCGCAGGGAAGCACTCTCGTAGGTGGAACAGCATCGGTGGTACGTTCTTGGGGAAAGCGAGGCAGAGCAACACAGGTCAGAGAGAAAGAGCGAATCAGAGAAATGCAGGGAGAGAAGAGGGCGGTCGGTTCTTCTATACTGATGAAATGGGCAATCAGCCATTGTTTCTCTGAATCCTTAATCACGGGAACCGGAACTGCATGGAGAAGGAGGAGAGACACACAAGCTCCTCTAACCTGCCCACTGCTCATCCACGAGCTCAGAAACGCCCCCTGTTACCTGAAGTTGGGGGGTGAGCTGTTATTGGGGTGTTACCTGTAGGTTAGGGGTTAACTGTATTCGGGGTGTTTGCTGTAATTGGGGAGTTACCTGTAGTCGGGGCATGAGCTGTAATCTGGGGGTGAGCTGTTATTGGGAGGGTTACCTGTAGGTCAGGGGTTAACTGTATTCGGGGTATTTGCTGTAGTCGGGGGGCGAGTTGTAGTCGGGGGGGGTTACCTGTAGTCGGAGAGTGAGCTGTGATCTGGGGGTTACCTGTAGTCGGGGGGTTACCTGTAGTTGGGGAGTGAGCTGTGATTTGGGGGTTACCTGTATTCGGGGGGTGAGCTGTTATCTGGGGGTTACCTGTAGTAAGCCAGCTGCAGAGCCATCTGAATGAAAGCGTCGGGGCTCATCTTGTGCGACTTGGGGAAGTTCTTCCCGAAGTGAGAGAAGACGTTGACTTTCACGTCCAGGTCCTGCACCATGCTGGGGGGCGACAGCAGTGCGACACACGAGCGCAGAGAGTGAATCCCACCTCAGCCTCACAGGAAGACCCTACACCCCGAGAGCTGTGGGGGTGCTGCCCGAGTCTCTTACAGAACTCGGGGCGAGCTCATCGGCAGGAGCATGAGGCAAGAAATCAACACCACAATCACAAAAGGCAATTCACAATTCGCAAATGCAGAATGGTTTGACACATGATATGATAGAGACAATACATCATTCACTTTTTAACGGAGCAGTACGAACATGGTCCCATCTTCCTATATGCAATTTAAGTGTAGTTTCAACTCAAAGCTGGCAAACTGCGTCCCTTTCACACGTAAGGCAGACGTGAATGCGTGTCCTCTCTGCTAACGAAGGCCTGGTTCAAACTGAAATGGGTCCCCTGGCCAAGTCTGCAGTCTTGTGCATTCATTCATACTTCTTGATGCTTTGCATAAGTGTGCTGTTATTGGTTATCAGATAGAAGACCTGATCCCTTGAGCAGGCTGATCCAGGCCAGCCAGGCGTGGGAATTCATTTCAACCCCGAGGGTGCTGTACAGAGGACACACAATCAATCAATCAATCAAGGTTTATTTATCAATGCACGAACAGTACAGCACACAGCGGTGTTGTCGGCAATGACATGCTTTGTCCGCGAGCTCGTTAAGAGGGGTAGAAGAGTAGAGGGACAGGAATTTATAGGGATTAGATGAACGAAAAGAAAAAAAAACATTTAGGATACAATCAATTACACAAGTGCAATTTACAGGTTGTGCGAAAGGAACACAGATGCCCACTCACATGTTGAGGTTCTGCTTGGCCTTCTCGATGTCCTTCTTGATCTCCGGCGTGATGTTGAAGCGCAGTTTCTGCGGCGCGGGCAGGGGAATCATGGGAGACCGCACCATCTCCGATTGCTTCCTGCAGGGAAGACACGGGGAGAGAACAAGCGCGTCGCCTTCCGGAAAATCTTAAAACGTGCAAGTTCTGAAATAAAATACATGGAAGAAATAAGCTTGGCACTAAGTGTTTGTATTGTAGTTAGACATATTGAAATGTTAATGTTTTTCCCGGGCTTGATCAACTAAGGTGGTTACTAAGGTTTTAGTGAAACAAAATTGCATCAATAACTGACGTGACTTGGGATCTGATTACTAAATATCTGTAATTAGTTAAATCTGTGCCGACACTAAGCTTTGCTTGATCAATTATGAACCACAGCCCTCAACTGTACCCAATTAATAGCTTGTATCTTATCAACTGGCAGAGCAAACTCTTGTGCACGACTGCGGAGAGCTCCTTCTGTCCCGCAGAGCAGCCTGCACGGAGCAGGAACAAAAAATTTTGCAGCATTTAAACTCCATTCTACAAGCTGTTACAGTGGAGCTATTACACTGGACAAACACAGCACAGTTGAAACAATCGCCGTTATATGTCCTACTAATTCTGACTGCTTGACTCATCCCTCTATTATCGAATTCCTGGGAAAGGCTGTGGCCACCCGGACTCTATTCCGGATTCTTACGACACAATGCAGGACTACACTGTGACTCAGAACACTGGATTTGTCATTTGTCTTCATCACAAGGGTGAGGAAGATATTTTTATTTTCTACTATCGCCCCGGGACGAGTAGTTGTCACCGCGCCTAATGGAGAGCCCAGAAACCTGCCGGCGCCGCAGAGGGGCTGCCGGAGATCAGCGGCAACAGCGGGGGTCTCACTCACGTGTACTCCACCACGTGGTCCACCAGGGACACGATGGGCGGGCCTTCTGCGGGGGCGTGCTCATAAATCAGGCCGCATGACCCGTCTTCTCCGATGATAAACTGCAGAGAGCCGGAACAAGGCAGGCTCTTTAGGAACTCCATTAAGACACCAACACAGGAGCAATACAGCTCTGAACACGTCAGAAGTACCAATGAGCAGACAGGGCTGGAACAGCATGAGGAGCACTGTAAATACTCTCTACACCACAGGGTTGTTTAAACCCCTAAAATGCCATTTGAACATCCCTTGTAACCACTCCTGATGTTGATTTTCTCCTTCTCAGTTGTGGACACTCAAAATTCAAAAGATTCTGGTTCTAATTTCTCCTCAAATCTGCCTCCCTGTTCATGGTTACACACACACACACACAAAAACATTAAAAGCAAGAATACTTTTAATACTGTAAAGTAATACTGTACTTTTTGAACCACAGGTCAAGCGCTAGACGAAAGCAGTCTGTTAGAGTAGCAAGATTTAAAAAAAAATGATGCACTGGTATGGACAAGGTACAAGGTACACAGCACAAACTCAAAGAAGGTGCAGTCCAACTTCGATCTTAAGTGAAGCGTTTTGTAACCCCAAGCCTACTCCTGCCAAGGACTTACACTTGTTTTAATACCACCTGAAAACAGCTTGATAAGACCAGGAACAGGACTTTTCAAGACGGGGAATTATACTCCTAGAAGCTTTTTTTCCCCTCCATCGTCCAAATCGACTGAGAAACCCAGGCTGGGCAGAAGCACATTTGATAGGAAGGCAGTCAGAGAGGCTGACAGGCACATAGACGGACATGCGGAGAAACACTTCTTTACACAAAGGGTGGTGGGTGTCTGGAACAAGGTGCCCAGCTATGCTGCTGAGGGATGATACCCCGAGATCCTCGAATGAAAGGCACCAGTACGCTGGCAATCAAGCAAGCCAGAGGAGCTCAACCGCCTGCCCTCTCGCCCGGGCAGGGCGTCTCACCTGCAGGGTCTTGTCGAACCAGCGGTTGCCGCTGTTCCAGCGGCTGCCCCCGCCGTGCAGCATCTGGGCGCCCACACGGCTGCGGTACAGCTCGTCGGACACGCGGGGCTTGGGCGCGTCCAGGCACACCGTGAAGATGCTCTTCTGAATGGCGCGCACCGACTCCTTGTTCGTCTTGTCTGCAAGGCCGGGGGGGGTGGGAGAGAAGCACAAAGACTCTATCCCTGCTGTAAGTTCTCAACGGAAACTGCCGGCAACACTCCTGAAACAGAGCTCCGACACAGTTCAGCACTGTCCACCCTCAGCACTGACCTACGATGAAGCACATATTAGACCGATACACCTGCAGAATGTGCACCTGCAACACAGAATGCCACAAGGCCACTATCGCTGAACTCCATCACAGGATCACAGGCCTGACAGCTAGGTTTTCCACCCATCTATTGTCTAACCACTTCTTGCAAGCGGGGAAGCTGGAGTCCATCCCAGCCGGCAATGGGCGCAAGGCAGGGTACGCCCCGGACAGGACACCAGTCCCATCACAGGACACACACACTCACTCTAGGGCCAGTTTTCCCAGCAGCCAATGAATCGACCAGCGTGTGCTTGGACTGTGGGAGGAAAGCAGAGCAGCCAGAGGAAATCCACACGAATACAGGAAGAACAGCTAGGTCCTACAAAATGTCCATTTTTTCCATGATATTTTCTAATTGATGTAGTCAAGTAGAATCACACTCACACTGCATGTGCCAACGTGGTTTTTAAAATTTGTATGTTATTTAACTTCTCGCTGTTGCTGCTGCTGCTGCTGTTCTGTTTATACAGTAGGTTGGCTTTTCCTTCATGCCTTGGCATTGGAGCGGATATGCAAATACGATTGTGACAGGTGAACTGAACTGAATCGATCCCGCCAATCAATGGCAAGAGCTGCAGAGGCCTTGTCATGTGTGTCAGCGCGCGTGCCCACAGGCCTGTCAGCGCAGACACGTGGGACTGACGCCCTCACCCTTGATGAGGTTGTTGTAGGCTTTCCCCCAGGTGTTGCGGTGCTGGGAGGTGAGGATCCCGATCGGCTCCTTGTTGGTCTGCAGGGACGAGTTCCAGATCTTCTCCAGCTGGATGTAAATCTGGTCGACCGTCAGGGGAGAGCCGTCGCTGTTGTAAACGTCCAGGACGAAGAACTACGGAGCAGGAAAAGGAGGGTCAGCCCAGCACAGACTGGGACAGGCGGAGACGCGCACAGGAAGGCAGGCAGACAGATGCTGACAGGTGTGTAGATGGACACGTGGAGAGACAGGCAGGTAGATGGATGGATAGATAGAAAGTAGGGAGGACGGACTCATAAGGCTGATAAAGGCCGGAAAGCTAGATCACTGAAAATGCAAAAGCCTGCTGTGCGAGTCAGCACTTCTGCAGCACAATTTCACTGAAGCCGGTCAAGCTGGGAAAATGTGTCCCCCTGAGGGGCGGGGACAGGAGTCTATGAGGGGGTGGGCAAGGGAAGGCGGGGTCTATGAGAGGACAGGATGGGAGGATGGAGTAAATGAAGGGATTGGGTGGGAAGGCGGAGCCTACCGGGGGAGGGGACAGGAGGGCGGAGCCTACCGGGGGAGGGGACAGGAAGACAAGATCTATTAAGGGGCGGGGTCTGTGACCGGTGATGTCAAGAAGGCAGAGTCCACCAGGAGCACGGTCAGGAAGGAGGGGCCCAGGAAGGCCCAGGAAGGCGCAGTCCCCAAGGGGTGGGGACAGGAAGGCCGGAAAGCAGAGTCCGCGGGAGGTACCTGGAAGTTGTGCACAACCGTGATGTGGGTGGGGGGCTTCTTGCTGCGCGCGTAGTTGACCACGGAGTCTCTCTTGGGGTCGGGGATGCGGCAGGAGGACAGGACCTGGTAGTACTGGTTCATGCAGAGCGGTTTCCCGCCGAGGTACTCCACGGGCAGGGTCTCGCTGAAACACAGGCGCACGGGTCAGCGCTGACCACCGCGGAACCCGGAGCTCAGGCCGGAGAGCTGGATCACAGGGGCTTTCCCAGTACCTGACCCAGCCTCCCCTCCCCACAAACAGGACAAGACATCCAGGAGGACACCCGAGACAGGGGGGAGTGCCACTGGTGTTTCAATACATGATGACAACCAAACAAGTGTGAAGCATGAACACTGAGAACACAGGTAAGAGTTAAGAGACATCCCTCCACGCAAGTTAACGCAGGCAAACCTGCCTTCCCCGAGGAAACAATTTCAATATGGGGGTACACTTACTACCACCACACAAAATGACCTAGTGCTGGCGGGACCCCTTTTTGGTGCAAAAAAAAAAAAATGGGGGGAATCTGTTCTGCCACTTGCAAAGGGAGATGAGAACTGGGGGCACTCACTTGTCGATCATGGTTTTGAAATCCAAAACCCCCGCAATCAGTTTGGCAGCAAACCTGCAAAAAAGAGGTTTAAAAGAAGAGGACCAGTTAGGCCTGATAACCTGAGCTGCTCCTATAATTGAGCTTCTATTCAGCCTGTTGCAGGAAAGCAGGTGACCCCCCCCCACCCTCACAGCCCGGCAGTTTGACCCTTTCCAGTTTTCTGAGCCGACAGAAAGCCACTGCAGGCGCCAGAGTTGCACGTTTTATTCAAAACGATCTTGCCCAGACCGGCGCGTCAAGCTAAAATGCAATTAAACTAAATGAAGTTAAATTAGATATTGCATTTCCTTTTCAAAAATGCATTGGAACAAGCCACTCGGGAAGCTACTGCTCTGAAATCCCACGACGGGTCCGAGTGCTATGCAGTCATAATGGTTATAACTATAATGGGCAACCATTATAACCACACTGAGCAGCAGCCGGCTGTCCTGCAAGGCCATGCTACAGTATATACTGTCTTCTCAACACGAACTAAAACTGCTTTTTAATGCAAGTCTTCAATTGCTCTTTCTGCTCTGCAGGCACTACAGCTCCATTGCATTGGCGCTCAGTGGGAAAAGAAGCTGATGAGTGATCGCGCTCTGGGGCTTTGTTCAATAATCCATCCGAGAGCGTGTTTCCAGTTTGCTACCAAGCCACGGTTATTATCTGTTCTGTGGACTGTTGACACAGCGTTCTCTGTGCTCAGAGACTCTGCTGAGGTCCTTCCCTGGTGCTGCTCAGAACAGCTCATGCGCTTAAAATAGTCAACTGTGTGAGAGGTGAGCCTGTGCAAAGGTCATGGTCTGTAGCTCTGATTAAACAGCTTCCATGGCTACTGCTGGCAGAGGGGACGACAAACAACACCCAGGCAATTTCCATCCTTCAAGTAGAAACGGGCTTTATTAATGCCCTCCCTTTCCCCCAAAGGCGAGTGATTTGTGAACTAATGTTTATCTTAACGCCTGTCTTTACTGAAACAGCAAAACGTGAAATCATTTCACGGGCAGGAGAATAAAAAGGAAACGTAATTAATTCGATGTGGGGGAAAAAACGCAACAGCTGAAGTGCATTCATCAAAATGGGACACTAAACTAGAGGAAGACGGCGCATGTGTGAATACATGTTATTGTGCTGAGAATTCACGCTTTCCAACATTAAAGTTAAACTTGCAGCGCCTTTCACTGCCGATCTCTGGATGCTGGCTCTCTCCTGTGCCCCCAGTAGCAGGAGCTTGGTTCCTGACACTCTGGGGTTGTCATGGTAACACCGAGTTCAAGCGAGAGATGGCTCAGGAATGAGGCTAAACCTCTGTAGCTTTAGTGTTGCGCACTAGTCCCTGGCTCAGACCTAGTCTTAATTTCTCCAAAGAACTGACCAAAATGAGGAGAGTCTAATGTCGAACCAAGACAGGCAGCAATTTTAAGTAGTCACCTATAGTTTTATGCACCAGGCCTTGACTAGATTAGTTAAAAACCTGGGCAGTTTTTTTTTTTACTTTAGATCCCTTTAGAAGAAATGCCTCTCAACGAGACAAGGCTCCTACTATGATAAATAATGCTAATTAGCTCAACGTGAGGAATTCTTAAGAGCCCCGAGAGCACTTATTAGGAAACTGCTTTTTAGGCTGGGGAATGAAGAACTGTCCTTCTCTGTGAGGAGACCCACTGGGAAATGGGAGCCAGCAAGAGCAGAGACCTTTTCTTTTTATTCTATATGATTTTCTTCGCGTGACTGAGGTCTTCAGCAAACTGGAAACCAGGAATGATAAAGAAATATCAAATGAAACCATTTTGCAATTTTACTTTGGAAAGATGGGGGATGGAGAGACAGGAGAAAGGCCGCAGAGGACAGCTCGTCTGCCCAGCCCCCCCACCCGGTCCCACCCCCCTCGCCCTTTTGAACCGGCATCCTGTTGGACTCACCATATCTGTCCCTGGCGATCGTGAAACTCTGCACGCGGCAGGACCACCCCAGGGCTGGAGTGGATCACCACAGGCATCCGGTACTCCAGGTAGGCAGTCTGGAGCCACCAGTCTGAGAGCTGCAGGGAGAGACACACACACAATCAGGCCCCCCCGCGCACAGTTACAGTCCGATATCTCTCTGCACACCAGCTCACAAACAGTCACAGCTAGTCTTTCGTACAGGCAGACCAGAACCAGAACTCGATTCGCCCTTGATCTCGGTTCTGGCCCGGCGTGTGGTAGAATGTCCTCCTCTTGTTACGACTGCCAGAGAACAGACCGGAGCGCCGAAGGGATGTGCACCATGAGAGACGCAGAAAGCACGAAGCGACTGACCCTGCAGTCCCCGAGAACGTGCTACTTACAAGCCCCGATATCTTAGAGTCGTTCACCTCTGAGCTTACCCCCAATTAAAACAAAATAAAGAACTGCATCAGAAAAGCTGAGCCAGGAGGCTTTTTTATTTCATTCATCCAAAGATATCTGCTACAACACAAAAACTACATGTGCTGTGCAAGATCTGAAAACCTGCATCACGCTACTGTTCGACAGGGAAGCCTGAAATCCCTCTACATCCATCAGTTCATTATCAGAAATGACCAGAAAGCCGATTATTCCTGGTGAGTGTCGGCGCAGCCTAGGGGGCAGGAGACAGGACTACACCCTGGACTGGCCCATCACAGGGCAGACACACGTGTACATACAGACGCGCACACCGATGCACGCACGTGTACATACAGACGCGCACACCGATGCACACACTGACGAGCACACTGATGCACACACGTGTACATACAGACGCGCACACCGATGCACACACTGACGAGCACACTGACGCACACACGTGTACATACAGACGCGCACACCGATGCACACACTGACGAGCACACTGACGCACACACGTGTACAGTGCGTCTCTGGAAGGCGGAGGAAACGGAGGCTAACAGTTTAGCGTTACTAAACTTGCGACTTATCGAACGCCTGGACTTCACCCGTCTGAAACGAGGGAAGACGGGAGGACAGGAGGGCAATGCTTCGAGGCCTGCTCAGGACGTCCAGCTGCACTGACCCAGTTCTCCATCTTGCGGGCGCGGCGCTCCAGGCCCCTCTGCAGCCTCTCGCCCACGCCCCCGGGCCGCTGGAAGTCCTCGACCAGGCCGCGGGTGTGCTCCAGCTCCTCGGCGCTCACGACGGGCCGCAGGGCCAGCAGGTAGCGCTCCAGGGTCTGCCGCAGGGGCGGCACCGGCAGCTTGGGGAGCCCCTCCTGGTGCGCCAGGTACCGGCCGGGGATCCGGGTCACCGACACGGGACTCACCAGGGCCGCGGGCTTCCGCGCGGCCTGCTTAGCCTGCAAAAAAAAAAAAAAAAAAAAATTCCATTCGATTCAATTCAATTACTTTTAATATAGCGCCTTTCACAACAAGGTGGCCCCAAGGTGCTTAACAAAGCCGTGTGACGGTACATAGCGTTGTAATACAGAAAGAGAAGAAGCCAGAAGACAACGGAGGAGAGGAACCAAGACCTCCTCTGAAAGGAGAACAACACCCCCTCTGGGGGTCAAAGGTCAACCGGCTGCCCAACCCCAAAAACCAAGTTCTGGGGGGTGACAGTCCAGTTTCCCCACCCAGAGGCGAGACCCTCCCCCCTCCCGGTTAGAATCCCGGTTCCTCCAGGGAGATAGCAGCTGTTTCACTGCCGGGGGGGATTTTATTTTCAAGAGGACTTTGCCACACGCTCGCAGAAGAAATCCCGACGTCGGCCCCGGATTATACATTAAACACTCGCCCTCTGGTCTTGCGTGTCCCCATTTGGACTTTGGACAGAGAGTTTCCAGCAATGTGAATCCTCGCTTTTAGCGACGAGGTGCAGAACAGCTCCCACACACACACACGCACGCACACGGGTGGGCAGGACACCCGACACCGGCGCGAGCCACAGCAGGGTTCGAGACCGAGGACCTGGCACACCGCACGAGAACCATAAATAACATCCCGCAATAAAAAGCGACCCCCCCTCACAACTTCTAAAAAATAACCTTCACATGTTGTTAACCGCCAGTACAATGCGACGTTTACGACACGTTATTAAACGCACAGTCGTTGGCAACAGCGATATTAAAACGACGCGACACAGAGCTGCATTCAAACTGTACACAACTGCGTGCAATTGTCACAGGGTTCAAGGCACTGGACAAACTCCCTCCTAGAAAGAAGAAAACGACGGGCTAGTCAATTATTACGGAATATTACAGCCTCGAGAACCGCGAAGGCTTCGGTTAAATACCACAAAATGTACCATGTTTGCGAGTTGCGCAGAAAAGTCGGTCTGTCACAGCTCCGAGCCTCTTACAGTGGCGAGTTTTCGCGAGAGACGTTACCGCAGCTACGTTGTAAACACAGAAGAGCTCTTTTTGAGTTTTTCGCCCCTTTCGTTTTCGCTTTATAAAGCCGTTTTCTAGCGCTGAAAACGCCTGGGATAAATTCAAGCGACACAATCCACATTCGGAGATGTACAAAATAAGGAACCCCCCCGCGTGTCTTGCGTGTCGTGCTAACTCACCATCGCTCTGGCTAAAAAACCCAGCATATTTCGCAGAAACGCCCCCAAAGTACAGGAGTGACCGGCTCTCTCTGGCTGTCAAGCTTCAAGGACGGGCAGGTTACAATGCTGCACATTACCCTCCTGTTGATAAAATGTGCCCCGCAAAATCATGGACAGCCAGGGCTCAACTTGCCCCGCAATGACGCAACATCCGGCGACTTCGCTTCTGTGACGCACAATACATTCGACCTGGAGAGTCGTGTTTTTAAAGCTAACCGTCCAATATTGAACATTGAACTTTGTTTTTGTCCCTGTTCTAGCTAATTTAGCCGATGGATATTTCTTTTTTTTGGGGGGCGTGATGGGAGATTATTTTAACACAACCAATAATACGATGCACCGTTGCTCTCATTTTTTACAGATAAATAAAACTTTCTCCACAAAAATATCAGTACAAAGCAATTCCTGAAACTCAAAAAACATTTCAGGAAGCGTGGAGTACCATGTACGTAAACACCTTTATGAAAATAAGTATTTTATATATTGCATTAATAGATACAAGTGTTGTATGCAAAAATTTAATATGGATTTTTTGCAAAGGGTGCAAAACATTAGTGTAGGTTTAATATATTGAATATCTACTGCATTTCAGCACGTCCTACAACAATTTAAAATAGGGACCCTACAGTGCTGTAACTGTATCTTAGGGCTTCGGAAAGGCCTCGATTTCACTTCTCCGAGACTGTGCATGTACCCCCGCAAGAACGTGGTTTCCTTTCAGCACACGGTGCTAAAGCGGTGCAGCTCCACTGTTTCCAAAATCTCTGAAGACAGAACGAGGCGACGCCGGCGCTCTGCGGTGCGCTCGCGGCGTGTGACCCAAAACAAAATACGACACGGGTCAAAGGTGAAAGGTCGGCTCGCCCGTGCTGCCTCGCCTCTCTTGGAAACATGGCGGAGACCGAGCAGTCGTCAGGTAAGCTGACGGCTCCGTGCACGCCGGGGGCTGTTGACAGGGAGGCGCGGGGGCCTTTGTCAACCCTCAGTGGGCCGTCCGGAGGAGGGGGGTCTTCAGAAATAAAGGGAAACTTTTAACCCCCTCCCACAGAGTAGTACAACTGCAGCCGAAATCGACATCCCGGCGGACTGGGATCTCCTTCGGCTCCGCTCTCGGGTTTTTTTTTTTAAACGTTTGGCGGGGGGCACCTTCTCTCATTTCCCCGCCGAGGTGGGGTTTCTGGGGGCTCGCCTGGAAGGACTGTCGCCCAGGGAGGGTGGAGGGGAGCACCCCCAGCCCCCAGCCCCCGGTTCTCGGGGCTAGGAGCCTGTCGGTACCGCCTGCATCACCGGTCCGGTCTCCGCGGGTGTTGCGGTTTCCTGGGAATGAAAACCGACACGCCACTATTCGGCTACCTTAAAATGCGTTATTTGTAGCGGTGGCCGGCAAGTTATTTTTTTTTTAATCGTTTAGAAACGCGGTACGTACGTTTAGCATCAGCGAGGAAGTGGCCGCTAACCAACGAGGAGAGAGAGAGAGACTCGGAGTAGCGCCAGCCGCCTTAATTAAAAAAAAATAATAATTCACTTTTCACGAACGGCGACTTCTCGTCTCTCTCGGAGCGAGTTTTTCAACTTTTTTTCTTTGCCCTGTGGTAGAAATGAAGCTAGTTGTTTTACGAGGCAATGAGTTCATCGTTTGCTTGCGAAATCGTGGACCTGGGCTGTATTCTTGAATGAAGTTGGAGGTTTTTAAGACCTAGCTCGTAAACGCACCCCATCACTGTCCTGGACCGACGAGTGTGTCCGCGTTGTGTTTTGGGGATGTGCTGTCAGTGTCCCACCGAGAATGGGAGATAAAAACAGTGGGCACGCCAACAAACGTTAAGAAAAAGCATTTGCGATTGATGTAACTGCCTCAGAAGACTGCTGTTTGACAGTGACACTGTGCTTATTGTGTGCATTGGACAAGGCTGCACCGTATTACACAACAATCATACGTTTGATTTCATCTAGTTCCCTTATTATGTACACAGCTACTGTGCTTGACTTAGTGGCAGGAAGGACCTGCTATTGTGGACGTTTGATAATGTCTAAGCAAAATTTATTACCAGCATTTTGTACAGGAGGTGAGCCTGGGACAAATATCTAGTTTGGAACTAAACGTAGGTGACTTCATGCAACACTCCACTCAAGATGCAGCTCTTTCACGGTTAGGGACGGTTGAGATTGTTTCTGAACGTCGGCAAGTGTTTTGGGTTTTTTTCCTGGATCAAGGGTTTTGTTTCGCCAAACCAAACCAGAAATCCTGTTGTTTTCTCGCGTGCAGGAGGTGACAGCTCTGGTTTGGTGTCAGAGCTGCAGGGCGCTTTGTGTCTGATTTCCTCTCGCATGCGAGAGACGTGTTGGTCTCCCGATGGGAGAGGGGTGTCTGTTTCTACAGCATCAGGGCTGTATCGGTCTAGCCTGTATGACAAGCCATGGCTGTTGGATCATGGGCCAGTGGAAACGCTCCCAGGAACAGAATCGGAATAAGATTCCCTTGTCATGACAGTTCTCCATAATAGTTGCTTGCTGAACACTTGTTGTTGGGGTGTTTGGGTCCTCTTATTCCTCTGGTGTGTTGGTGCAGGCCCACGCTCAGTTCCACAAAACACCTTATCCTTGAATTTTCCTTGAGTTTGTACCCGAAATGTCTTTTTGTCTTTCTTGCTCAAGGCAGGTTTGATGCCCGTCGTTGAGTAAAGGTGTCCTGTTTATTTCGTTAGGCGTTCAGTCCTTAAGGTGCTGTATGCTGCCCGAGTCTGATCCCTTGTACCCAGAAGAGGGGAGTGGAGGAACACTGTGTCTGGGGGTCTTCATGAGCTCTACATCTCCAGTGCTGAGTCATGACTTAAGTGATTTGACACCTTGTTTGGACTTCAGTTTATCTTGTGGGGGGGCGTGTCCGTTTCTACAGCGCTCGTAGTTTTTGTTGGATCGGGCTGCATCAGTCTGGTGCCTCGGTTTCCGAAAACGGCTCGCAGCTGGATCCGTGACTGCTGGATCATCCTCTCTGAATAATCATAAAGAAATGATTATTTTGCAGTGGATTCGATGAATCGGGAGGCTGTAGGCTGGACTGCTAGCTGGGGAGGGTGTTGCCCTCACACCAGCACATTGGGAATTCTGGCCCTGTAACTCTAATACCGAGCTGCTCTGCACTTGCCAATCTTCCCCCCCCCCCCCTTTTAATGCATGTCATCGAGCGTGCCAAAATAACAGAAGGAATAATAAAGCTCATATTTTATTTATGCGTGTTGGCGATCAGGTTCGCAGCCCTAAGGGGCATGCATTTTGTGCGTCACCTGCTGTTTTGAAAGCGACTCCGGGGTGGAAGTTACGAGTCCCCCTTTGTTATGCAGCTGCGGTGGACTGGTGTCGTGTTCAGGCTGTGTCCCGCCTTGAGCCCGAGGCTCCGGCTCCACTGCGACCCTGGATTGCATGAAGCAGATCGGAAGTGGGTGGATGGAGGTCGCGTGGCCGACTCGCACTTTGTCAACCTGCCTTTCTTTCTCTGTGCCACGTTCAGCTCGACGCTCTCTTCCACAGACTGCCCCACACTGCCAGACTCTCACTCCTGTACCAGCAGTCAGAGCTCCCTGCGACTCACCACTGGCAGCCCCACTGGAGCTCAGCAGGTGTGAGCCTGGCCAGTACCTGGATGGGAGACCTCCTGGGAAAAACTGAGGTTGCTGCTGGAAGAGGTGTTAGTGGGGCCAGTAGAGGGCGCTCTCCCTGCAGTCTGTGTGGGCCCTAATGCCCCAGCAGAGTGACGGGGATACTATGCTGTAAAAAAAAAAAGGCACCGTCCTATGAATGAAACGTAAAACCGAGGTCCTGACTCTCCATGGCAGGGCACTTCTAGAAAAGAGTTGGGGTGTTACCCCGGCATCCTGGCTAAATTTCCCCCTGGCCTTTACCAATCATGGCCTCCTCATAATCCCCGTCTCTGAACTGGCTCCATCACTCTGCTCTCCTCCCCACTGAGAGCTGGTGTGTGGGGAGCGGACTGGTGCGTCCAGGTGGGGCTGCACACTGGTGGAGGTGGAGGGGATCCCCATGACCTGTTTTGTGTGGTCTGCTGGTTATTTGTCTGGAGGCGGGCTGTGAAGGAGGGAGGATGCACAGAGGTCTGCCAGGGGGGCTGGGTTTGGCTGGCGATCGGGCCTGGTTTCCGTAGTGACCCTTCTGTTGTCGCCCCTCCCGTGTGCCTCGCAGGCTCCTCCCCTGAAGATGACACGCCCCCTGCTCCCGCCAGCCTCAGCTTCATGGTGCCCAAGAAGGAGATCAACATGGTGCCAGACATGGGCAAGTGGAAACGCTCCCAGGTACGGCGGCGGGGGGTGGAATCCGAATAAGATTACTTGCTGAACACTTGTTTTGGGGATTATTTGCGGTAGTTTATTTCCCCTTAGTCCTCTGGTGTGTTTGTGTGAACTCAGGCACATAAAACACCTTATCGTTGAATTTTCCCTTAGTTTTTAACTTTAACTTTAACGAGTGAAGGTGAAAGGTGTCCTGTTTAATTCTGAAGGTGTTCGGTCCTCAAGGTGATGTATGCTACTTGTTTCCTTGTATCCAAGAGAGGAGAGTGGAGGAACACTGTGTCTGCTGGTTTGCATGAGCTCTACATCTGCAGTGCGAGGTCTTGACTTGAGTGATTCAACTGCTTGTTTCGATTTTAATTTGTTTCTTCACTCAGACCTGACTGTCCAAAACCATGGGAGGACATGGTGACACTGTGTTGGACACGCCCACAGTGGGAGTGACACTATCAGAGATGCCCACCACACACCTGGAGGGGGGACAGTTCTGAAGGGGCTGGGGCTGACACCAGTTACACCAGGGTCAAATACCATTGGGCCTTTTAAGAGCTAAAAGTACATTTACATATATTCCCCAAACGGAACACTGGGCAGAAAAACTGATTGGAACAGAAAACTTTCATTAAGATCTCCACAGGGGGCAGCGTTTCTCCAGGAACCAGGCATGGGAATTACTGCTCAAACGAGTCACCAGAGAACCGTTTCACGGCATTTTGATCTGTTTTGTTTTTTCCCCAAGTTGAATTTCTTTTTCAAGCTGCGCTGAATGCAGACGGTTTGGAGTATTAGTTTAACTCCACGTGTGCGAATGGGGATTGAGCATGAACGAGGCAGCAGGCATGAAGAGCATCCGCACTCGGACTGGGCTTATGCACTACAGAGTACAGTTTGTAGCACTTGGAAGGGCTATACTCCTGTTGAGTGGGTATCCATTTTTTCACTGTTGTGCTGTAGGGGGTGGTGTTTTAATCCCTCAGTGTGTGCACAGCATTGCTGAAGCCTTATTTCGGGTTCAGAACCGCAAAAGGTTCTCAACCATGTGCTGTGGATGAACTGTTTTTTTTTTTTTCCGTCTGCTAATGGGGCGGAGCTGTAGCTCTGTGGCTCAGGATCTGCGCCTGTGGCTGGAATCCTACTCCGTTGGGCCCCTGAGCCAGGCCCTTCACCCCAACTGCTCCAGGGGCGCCGTATAAACGGCTGACCCTGTGCTCTGACCCCCCAGCTTCTCTCCCTGTCTGTGTGTCTCATGGAGAGCAAGCGGGGGTCTGCGAAAAGACAAATTCCTAATGCAAGAAATTGTATAGGGCTGATAAAGTGGTGTTAAATGGTGAAATGTTAATTGTGTTTGATTGTCTCCCCTCAAGGCCTATGCGGATTATATTGGATTCATTCTGACCCTGAACGAGGGAGTGAAAGCAAAGAAGCTCAGTTGTGAATTCAAACTGTCAGAGGTAAGAGGAGAAGGTCAGCGCTTCCAAAACGGCACAGCAGAACTTTTTTCTCCGCCCATGCGTTTGGATCTCGTACGCTGGCGGCTCCCAGGAAATGGCTGGATCGGCTTCAGCAGCACGCCCGGGCAGCTTGTTCCACACCCCCCCCCCCACAACCCTCGGTGTAAAGCAGTGTCTCTTCTCCGGTGCCCTCTTGCCCATTGCTTGTGTGTGTGTGTGTTTTTGACTCCTCGCTCATGTAAACCCGCAGATTTCCCTGTGTCCGTTTGCAGACGGTGCAGAAGCTGCTGTCTGTCCTCGAGACTTTGGACCGCTGGATTGACGAGACCCCGCCTGTGGACCAGCCCTCACGGTTCGGGAACAAGGCCTACAGGTCCTGGTACGCCAAGCTGGAACAGGTACAGCCGATACGCACACCGGTTGCCCTACGGGGATCAACTCCCTGCGCTTTTTTTTTTTTACTCCTGTTCTTCAGACTCCAGATAAAATCCCAGATAATCCGAAAAACTAAAGGCCGACGAGAGAGGTTGTCGCTCCTTTCCATAGCTCCTACCGTGCTTTACGAGACTAGTGTACTTTAACTCGTTAGATGTCAGAATATAAGAACAAATACAGAACATTCTTCATCTGGTGGCCCATGCACTTTGTAATTTAAATTTGTTTAGCTCTTGAGCGCCACTTAGTGGCTGCGGTGCAGGAGTCATGCGTGTCTTTAGCTGTGGAGGAGGAATGGGCTCGCTGATGTCTTTACCTTAACCTGACAGTTGTGAATATCCTGCTGTGGCTTCAGGGAATCAAACAAGTTGCCAAATTGCATCAAAAGTCTTTCAACATCTAGTTGTCTTGCAAGGACCTTGTACAGGGCAGAATCTTAATGATGCAATAGCCATATTTTTGGGAAGGGGGTGGGGGGGACAATTTTCTTTTAGTTTAAGACCTACAATTATTTCCATCTGCGGCAGCCCTGTCGCTCGAGGGTGGTCACTGTGACACGCGAACTGAGACTGGCTCTTTGTCCACTCTGCGCGCAGGAGGCGGAGAGCCTGGTGTCCGGAGTCATCCCGCCGGACCGCGCCGCAGCCGCCCCGGAGATCGCTGTGTATTTGAAGGAGTCTGTCGGGAACTCCACCAGGATAGACTACGGGACAGGTAAGCTTTGCGGCTCTGTACTGCACTTTGAGCTCCGGACACAGCAGGGCTCTCCATTCCTGGCCCTGCACAGCCCCATTAAAGGGGAAATGCAGTCCCATCTCATTATTAAATGCTGGTAACAAAATAAATTCTTTGACGGTACAGAAGAATTTTACAAATTTCTAATTAAGCACAAAATCGTGAACTTGGTGAAAGTACTGTAAGTTGTCACAATATCGCACTGGACATCCCACAAATACGTGAAGCAGCCCTTCCTGCTCACTAGTCGCTGTGATGACTGACGTAATGCGATGTACAAGCGAATAAGTACAGGTTGTGCAATAGATATTCCACCGCAGGAAGTTTCCAGCGTGATCTGAATGCAGGGTTAACACGTGAATTGTCAGCAAAACCATCTCGGAGTTGAGAGTAATATGTCTACTGGATTAAAAAAGGTGTATGCCAAGGCCTGCTTGTTTACAACGTAATAAGGTCGCTTCACGTCAAACAAGGTTTTGTTGGCTCGTTCTGAATCGCAGAACATTTTTCTTTACAACTTTTAAAGCCCCAGTTTGCCTTGCAGGTCACTTGCGTCTAATGATTAACTATACTGATGAGGTATTGATCAACTAAGCAAGGTATTGTCATTAGTGAAGAGAATGCTGGTCTGATCAGCAAGCATCTTTGTACCTCTAAATGACTTAATATAAGAAAGCACCTGTTAAATTGATCTCAGTGTAATTGTTGCAGATCTGTGTGAAGTGGCAGTTTAATGGTAAAACTGTGTCGAACTGGGGCTCTGCAGGACCCATATTGGAGTCTCCCTGGTACTGATGTGAAGTATATCTCAACCGCATGCTTCTGAAAAATCCGCAGTTGTGAATCCCTGTCTTAGCCAGGGCAAAGGCATCTGTGTCCCGATAGATACAGAGACTGGTGTTGCTTCTGGTTTGTTTTCCACAATGTCCACTAGAGGGCGCTCTTGAAGCAGCACTGAGGGCTTCTTTTGCAAGTATTAAGCTCAGCACTGTGCCGTTTACATGTAACTGTAAATGTAACTGTATTGTGGTGAGGAAAGCTAATTGCCCCTCTCTCTCTTTGTGTGTGCAGGCCACGAGGCAGCTTTCGCTGCCTTCCTCTGCTGCCTCTGCAAAATCGGTGCTCTCAGGGTGGACGACCAGCTCGCAATAGTCTTCAAGGTGTTTGACAGGTGAGAAGCCGCAAGAGCGAAAGACAGGTGACAGGCGAAGAGGGGGTCACCCAGGCCTCTCAGCCTGTTTGTAGTCCTTATGTTTTCATGCATTGTTTTGCGTGTTCGGTCTCGGAGCGTGGTGCGTCGTTTTGCGTGTTCGGTCTCGGAGCGTGGTGCGTCGTTTTGCGTGTTCGGTCTCGGAGCCTTGTTTTGCGTTCTGTTTCGGCTGGATTTCAGGTGCTGTCGATTGCGAGCTCTTAATAAAAGGGCTTGTTTGTTTCCACAATCCCACGCAGGTATCTGGAGGTGATGCGGAAGCTGCAGAAAACCTACCGCATGGAGCCCGCCGGCAGCCAGGGCGTCTGGGGGCTGGACGACTTCCAGTTCCTACCCTTCATCTGGGGCAGCTCCCAGCTCATAGGTAAACCTCCCCCGTAGATAAAGTTCCTCTTATCACCGTAAAGGATCTCGCACAGAGGAAGGCTAGACCTGATGCGTGCATTAACGTGATGCACTGCAAAACTATTGGGATCACTAGTTTCAATCCATGTGTGTATCTGTAGAATCAGGTTATGTATAGTTCATGGCGGCGCAGTGGTCAGCATTGCTGCCTCACAGTGCTGGAACCCTGGGTTTGACGCCTGTGGTGCTGTCTGCGTGGAGCTTGCATGTTCTCCCCTGGTTTGTGTGGGTTTCCTCCCGGTGCTGCGATTTCCTCCCACAGTCCAAGACATGCCGGTTGATTGCCCTGTGATTGTGTCCTGCCTAGGGTATATTCTGTCTTGTGTCCATTAGATTATGGATTGTTAGATATATAACTATAAAATCTATAATGTTAACCAGATTATAAAATGAGAGGGAGCTTTGAGGCTTATTAATGCTCTAGGCTGTATCATACATGAATATGAGCTTATACACCCCCCACACCTGGGGTAAGCAAACTTCTTAATAAAAGCTGAAGGCTAGCTCTCATGTCTTGGGCTTCGCAAGGCATTATGGTTTGGTACGCTCAACAGTGACCTCCGGTGGGGAAACTGCGCCTTCATTTTTCTGTCTGGCTCTGCCCGGTAGACCACCCGACACTGGAGCCCAGGCACTTCGTAGATGAGAAGATGGTGAACGAAAATCACCAGGACTACATGTTCCTGGAGTGCATCAAGTTTATCAACGAGGTAAGGAGGCCCCGACAGATCCAGGAAAAAAAGCCGTCTCTCTATTCCGGCCGGTGGGCAGATCTGGACAGCAAGCCGGCGGCCAGCACTGGGCCGCACAGAGCCTAGACAGGGCGAGGAGAATGCTTTTACCCAGCAGCCTGACGCTTCTCCCCTCGCGCTGTGTTTCCCGTCTTCCTCCGCAACAGGACCCCAGAGCTAAGGAAGCGGCCTTTCTGGCCGTGTGACCTAAGGGGAGCGCAGGCTGTTGGAAAGGCGCGGTGTCGTCATGTCCCCTTCCTCCCCGGTGCAGGAAGGAGGATGTAGCAGCTGCAGGCTGGCTTCCGTATTAGTCAGCTCTTAGTCACGGTGGGGTGGGTCCAGCTGGAGTGACCTGTGTGTGTTTGGGAGCCGGGAAAGGGGGGGTGGGAGACCAGCAGACCAGAGGGGTTAAAGGACAGGAGATACAAACCCATTTCTCTCTCTCTCTCCCTTTTCCATCCTTGATTCTCTGTCTCTCTCGGACTCACCCTCTCCTGGGGCTCCCTCCCTCTTTCTCTTTTCCTCTCTCAGGCTCAGGGAGGTTAAGTTATGAGGAGCGCATGGCTGTGACTCATTTCCTTCCCCACATGATTGCTGTGAATCACTCCCCCCCCCCCCCCCCCCCACCTCCTTCTTCCTCCCCCTTCGCCCCAGGGGACCCCTCTGGGCTCGGCCTGGCCGGGCAGCGCTGAGCTCCATTCTCACGCAACGCGCCAGGATTCCCGAGCCGGAGGGACGGTCACGAGCTGTCCAGCTGTGTCCGTAGGCTGAGGCCGGACAGACAGGGGTGGGGGCTACTTTGTCGGGGGTTTGTGAACGGGCTCTGCAGCACTGCGTTTCAGTGTCCGGGGTTTGAGACGGGGACCCAGGCTGCTCTGTGGAAAGTTTTCGGCATCGACGTCGGCCCGGAGAATTCCAGTTGGGCGCAGGGGCTGGACAGGAGATTTCTCTCTTCCACCCGGCTGTAATTCCTGCTCTTCCACACCACTCCCTGACCCCCTGCAGGGTCTCTGGTTTTCCTTAACCACCTCCACTCACTTAATTACTTAATTGACCTGTTTCCGTAAGAAGGCAGAACTCCTGAGCGTTTTTTTAGGTTGAACTTAATCGCCGTTTTGAAGATTACCCTTTAAAAATACTGGAGTGGCTGGAGTTACCCAGCTGTTAGACACAGTTTTTCTCTTTAAGGAACATGTAACTAAAAAGCCAAAAATTCATGTGAAATCATCTCCAGCCGCTACCTGTGACGAAGGAAAGGAATTGGTTTCACAATGATAACTGTAGTCTGGAGGCAGAAGTTAGGTTGAAATCGAACGACCCCACACGCATAAGCTTATCAGGTTCTTGTTTGTTCACTCTCTTTGCTTTGCGTCTTTTTTTTATCATTCATTCCCTTCCGTTCCTAGCGAGCGCACGGGGTCAGGAATGCCTTAACGTGATCTGTCGGCCTCCTCTGGGTCCTGCTAAGAATAGGTAGCTCACTGGCTTAACTCTGGGCACTGTCCGCTTAGCTCAGCCGCTCAAGGGTGTCACCTGTGCCTCCTGCCACGCACACCTGCGCGGTGGTGCGCAGCTGGCCGGTGCCGACGGCGTGGCGGACAAGGACGTCCGGAGCCCGAGTCTGCTGGACTTCCACAAGCCTGCTGCTCTGTCAGGGCCATCGTCGCGCCTGGGAGGTTTCTGGCCGATCGATGATTTCGGAAGCCATGGGGAATCTCCCAAGTTTTGGGAGGAGAATCGGGAGGGGGAAAAAAGGGGCAGGTGGGGCGGACAGGCTGGAGCGCCTGAGGGCGGAGGGCTCGGGGACCCGGCCTGACTCTCCAGCAGACGAAATCCCGGTGTGTTTCTCTCCCCTCCTGCAGATGAAGACCGGCCCGTTCGCCGAGCACTCCAACCAGCTGTGGAACATCAGCGCGGTGCCCACCTGGTCCAAAGTCAACCAGGGACTCATCCGAATGTACAAGGCCGAGGTAGGTGCACGGCAGGGAGGCCCCAGCCCCCAAATCCCCAGTGAGGGGGGGTAGACAAGGCCGGGGGGGCAGCAGTTTCTCTCTGCCTCCTGCAGTGGAACGTCAACGGAACGTTTGCTTCACAAGAAGGATGGGGGAAAGGGGCAAGACCGTGCACGATGTGTAAATCCATACCGTCCTCAGATGACTGATTTAGGCTGTGCCCTCTCTCGTTCTTGAGGCATAGGAGGCGCTAAAGCCCAGGTTTGGGGGCGTCTTGCACCGGGGTGTTCTGGGTCGACCCCTCAGTGGTCAGACGCTGGCCGACCCGGCCTGCATCACAGCGCGGTGGACGGGGGGCCGTGTGTCCTCACCGCGCGCACCAGGACCGCTCCTGCTTGACGCCTGTGTGGCGGGCTCTCGATCACAGCCCCAGGGACGCCCTGTCCAGCCCCGCCTCTGCCCGTCGCAGGCGCTGTGCCGGGACGTGGGACCCAGATACGGGAGCTGCCGGGTTTTTTTTTTCCCTTGTTTCGGAATTCCTTGTGACATCCTCTAGGTACTGAGGCCTCCCGCTCTCCTCGCTGCAGAGGAAACTGCAACAGCATGGCAGCTTTAGCTGGAAGAGTGGTGCCTTGCGTTTGTCGTAGTTGTCCTCCCGGAGGATCCCAAAGGACTTCCAGAGGAGGAGGGGCTCGGAGCCTGGGACAGAGCATGTTGAGGAACTCCAGCCATCGGGCTTGGAAAGGGACGCCCCCCCACCCCCTAAAACACACGCTCACCCCCCTCAGCCCTACAGAGCCAGGCAGCATTGCATCGTATTGCAGGACACTGGCCAAGAGACGGGCAGGAGGTGTTTTCAAACTTGCACAGAGAGAGAGAGCCTGCATTGGGAGTTATACAGGTCGCTGCCGAAGGCCTTGGTCCCCTCCTGCCTTCCTGGTTGGTATCGCGTCCGATCTGGTTTATTCTGCCTGGCTGCTGGTGCAGAATGGCTGCAGCGGGGCCTTTCTAGTGGGGGCTGCACTTCGGCGGTGATGAAGTGGGATGGATAAATGGAATGATCATCATCTACTGTACGGATTTGGTCAGTATTTTCACCCAGGGTGGCTGTACCAAGATCCTCGACCAGTTCCCTGTCCTCTCTCCTCCCCCGGGATTCTGACCCCAATCCCCCAGCCTGTTCCGGCCCTGACTCGGGATCCGGCGCCGGGGTTACCCCTGGGCGGAGCAAGTCCGGGCCCTGGAGAGGAGGCAGTTCCGGTCTGCTCCGCTTCCTCAAGCGCCGGGACAGGGCTCGGAGAAGAGGGGATTTCCTGCGCCGACTGGGGAAACTCTCACGCGCTCGCGCTCCAGACAGGGGAAGAGACATCGGCGGCTTTCGCAGGGCACATGGAGGCAGAGCGCCAACACACACACACACACAAGGAAAACACAGGCTGCAGGAGAAGTGTGCCCATTCACCACCGCCATGCTTAAAAAGCTCCTTAAAACACACCTAAAGAGCACTGGAGAGCGCGTCCTTGAGGTTTGTGCAGCTCAGTGGTCATCTGCTTTCCAGATGGAATCACGAGAGAGCGTTCTCTTGGGCTTGGAGCTTCCAGGCATAGTGTTAATTAAGCCTTTGAGAGTTTCTGCCTTGGGCGAGAAAGGGTTAAAGGCCGTGTGTGTGTGTGGGACAGCGAGAGAGAAGCTCTCCCCACCCCCTTCTCCCTCCCAGCCCACATCCTGTGTTGTTCAGAGGGTCTGCATGCCTTCCCCACTGCAGGGCAGAGCTCAGGGGCCAGCTTGTCGGCTCTCTGCTGCTGCAGCCCTACCTCCTCCCAGCCAGCCAGCCAGCCTCTCGCCCTGCTCCCCCTGTATCCTGGAAGGGTGAGCGAGAGTGAGCTGTAGCCTTTTCCGTCCTCCCAGCTCTGCGCCACACGACGGCCAAGTCGAAAATGAATGTCTTTTTGCCGTTTTTTTTTAAACCGATTTAATTCGGCGGCGGGGTATTAAGAGGACCACATGCACAGTGCACTCTTCCCCCATAAAAAATGGGGTGAATTCTTCTTTGGTGCTTCTTTCTATGATAGCCATTTCTGCGATGGATAGAAACAAAATAGTCCATTTCTTACTAACTGTATCTAATCCTCAGTAGAATTGGCATTTTTTAAAAATTTGGAATCAAATGTTTGGCCAGTTAAAAAAAAAATAACAATAATTGAATCTTATTTAAACACATGGCGCCCTTGGTGCTGCATTGATTTTAGTGAGCGCAGTTGTGTGTGTTGTGCTGTGTCTGTAGGCATCCGAGTTCCTGTGTTTGCGGGTGCGTGTCTGTTTTGAGCGTCACTGGGGAGGAGACGTGTTCATTGATAATTTTTGTCATGTTTTCTGTTCCCCCGACCAATCACGGCAGAGGTCGAAAGTTCGGCGATTAACACTTGGCGTGCTGTGTGGGACGCCCAGGGCTGTCGGAGCTGTGAATGTGCCCCCCGCTCCCCTGCTGACGTCACCCGATCGCGGTGCCAGCCCTCCCCCGGCCCTGTTTCACAGCCCTGGCCTGTGTCCTCTCAGTGCCCAGAGCCTCAGACTGCACCCCAGAGACAGGAATGCTCCCTCCTCTGTGCTCGTTTCCTCCAAGCAGCGGTCGGCAGTAAAAGCACCTTGAATGTGAACGCGAGAGGAAAGGCACAGCGGGCTGTCAGATGTTGCTGTTGACACCTCTCTTGTCTTAATGCCGCTGACCCTGGAGTGACCTCTGGCCTGTGAGGCGGTAGCCCTCCCCAGTGCTGACTGTAGCCCCTGTTGCAAGACGAGTGGAGCTGCCCGAGCCTGGCTCTGCGTTTCAGTGCTGCCGAGAAACGGGAAGAGAAATCTCTCTGCAGAAAGTTCCCAGGCAGGAGCTCCAGACAGCCATATAAAGACAGCACCCTCGTTTATCAGTGAAGCTTTATTTCACCGAGACATAATGGGCAGTGTAGTTCCTGGGCAGTGCTGTCCTAGCAATTACAGTGAATTGTCTTGCTCAGTGGTTCCTGTGTCACGGCAAAATGAGGCCTCAGCAGCTTTTTCGTTGGTTTTTTTTTTTGCTGCTCTCCCGCTGAGGTTCCCGACGCGCGCGCTCGCAGTTGCGAAATGTATTTGCCTCCAGAATGTCACGTTTTGCAGAGCCGCCGGGGGTCAACAAAGCTTAAAAGCCCCGTGTAGAGCCGGGGCGATCGTCCTGCCTCGCGTTCCCCATTCCCCTCGCGAATGGCTTGCGCGATCCCCGCTCCCAGATGGCGCCCCCCCGGCGTCTGGGGCCCCGCTGGTCGTCCTCTCCGGCGGCTCATCGTCTCTCTTGTCTCGCTCTTCTCTCGCTGCAGTGCCTGGAGAAGTTCCCCGTGATCCAGCACTTCAAGTTTGGCAGCCTGCTCTCCATCCAGCCCGTCAAGCCCTGAGACGTCGGCGCGTGGGTGGGTGGGGCAGGGGGAGGGAAACAACCCAGTAATGAGAATGACCATGAATTAAAAGAAAACGGAGGGTTGAACCCAAAAATCAGAAGTCCGTGCGAATGAAACAGTAGATCCTGCAGGGATCTGGGCACCTTTTCTTAGAGGAGAACCCTTTCCCCTGACCCATAGCCCTCTTCCTTGTAGAGATCCCACCCATCTTCCCGTTTGAGTTTTGATTTTATATTTTATTTATTTATATTTTCTATCCAGACCTTGTGTGCGCGCGGGCAAGTGTGGTGTATTATATAGAAGAGCCTGCTTTCATCAATCGATCACTCCGTCTCTGTCTCTCTGTCCATACCCCCTGACCCCCACCCGGGTGCTGTCCCGATCACACTCCTGTCAAAGGGAGAAGGCTTTACTGCATGTGGCTAGTGTTCTGCAGGAACCGATGAAAGGTTCCTGGTGGTGTTTTGCACACTGGTAGCATGCAAAAGGGGGACATCACAGTGATTCCTGTCTCGGTCTGCTTTAAATGCTTCTCCTTTGCTTTCCCTTGCAGTGGGGGGGGGGGAGCCCAAATACATTGTTTTGAAGCAAGAGTCTTGAGCCACGTCTCCATTTAGAATATACTGTCTATACAGTAAACATAGAACTCAGAAATCACTTCTTTGTTCTTATTTGCCACACAGCTGTGGTGTTTGGAGTCGATTGAGCTGTGGTTATCTGGCACACGACCAGGCGCGCTCACGCTAGCCCGGCGACCCAGCTTTGCTAGGCAGGATCAGAGCTCGACACGGGCTCTGCCGACTCCCAGCGAGGGGGGGCAGTGTGGTGTTTCTCCACAGCTCGTCCGGGATCAGGCCATCCGGTCGGCAGCCAGCGTTTACAGATGATCGTGAGCAGCTGGAAGTCCCCGACCAGCTTCTGACCGCGCATACATGGCCAATGCTTGCAGTAAATTTGACGTTTGTTTTGAAAATGCGTGCGCTAGTTCTGTAGGAGTAACATAAGGCTTGCGTATGGAATTAAAACCCAGGTTGAAAGAAAGGGGCACTTTTTCCACCTTTGTGTAACGCTCAGTGACTTCCTGCAAAACTGGTCAAATCTGAGGCCCGTGTTGCAGAGAAGACTGATGTCGGGACAGTTTCAGACGTGATGAAAAGCACCAGCTGTGCAGCACCGAGAGTATTCTGAGGCCCAGGAAATACCTCGACCAGTCTTGAGTATTTGTTTTGCTTACCCACCCAGTGTGGGATCACCACTTGTTTGAGGATTTGGGGAGTGGCTCTGTTCTCCTCCTCCTCCTCCTCCTCCTCCTCCTCCTCCCCCCCCGCATGCAGAGGTCTTTGCCGATTGGCCCAGGAGGAGGAATGGGTCTCTCGGGGGCATCCCTGTAGGCCTGGAGGGGACACCGTGTTGCCAAGCGCCCCAGCCAGCTCCTAACCCTTCCTCACGCCCTCTGCCAGCTGTGTGCCCACATGGGGGCACGTCCTTGTTTCAGACGCGTGTTGTGCTGGAGGGACTTACCCTGCCAGTTCAGGTAGGAGCAAGAGAAGAGGGGCTGTCCTGAATTAAGGACTGGCTTCTCAGGTTTTTGGCTTTGTGCAGCATCTGTTGACCTATCTTGTCGTTATCAGTCGTGGCCGTACGGAGATGCCGCTTGTTTCCCAGCACTTAAATACAGTAAACAATTTTAACCTATCCGATGTGGGATATGAGTGGCTTGTATCTTTTAATGGGAACGCGGCTTGTCCAAGATGGGTCCGGTGTTGCCCTCAATCTGGGCTTTAAAGACTGACACCCTCCGTGTCGCAAGTTAGTTGCTTTTCATATTACATGAAATGATAGGCAGGCGCAGTGTTTTTATTGCTTTTTAAGCCAACGCAATTACGCGATGCACCAGTGGCACATTGAAGTGATCTGAACAGAGCACGTACAACGCTGGCTCCGTGTTTAATCTGGGAATGGTTTCCAAAACGGGGAAAACTACGGGATTCCCGATCCCCCCCTTCTCTCTAATCCCTCCCAAATCTTCCCTCTCTCAAAAAAAAAAAGCAGTTAAACTAAAGGAAAAAAAAAAAAGAGACCGAAGACACAAGAAACAGAGCAAAATAGTAATTACACCAAACAGTCTCTAGGAAGGACAGCCGTATCGGATATCATCTGAGTAACCGGTTAGCGACAGATTAAGGTCTTGGGTGCAGAAGGCAGCCTCCAAGCCTCGAAATAGTTGAGAAATGTTTGCCAACTGGAACTACTTTCAAGTCCGGATTTAGCTGTGGAAAGAGCTGCCGTTGGCTGGAGACGCTGGCAGGACCGGAGTGCACGGCGTTCACACACACAAGGCCGGGGAAGACTGCATGGGAGACCTCCTGGGGAAAAACTGAGGCTGCTGCTGGAAGAGGTGTTAGTGGGGCCAGTAGGGGGCGCTCACCCTGCAGTCTGTGTTGGTCCTGAAGCCCCAGAATAGTGAGGGTGTGTTACTATATTGTAAAAAGGCACCGTCCTTCGGATGAGACGTAAAACCGAGGTCCTGACTGTGGTAATTAAAAATCCCAGGGCGTTTCTCAAAAAGAGTAGGGGTGTAACCCCAGCATCCTATCCAAATTACCCATCATGACCTCCTAATAATCCCCATCTCTGAACTGGCTCCATCACTCTGCTCTCCTCCCCACTGAGAGCTGGTGTGTGGGGAGCGGACTGAGGCGCTCTGGCTGCCATCACATCATACTGGTGGTGGAGGGGATCCCCATGACCTGTAAAGTGTAAGGAATTATTCATCATTTATAATAAGACTCCCCGTGTGTGACCTGCACACCATCGCTCGTGTCCAAAACGGCGGAGATCGGTGAAGAAGGTCTTTTATTGACCCGGGTCGTGGAGGAAGTCGGGGGACATCCAGTGGGGCCCAGGGGGTCCCCTGGCGTTGGCTAGAGTTGTGAGGATTCAGCTCGTCGTTAACTGTGGACCTGTGGAAGACTCAACCCCCTCCCCAATAACCTTCGAGCACAGGTATCTGGGAATACGGACACTGTGGCAGTTCCATCTTATTGAAAGCTGATTCCTGAGACTTAAGGAACATGGAATACCGGATGGTTGTTTTTTTTTTCGGATGAGGCTGGAGAGAGCTCAGCGCCCAATTTACGGGAGCATGTTAAGCAGGGAGTTGCGGGTTCACATCCAAGCTGTGCCTCGTTGTGGTCTGGTCCTGTCTAGCATCGTTTGCCCCCCCCCCTCTAGTTTCTGGAAGTTGGTTTGGGGGGAGCAATGGCTGCCAAGTGGCTTAGCGTTCTCTTGAAACTCGCCCGTCATCAGACTTTTTCCATCCATCCATTTTTGTACCACTGCAAGTTCAGACCTGCAGGGCTCTGGCGCCTGTCCCGACCGGGAAAACGGCCGCATTAACGAGTCGAATTGAAACGCTGCCCTGAATCCACCTCCTCGCTTTCAGACGGGGTGTTTCCCTGCAGCTCTTGACTTCCCTTCCCTTTCCCGTTTGATGTCGCTGAATGTCCCAACAGGGTCTCATCTCAGCACGCGTGGCCGTGCGCAGATGTTGCTGTTTTCCGCCAGTAAAAAAAAAAGAAATCAGGTGCCAAAATGTTGTTGTTGTTGTTAAAAGACACTTTCGGTTTCTTTCTGGATCTTGATTCCCCATGCACACTCGAACCAGGCTGTTTCCACTCGCGTTGTGCTCATTGTGACTGCTGGTGCTGTTCGTGAGCGCAGTGTAAGTAATCTACCCTGGGGGCGGATGACAAGCGTGTACATTCACAGCCTCAGCTCTGCCAGGTCTCCCCTGCCTGTCCCACTCTTGCACCTCTTGGCCCTCAGGACACGCCGGGAGAAGCACTTTCTCATGTGGCTGGCCTGTTGGGTTCAGCGAGGCGTGAGGTCGGAGAGCGGACTGCTGTTTTTCAGGGTGCGGTGAATGACTCCCGACTCCAGGCTGGCCCCTGAGGACCCGGGGTGAGGGGGGGGGGGGGTTTCTGGTGTCGAATTCGTCCCCAAACTTTTCCTCCCTCAGCCGCCAGAGCTTTGACACAGACACGTAGTCCGCATCTCTGTGCACGAGTTCGCAAGAGCTGCCGGTGTGCTGTAAGACCGTCAAGGATGCGGGCTCCGGGGAGGAGCCCTTTCACGAGAAGACATCTCCATCAGCACGACATATCCCCGCGTTCATGCAGCGAGTAGTGAGCATGACCCGTCTCATGTGTGTACCGAACCCGTCTTTGAGTTCCGCAATAAACCAATAAACTCATGAAAGTACCACGCGTCTCTCTCTCTCTCTTTTTTTAAAAAAAAAAATCTTGCTGAACCGGTTTCGCTGTTGAGGAAAAGTGCTGCGCCCGTTCTCTCGCTCCGCTGCCTCATCCTCCTCGACACGCCTGGGGGAATATTTTTGGAAACCCTCCAACCCGTTTTTTTTTTATTTTAAATATATTTTGTTGTTGTCATTTAGCCTGAGCCGGCGTATTATGTCAATTCTTCGATATGTCCTCTTGCTGCCAAGAATGTTTTCTGTTCGAAATTAAGACCGGTCTTTTTTTTTTTTTTGGAAAAAGAAGAAGGCATCTCGCAGTAATAGGACTGAGAGAATGTATAAGGCTGTGTGTGGGTGGGGAGCGCGCTGCACAAGCCATCTGCAGCCTGTTGTGACCCTTGCTGGTACTGGCTTCTGCGGTGTTTCGTTCAGGCTACCCGGGCGGCACGCTAATGGAAAACACGTGCGGCCTCGATCAGAGAAGTGGAGTGTCTCAGACCAGCGAGGCATTTATACCCTCCCGCGGGGTAACTGTCGAAGCTTTCTGAGCTGCGTCGCTTGACGGCGTGTGATCAACCCCGGATAAGTTTCTCCTGTCAATATCTCCATTTCTCTTTCTTTTTTTTTTAAAGTAATCTTATTTGGCGTGCAGTTGTCGGGCCCTCGCTCCTTCGGGGTATACGTGTGGTCCTGGGCGGCCGTATCTGCGCCTCTTTAAACGCGATCGTGTACGTCCGAGCTCGTCCTGGGGCTGGAGACTTATTATCCAGAGGGGGTCCTATTACAGAGCAGGATGGAGTCCAGATCGCTCCTCGCCGGCTCCTGTAGCCGAGGTGAGGCGCGACCCGCCCCCCTGCAATTCAAAACGGGGGGGGGGCTGATTTAGCCGAAGGGGTCCGCAGATAAGGGCGGCTGAGGAACTGAGGAGAGCTGTTATCACAGGGAATAGATCACAGCTGCTGTGGAGTGTAAGACGAGATACCTGTAGCCTGCTATACAAGTTATGGATAGGGCAGATTATATTAATATTTACAGTCCTATTTTCTCCATCTCAGCCTACTCAATTTTCAGTTCAATTCAAGGTGCTTTATTAGCATGACCGATGGGTACAATCAGTGTTGCCAAAGCAAATAAAATAATGAAATTCACATTCGCACAGACTCTCTGTACTCTCTCTCGCACCTCGGCCTCTCGGGCGCGGTGAGTTCGCTCATAAACCTGATCGTACACGGAAGCAAACATCGCCGTATTTGTTCTGAAGTTCAGTTCGTACGCGTGTGTTTTTTTCCAGATGTGCGAGGCAATGTTTTGATGTGGTTTCTCGGGATAATAAGCAGTCAGAGTGTTAAATCGGAGGCTAGATATCACCCCCCTCCTCCCAGCTGTCGACCCGAATATCCCTCCTAGGAGCTGTATCGAGGGCGGCTGCAGTTTCCCAGCGGTACCGCTAGGAGGAGCTCGGTTGACGCCGTTCACCCTGTTTGGGAACGTTTCCCACGCAGAACGAAAACAGGAACATCTTGGCATTTAATAAAATACACGGGGAAAAGGCGCATTTAAACTTTAAACCTTACAACAGGAGGGACGCTACACTTCTGTGCAAGCGATATGAGCGTGCCTGGAAAGATCTCTAACATACAGACGTGTGGATTTGAACAGGAATGACTTATCCTTGCAGCGCGCAGACAAACTAAAAAAAACATACAGTGTATATATGTATAAAAATCACCCAGTTTTGAAAACTGTTTCAAATATTAACACTCACACACACACGCGTGAGCCCCACAATCTTTGATTGTGTGTGTGTGAGAGAGAGAGAGAGAAAAATCGCCTTCGCGATTGGTTTCATATTGGCTATTTTGTGATTTACGGCCGCGCGGTCGACACCGGTCTCCAAAGCCCGATCAGGAGATGAGCGATTTATTTTTTAAAAGAGAGAGAGAAAGGTTGAAAAGTGAAGGGGACAGGACAGCTGGGGTTCAAAGTGTTTGGAAGAGGCGCTCGGCCGTGCCTGTGCCTTGTGTCGAGGGAGCGGGTGGGGCTGGAAAGGAGGCGCGGGCGGTGGCGAGGCTGAGGTCAGGCTAAGGTGCTGCTCCATACACCTCTAATACCGCCATTCGTCGCTTTTGGAGAACACCACCAAGCGGCATAGAGCAGAGATAACAAACAGGTAGACGTCCTGTGAGACTCGTCGCGGTCGGGGAATCAGGAAGGCGCGCCGGCGTGACTCCCCTGCAGCGCCCAAGAGTAGGGGTGTCCTTTTTCTTCAAGAGAGGGTATCTCTCTCCGGTCTATCACTCATTCCCCGTTTCCTAAAGTCGGACAACGGCTGCGTTTCTGTAATTCCTTTAAAAAAAGAAACACGACGTTGCGGGTTTTTCAAAGGCTGGACGGGATATTGTAGATGGGGAGAATTGGTTGAGTCTTGAGGTTTTTTTTTGTGTGTGAAGTTTTTAGGGCGCTCCCGGCCTGAAGAACTGGCCGCTGTTTTGAACTGCATGAAACACGCCCGTGTGTACATGGTGCACATACCGGACCCCAAACCCCCAGACAATTTCGTCGCCGCATCAGGGGGCGAACTCCGTCGTGAGACGCCCTTGCTTTCTGAAATAAAGCAGGGCCCTCTCACACCCCCAGAAAAATCGGCGGACCGGAGCGCTGTCGCTTCAAACCCAAGGTGCGTCAAAACACGACCGGAGCGTCACTCCTATTCGCTCTCATACAAAAGCGCGAGAAGGGACGCGGACGTACAGTTCCCACGGAATAAGAACTCCACGTGTTTTTGTGGGGGAGAGGGAGTAGGCATATACTTCGTCTCTCCTTTTAACCCTAGCACTGCAGCCCTTAACCGCCTTTGTACTCTTCCAACTCTTCCCAAAGCGTGCCATGACGATATAGCGCCCAGCTGGACTACAGCAGCCACCCAAAAGCGAGGTCACTCTCACGCGTGTGCGCAATCGGAAATTCTGCTCGTGGTCTGTTTTAACGGCGTTTTAACCCGAGTGAATTCAGCCCCCCCCCCGCCCTTGTTTGCGGCTGTTTCCCCAGTGCGACACGAAAGGAGGTCATGAAGAGGAGCGAAGCGTCCGTCCGCCTTTCTGTTGCTCTCCCGAATCGCTCCCAAAACGCGCAAGAGCAGTGGACGACACGGGGGGGGTGGGGGGAGTATGAGCCTGGAGGGGGCGGATGTGCTCCAGAGGCGAGTCCGGGCTGTACGGCCTGAAAGGAGACACTCTGAGAGGCTTTAGGGAAACTGCAGGGCATCTCCGCGTCTCGGCCCAGCGGGGAGAGGGGCGGCTGAAGCCAGATGTGACGGCGCCCAGCGATCAGTGCTGCGAGGCGGAGTAGGAGACGTGGGCCGCCCCGTGGGAGCTCCCACGGGGGACCCCCCCCGCCCCCCCCGTCGCAAACCAGATGGAACAGCGCCTGTCCTCAGCGCCCTGCTCCTGCAAGAACACGGAACACACTGCCCAAGCCTGCTGCTCCAGCTTCCTCGATTCGAGATGAATGGTCAGATCATCAATCCCTAACTCGGGGAGCTTTTGAATCAGCAGGGGGAAGGAGGAAAAAAAAAATCAATAAAATAAGAGCCACCCAAAACGTTACATTTCGTTTTCCTTTTTTATTAAGATTATAAATTTAAACAAATATTCTGAAACAGTTTTACCCGGTGATGTACAATTTAATATGCACAAAAAAAATGTACAAGAAAATATGGAAAAGGAGAAGGTTTTATTTCAATACACATAGTGCTTATATAGTGGAAAGAGGACGAAGGGCTGATTTACGGACTCGCCTTTTTAGAACAAAAGGTCTGCATATAAAATAAAAAATTAAAACACTCACAAGACCAAGAGGACGTTGGTATCATGAATTACCGTGAAGGCGGAAACCAGACCACGAACTTTTTTCAAGCATACACAAGTAGAAAGTTACGGACAGCGCCAGGGGAGACGAAATTGCCATTAAAATACCTAGAGGGGGGTCGATTAAAATGCTGTGCATCATGGGAGCAGTAGTTTGAATTCGTCGCTCTGATGGGAAGATTGACACACATGGACTACAAATCCCACAAGACTGACACTAGAACGACCAGCACCCTGGTCAAGCCGTTTTTTTTTTAAAAATCCCTTTTTTTTGTCCACAAGAGAAACACCGCTCAACAAACAGGAAAGATTCAGTTATACACATTCATTAGCTATGGTTTCGGGAAAAAAAAAAGTTAGTTTCTCTTTTTTCTGCCTTCATTCAGCTAAAGCTTAAAGTTACAAGCTTGTTAGCAGGAATGGGGGGCGAGACTCCCTTTACGTTAATGCCTGTTTTAAAAACAAAATCCCAAGTACAGTCCCCAATGTCTGGATTCTCCGCACAACTGGAGCGGTTCGGAGAAGAGAAAAACCGGACGAACTCTCTCGCAGTGATGAAATATCGGTCGTTCAGATGCAAGACACTTCTGCTTCTCATGGTCTTAAGACGCTGTTAGGGCTCGTACAACAATGAAAGTGTAACAAAAGGACTGTAATCGGAGGGTTTTTCGCTTTCTGCTGAATGATACACATCATAATCTCGGTACCGCTGAAATACCAAAAACCCAAACCGCAAGGGGCAGCGAGCGAGCGACACATTCAATCACTTTAAATGTTTGTAGCAACAGTAGCAGTACACGCTGGGTTTAAGGCATCGAAATGAACTTCGTCATCTAAGATTCACAACAACCATTTAAAATGCTTCAAATGCTTAAAAGAGACATTTTCGGTGAAAAGGAAAGTCTGCCCCTCTGTGTCCCCTCCCAGCCCACCCCCGTTAAACCGAACCGGAACACAACAACAACAAAAAAAACCCTGCTGAATATTTAAATAGGTGCTTTTTAGCAAAAATAAAGTCCCTTTGTTTTAAACTCTGTACAATTGTCTTTTCTCCCCCCCTCAACTTTTTTTTTCTATAAAGTATCTTCTCTCCCCCCCCTCCAGTCCCCCGACATTCCCAACTGGATCAAAACGCCACGATCGCTCGAGTCCAGCCGCTCAGGCTGGCCAGCGCCTGTTTGCTGCAGAACTGTCCGTTCAAACTCTGCTCCAAGTCCGCCTGCTTGCTCACCAGCCCCGTGAAGCCCGAGCCGAAGATGGAGATCAGGTTGGAGATGTTCGAGGAGTCCAGCGGCTCCGGGCTGGGGCAGGCGCACTCCTCGAACCTGCTCCGCTTGCACGGCGCGAAATCCGCCACCTCCTCGGCTCCCCCGGCCGCGTAGTAGCCGAAGTCCGCCTTGCGCTTCTTCGCCGGCGCCGGGGCGCCCTGGCAGCACGGCGGCCCCGCCGCGCCGCAGCAGTCCTGGTGCAGGTAGCCGTTCTCCACCGTGGTCACGACGTGCGTGTCCAAGTCCAGCACGGTGGTCTTGTTGCAGTGCGCGCCGCCGGCCGGGAGGAAGTCGCAGCTCGGCACCGGGTAGGCTTCGGCGCAGCAGCTCCGGTAGAAACTGGCGTCCGTGTCCTTGCCGGCGTCCTCGCCGTGGAGCGCCGGGCTAGGCGGCGGCGACACGGCTGTATGGCCGCCGGCGCCGGCCAGGAGCGCAGCGCACACGGGCGCAGGGTCTCCGCCGGAGGAGGAGGAGGAGGAGGAGGAAGAGGAAGGACCGGCGCCGCACTCCGCGCTCGGCTCCGCGCCGTCCTCGCCCAGCTCGAGCGGGTTCAGCTCCTGGATCTCGCTGCAGACGGTCATCACCTCCTCGTACTGCTGCATCCGGTAGATCTCCGCGTACTTCTCGTTCATGTAGAGCTGCCTGGCGTTCCGCAGGACGTAGGAGACCAGCAGGTTCTTGTGCAGCTTGATGCCCCCTCTCTGCGTCCTGGAGTTGTGGATCTTCCGCAAAGAAATCGAGATCAGGCTCTGGGCATCCACCGCGCACTCCATCGCGTTGGTCGTGAGTGAGAGTTGTGCGGGGTTTTGCCCTCTTCTTTTCGGGCACTCACCCCCTCCTCTCCTCTCCCCCCCCACTACCAAAAGAAAACAAACCCCAAACCCCCAGGAAAAAATAAATAAATCGGGTCCGGATTCAGTGGAAATCACGATATGTCGTTCGGGGGAGCAGAGAGTGAGCCAGCTCTGTGGAGAACCATTGAACACGGCCACCGGCTCCCCTCCGCTAGCGAGCGAGCGATCAGCCTCTTACCAGGCTTAGCCAACTATATATATTTCCGAGCGGGTTCCGCCCTCCGCGGCCTGCGCCAATGGCCGCCCGGCTTTGGCGGTGATTGACGCGCTGCCCCCGCCCACGGCGAGGCCGGGGGGCCAATCAGAACGCGGCGGTTCCTCTGTGCTATTCAAATACCTAACTGACTTTACCAGACTGGAATGTTCTCAGGAGACGCGCCGAGCGCTCCGTGCGCTCCGCGCGCTCGGCCGCCGCGTAAACGGTGCCTTGTGGCACAAGACGGAGCCGGGCTGCGAGAAGTTTAAAACGACCTCGGAAACAAACTCCAAGAGAGAGATTCTCGCGGTGGCACAGGCAAGACGGAGTCCCGGGGTATTTATCTCGAGCACTTGGCGCGGTTTGGGTATTTTTGTAGCACGAATTTTTCTCCACCCCCCCTTCCCCCCACACACACACACCAACCCACTTCCAAAGAATGAGAAGTTCGGCCTTCTTTTGAGCGTTGTATGACAACCGTTCTCTCGATTAGGGAGCAGTATTCCGAATCGTTATGTGAAATGTTGTCGGACGTACAATTCGGGGTTCAAGCGGCGGGCTGGTCGTGTGGGAACGGCACACACGGCCGCGCACCGCCAGAGCGCGTAAAACGCATCCCTGCCGTCGACGGGGCATCGCATACGACGGCTGGAAAGGCAGGCGAGCTCTCGGCGGTTTTATAAAGCTCCCTGGGCTCCAACACGACCCGAGGGACGCGGGCAGGTTCGCGTCACACTGCCGGTCATCCCGTCCCGGGACCGCAGAACCCGCGCAGGCGGCCCGGACCCTATTGCATTAAAGGCCGTACGCGTGTCTGAGCTGAGCTGGGGCGGGCAATCATGTGCCTCTGCGTGCTGTTGTGATAAGTGCCGTGTCGTAGCAATATGATCGATAACGCGTCGTGCTTTTGCGGCCGTGGCGATGAGCCGGTGTCCGAGCCTCGGGACCCGCTCACCTGACCGCAGAGCTCGGGAGACTCTTCCGCGGTGCCCCGCTCTCACGCTGTGGGTCTCCAGTCCAACCTGGAGTCTTCCGGGTCGCTAGAGGTGACCCGTTTGTCTGCCTGTCTGTTCTGTCAGCTTGGAAGAGGGATCGATACAAGCGAGCGGATTGGTTTCCATAGCTCAGGTGCTTGAAGGACGAAGGGTCTCCTGATGTTTGTCCCCAACGACCTCCGATCGGCTTCTCTTGGTTAAATCAGGGTCCCGTTGTTCCTTGAGAAAATCTCAAGACTCTCAGGGCCACCCAACCACAGCCCCCCCCCCCCGATTCTGGGGGGGGGGTTGTGATTCATTTGCGTTTCACAAGCCAGGGGGCGCTGCAGCTTCTCTCCCGTCCCCGATGCCCAACACTGGGTGGGGTGGGGAGAAGGGGGGGGGACTGGAAACGGGTTCTGCCCCTTGTGCCCGCTGCAGAAACGCAGTGCATTTGGGCACCGGGGAGATCTCGGGAGATCTGGCAGAGCAAGAGAGAAGTAACGTCTCCCCTGTGTGACTCCCCTCCTCTGTGCATCGCTCCAGCCCTTTTAAAAGAAAAGCCCGGACAGTTTTTGGGGGGGATTTATCCGGCAGTTCTGGACCGGGAGGCTGTGTGACAGGTTTCAGCACACTGCAGCTCACCCAGGAAGATCAGACACGGGAAGCTTCGTCTCCTTGTTTGGCTGCCAGCCCCCCGTCGCAGTGATGCCCAGGAGATTCAGTGCTGATTGGAGGAGAGCTGCGTCCCTCAGTGATGTCTTCTCGAGAAGAGCAGGGGTGTTACCCCGGTGTCCTGGCCAAAGGCCCATCATGGCCTCCTAATAATCCCCCTCTCTGAACTGGCTCCATCACTCTGCTCTCCTCCCCACTGAGAGCTGGTGTGTGGGGAGCGGACTGGCGCATCATCCAGGTGGGGCTGCACACTGGTGGTGGTGGAGGGGATCCCCATTACCTGTACAGCCCTCTGAGTGGTGTGTCCAGAAAAATATAATGAATTATTATTATTATTATAGATTGGGCTATATACAGTATCTCTCTGCGTTTTCCCTATATACGAGGCTCTCAGGTTTGTAATACATCCTTGTCTGGATTCATGTCCACTACTGTGTACACAGTATACCCTACTGGACTACGCAGCATTACAGTTAAATAAGAAAATTTAATTAAATGGATTTCCATAATTTAATCTATACTGTATTTAGAATCGGGGGATATACAATAGCCTACCTTGAAATTAAGCAGATAAACAGTGTTCTCCAAAGGCATTGGAACAATACAGTCCATTTTTACCATAAACTTTTATTTCTCATGGAACAAAAAAACTCATAACTAAGTGCAACTCATGAGTGTATTGTTTTTAATAAGGTAAATTCAGCTCGACCCCATGGGTCAATTAAATAAACTGATGGTGTCGAAATGCCTTATTTTAAAGGAGCAGAAATACAGGGGAAAATTGGCTGACAGGTGTCTCTTGTTGATTAGGAGTTTGTTGTTGTGTAATTAGGCTCATTAAGATGCTGTGAACATCCTATCATTCTGTCTCACGGACTTCGATGTTGGGAGCCCGAAGTCAAAAGACAAACTGAACACCAAACCAAAGGCTTTTCTGTCAAATTAAGGGGGATTTTAAAGCCGAAAACAGACGAAAGTAGTCAATCAGAACCATAGGACAGAAATTGTACACGCCAAAAGCCAGCGGTCTGGAGTATGTGGGAAAAGAAAGAAACCGCAGGTACAACTATTGGTTAGCCGAGACCAGGTCGACCAAGAAGAACATTTGCAGTTGATGATGGAGGGGGGTGATCAGAGCTGAAAAAAGCCGCGTGAGAAATCGCCGACAACGGTTTTCAGGAGGATGAGACAGCGGAATACCAGCAGCTGCCCCGCAGTGGGGAAACCAAGAACAGAGGAGACCGGGATGAACAGGACGGACCTGCAGCAGAGCTCTGGAAAGCGTGCAGGAGCTGCAGAGAGCGTCTCCTCGTCTGCAGAGCCCGGCCTGACCAGGGCGTGCTGAGCTGGCCTGGATCTGACGCGCTCCTCTTCACCGATGAGGCTACTCATCTGAAATCTGCAGTTTACAGGAACCGGTTGTTTTTTTTTGCCAGCTTCTGCAAAACGCTTCCATACATGTTCATGACCCGAAACATACAGCCAAGGGGCTCATCGGGAGCAGGGACAGAAGTGGAAGATCTTGACGGGCCACGTCCCTCGACCCGACTTCAATCTGCCCGAGCAGTGTTTTTTTCCTCTTTCACCGCCAAACACCCCAAGAACATTCACGAACGCACCCTAGCTGCAGAAGGGGCCTGGCAACACACCTCAAGCGATCGCCCAAAGAGTTTGCACGAATCCTCCAACCCCAATGAGCTCACCACTTCGTGCTACAGGGGGATCTGCAACCAGCTAGTGGCTTTTGCATTCGGCAATGAACTTAAAGTGAACCTGCCTCGAAACCGACATCGCCTAGTCCTACAGAAACAAGTATGCTTTTGCTCCAGTTACGTTTCCTTGTCCTTTATTTGTGTCTCATCATCACAAATACAAATTGCTTGACTGTGAAGCAAGAGAAATGCTTTGGCTTTATTGTGGGCAGTCTGTGGGAGGACACTGCCTAAACACCACAGGCACCGCGGACACCACAGAAGGCCGTGGCACTGATGAGCCCTCCGAGCCCTCTCCCGAATGCTGATTCCTGAGAGCGGGGCGCTCTGTGGCGAGATCTGGTCCCCACCTTTCTCCGGCTCGTTTCCCTTCCCTCTTCGGTTCCCGATTCCGAGGGGGTGTGAGCCCTGCGTGTCTTTCCTGTTCCACCTGAGTACAGCAGGCATGTTTCTTCCTGGGGGGGGGGGGGGAAACGTCATTCCGGGGTCTGAGCACCCAGCCCTGGCCCGCTCGGATCAGTGGGAAAGCAGCAGTCTCGTCAAACCTATCTGGGCAATGCCGTTCTTTTCCCAACGCCAGCCTGGGGCGCTTGTCGGCATGCCACTGGGAGAGCGTTGGCTCCAGCCTTCGGAATCTTCGGACGGTGCGGGATTGCGCGCGTCCTGCTTGTCCGGGTCCAGCGAGGCAGACGGTGGAAGAGTGGTAGAGGAAGGGCTCTGAGGTTCCCTGAAGGCCTGCATCCCCTCCCCCCCCCAGCACATGTCTCCTTTCCTCCTCAATCCAGACAAGCATCCCTTTCCGGATTCCCACCGCAGGATGTCCGCTGCGCTGCCTGTCCGCCGAACTGCAGAGGGCAGATCCTTCGTGAGCAGCAGGCCCGGTATCTGTGCACGTGCTGGTTTAATCCTTTCCTCTGGAGATCTGGGGGGGTTCTCCTAAGCACGCCCCAGGACCTTCACCAAAACACACCGGCCTTCGGAAATGAAGGGATCTGCCCGTTCTCCGCGCTTGTTTCCCGGTTGCACGCTGTATGCAGCGGCAGTCCTGAAAGCACATTCGACTGGACACACGCTCTCCCCCTAATTGCATTGAAGTTCTGGAGCGGAATTAGAATTATGCACATGCAGCACTTCTGGTGGCTGCTTCAGAGCTGCCTCCCGCCAGAGACCGCGGCGCACAGCTCCTGCATCTTAACAATGCCTGGGAAAAGAAGATCCTTCTTTAGCCTTACATCCGAGGGAGAAATCAATATCTGCATGAGTAAGTTAGAGAGGCTGCCAAGCCGGAATGGTGATGAGCCACCGGGTACGAGCTTGTGAACCTGGCTGAGGTGGGCTACAGGAGACACAGCTCTCCGTTGGCAAAAACGTGTCTCTCCCGGGTTCTGCAATTGCGCTGGAGCAAAGTAAAGGTTGGATCCGCGCTGTTGGAAAACGGGCTGGAAAAACGGCGCTCTGTGCACATGTAAGCAGCCGAGGGGATCCTGTGTTAGGATGAGCAGGTTCGAAGACTGCAGGGTTGGGCTTTCAATCAAACCGTTAAGTTTTCGGCAGTGCATGCACACACATTTACTCTCTGTGTGCATACAGTTACATAGGTGTTTAAAAACAATAGTATCTGAGGAGGGTAACTGCCCAGGTTACTTGGAATGGAGGTTTGTAATTGCAGATAGGTGACCTGCACATGCTTTTGCAGGTGTCATCATGACTGTCCTGGAAGACAGCGCTTCTTTCAAGAATCGCCTGGGTGAGGTTCTCTGATCTACTGAGCAGCCAGTCGGCCCTGGGTGGGCCTCCTCTGCCCCCAGACGTTCTCCTTCAGCGGAAGCACAGTCGCTCTCCTCTGCGATTCCTGTGGCTCCCTCACGAGGAAAGAACTCCCCTCCGGGAAAGGAAGGGCGTACTTACCACCCCCGCTGTACCTGCTCTTTAATGAGTAAGCCCTGCTTCACGTTCAAGGTAACGTTCTGTGGCTGTCAGTGCGCAACCTCCATCCTGTCGCTATCCCGCGCTGACTGGAAGGACGTTTTCCACCTGCCCGTTTGTCCCGGGTCACAGTGCCTGAAGAGACAAGCAGGTTCAGTGGCGAGAGAGAAACTTTGCACAGCACATTTCTGAAACGAATTACATTTACGCACCCCTCACCTCTTGGACAAGGGCAGGGACCAATCAGGCGTTGCCTCCTCTCCTGTGACAACAGGAACGTCTCTTTCCGACAGGAGTTCTGCTCCCACCTTTGTACGAAAGGTCCGAAACGACTCGTTGTCTTCCTGAAGTGGTGCTGCCTTTGAATTGGCTGTCCAGGAGAGAACAAGGGACAGACAGAATTGTGTTGTTTATCCAGTGGGACAAACGTGTGTTCCCTGCCACAGGCCCCCCCTGATAAAGCCCATCAGGCACACGCCATGAGCTATCCCTCATGAGTTTCCATTCCTGGACAACCTAATGACACAAACTCCACATGGCTGACCTAAAGACAGCGAAGAGGGTGATGTTTTTCCCTACACTTGATGCTCCTGGGATAAGATCACTTCATTGGCCATATACAAGTTCTTGCATTAGGAATTTGTCTTTTCGCAGACCCCAGCTTGCTCTCCATGAGACACACAGACAGGGAGAGAAGCTGGGGGTCAGAGCGCAGGGTCAGCCATTTATACAGGACCTCTGGAGCAGTTAGGGTTAAGGGCCTGGCTCAGGGGCCCAACAGAGTAGGATTCCTCTGCCAGCCACAGGATTCGAGCCGACAACCTTCCAGCCACAGGCGCAGATCCTGAGCCACAGGGCCACCGCTCTTGTAGACTGGGGAAGAGTATAATTCTATTGTCTTACTTTGACTTTATTTAGAACCAGCATTCTCACCTTGAAACAGAAAATGCTGGAATGTAGAACAGGGCTGTCCACTCCCGTCCCCGTCCCAGTGCTGGAGGACTAGTGGGTCTGTGGTTTCCCAGTCCAGCTCAGCTCTTAGCGAGCAAAAGCTGCTGGCTGAACGGGACCAATTTAACAGCTTCTCTTCCAAACGGACACTCCAGCCCAGCAGGACCAGCACTGGACACTGCCGATTTTGGCTGCCTGGTTTGTACATCTCGGACGCACTGCCAAGCCTTTGAGGGTGTAAGATTATTGAAACCAGAATAAAAGTCAAATCCGCATCAGCAAGAATTGTTTCTGAAGTGCGTCTCTTTTAATCTGTCTGAGTAAGACTCGGTACGTGGGAGAAGTACCAGAGCACACAGTCTATTCCGACAGGGAAACATTCTGTCGATATGCCTCTTTCCCAACCCTTTTCCCTCGGGGATTTCAGAGAGAGTCCAATCCCATGGCATGACACCCCTCCGATCAGCAGCTGCAGGAAGAGGACTCCTGATCCCAAGACGCCTGGATTCTCCGGAGAATCCACACGGGTTTCGGATCATCCACGATGTCCTGCAACACTTGATTTGGGAAGGGGAGGTAGCTCACACCCACCCTGGAATGGGGGTGGGGGGGGTTGGCCAATGGCTACAGCCCCCCACCCTCCCCCCCCACCAGGCCAAATATTTTGGCAAGCCGCCAAGGAACTATTTGTATTCCAGGGGTAAGATATCTCCTTTACCGTTAGATTTTTCTTGCCAGCCAAGTCCGATCAGAACGCCGTTCAAATCCAGCTCCAATGACGCTGTCCGGGATCTTGATCTGCAGCTGCTCTGCCCGCGTTCCCGCCCGGACCACTGGCCCAATCCGATCCGCAGGGGCTCGTCGGAGTCGTTGAGCGGGGAGGAGGCCTGGTCTCCTCGCAGGAGCTCGCAACGCGAGAGGAGGTCTGTGATTCCAACAAGGCTGTGTGGCTGCAAGTAGCTGCAAGTATTCCTCCTCAAATCCATTGATTCAGGGATCACACGGAGCTGGATTCAGCACAGGGCTAGAGGACTTGGATTCATAAGAACTTAAGAAGGGTTACACACGAGAGGAGGCCATGTGCTAGTAGGTGGTAATTGATTATCTCACCCAGACATTTTTTGAAAGAAGCCAGAGTATCACCTTCAACAACGTGGCTGGGCGGCTTGTTCCACACACCCCCCACCTTTAGTGTAAAGACATGTCTCCGGTCCTGCCTGGAGGATCTCATCCAGCTGCTCTTTGGAAGCTGCCAGATGATCCCTTTCAACAACATGCCTGGGCGGCTTGTTCCCCACCCCCCACCACCCAAAACTTCTGTATACTGTACAGATGCGTCTCCTGTTACTGGTCAGATCAGCAACGACGTGAGAAGTCCCTCCCTCTGCCCACCTGCTCGGGCATCTGGCAGGACAGCTGCGGCCATCGAGGCGGGGGTGGCCTCTGGAGCAGTCGACGCAGGCCCACAGAGAGCGCGTGGCGTGGAACTGTCTCTCACAGGCACTGGGCCTCCCCCAGGATGGTCAGAAAGGTCGGGGTGGGACCCCAGTCCGCCCGCGGGGGGGGTGAACCCGGCCACAGCGAGGCGCTGTTCGTGTCGGCTTGCGACGGGCTGTGCGCGGGGGTGGTGGTGGGGGGGGGCAGGCGTCTTGCGCGGAGGGCACCACATCAAAGAGCCGGGGGAGCCGGGCGAGGATCACAGCTCGTCAGAGCGAGCCGCGCAGGAACCTGCTAACCACAGGCCCACCACCTCTGCAGAGACCACCCCAGACGTGTCCACGCTACACAACCGCAGCATCTCAGCCATATTCCCTCATTCCTCCAGGGGGTTCATTTGGGGGTGGGGGGGGTCTCCAATGCCCCTTTCTGATATTCTTCCTAGAGCTGGGGTTTCCAGTCCAGGTCTTGGGGTCCCCCCCCTACACACCAGCTGGCTTTTGTTTTTGAGCACTCTAATGTAAACCACTAATAAACCTAATATTATTAGAACACCTCTGTGTTCAGTTCCTGAACACGCAGGAGGTCGCCTTCCAACGACTCCATTTCTTCAGAAGATCCAAATCTCCCACCTTTGACGTAGACCAAAAAAAAACAACAGCTTGGAAATGCTCCAACCCAGCTATTTGTTCAATTCGATTAAGTAATTGAGCTCGTCTGCACTTAAACCCAGCAGGTGTGTGGGAACCCCCTATCCACGAGTGTGATGACAGATTAGGACCATTTTAAGTGTTTTTAAAACATGTACATGTGGAGATATACACAAATCATCGGCAGTACTGAAAGCTCAACCACCCCCCAAAAAAAATATTTTGGGACACTTTCTTCTTTCCTGAATCGTTTATTGATCTCACCTTCACAACACGCTGAATCCCAGCATTCAGTGCACCTCACACCTGGAGTCAACACTCAAGTTGTATTTAAAGAAATTGAGACAATACAAAAATGAATACTGGTACCAAGGGCTTACACGGTTCTATACAGTCTTCTAGAACACGCTCAGCTGGAACTAACTTTAAAAAACAAAACCAATCAAGGAAAACCGGGACTTGTTTTCCGAATCATATTATAAAAGAGATGAAATGCATTCGTGGGGATTACGATCGGCCGAATTTGTCGCCAAGTCCGCAGCCGTGCAACAGCTGACGCACGGATATCCATCACGGACCGCAGGTCAGAAATACATTTAAAAAAAAAAAAACTACAAATCCCAGATACAGGTGTCATTGGGAAGAGCATTGTGGGACTTGAGGTCGCGAAGCTCGGGACACTCGCCGACGCGCGGGTGGCAGCGGGACCTGTCGGTAATAAAATCACTGGGAGGAGCCTTCGGCTCTTGGCAGGCAGATGTTTTTTGGTCTTAAAGGCAAAGTAATCAATTTATGATGTGAAGCGCTAGCCAGAGGTTCCGAAAGTCGCCCCCATCGCTCCCTTTAGATTAATAGTGAAACGCCAGCGCAAGAAAAAAAAACATCCCCTTTCCCTTTAATCAATCCGCTGTGTGCAGCTTTCCGGGCACCGTTCGCCTTTCCTCTGCTCTGTGGAGACATGTCCTGGATCAACCGAAGTTGCTTTGCAAAAGTTATTTGTAGTTTGAGGGGGGGGAAAATGAATCGGAGGAATAAACAGAGAATCCAACGCGTGGCTTTCGAATACGTTCGCAAACGCCGCATTAAAGGGAAAACAAAGGGTTTGGTTTGTAACACCGGGCTTGATCAGTGAAATATGCCGAGTATCCCGTTTCCTCGTTGGGCTTTCTCCCGCATGCTAGTGCTGTATGTGTATGTTTCAACCCGATTAGAACTTGTATCTCCTTAAAATAACAAGAAATACATTTTTTCCCCAAGAAGTATATAATCTGTTGTTGTTGTTTTTTTTTCTGAGAATATCTGGGCCTCTTCCCTCCGAGCTGAGCTGCAATGCTGTTATCGCTCTGCTCAAATCGGGGGTGGCCGTGTCTAGAGTCGCCCAGGCCCTGGGCTTTTATACAGTCCACGGCGTCCACACACATGGAAATGACTGAGTTCTAACCCATACCCGCTCTGCACGACAGCCCAGCGTTTCAGCGAGCGACTGTCTGAACATTCAACTAATAGTTCATCACGGCGCCTATTGTGAAGTCACTTCTCCGACTAGCAAGGCAGCTTAACGGGGTCGCCCTCCTCCTCGTTTCAGTCCGCACACCTGGGCCGACAGTTTCCCGTGTCGTGGGTTTAGCAAGAGCGACATACCCCCAATACCATCCTTTATAGATACAAGGGAAGAACAGCAGTCTCACTCGGGATTTGAACCCACAACCTTCCAGTGACGAGTCCAAAACCTCAGCGCCACCGACAAACAATCACCGATTAACTGATTAATCGACCGATAACCGATCATCCAATTAGTCCACCGACACCTCTTTCAGGGGTTGGGTCCGGGGGCAGGGGCTCGTTCTCGACAAACTGTTCAACCCAAACCAGGGAGAGTGGCACGTTCAGCCCCAATCTGCAGTTACTTTCCAAGAAGGTAACACCTCTGGTCGGGGCTCTTTGAGAAAAACCGAGAAAGCTCAATTGATCGAGAGTAGTTCAGGTAAATAAAACACCCCCTTTTCTTTGTCTTCTTTGACAAAACTGCTGATGATATTACCGAGATCTACAATGAAAGTAATTTCGAGACGAGAGAGTCCCCGCTACCACTAAGACAACAGTGGAACCCGCAAACAAAACAGCCAAGCGCCTTAGAACTGTTTATATTCGACTGCAGCCTCTATTCTATGACACATGCATGCATATATTTGCAAGAAACGAGACTTGACAGTCTCATCTACCCATATCGAATTGCAACTGTATATATACATATTTGTTTTGGGGGGTATTTGCAAGACTCGCGATGGGGGTGAAAAGAAGTGGCTGCGGAAAATTGCATTAACCACTTTCGTGAGAGACTGATGCTCCGACAAATATTCGCAGTACCGCAAAGCGTGCGTTTTAAGGAGTCGGTTTCGGGCTGTCTATATTTTACCTTTAAGAGCGAATGATTCCTCGTCAGGGAGGAGGGGTCAAGCCCAGCGGCAGAATTTCAGCCAATTAAAGAGCCCCCCTCACACGCCACAGGGCGAAGGGGGCGGACGCTGGGCTTAAGTGATGTGCGTGGTTTCCAAGGAGACCAGTTGTGGCGCCCCCCCCTCTCCACCGCTGGCAAGGCTCCGTTGTCATGGAGATAATTGGATCTCCAAAGTATTCTCCAGCTTCCCGTAAAGTGGGTTGATTGGACGTCGGAAAGGTTGTTCTGTTTCCCTGGGAGACGGTTAGGAAGTTAGGTGGTCGGCAGATTTTTTTTTGGTAAAAAAAAAAGTGCTGCAAGTTCAGGAGAAATGAAAAAAACTGTTAAAACATTCTAACGAGTTTGATGCATGTGGGCTCCCCGTTATTTATGGATGCAATTACTGGTCACTTCATCTGAGCGTCAAGACGTTGTTTTTGAAAATCACTAAATAAAAAATCCCGAGACAAACTTGAGCTTGACAGTTTTTAGCTTTTGTCAGCTGAGTCGAGGTCTTTTCGTCACTGTTATATATATATATCAATCCGTTATGTAGATGTTGTTAAGTGGTCCGGCCGTGTCGTGCGAACTGCCCGGCACCGGCTGATGACGTCACCGCCGGCGGCGCGGGAAACGCAGCCGTGAAGGCGAGCCCCGTTTTCGCCGATTCGGGGCTCATTTCCACACCGGTTTGAAACACAAATAGCAGACAGTGGTTGGGGAGACACCCCACAACACCTGCCCTGCCGTCAGCTCACCCTGTACGTTTTCAAGGTAGGACCCTCACAACGCCCACAGAATCTTTATCAATGTAATGTAATGTGCGGTAAAAATCATTATTACAAAGAAACTATTTCCTTTATTAAGAGTTGCAGTGTTTCAGCTGGTACTATTTCTGGTGCAATTCTGTCACACCCTAGTGTAGTACTGCAGTTAACCTGAGGTGCCTGGTAGAGGTGTGTATACTGTCTTGATACCAAATGTATTGGAGACATAGGGATAGGAGACATTCATTCCCTATAGTACGGGGCAGAGTTGAAATCCTCGTCGGGATTACTGTGATCAGAAATCTCCACGTTCATTTGAATGTTGGAATCAGTTTTTCAAGTTTTTTTTTGTTTTTAATTTCCCCACACCTGAGTCAAGGTGCTCGGAAATCTCAAGTCACCGGCGCAAACCTTACTAAGAGCGATTTGCAGAGGGAGATATTGACTGTAAATTGTGTGCACGTCAAATTTAATTCTGCGGAATAATCTTTTCTGGAATGTTCTTTGAGTTCGCCGTTGGAGCGCGAAAGCCGCCTGTATTCGGGGTCATGAATGTGACCCTTCAGTATCGCCGTTAACCTGTTTGAATGCTGTGAGTCGGTTCATGTTGGGCAGTTCAATTTTCAGTCGGTGGGGGCTGCAGGGTTACACGCTTAATTGACGTCGTGCGGGCCACCGAGTGTGAAGTTTGTGAACTGTGTTCATTTTCAGAATTACTGGTTTACTCTAGCCCCCCCCCGCAATACATAACTTTCCACCAATTATTTTATGTGATGATGATGAAAAGGCCAGAGCAACTCGCTGAGAGTTTCTCTTGCTCTCTGCAAAATGTGGCTGTATCCCGGCTCCTCCCTCTGCTCCCGGATACCTGTGCGTGCTCCTTCTCCCGGGCTGGAATGCGGTGATGTCATGTGCTGGCACTTATCCAGGCGGAGGGATTCGCTCCGTCTTCCCAAGCCGAGCGCCTGCCCTGAGAATCGCCGGCGGCCCTCTTCACCACAGTAGCAAACCTGTCACTTCTGACGCGCGGCCTGACCAGTGCAGTGCCCGGCCGAGGCCGACCCTCTTCCTCCCCGCCTGCGATAGTCAGGGGATTTCATCTTTGTCTTTGTCATCTTTTGCCATCCGTTTTCCTGAGCTGCTTCAACCAGTGCGGGGTCGTGGGGGAGCTGGGATTCTGCCCTGCCAAGCAAGGGGTGCAAGGTGGGGTACCCCCCTGGGTGGGATGCCAGTCCATCGTAGGGCACACACTCCCACCAGAGTCTGGTTTCCCAGAAGCCAATTCGCCCTACCCGCCTGTCTTTGGACTGATGGAGGAAGCCTGGAACACTGGGAGAACGCGCAAACTCCACACAGATACTGGGGCACGGCGGGTCTGGAGTTGAACCCGGGCGCCCCACATCTACCAGGCGGCAATGCCACCCCCAGCTCCACCCTGCAGCCCTTTGCACATATCTGAGCTTATGATGTCAAAAGTGTGTTTCACGCTTCAGATTTGACTGCCTGCTGTTTCCCTGTTGAGTAGCTCACCTGGGGCAGCCATTACCTGAATGAGCGTCTTCCTCCTTGCGCTCATGCCCCGAGCAGTAACAGTAGTAGACGTGATTGCAGGACTGATGTTCTAAGTAGTCGTGCAGGTTTTAAGACTGGCTGCAGTGGCATCAGCAGCAGCAGCAGCTGTAGTGGGGTTGGAAGGACGCTCATGAATTGGCAGCAGTTCTGGGTGAAGTATGAGCAGTGATGTGTGTTGTACTGGTGTGCGCCGTCATGTCATGACGAGGGGAGCCTCGTGCACAATGCCTCCATTCAGCAGGCCCGGTGTGGTTTTCCCAGCTCAACTGGAATGTTCACTTCCCGTGCGACCTGCTGAGACTCATCTCCGTGCCCGGGAGCGCGGGCGTGCTTGCCGCCAAGCCAGCCCACACCTGCTGCCCCGGAGAAACGGCGCCGGGCCGGCCCGGGGACGAGGGGCTCGCTGGTCCGCAGTCCGTCGGCAGCCCGGGGGCCGTGCCGCGGAGGGGCTCAGTGGAAAAGCAGGAAGGGGACAGGACAGGTTGCGGGGCTGCGTCAGGGAAATAACCCTTTTTTAAAAAACATCACGGAAAATGGCTCGACAGACACATGATTGAGACTGGTTTGGCTCTGGACGTGAGATTCTGCTCTGGGTCGGGCTGCAAGGAGGAAATGTTGGGCAGGTTCGCAGCTGGTCAGGTGCGAATGCAAGCCGATTTCTGGGGTGATGCGTGGTTTTTGTCGGCAGAGGGTGAAAATGAAACAATCTGAGTCCCATAAGGCATGCAAACTAAAATAGCACCAGGCCAGAAAGCCTTATTTGGGGGGCCATAAAGGCCTTGTTCAGGGCTGCGTGTGGGACATCTATGTTCTGGGAAGCTGGCGAGGTAAAAATCGCAGTGGTCCGTGTTGTTGAATTGCTTTGGTGAGTTTCAGGCAGTAAGACTTTCGTGGTTCAAGCAGGCAGCTGCGTCAGCATGCGTGGGCTGGAAAGGAACAAGTCAAGGTTTATCCCCTGCAGAAAAGAGAAATGCAGTGTTTCAGCTGTGGAGCCTTCTTCGGGTGCGTTACATCAAACTTGAGTGAGGGAAGGTGAAGCATGCGAGTCTCAGATAGAGATGTTCAGTATAGAAAGACAGGGTTTGTGCTTTCTTATTGTGTGGGATTCCCAGGTTTGCTGTTTCAGTCTGGGGAATGTCAGCACTGATAAGGGGGCTTGAGCTGCTTCGTGGACTGCTGGCTCACCCTGGCGCGGTTCGTGAGATCTCCCAGCGCCGTCCTCGAGCGATCCTGCCTTTGTTCTGAATTTCCGCGTGGCGTGCGGCGGATTTTGAAATTGCCTCCCTTTTACAGTCCTTGTTCTTTTTAATGCAGGAAAATGTCGGCCTCTTTCCCTGTGCCGTGTAGCTGGCTAGCTCTGCTCTCGCTCAGGCTGGCTGGCTGCCGTCTCTGTGTGTGTGTGTGCGCGCTGCCTGCGGAGGAGAGGTTCAGAGTAACCTTTAGCTGTGCTGGTGGTGTTTGTCTGTTAAAAAGAAGAACTATTTTAGTAGTATCACTTCCTCCTTCTCTGGGGGTGGGGCCTTGCTCTGGGCTTGAGCGAGCGCGCACACACACAGGCAGGAAGGGAAGTGGTAATAAAACCTGCTCAAAAGCGCCCGTTTCATCTCGGAGCAAGACAATGAATTCTTAGTTAAATACAGACGACTGCTGGTCACAAGAGGCACTGTTCATTAAATACCACAGGACTGTCAGCCAGCCTGGTGTTTTAGTGTTTGAACGAGTGCTCATACACGCACATGCCTGTTGTAAAACCGCTCGGCTCACAGCAACGGGGCGAGTTCTCATTTAGTGTGCAGCAGAAGCAAAATCAGCAAAGAGGAGGCTCTGTCATTTATTTAAGGGAGATGTCTCATTTAATAAAACATTATTTTTAAGCAGTTGGTGAATTCGGTGATCTTACACAGGCACGCGTATTGTAAAAAAAAACATTTCACAGCAGCACGATGAGTTCTGATTTAATGTGCTGCAGAAGCAAAGTTTCGTCACCTATTATGGGGAGGTGTCTTATTTAATAAAACATTGTTTTTGAGCAGTTGGTGAATTCTGTCCCTTGAACAAGTTGGTGAAATTCCCACTTGGTTCTCATTCCTTACCCACCTGATGTGCGACATTGGCGGGGAACAACGCCACCATCCGCACTAGCCCACAGGACCTGTAAGGGGTGCTCTATCAAAAATGGCGTTGAGAGAGAGCCCTGGACAGTGAACCCCAGCCCCACCACTGGCAGGGTTGAGCCAGCTGGTCAGGTTTGGTTGGAGAAAATGAAATATCACATGTCCCCCCCCCCCCCCGATAAATATGAGGTGTCTTGTTGATTAACGTTTCGATTGAAAACATTACTGGTCATCTTTTCCTGTTCCCGATGGCAGGGGTTTTCGAGATGCGTGGACACGATAACCAGTCTGCTCTGTGTCTCTTGGAGGACTGTTCACTGGATCCATCAGTGATGTCAAAGTCACAGTGACGCATGCGTTCTTCAAGAGTGCTCTTGCTTGTTGTGACTTTGCTGTGAGTGGGGAATAATACTCACACTCCTGAGATTGTTTATGCTTAGTAAGCGTTTGAGAGTGACTTCTGTCGGCCTTGTTGTTCAGAAGCGTTGCAACACTCAGAGGTTGGCCAATCTGCAGAGCTTATCTGCCTTCAGCTGTGTCAGGCCCTGCGTTTCCTCTGTGGGTTTTCCTTTTTAAAGCCTCGCTAAGCATTCGCCTGCCTGCTAAGCGTGGGGGCTGTGCCGGCGGCTGACGGCGCGGGCTGCGATCTCGACACGAGGAGACGAGCCGCCGCAGGGGCGAGACAGAAGCCGTTTCGCTGTTTTTCCTTTATCGGGACCGCCGTCGCTGTGGGCTCCGAGTTAGAATCCCATTAGAAACTGGGGAAACGGCGCGCCCGCAGTGGAAGATCCAGCGTGATCGCGGAGTGTTGTTTTCCAGTTTTCGTTTTCCCTTTCCTGCACTTCAGGGTGATGCCGAGAACTGTTCCCGGCCGTGCTCTGAACGAGGGGTGTGACGCAGCAGCAGGAGACAAACGAGACACTTCCCTCTGCGAATGTCATGCTGGTGTTGATCTCGGAGTTGGACACCAGTTTTAATGTGGGAGGAAGGCCCTTTCAGTTCTGATTCATTAATAAGAAACAGTCTTTACATCTCTAATTGTTATTTATTTTATTGGTGAAAGTCCCCGTTGTTGTAGAAGTAGTGGTGGCAGTAAGTGATTAATGTTCTCTTTCAGGTCAGGAACAAGTGTGATGAAAACCAAGGTTTCTTTGCCAGTTTGGTGTGGTGAATGTAGCATACAGGATCATTTTAAAATGGAATATTTGAAAAGTGGCATGGTAGAGGCTACCAGGTGTTCCTCCAGAGTAACAACCACAGAACGCACCGGTTGCGATAATAACTGTATCCCTGTACCACTGTGCATCAGCGTTTTAAATGCAGTTTTCTTCCATATAAAATGGACAGCGACTGCAAGGTCAGGAGCTAAGGTTTCAGGGTTCAGGGATTTCTCTGGGCTCTGCTCTGAAGCTCCTGCTTATTTTAACAGTGTGCTTTGGGATAGGAATTCAGGGTTTGCGTCTGGTAAACACGAGACATTCATTAGCACACATCTCAGACTACATTGTCTAAAGTAGGGTCTCTTGCTCCAGGCCTTGAGGGTCACAATCAAGATGACTTTTCTGGGTCTGTTGAAACATTCACGGCTCAAGGCCTGATGGAATGAGTTCAGTTGTTTGCAGAAATTAAGCTTTCAATTATTAACAAGGGACTGTAGCCCTCAAGGACAGTGGTTTGAGGCTTTCTGACCTCATGTTCGGTTGGTGATGATTCAGTCCAGGACTTTTCCTAATCCTTGTCTTTTGCACAATCTGAGCGTCATTCCTGGACTGGAGCCCACTGAGCGAAGGAAGAGCTCCGCCCCTTGAGAGCTCTTAGCGCCTTAAGGTGCGAAAATCCCGGCCCGCGATTGGCCGTCTGTCTGTCTGTGTCAGCTGACCGGTGGAGGTCAGAGGGCAGGAGCAGGGGTGGCGTGACGGGCCCTCAGAGCAGAGGCGAGGAGGAGGCTGGTAGAAATGCGAAGGAACAAGTAAAGGTTTCTTCCATGGTGAAAAGAGAAGAGGAGAAACAACTTTTCCTCGTGTGAGAAAAGAGGAAAAGCAGCAGCCGGTAAAGCAGGGGAGTGCAACAGCCGGGCGTGGAGAGGAGGCGGGGGCAGGAGAGGAGTGGAGTGGGCACTCGGGGGGCGTGAAGCTGAGGGGGGGGGGTCAGGTTTGTGGAAATGCCCAGAGAGAGAGTGAGAGATCGAGTCGTCATCACTACGTTATTTTAGGTCACATTTGTTTCTTTCTCAAAGTCCTGACAGAGTTGAAATCGGCATCCCTCCGTCTCACACAGCAGTTTGGGCCTTGGTACCGGAGCGTTCCTCGTTTTGTTTTTTTAAGATGGGGATGTTTCTTTTTTCTTTCTTTTTAACACTTTATATCCCAAACTACTACTAATAGTAACGATGGACATAGGGGTAGTGGAAATGTTCTTTTGAACCCGGTTTGGCTTTTCTCATTGTTCTTTCAGTTGCCATCTTTCATAGGAATATCCCTGCACTGTTCCCCCCATTTTAAACAGAAAGGATTCACTGGTTTTTAAAGCAGAATCCAGGAATGTAGTGTTTTCACTTACTAGTCAATTTCTCCAGAATTTAAGGGGTGTTTCTTATAGTAACAATAGACTATTCCACTGCAATGGAAACTGCCCTTTAACTATGTAATTTGGTTTTAAAAGATAAATCTTCTCATGCAGTTTTACCTTTGAAATATGCTTTTTCACTTATTGGAGATGCAATTTAGCTGGAGCTTTATGGTGAAGAATATTGCTGGACACAAACCTGAATGCCCATGATTTAATTCCATGCAAATGAAGCTGCCATAACCTGCAAAGATAAGGGTGTTTGTACGTGATTAATATGCATGTTATGCGAATTGGGGGCTAAATGGACTCTTCATATTTCGGACGGAGCCATTATTTGTCCAAAGTGGAAAACGCCCTAGCTTACCAGCCATTGAATTGTCTTAATTAAATCACTTTGTCTAATTAAACCTGTCTTGAGCGCCCTGCTGTGTGACTGAAATGATGGCTCTCGGTAGCAGAGGGTTTCCACCTCGATGGCAGTGAGGAATGGGAGTCTCTTCTGGAGGGGGCTCCTGGGAGGATGGACTGCTCTTGAGCCCCCTCCAGCAGCTTAAAGCATTTGAGAAGAGGGCGTCAGGCAAGGGTTCGAGGGGAGAGAGAGAAGAGCTGCTTCCAGGAGAGCAACAGGGCCGCCGCCCCTCTGGAAACGTTTACCGACACCCTGCTGCCAAGACCTCTTTCAGTGAAAGAAAAGAAAAAGCTCCAGGTTGTGTGGCGTTCTGAGAAATCGTCTTTCTCTCTGCACCCAGCGTTGTGTCAATGGTAGCTTCTGCTGCCTGCAGGGTGCCAGCTCAAACTTAACATCTTGGAATGGAGTGCTTGCTGGGAAGACGTTTGGAAGTTTCGGGTCAAGTGGAAGAACGGAAGGATCCCGATCCGTGTTCTCTCCCAAGAGGCCCCGCGAGATGGTCCCCCCAGCAGCTCCGGGGGGCCAGTCTTGTCGCCCCGGCTGTCCGACTCCAGGCTCTCTCTCCTCCTGGTCACCCCGAGGAGGACGGGAGAAGAGCCGCAGAGGGATGGGCAGGGCCACTGTGAAGACCTGCAGCGTCCGTGTCCACCCCTGGGGGGGTCACAGGCCTTGACCGGACCTGACGGAGGGAGGGTGATCTGGGAAGGAATTGGAGCCCCAAAGATCCAAGTAAATGTTGTTTAAAAAAACGGCAGCAGAACACATGCAGCTCTCCCTTTGCCACCCTCCTGGTCTGCCCTCTAGACGAAAAGAGGAGCTCACTGACTCATTGCGACCGCGAGTCACTTAAGTTGTGCCGCGTGTGTGTTTCGAACCCGGGCTGCTGGAGGTGCACCACACGCCCTCCCACCCCCCCCCCCCCTTTGTAAATCAGAGAAGAAACCCCACGTCCATCGGTGTTCAGTGGCGTTTTCTAGTTCCGTGTTTGGCTCAGGCTGGAAACGGCCGGGTCTGCTTCCGTATCCGAAGGGCAGTGCGGGGTCAGCACTGTGAGAAGAAAGATAAGCAGGGAAGGAAACCGTGGCTCAGTTCTACACGTAGTTTCAGTAGTAAACGGGCACGTCAATCTCATTGCAGGTAAACATGCGAAACCACATGTACGGCTTCATATCGCAGGAGGGGCTCTTCCGATGCCCTCCCACTCCCTTAAGGAGCCGGAGCTACGCGCTGCACAGCCTTTTCTTTCTTCCAGACGCGGGGATGCCCGCTTGTCATTTCTGAAGCGAAACTTCGTCAGGTTCCACGCTGACGGTAAGGAGGCGTTTCTGTCAGCGTTGCACATTGTTTCCTTCGGTCTGCAGGCAGGGGCGGCCTCTCCCAGTTGCGAGAAGACTGGCCCGGCAGCGAGTTTTGTGGGTTTTGCCGGTCTGCAGCCAGACCCCCCCCACTTCCCCTCCTCCTTGATACCAAATCCGGCACCTGCAGCTGGTTCGGGACCGAGACGTTCAGAAACTGTGTGATCCTCACACTTCCTTCCAGTCAGTGAGTTTTAAGAAATCAAACCAGACACTTCCGCTGAGGCCCTGTGTTTCCCTGAAGGCCGCGTGTGTCACTGGGGGCCCCCCTCCCCCCCGGGGGATTCCCCCGTTTCCGCAGCGCGGGGCCGCGTCACGTCCTGCCGTCTGCGCTCCCAGCTCCGCTGCTGGCCTGCTGCTGCACCGCTGACTCCTCCTGGGGGACCCCTGAGCTGGGGCTCCCCACTCTGCCCTGCGCACCCCTGTCTCACTGTCCTGGGACCCCAGCTTGAAGACGTCTCCTCCTGGGGGACCCCTGAGCTGGGGCTCCCCGCTCCCCTCTCCCCTGCGCTCCCCTGTCTTTCTGGGCCGGGACCCCAGCATGAAGGCATCTCCTCCTGGGGGACCCCTGAGCTGGGGCTCCCCACTCTGCCCTGCGCACCCCTGTCTCACTGTCCTGGGACCCCAGCTTGAAGACGTCTCCTCCTGGGGGACCCCTGAGCAGGGGCTCCCCGCTCCCCTCACCCCTGCGCACCCCTGTCTCACTGTCCCGGGACCCCAGCTTGAAGACGTCTCCTCCTGGGGGACCCCTGAGTAGGGGCTCCCCGCTCCCCTCACCCCTGCGCACCCCTGTCTTACTGTCCCGGGACCCCAGCATGAAGACGTCTCCTCCTGGGGGACTTCTGAGCTGGGGCCCCCCACTCGCCTGTGCGCCCCTATCTTTCTGTCCCGGGACCCCAGCATGAAGACGTCTCCTTGCGATGACCCTCCTCTGCCTCACCCCCCCCCCCCCCCCCTCACACCACCACTCCAGATACAGACTGATGCTGCCAGAGCTACAGACCCGCAGAGCCCAGGCCTCCCCCGCCGCCCCCCCCCCTGCACCCTCCGAAGGCAAAGTTGCTGATGCTCGACGGGGTGGGGGGGGTTGATAGGTGCTGCTGTTGGAGCAGCCAAGTATGACCGTGGAAATGACGTTATTTACATATGCAATCGCGCGGAATCGCTGGCAAAACTGACACCCTGGCATTTGCCTTTCAGAATTTATTAGCGGAATCGCGGGCCGCGCGCCGGCTCTCCGCTTCCATCTCTGCGCCGTGAGGAAAAGCGGACTGGAGAGACCCCCCCCGTCACGCCCACGGGAGAGGGCAGTCTGTCGGGCTCGAGTCGGGGGGTGCGTCTGGGACCCCGTGTCGCTGCCGGCTTTCGTTTATTCTGGACTTGGTGCGGATTTTGTGTCATTGTTTTGTCGCCTTTATTATTCAGATCTGGCAGTACACCATGCAATGCGGGCGGCTGCTAGCAGATTAACATCGCGCCTCCCGGCGGTTCCAGTTAAAACCAGTGAGTTTTAAAATCCCAGTGGAGGACCCATTTAAACCCTCCACCTCCCTCTGGTGCTCCTCGGTTGCCAGTTTAAGGTTCAGCCGAAAGGCATCTTGGCGTGAGGTGGCTGTCTGCCTCACGCATCCTCTTCAGACCTGCGGTGTATCTTTTGAGGTTTATCTGTTGTATTTTTGAGGTTCTGGGGCAGCGGGACTCTTAATGGCGATGATTCATTTTAAAACTGAACACAACCTGCAAGAGTGGTTGTGCACCAACTTGGGGGTGAGAAATGGGCGGAGCCGGGGCCCTGTGGCTCAGGATCTGCGCCTGTGGCTGAAATCCTACTCCGTTGGGCCCCTGAGCCAGGCCCTTCACCCCAGCTGCTCCAGGGGTGCCGTATAAATGGCTGACCCTGCGCTCTGACCCCCAGCTTCTCTACCTGTCTGTGTGTCTCACGGAGAGCAAGCTGGGGTCTGCGAAAAGACAAACTCCTAATGTGATGTGAGAAATTGTATAGGGCCAATTAAGTGATCTTGTCTTATCTAGAAATGATCTGAACTGTTTCACCTGGCGAGAGGGAGGAACAAAGTTCTTCATGCAGTCGCGTTTTAAAGGTTCTGCCTGTCGGACCTACCTGAATGTTTATAAATTAAAGTAGAAAATCTAAGTCTGTTGTGTAACAGGAATAGCCTGAGAGCTGATGGTGGAACAGCTGACCGCTGATCGCTCCGTGCTCCTTCCTTCTGTCTTTGGGGCTCGGGAGAGGTGGAAAAGGCGCAGGTTAATTAAAGAGGCCTGCCGCGCAATTCTCTCCGCGCAAAAGAACAGCTTCCTTCTGGAAGCTCGCTCCGTATCCCGACGCGCCTGCTGAGCGGATTAGTCAACTCCAATCGGATCGTGGTTTTTATCGGGCTCAAATGGACATTGCAGGAGGAGGCGGAACATACTCAAGAAATAAACAGCGAGGTCCAGCCGGAGGTCATGGACAGCAAACGTTGCTCCTACATCGTGGTTAGATAGTCGCTGTGCAGATCAGAGAAAGTTTCACAACTTCCATCTCTCTGCCTTTGGATCTTTTACCTCTGGCCCTACCTGGTCTAGTGGAATAAGACCAAGAAGTAAAAAAAAAAACGATTGTCTCCCGTGTGGCAAAGTGTTCAAGCAAATTTCGCTCCCCGGATTTCTCGTGGGCCTGCATGCGGCCCGGCTCTGGTGGCTCGGTTTGCGGATGGGCCCGTTTTGGGTCCGGTAGAACGGGTCCCGCCTCCTGCCCTGGAGAGCTGGCAAGTCTCCTCATATCTCCAGCCGTCTGAAGAGCTTGGGGCCGGTGGCAAGGTAAAAAGCCTTATTTAGACCAGATAAGGCGCTCAGGGGAGCAGGCAGAGCGACAGCCTACAGGCACTGTGGCCTTGCAGGACGGGACTCTGGCTCCAGAAGCGAGTCTTGGCTCTTTCCCGTCCCTCCCTGCTGAAGGTGGAGAGCACTGCCCCAGGAGCAGGACAGGCAGGACAGGAGAAAGACAGAACTGCAGCACCCAGTGGCTCTGAGGAGGAACGTGCACAGTGGGCATGCGTCTAATGATCATTGCTGCATGAATGGCGTTTTTTTTTTTTCTCCTAAGTAGGGCTCCTCTCCCGCATGAATTTTCAGAGTGGTGTTAATAAAACCTAGGGCCAAAATTGCAGGTCTTCCGTTTCGCGTTGCTAGCCGTCAAAGGGTTTCGTATTTAGCGTTTGTTTGTTTATTTATTTATTTCTGGTGCTCAAGTCCTTCCAGGTTTGGCAGAAAACGAGATGTCTTGCAAAAGGGCGACGCTGAGCCAGCTGCGCGGTCTGTTTGCTCAGTTGTGTTTGGTGTAAACAGAAGAAACTGAAAATTATGGGGGCCCAGGAGGGGATGGAGGCTTTCAAGGGCCAGTTGTTGCTTCCAAACCTGTTCTTTTAGTTTTTTTTTCCCCTCCTCTCATTGCTCCTTCACCTCCTAGTGTTCGACAGAAGTGCCGTCCTTGGAATGGGACCAGCTCTTCAGAATGCACGAAAACAGTGACGCACCAAAACCGCACAGCCTCAAGCATTTCCCCCCCATCTTTTCGGACGTGCCTACCTTGTCGGGGGGGCTCTAATTTGAAATCCTTCTAGAGTCGATGGGCTCCCGAGTCCAGCGGGACAGCGGGTCCTACAAGAGTCTCCACTCCTCCTCCTCCTCCTCCTCCTCCGTGCTGCGGAGCTGGCCCGGTCAGGCTAACCTGCTGCATTTTGCTGTGAATCGGCTGACCCAGACGCCGTCCCGGGCGAGCCCTGCGTGTGAACTGAAGGAATCTGCTGGCTTATCTAAATCCGTGGGGTGTCCTGTCACACAAGGACAAGCCTCCTCTTCAGCACTTTGCCTTACTTAGAAGGGGGGGGGGGGGGGCTTATCTCTCTCTGTTTCTCATCATTGGCTTCGGCCAGGCGGTTCTGTGTGTTAGGTCTCTTGTCAGCTCAGCCCTTTCCCACTTCTTAAATGTGTTAAAATTTGATTTAACCCCCCCCCCTCCCCCCAAATTAAAAACACAACAAAACAAGACAGGGCTGTAGTGAGAGGGAATTTTACCCAATTCCAAAAGAGCGTGTTCTGGAATCCTAAGTTCCCTGCAAGCCAGGGAGAACAGGAGAGAGGAGAGATGCTCCATAAACAAATATTTCAGCGAGCGCTAATCGAATACACATGGCCTCGCGCGCTCACACAAGCACAAGGGGGCCCCACGTGTTCTGCGGCGCTCCAGCCTGTATTTAGGCTTCCAGTGAATGAGTGGGAAGGCTCGGTACTGCGTGAACGTGTGCGCGTGTTTTGATCTCTTTAAGCAGGAGCTGTGTGTGTTCGGGAGAGGAGACTGGGGTTCTAACCGGCCTTAAGTTTGTGGGAGTGTTCACTCAAAACCAGTCTCCTTCCTTCCTGAAACCCTTCACGGCTCGGAGTGGGTTGAGCTAGATCTGGTTGGATTTGTTCTGTGAAATAAGACACTTTTGCAGCAGGTTTCTGCCCACAGCTCCAGTTAGATTCTTTTCACCCCGAGCTGGAGTGATCAGACTGTGTCCTCCGGTGACCATAAACAAGTCAAGCCTGGTCTGCGTCTCTTACTATCAGCTCTGGAACGCTGCTGCTCATGCCTTGCATTCCAGAGAGTGTAGCACAGGCAGAGCAGATAGCTTCCTGCCAAGAAGCTGATTTTATTAACCTTGTGTTGATTTAAAATTTCATGCTGGGTATGAGTATATTGTGTTAGTTTTGTTTCTCAATTGCTTTCTCCCCCACTATTAACAACAGTACCACACACACACACATTTCTTGTTTATGCATAGAAAAAAGGCACCACATGATTTTACTGGAAAGAGGTGCACTTTGGGATTTGTAGTAGCATGTGTCACTGGAAGAAGTGTACTCTGGGATATGTAGTAATGTGGCTGTTTGCTGGAGGTTGTGCAGTATGGGATTGGTAGTAGCCTCTGCTGTTGTTTTCCTCAGCTCTCGAATGTTCATTGCCCATGTGCCTCAGGATTGCTGTTAAGAAATGCCATCAGGATGATTTAGTTGTTTATCTATTCAGTGTGCACCAGGGCTCTGTGTACTGGAGACCCTTGGTTTGTTGAGTCACGTCTTAAAATGTAGTTTTATTCTTAGTTTTAGTAGGTTAGAAAAGCATGGTTTTCTGTGCCCATTTTTAAATTTTAATCAATCATTAAAAATGCTTTTCAACTTTTCACGGTGCTAAAAAGTTGAAAAAAAGTTAGGTATAAACCTAACCTATGTGGAGTAACTGTGCTTTATCTTCAGTTAGTGAGAGATTCCATCACAGACGTGTTTTTCCATTTCAAGCCAGCAGGCAATGAAGTTGGTGACTATTGGTTTTTAAATAGTAGATTGTTTTGAAAGGGAGAATTCCCAAAGTTTGTCAAAAAAGATTCCAGCTTCAGCTTTTGGTGTCAGAGCTCGTCTCCCACCTTAATTAACCTTCGAGTTAATCGCAGCGTCGGGCTGGCTGCACAAACAGTATTGACGAGTCCCGAAATTTAAATAAGTTCTCAGTTTCTGATTGAGCGCGATAAAGGACATCCTGATTATGTTGATTCTCTGGTCTCAGCAGTATTTAAATGCCTTTGGCTGGGTGATGGGTCACCTTCCCAAAGCCAGTCGCCTCCATCGGTGACCCTGTCCCATTCCAGTAGACCCCTCCGCGCTCCATGGGCTGCAGTCGGGATGGTGCCCTTCTTGCATCACTTCAGTACAAATCCAACTGTTTCCAATCGCATGCAAATCTACACTTTACATAACCTCAGCACGGCTATGTGTGCTATCCACAGTATAACTGGTTACTGACACGAGCTCCGATTTGGTCTGATTTGTTTGAGCCCGTCGGCACCAGCGTCCCGAAGCCACGCAGTCGGCAGCACAGCTGAAGCCGTAATCAAGCTCAGCCTTGACTGACCACCTTCTTCACCGCGTTGCCTCATGGAGATCACGGAGAGGACCTCCGGCAGCCTGAGGCGAAGGGTCGATCTCCGCACGCCGCGGGGCACGCGGGGGCGCGGCCTTCTTGCCGGGGAACGGAACCGGAAAGACTGGGTCGGGCCCGGGAGGGGGCCGCCTGGAGGCCGGGAAGCTGAAACTTTTGAGGGCCAGAATCCTGCTCTCCCCGGCCCCTGCCTGGCGTCCTATTTCCCGTCCGCTCACACGCACACGGCGCCGATCCCTAGGCAGCGGACAGCGCCGCCGTGCCGGATCCTTCTGCCCTGCCCTGATGTCAGAGGGGGCGATGTCACTTCTGAGCCCTGAGCCCTGTGACACAGACGAGCATGGGTGTGGTGGCGCCTTTTTCGGCAGCAGTGGGGCTGCAAAGGCCCGATGATGAGGTGGGGGGGTGGTTTCACAATTACTGTGGTAAATCACGGGAAAAACGTAGCAAGAGCATTCTCATCCCACAGGAGCATGTGCTAAGGGCAGAGGGGTTCATGGTTCGTAGTTACCATAGCAAACGCTTGCAAGGGATGTTGTGGCATTTGCCTTCCTCTCACCTGCTCAGGCGCCCCCACAGACTTAGCAGCTGCGCGGGGCTGCTTCAGCGCCGGAGTTGTGCTGTGACTGTCAGCCTGGAGTTCCTGTGGCTACAGAGGGACAGGAGCACCGCACTCGCGGACACCTCCAGACAGACCCGATTTGTCTGCCTTGACACTGGCGCAGGAAACGGCTTCTGATTCTTTGTAACTGTTTTCTCAGTTCTGTTGACGCTGACTCGGGAGAGCGTTCACGAGCTCGGCCGTTTTTGCTGGCGTTTTCTCTGTGTGGTCCCGTACCAGCATGTATCGCGTCACACTGTCCCATCTCTGTGATAACAGCGTATTACAAAGCCTGGGCACAAACACGGAGCTCTCAAAGTGAATGCCACTCGCCAGACAGGGGGAGCACACATGGCAGTATTCCACTGGGACCCAGGGCCAAGGCCTGTTGGTCTGAACCTCATAACTTCACAGCCAGACCATTTATTAAACAGACTGGGTCACCACTTCAGAACCTCGTTGTGTCAGGTTCCCTATGGATTCTTACAGTGCAGAAATGCCATGGCCGTGGGTAGTTACTGCTGTGTGTGTCTGTGTGTGTCTGTGCTTTTGTTTGGTCTTTTGTTTTAAAGAGAAGTTGGAAATACCATTGTTGAAGATCTTGGATCTCCCCATTCTGTCTTGGAGGGAGAATCAGGTGCTGAGCTTCAGCATTGACAGATTTCTTTGCGGCTTATGGACTGAGCCTCTATGTGATTGGCACTGTGGCTGAGTGCAGCTGCAAGGCAGTTGTACTGGGGATGAGGGCCGCAGGTTAGCCAGCTCTGTTGTTGAAGGCGATCCACTGGCTTCTTTCAAGCCACAGCTGGACAAGACCCACCGATCGATTGGCTAATGGCTCCCAGACGAGCCGGGGTGGACGAGCGAGAGACCTCCTCTCTCTCGCAAGCATTCTGACGTATCGAAAACCACAGTGAAAGGAGGAGGGGTGCCTGCATGTAGGTAATTGTGACGTTCTGCCAGCAGCTGTTATGGTTCTGTTCTGTTCTGTTGTTCGGCGCTGAAGCAAGTGCAGCTGACCGACTCTTTTGGTCAGAGATAGAGGATGGTGGTGGGGGAGGCAAAAGGGCACCGAAGGTTGAAATGAAGGCATGGCAGAAGGGTTAAAAAGAGCTCCTGTGAGCCGATCCGGAGCTGCGGAGACTGGGGCGCCGTTCTCTCGCTGCTCGAGAGGCTGTGCTCACTGGGCGTGGGCACGCCGTTTTGAACTCTGCGGCTAAGCTGCAAGTTCGACATGAATGCAGCGCGAGCTCAGGATATCCTTTGAAGTTCTGCGCCGGGGAATTTCCCCACCCACTCAGGGCGGGGGGGCGGAGGGGGGGGACAGTGGCGAAAAATTCAAGAGCAGAAGTGCAGGAGGAGAGAATTTAAACGGCTTGCAGACAGTCGCTGCTGCGAAGCCGTGCTGTACTTGCTGTTTTCATGGGAGGAGGGGGAACTGCCCTCCTGTGGAGTGGGGGGGGGGGGAGAAACACCCGAGGAGCCTCCTTGGAGACGTCTTAAAAGAAAAGAGCGCGACGAGAGCCGCGTTGTTCCTCCGGTCTTGCGCCGATGAAGTACAGCATGTGGTGGGGAGACATGAGGCTGAGGAGAAGGGCCGCTGCTGCAGGGATGTTTCTCTCATAAAAACCCACCCGCCTGTCCCTTATGCCTTTAGGGTTGTCCAGTTCTGCAGCTGCCACCTGCTTTCCTGTTCATGCCCCGTCCAGTGCGTGCCCAGCCGTTCTCGACGGGTGCCGTTCCCCTTGGCTCGCTCAGGGGGTGAGCTCTTCTAGTAAGAGCTGTGCGCCGTCAGGACCATGCACCTCCTTTCCTGAAGCCAGAATCCCCAAACCTCCCCCCCCCGGCCTGCCCTACTCCCCTAGCAGAAACATCCTGCACCTGCCACTCCGAGAGCCGTTTGCTTAGCAGGGAGAAGCAAACGGGGAGAATCCCAGTCTGGACATTCCCAAAACGGAGAGAGAGAGAAAAAAGGTCCCCCCCCCCCCCAGCCTGTTGGACACAGCGAGGACAAGGGGGTAGAGACTAGATAAGACATTGTGGACGTGGGTTCACTTTCAAATGGGTCATCAGATGGACAGGACTCTTGGACGCTGTGTAGAATGTTGCCCTAGTAGACATCTCCACCTGCAGCACTGGGGGCCCCTGGTTCATGTAGTCACAGCGGCCGAAGGGTTTTCGTGAAGCCTGCAATAGAGAAACAGAAATGGAGGAAGGGCATCAGATGCCTGTCTGGAGGATGTGAAGTGCAAGAAAGCCACAGGAATATCTCAGTCGCTCGCTCTGAGCAGAGCCGCATTAGGAGATTACTGGGGCAGGGAGTGATTTGAAGGGTGATGGACGGGGCTGATCGGGGTGATTTAACACTTCAGCCTGAAGACCCACGGCTTGAACTTGGACTGATTGGGCCCCTTTGCGCGACGAGGGTGAGCAGAGCACTTGAGACTGATGAGGAGGTCTTTCTGCACACAGACACTCAGCGAGGGGGCTGCTGTTTGGTGTGTAGTTGCAGGCCGGGCATCACAATGTTTGTGTTAATACCGGTATCGTCACTAGGCCAAGGAACTGGTAATCTCCCGCGAAGCATCGATCTGTCCAAATTCTTGGTGATCTTGCTCATTCCGGCCTCCCAGTGCTGTTGCAGCTCTTCCCTGTTGATCTCTTCCTGTGCTTAATTTAACCCTTTCACGACGCCCATATTTTAGGGTAAGTTTTTGGCAGGCTATATCGTTCTTCATTTAAAAGTCCAATTTAAACATTTGCTGCAAATGAGGCCGGCAGAGGTTTCGATTGCACAAAGGTGACGAAGGCAGAAGACACTGGAATCGTGAAGTCCAGTCCAGGACTGGGAGGCTCTCCATGTCCCACTCCAGATCCCTGGAGCCCTAGTTTCTTTTCCATCAGCTGAGCTGGGCAGACGCCTTCAGCGAACTTGTGATCGACCGGGAGCAGCCCTTGCTGAACTGTTGTCTGCTGGAAATCGGCTGGAGCTCCTGTCGAGCTTGAAAAGCCATTTCAAATCCCGGCCCTGTAGTCCGGTTCGTTTATAACGGGCTGTGGGGTGAGAAAAAAAAAATCTAACTGAGCAAATTACCAGGTCGTTCAAGGCCCCTGTAAAAAAAAAAAAACTCAGTGGGAATGGAATTCTAGAAAACTTTCGAGTCCTCCAGGGCCGGGGCTGGGAAAGCCTTATCTAACCCTCCCCCGAAGTCTGTGCTGGAAAGCCTTCCCCCAAAAATTCTGCAGTGTTTGGCGGACCAGCCCGGGAATGAAATGTGTCCGTGTCCGTGCCAGGCGTGATAACCCGCTGCGGAATGGTGTGTGCTGTACGCTTCCTGGGGTTGTGTGCCGCGCGGTGCTTGGGGACCTGCCCTCTGCTCTGTAGACAGACGGGCTGGGGGTGCTCTGCCACAGCTGCCGCCACCGAAGAGTCTGTGGGGTGGCACCTCTCCTCCTCCCGTCTCGGAGCAGTAGACCCCTGGAGACGCCACGATAACGAGAGTCTGATGGTAGTGCAGGTTTGCAGAGCAGGGCCAGGTGTAGGTCACCGTCTTAATAGATCAAAGGTCCGCTCACACTAGTCTGCGTTGTTCTTCTCTGGAAGTTTTATAAAAATCTGTAGGATATAGTGAGATATGGGTATAAACAGTTGTGTTAGAGGACCTGTTTTGGGGTGGTAACTTCTTTTCCCCAGCCCATCTCTGACTGTTCCTGCTGTTGCGATGTGCCATCCCAATAAAAACAGATATCTGGAGGAAACGAAACAAAACCTGAAGACAATCGGAGCATCTGCCTTCAGTTTGACACCCGGACAGGTCGGGCGTGCATTGTTCTCACTTTTGCTGTATGACTCCGAGCGCGGGGGGGGTCCGGCTCACGTCTTCTCTGCGGTTGTGTTTGCACGTGTGCGTGCCTGCGAGAGAGAGGGCCAGCGAGGGAGCGCAGCGTGCCGAGGAAACTCCCTTGCGAGAGTAGGTTACCCGCGCTGCCACAATCAAACCGAAAGGGCGATTTCAGAGAGCTAGACGGAGGCGCACGGAAACGCCCCCCCTGGGGGGCCTCGACAGATTCCGCCAGCGCCGGCGGCCTCTCGCCGCTCCGGGGGGCCGCGCGCCGCGCCCGCCCGCCCATTCCCGGGAGCAGACGCAAGCCCCAGCCGGCCCTTTTGAAAGGGCCCCATCGCTCCAGGTGCTCGGGATGTGTGTGGGCAAGCCCCGCGCCTGTCGCTCGTCTCTCCTCGCCGCTCCTGATGAAAGGCTTGCCGGCGGGGCCCGCTGCCCGCCTTGCTTGCTCAGCTGGCTGTCAGGAAGCCGCCAGAGGTCCCAGCCTGGTGAGACGAGCTCGGGGACGAAGGCCTGGGTGGAACCGTGCTCTGACCTGGCGTTTACCTGACAGCCCCTCGGAGCTCTGCGCTCTTCTGTCATGACTTCACTCGGCTGTGCGGCGCGAGCTCTGATTTCTCTCCAGTTTTTCGCAGGGCAGTTTCATTCCTGCTTTCAGCATCCTCAGCCGGTAAGAATCCCAGGAAATAAACTTCAAGATGTTTTTCTAGGCCCCATGTCTTGTGGATGGCAGATTCCACCCCCCCCCCCCACCTCCCTTTTTGATATGGCCATGGCTTTCTACCAAGGCACTTTCGCACGCCTTTCGCAATAACATCCACGATTCTCTAAATCCCCCCCCCCCCATCATTTCTTTTATTTTCCAAAATGAAATGAGAAATGCAAAACAAAGATGCCGTTGGGCGCGTTGTGCATCTGGTCGCAGCTAAGTGATCCCAGGATCTCATCCAGCTGTGTCTTGAGAGAAGCCGGAGTATCGGCTCCCCAAAGCATGGCTGGGCGGCTTGTTCCACACCCCCGCCACCCTTTGTGTACAGCAGTTCCTCCTGCTCTCAGTTTTAAAAGCTCTTCCACTTGGAAGACACGTCTAGATGTACGTCTTTGCGTAAGAATCATCTTTGTGAATGCGGGGCCAGGCCACGGAGGACTGATTCCTGGCGCCTGCTTTCGGTTTCCAACACGACGCCCCCTGATATCTGTGGAGCCGGGCTCTTTTTTTTTTGGGGTCATTTTCGTTGTCATATGGCGAGATGGGCTCGTGGCAGCGGAGGACAAGCTGCCCCTGTCGCGGAATGAGAAGATCAGGCCGGAGTGGTGGCTCTGTGGCTCAGGATCTGCGCCTGTGGCTGCAAGGTTGCTGGTTCGTATCCCGCAGCCAGCAGAGGAATCCTACTCCGTTGGGCCCCTGAGCAAGGCCCTTCACCCCACCTGCTCCAGGGGCGCCGTGTAAATGGCTGACCCTGCGCTCTGACCCCCAGCTTCTCTCCCTGTCTGTGTGTCTCATGGAGAGCAAGCTGGGGTCTGCGAAAAGACAAATTCCTAATGTGAGAAATTGTATATGGCCGACATACACTGTGGGCAGCGGACGCCCTGTCGCTTTCTGTATGAGAATGAAGGGCTTAAAGGTGTTGGAATTTGTTGCCCTTTACTTTAAATTTGTCGTGCATTCGACTTCAAGCACTACACAGCTTGAGCTCTTCCTACCAAACAGCAACTGTGCTGTGCAGTAACGTAGAATCGGTTTGGAAATGGTATTCCCCGGGAAATGAGATCATCACCCAACAAGACAGAATTCAGGCCCAGGTCTTCCCCTGTGTCTTCCTGGTTCACTCTAGTTAACATCTGTGTTGATGAAGGGTCTCTACAGGAGCTCCCTGTGCCGGAAAAGAGGTCGAATGACCATGTGACATTGAGCACGATGTGACTTGATCATCTGATGTTGAGCATGAGGTCATTTGACCATGTGACACTGAGCATGATGTCATTTCCCCTTTGTCCTAGGAGCAGAAACCTTCGTCTTTCACAATCTCGGTATTGCGCTTTGAATGGGACATGATGCTCAGTCTCTTTTCAGCTTTTCGCTTGTAACTGTGCCCTTGTGATAAGTCTGTACGACGGAGGGGTAGGCAGCCCTAGTCCGAGAGTGTCACATTTGTTTCAGGTGCCTGTTCCAGCTCAGACCTTGATGACCTTAGCCAATCAAGAGTTTTACCGCAGAAGAGATTCATTTTAAAATGTATTTAAAGGTTACTGAAACACGTTGTAGTTTGAGTGTCTTGAGTACCGAAAGCATGCCAGTGTTCAGACGGGGGGCTCGTGGACATTGCATCTGGGGGAGGAACCAGAAGCCCACTGCCACCTCAGCTGCAGTGAATGTGTTGCAGCAGCAGCAAATATATATATGAATCACAGTATTGGTGTCAGCGCTGCTTCACACACCCAGACTGCTGTCGTTGCGATAGTGGTGATCCGCGCTCATCGCCTCCTCCGCCGCTGTGCGAGAGGGCCGTGTTTCTGGAGCCGAGGAGCGTGGTGCTGGGTGCCCCTCCGAGCCCCAGGAGAGCGGGCTGCGTGCGCGGGTGGGGAGCCCAGGAGCCGGGCTTGCGGGGACCTCGGGCGTCTCTCACTGACCTTTTGAGTCGGCCTGGCTCACAGCTTCGCTCTCCCGGCGCTCGGGCTGAAAGCAGAGAGGGGCGTGTTACAGGCCTCCTGTCGACGGGGTTTAAACCAGGCCAGACCCCAGCTAGCGCGATCCATGCAGCTCTCTCAGTCCCTGTGCTGGGCCTCGTCTCTAAGGGCTATGGAGGCTGTAGCATAGGCAGTTAGCAGGTAAATACTCTGGTCGGTGTGCCTGTTACTTAGTGCTGAATTCTTTGCATTAAGCATAACTGTATTAATATTCCTATATTCTAGTATATTGTAGTTTGATTTGGTTGTAGTACATTTTAATGTTTTTACTTCTGTTCTGTGTGTTTTACGCGTGCATGGATGAATAGTGCTTCGAGTTTCCAGGAAGACACTTCCTGCACGGAGTTGACACTGTGCTATCTCCGAGGGGGCTGTGTTTTGGAACAAGCCGGTTGCTGGTTTCCCGCTCAAAATCCAGCTCCTGGGTTTAGTTGTAAACCTGCAGGAAGGTTTACTGCCATCTGAGCGGATTCAGATGAGGTCCTGGTGTTGATAATGCAGCCACAGCCCAGTAAATGAAAATCTAGAGAACAAAGTTGTGAATTCATTTTTTTTTTAAATGGAAAAATATTGCCGGTGCTATCAGTCCAGTACTTCACAACTGTGCTGGGCCCTCGTGTCACAATTTCAATTACAGCAATGACTGTTAATTACAGTAATAAAATGTATTAATTAGCTTAATTAATTAACATTGATATGTGCTTTAAACAAAAATGCTCTGCAGTCCTTCTCTCTCTGATTCCAGGCTCCCCTGTGTGTGGTTTTACGTGGAAGGCTGTGAGTGTGCAAATTATTTTGTGGAGTTGTGCTGTGTGTCTGGCTGCGTGCGTTGTGTGGCTATATTTTGTGTTTACGTGTGGCTGTGTCGAATATGTGCGCACAGGTTGTTTTGGGTGGTGTGTTATGTGACTGTGACTTCGACTGCGTGTTGTTTTGTGTGTGTGTGCGGGGGACAGTGACTGGGTGTTTTGTGTGCGCGTGTGTGTGTGCGGGGGACAGTGACTGGGTGTTGTTTTGTGTGCGCGTGTGTGTGCACTCGGGTGACTGTGACTGGGTGTTGTTTTGTGTGGCGTGTTTGTGTGCGGGGGACAGTGACTGGGTGTTGTTTTGTGTGCGCGTGTATGTGCACTCAGGTGACTGTGACTGGGTGTTGTTTTGTGTGCGCGTGTGTGTGCACTCAGGTGACTGGGACTGGGTGTTGTTTTGTGTGTGTGTGTGGGGGACAGTGACTGGGTGTTTTGTGTGCGTGTGTGTGCGGGGGACAGTGACTGGGTGTTTTGTGTGTGTGTGTGTGCGGGGGACAGTGACTGGGTGTTTTGTGTGCGTGTGTGTGTGTGCGGGGGACAGTGACTGGGTGTTGTTTTGTGTGCGTGCGGGTGACTGTGACTGGGTGTTGTTTTGTGTGTGTGTTGTGCTGCTGTAAGCTGAGCTCCTCGTGCACTTCAGTCCAGCTGGATCTGAGGAGCATGCGAACGCGCTGCTCGCTGCTCCTCGGTGTCTCTGCGCAGCAGGGGGGCTCAGGGGAGACTGTTCTCCCCAGCGCAGCCCAGCCTGGCCTATGACCTCTGACCCCGAGAACGCCCTGCCGGGGATCGGACCAGGGCGCTGAGCTCTGAGCTGCTCACGCGGTGTTCAAGCGCTCGTGCCTCTAGTGCCTGCAGGTGTTGATTAATGGCTCTTTCAAACTATTGATTGGAGGCGGTCATTAGTGTCCTGGGGAAAACACCTCGCTGGCTGGCTAGGAGCTGCCCCGCGGGGACTGCTGTCCTGCACTCTCGTGCTCTTACCCTCTTCCACACAGCCCGCGCAGGGTCCCCTTCCCGCCGGCTGCACCTGCCGTCGGTCCTGCTCCTGGTGCCGATTAATGTGCAGACCCCTCGCGCGCTCGATGGAGCTCCTCTGGGTCAGGCCCCGGCCTGCCGCGCGGCCGCAGGAGGCAGCGGGATGGCGGGAAGTTTGGCGCCGGGTGTGGGGCGGAGGCCCGAGGAAGGCAGCGCGCAGCTCGTGTCTGAAAGAGGGAAAGATCCCGGCTCCCGCGTGACTTAGCCGCTCGCTCCGGGACCAGAGTGCCTTTAAAAGACCGACGACGCGACTGAAAGGCCGCGTCGTCGGTCGCCCGTCCCGGAGTCGCTGGCTGCTGTCATCTGTGGCCAGGTGACGTTCAGGGTCAGTTCTCTAGAGCGCGGAGCTGGGCCTGTTTCCGCTGGGGGGTCTAAATGGGCGAGCAGGAAGGGCAGGAAGAAACAGGCCCAGAAAAGGTGATGGGGGTGTGTGTGTGTGTGAGTGAGGCTGAAGGGGGGGAAGGGGTCTGGCAGGACTCTGCCCGCCCGCTGACCACCCAGAAGGGCCAGGTAGGGGCTTGGCGCTGACGGAGGTGGGATTGGATTTCTGCAGGCGGCTCGCCTTCAGCCTGGCCACGCGGTGAGAGCAGTTTGTGTGACAGCGGTCGCACAACCACCCCCCCCCCCCCGCCCCCCCACCTGCTCCTCGCCTGTCATCGTCTTTCGCAGGTCTGCTTCCTGTCTCCTTCACACACAGCTTGCCTGCCTGTCTGTCACGCAGGTCAGGCTCTCCCAGCTGCCACACACACACACACTGCTCCACCCGTAAAGAGCCTTCTCTATTGGCGGCTGGAACAGGCTCTGTTGGATTAGCCCTGGCATTAGCTCTCCTGCTGGCTGAAAGAACAGCACCTCCTTCTGGTCCACGAGGTCCACACTCTGTATCACCTTCCCCAGCCCTGGCGGTGCCCGGGGGACTGGCACCCCGCCCCCGCTGGGGAACCCCTAGGCACAGTCTGCACGTGGCACAGCTTGGATCTGAACTGGCAACACCCGGCCTGACTGCCCTGCCCCAACAGGTGCTTCTGGCTGTTGGGTGGCCCCTCGTGTTGCTCCGGCGTGTGCCCTGTTGGCATCCTCTCAGCGCCGTGGCCAGACCCTTGCCACCGCAGGGCCCGATCTCAGCCGGGTGGGTCGCCTGCCGACCTCCATCTGTCAGGGGTTTGATCAGTGTGCGGTATTGCATTTCTTTTTGCCTGCTCTACCAGGCTCACACAAGGCAGGAGTGTACAGTAACAGTAACTGGGCCCAGGCAGCATATGTCTCCAGCAGCCTAGCTGTCAGTTAAGTCAGTTAGTGACACCTGTAATCACCTGCTCTTGGCACAGAATATTTCTGCCTGGTTTTAATTATTTTTCTTGGAAGTAATTTCTTGGCAGGAAGCAGAGAAGCGGTACTCAAGAGCTGTGGTTGAACACAGTTGATAGACTGAGTGGGAAAAGACCTCCTTAACAGCGTCGCAATCAGCAATAAGGTGTGGGGGCAAATAGTACAGCTGGTGCACTCGCTGGGTTTCTCAAAGCTATGGTCTCGCAAAGGAGAACGCTCTTGGAAGAGTCACAACTGTAGGGAAACGGGGATTCGCAAACAGTTACGGTTTGCAGATTATATTTTCGAGTTCAAGTTCGTGTTTATTTGTCATTCCGGCCATATACAAGTATACAGTGGACCGAAATATCTTTCTTCCCCGGTCCACGGTGCAAATACAGACAGGACACTGACGTAGGCATTGTAGACAGGATGCACACAGTGCAAAGTGCAGATGGTGCAAATACATTATACAATCTCCACAACGCACTCTGTTTCTGGAATTGGGGTGGGTGCAAGTAGATTCCAGGGTGTTGAGCAGCCTGACAGCCTGCAGGAAGAAGCTCTTGCGGAGTCTAGAATAATTTTATTCTGGAATTTCTATATCAGTGTTTTTTTTTTATTTATCTGGCGCTAACTGCACACCACTCAGTTAGAAATGTAATTGACAGAATCTGGACGGCACTGCAATTATTTACTGACCCCTGCAAGTGTTGGCTGTTTGTTCTAAGCGTTGTCCTACAGAGCCCTTGTGTATCTGGTGGCTGGGATGGGTTCCCAGCCTTATTCCACAGCAATGCAGCTCATTTCTACGGAGGTTCTCGGCCACAAAAGTGAAAGGAATAAAAACAAAAAAGTTGCAATTTCGTTCTGTTAACAACGGTAATTAGCCCAAAATCAGATCTGAGCTTGGGTTTTCTGAATGGCATTTATTTCCTCTAAAAAGAGGATATTTTCAATCCTTCATATAACCCTACCTTGTTATATAAAAAAACAACTATAGAGGACTAATGTGATCTAATTACAGAACATATATATATTCGAAGACTAATGTAAACCAGGTTTGTGGGTTTTAAACATGATGCCGATGTGGGACCTGCTGTACCAGTTAGAGTTCCTGTTTTACCTTAGACTTTGGCTTAGACGTTCCTTAGAGCTCTCAGGCTCTGGGTTTGATCCTGGTTCCTGTATTGCACTGAGGGTTTTTGAAAATAAATGGAAAGAAGACGATGTTAGTTTTGGGGACGAAGAAACGAAGAAAAGGAAGGCGAATGGAGCCATCCTTTCTGTTTTCTATCTCAGATTTGAGAATGTCCTCTTTATAGGCTCCCTCCAGGCCGAAACAAATCATTTCAGGCAGACTTGACTCATAACAGTGCAAGTTCTCAGGCTGACAGTCATAATTCACCCGGTGAGTCCTGCAGTGCACACAGTGCTGAGACAGCATCAGTCTGAGGAGAGGCGCAGCTCTCTCCGATAGCACTGCAAGCTCTAGTGCTGGTAGTAACTCATGATTCGTGCAGTGAGTCCTGCAGTGCACACAGTGCTGAGACGGCATCAGTCTGAGGAGAGGCGCAGCTCTCTCCGATAGCACTGCAAGCTCTAGTGCTGGTAGTAACTCATGCTTCGTGCAGTGAGTCCTGCAGTCCACACAGTGCTGAGACAGCATCAGTCTGAGGAGTCTGATGACACTGCAGGCTTTAATGCTGACAGTAACTCATGGTCATTGAGTAACACTGTGCCTTTGTACCATTATCCTGGTCAGAACCTGCTAAAGACCAGGTCTGGATCTGAACACATAATTTCTAGACTACAGAGGCTGCCGTCTGCCTCTCTGAACGAGCTTCTTTAATGATTGAGCCACCTGGGAACTTCTCTTAAAGCTTGACTTTCCGAGCAGAGCCTAGCAGAGAGAAAAGGCGTTTTTTACCGAGCTGGGGAAGGCGATGAGGGACCAAGCTTGTTATCAGAAAGCAACCTATGGAAATGAAATATTACCTTTTCACAGTTCTGTTAAAAAGGGAGTAAATAAAAACCACGCTGCATTTATTTTTTTTCACAAAAAGCTATGAATGTTAAAAAATAATAACAATAATAATAACAGTCGTAAAATATCAGTAACTTTCTTTCATCCCCTGTGGCTGTAGCATGAAATTTTTCTATCTTCCCCCCCCCCCCTCACAGGGGACTAAAGTAAAGCTGGAAATAAAAATTCAGCTTTTGGAGCGTTAAGATAAGGTTGACATTTACTCAGGGAGCCTGAGTCAGAGCCGAGTGAGAAAGTGTGTGCGTGCGCATGAGAGAGAGAGAGGCGCTGTGTGTCCCGGTGGGAGGCCGGGTGTGCGTGCGGGCCTGCGTGTGTGTGTTTCCGCGCCCAGCCCACCCTGCCTGCCTCGCACCTCCGGGGCCTGAGCTCTTTCCCAGCCTCTCTGCGCCCCGCAGAGCCGAGCCCCGCCGTTCCAACTCGGATTTCTCCTGCGTTTGTTACAGACTTGCCTCTCCGGGTGGAATTTGCGTGTCCCCCCCCCCCCACCACCCCACCCCCAGCTTTCACGGGGTTTTTTTTTATGGGGTACCTCAGTGCACACCCCCCCACCTCCCCTTCTCCCACAGTCAGATTGGATTTGCTTGAAGCTGCCTGTCCCTGGGTCCGACTCCCGGACAGCCAGCCCTTCTGCGGGGCCAGGAGTGGCGCGGGATCGAACCTGCGCTCGCCGGCGGGTGGGTGCCGGTCTGTTAACCAACTGAGGTTTAAAATCAGGTCGCTTGTTCTAGGCTCTGGCAGACCGGCGCTTGTCTTGATTACACTGACAGGAAAAGAGAAATCGCATGCAGGAGGCTCCACAGCTGAAACATCGCGTCTCTTTTCTTTCCCTTTCGTGGCGTGAAATGAGCAGGGAGTAAACCTTGACTTGTTCCTCTGCAGCCTACGCACGCTGACGCAGCTCCCCACTCGAACTTCATCATATCGCAGCATGCAAAGGCGCTTTAGTAAAAAAAAAACAGTTTTTGCGACTCCTTAAAAACTCTCTTAAGGTTGATCTGTAAGATTAGGACCTTCAAATGAAGTCTGGACCTCTAGGAGCCTGGTTTTGGAAGAGCAGGTTGCAAATTCCAGCTCTCTATATGCTTTAATTAAATATATGGCTAATTATGCATTTTCCCAAATCACAACTCTTAATGTCTTTCCTACTGTGGCAGAATTATTCCCCAACTGACATTACTGATCGACGTTGTATACAGTATTGTAATTATTTACATGGGTGCGCTTCATGTCCATCACCATGTTTCATTTTCCAAGAAAGAGGTGCTTGCATGGTGCTGTGGAGTTCCCGGGGTCCTGGCTAGGATTCCAGACTGGGATGCCACTGTTTGTGCGGGTCCCACCCCCCTCCTCTCACACCTGCCTTGGTTGCGTCGGATTCTTCCCATGTGGTTTCCTGCAGTGACATGCTGGCTGGACGAATTGGTTTCTATCAGTTGTCCCTGTGTGTGCGAGTCCAGCAGTGGACTGGCACCCCATCCAGAGAGTTGCTCCTCTCTGCTCCTTGTGCCCTCTGTTTCTGGGATTTCCTCCGTGATTCCGCCCCCCCCCACCTTTCCAAAAGGTATTCCTTTAGGACAACGGATGGGTACGCCGGGTGGTGGACACCTTCTCAGCTTCTCCCTCTCCTCAGCATCCCCAGGGGTCGTTGGCGTTAATGATGAAAGCGCCGCACGTGTACAGATCCGCAGAGCAGGCTGCTAGGCTCTGATCACACCGGCCGATCCCTGATTTCAGCTCCCCCTGGAGACCAAGTGGAAGGAAACCATCAGGCAAAATGCATTGTTGCCATTTCCGCTCCCTCTCTCTTGCCCCGAAGAGAGGGGGCGGTTTAAATCACTTCTATTGAACAGCGCCGGATTTACAGGTGGTGCAGTAAAAGCCCGAGATTTATGACCGGTTTGCCCCGAGCAGGTGCTCGAACGTGTTTGAATCAATCTCTCCCTCACACGACCGGCATCACCCCACTCTGGAATTCCTGTCCGGCTCCCGGTAGCCCCGGCAGCACAGCGCGAGCCGCGGCTTTAAGGCATTAAATCCAGAAGCCAATCAAACCGCCTGCTGCTACTGCACGCCTAAGAAAGAGCCAGGATGGTTTTGCCTGGTGGGACCGAAGGACGAGGGCGGCTCGTGTGAGTGTGGCCTCACCTCTGGCCCAGGAGTGGATGTGGTTGCTCTCCTTTGGTTTGCTGCCCTCCTCTGTCACGGCAATATCATTCTCGTAGCGTGAACACAACGTTCCAAGTTCTCTCTGGCGAAGGTACTCGTCTCGTCCTTCAGATCAGACGTAAAACCGAGGTCCTGACTCTCTGTGGTCATTCAAAATCCCAGGGCGTTTCTCGAAAAGAGTAGGGGTGTTACCCCGGTGTCCTGGCCAAATTTCCCCCTGGCCTTAACCAATCATGGCCTCCTAATAATCCCCATCTATGAACTGGCTCCATCACTCTGCTCTCCTCCACACTGAGAGCTGGTGTGTGGGGAGCGGACTGGTGCATCATCCAGGTGGGGCTGCGCACTGGTGGTGGCGGTGGGATTCCCCATTACCAGTAAAGCGCTTTAAGTGGAGTGACCAGAAAAGTGCTATATAAGTGTAAGCAATTATTATAATCTTATTATTCACAATATTAACATGACATCGCTCCTAATGTCTTTTCCCTGCTCTTAATATTGTAGTTCAAAGGTCTGGATTATCCTTTGGGTTTCCGATGGTACAGAGAGGGAAACGATGGGTAGGCAAGTTTAACACATGGCCTTGAGTGTGCTAGAGTGCAGCACAAACGCCAGTGCAGTGCCTTGAACCTACCAGGGCTGCATCCACTTCTGATTGCTCATGTGGTACCTTAAGTGTTGAACTGAGCTCTGTTGACTGCCTGCTGTTCAGTGCTATGGGACAAGCCTAATAGTGTGAGGTTAGGTCTTCATGACAAAGTGGGATCCAAATTCGGCACTTGCCGAATGCGTCCTGTGAATTTCCATCGCCGCGGAAGAGCTCACTGGTGTCTGCGAGATGGTCCTTTTGCTTAATGGTATAAAATCGGAATCTCTTGCCAGAGCTGAAGAAATGATAGCGGATATCTTTTTGTAGATTATGAGAGGCATAAATTGCTAATCTGCTGGTGTGTTTAGGCTGTAAAATATACAATAAACAATTTGCAGCTCATTCTCACATATATTATAACTTCGTGTAATATAGAGTATATTGCAGCTTTAATTCTGGTTTTATTGCATGACTGGCATGCAAACCGGGCTGTTTTTTTAGATCCACCTTCTTAAGATCTCATGATTACTAACGGTCTGTAACGGGGGGGTTGGAAACGAGCCGAAGCCCTGGGCTTGGTTGCATCTCCGTGTTTTTGCACGCGGGGCCCCACAGAGCACGAGAATCTTTGCCAGGTAGAGATTTACAAGATTGGAATACCTCAGCAGGGCACGTGGTGCAGGATCTTCTGCCAGGACAGTAGACTGCTCCCAAATCAGAGGTCTTCTGCTCTTCTGTGGTAGCTGGTAGCTCGTTGATCTCGGGATCTCGTACAGCTGTTTCTTGAGAGACGCCAGTGCACGGCTGGGCAGTGTGTTCCATCCTCCCACCCTTTACCTATCTGTACGTTTGCGTGAAGCCCGGCCTTTGTCCTCTCTGTTAAACGCACTCCCCCGTAGTTTCCACTTGTGTCGCCTGCTTTGTCACTTTGCTGTTACAGCTCCGGCCCTTCCCAAAGACGCTTTCCCATCTTTTACTGCCCGTCCGGGTCAAGTCCTGGCCTGTTTCCCAAAGGCTCCGCCGGACTCCGTTGGCAGGTTCTGGTTGAGAAATTTCCTTTTTTTTTGTTGTTTTCGGCTGTTGTTAAGTTCCAACAGCGGGGGACCTGGAACGAACGGGGCCTTATTTAAGCCTGGCTGGTTGGCTCGTGCTCTGGAAGCTGGTGTTCTTTCGCAGAGCCATGAACAGTCATGAAGTCATTCCGGAGAGAAGCCCCCAGGGGTCATGTCGTGATTTTTCACATGATTTGGATGTAGAACAGGGGCAGGATATAGAGTCCAGTGTAGGACTCTGCAACCAGTGCTATGTTCACTTTTTATTACTTAATTGATGCCTTAATAACTTAATTGACCTTCAAGTACTCGTGAGTGCCCTTGGGTATAGTGAGCGTGCTAATTGTAAATTAAAGAACCGAGGAGCTAGGTTTAGATTAGTTGCCCAATGCCGAGGGCACAGGAAAGGTTGCAGGGATGAGCTGCCCTGCCTCAGACCTTTTTAAATCATTTCTCACTTCGAACAGGTGGATTCGTCTGAACCGATTTAGATACAGTAAACAAGCGATCACATTCTTTGTAAGAACTGAAAGGTAATGAGGCAAACGGGAAGTTTGACTAACGATGTGTTTAAGTCACCAAGAACCAGAGGTGGGACTGGATTCTGGTCAGGGGAGCTCTGGGTTCGGGATCGGGGGGGCTATGTTAGAGGAAGAGGGGGTGTCTTTCTTCTGTCCTGCTGAGTGGATGCAAGACCTAGCACCCCCACTTTTTCACGGGCCTGGATTAAAGCCCAACTGTGGCTCACAGGCCCCAGGGGCAGTGCGCCAAGCCCAAACCCATCTCGGGCCTACGTCGCATTGCGGCCTCACCTGCGGCCCAGGTTGGTCACGTGAGATGAGTGGGCGGGTTGAGGTTCGGGCCGGATCCGGGCCTGGAGCGACTGCGCTCCCAGTCCCCCCCCCGTGCACGCCGGGTCGTCCCTCCCACCTCCTCCCGCCCTCCGGCTCTTTCGCACTCTCTCTCCTGCAGGCTCGGCCCTTCTTCCTCCCCTCTCAGGAGTCCCTTAGCGTTTCAGTGAGATAAATCAAATGTCTTATGAAGGGCTCATTTTAATTCTGCGCTTCCTACCTGTTCTTACCTTACTTCAACCCGGGGTCAATTCGGGAATTCTTCAATCCTTGTACGCACACAAGTTTTAATTTGGGGGGTGGTTGCAAACAGTACGAGTCTTGGGCTCTCTCTCCTGCACGAGCTGCGCTGAGACTCGGGCGCGATCAGATCTTTAAATAACTTCCGCGAGCTGAGCCGATTGTTGCTATGTTACAGCTAATCTTGTTTTGGTAGTTTCCACCCCCCCCCCCCCTTATTCCCCTCCCTTCTTTTTAAGAGCCTTATTAAAAATGTAATTTAATCAGGTCTTTGCCAAATGAGCCGGCCTGTAATGAGTGAGAAGAACCTTCAGGTCTGATTCTCTGTCGCAGATGCCCTTTGCCTTACTCATTCATGGAAAGCCTGCCATGTGTGGAGTCTGCACCACGTGCTCAATGCAGTGGCGCAGACCTTCCTGCCTGGAGAGCACAGACCTGGGAAGGCAGAAGTGGTTTTCTGCAGAGGTTCCAGGCTTGGAGCCGCAGGAGGAGGAAGAAGCACTTTCAAGAGCAAAGCCCCTTCCTCCTAACTGGGGCGTTAGGAGAAAGGCGTTAGGTGTTAATGGGGTGGCTCTGTGGCTCAGGATCTGCGCCTGTGGCTGGAAGGTTGTGGGTTCAAATCCCGCGGCCACCAGAGGAATCCTACTCCGTTGGGCCCCTGAGCCAGGCCCTTCACCCCAGCTGCTCCAGGGGTGCTGTATAAATGGCTGACCCTGCGCTCTGACCCCCAGATTCTCCCCCTGTCTGTGTGTCTCATGGAGAGCAAGTTGGGGTCTGCGAAAAGACAAATTCCTAATGCAAGAAATTGTATAGGGCCAATGAAGTGATCTTATCTTAACTAGCCCCTTTCTCCCAGTGCCCAGAAGAGAAAATCAAACAAATGCCCCACTTATTGGCATTGTTAAAGAGAGAACTGTGTACACCGGTCATCCCTTTTAATAAAACTATGCAGGTGTTATTTTAAGACGGTGTTATTTCACTGAGTCACAGCTCTCAACTGTGTGTTTCCCTAAACTGCTAAAAAATGGTGCCAACAGCTCTAGAAAACACACACACACACACACACACACACACAGCTCTTTCTAAAATACGCCATGAATAAAGTGCTTGGAGAATCTCGGGCACAAAGGCCTGGCTAGAGAATGTCAATTTTCAGGAGCTGAACGACATCAGCAGCAGCAATTTGTCTGCCAGCTATCGCTAATTTCATGCCCTGGAGTCTTAGTTATTTAAGTCTTTCAGCAATTGTTTTTAACACAGGGGCTCTCTCCTGCCCTTGGTGGCTTGTTTTATCTGGCTTTGTTTTTTCTTCCCCCACTTTAATTACAATTAACGCAACACGTCTCGGCATCACTGCCTTACAACCTGCGGTTTAGTGAGTAGTGTTGGTAAATACAACATGTATATAAGGAGCCTTTGAGGATGTGAGCAGTAATAATGACCCAACACATTAGGATGTTCTTCAACAGATGTTGGGGAAAGAAATAGTTTACAGGCTGTCAGTATCTTTTATTTTTTTAATTCGCAGTTTATTTGTGGTGTGCAAGAAACGCACGCAGTTAGGACTGCTGTAAGTGTTTTGTGAGTTTGATTCAATAGAGCATGCAGCACTACAGTGTCGGCATTAAATCTCTTGTATATCTTTAGTTAAAGCAAACTGTAAAACTCAAAACATGCAGAGAATATCAGTAAAACTATTTATGTCTTTTAGTATTAAGTGCGTTTTAAGAGCAAGCAGTAGATTTAAGTTACGGCAGTGAATGAATATTAATTAGCTCCCACTGTTTCACAACGCACGGCAGTAGGAATTATCTAAAGAGAGTTCTGAATCTGTCGTTTACAAGCCACGGACATCTGGCGCATCAGCACGGCATAGCCAACCCTGCCCAGTGAAACAGGCTACATACAATATATGGGTTAAAAACTTTACAGGTTCGAGTAGGTTGAGAACATGCAGTTGCAATGGAATGCAGTTATGAATATTAATGAGCTCTCGTCCAATCACGGCGCTACAAGAGATGGAACTGCCTTTTCCATCCTCGAACTTCATTCTGTAGAAGATGTCTAACATTACAACTAACAGTGACTTTATATGCCTTCAGAAATGGAAGTACCAGCTACTGTATCGATTTTAAATACATACTGCTGTACAAATGTCTTAAGCATAATCAGGCATTATAATATATAAATATGTCATTGCATTGATTGTACCTCTCCAGACATCCATGAAAGCACAAGGCTACACTTTCTATCACACAATACAGATACAATACTAGCTTAAATACAGTTCTTAGCTTAAAGCAAAATTATTACAATTTCAAAAGATCAAGTAGGATTGTGCTTTCTCTACAAATGAAGGAAAGTGCAGAGTGCAGGCAGTTTAACTATGTCAGATAGTCTAAGACTATTATATATTTATATTAGCTAATAAATTGATATAGTGTATTTATATAGATATACATTATATATCAAATGTCTCAGACATTTATTCAGTAGTACATACAGTAGTTTTTCTAAATTTCTATAAGCAAGTGGCTCCTTGCTAAACCAGAACTCTCGCTCCTCGGTTTAACAATTATCGTGAGTGCTGTTTTTTTTTTTTCCACGGCGGATGGTTTCTGCAAGACAGGATTTTTCCGACTTGGGAAAAGGTCACTGGCTTATCTGAAGGGACCGCACGGGCCCCCCGTCCGACCCCATCCTGGGGTATCGCTGCAGCTGGGCCCTGGGCCGGAGCAGCACGCCTCCCTCACCTGAAAGGGACCACGCCGCCCGGCTATAAATAGAAACCCGTCAAGGGGTATTTGCTTTGAAAGTAAGAGCGAAAGTAAAAAGTTTTAGATGTTAAACTGTCTCTGCGTTACTGTCTCTTACAGACCCGTTTTGGGGGTAGTCTATAAATTCTGCCTGGGGGTATACGTTTGTATCTGCAAGTATTATCCTCCACTGTCTAATTCTGCAGTGTAGCCTTGTTCGCATTTGGCTGGAAGTAGTTCATTTCCTCAGTCAAGAGACTGCAGCTATTACAGATGCATGCAATTACACAACTGCACGGGCAAACAGAGAGCAAATTACCTGGATTTGCAGCTCGTTTTCCCCCCCCCCCCGCTAACTGATGGACAAATCTCATCTGGGGGAGCGGATCTCGCTAATCACTCCGAACCTGCTCCGTGGGCTCCCCCAGGACCGCGGGCTCGGGAAGGAGAAGGCATCAAAACGAGCCCCGCGGATGGGAGTACCGCCAAGCCAGCCCTGATTGAAATCTGCAGCTGAGCCATCGACAGAGCTGGTGCTCAGTGTGTGCTGGCTGTATTATACAATAATTAGAACTGGATAGGGCATTAGTGACCTCTTAATATCCCATAATCCAATAATTAAAAGTGATAACTGCTTAGGACAAAATCGAGGTTAAGGCTTCCTCTGTAGTAGAGTCACAGCGTGTTTAATTAATACGCACGCTGTTGAGTGTTTTTGCCTTTTTTTTGGAGTGGCAAATTGCTGGCTCTTTTTCGTGTTTTTTTTTTTCAAAATGACCAAAGCCCTGGCATCTCCAGTTGCCGAACAGCCCACTGCTGCAGCGTCACGCAGTGCCTTCAGCCTGGGAGATGAGAAGTGCCGACAGACTGCTGACAACGGCGAGTTCTTCTCCTGTTCTCGCTCGGCGGCCACTTCTCTCAGCTGTCTGTCTTGAAAGACACAATAGGAGCGGCGCTTTAAGCTCGCCCGTAATCGGAGTTTTCCTGGTGCTATGTGTGTACATATTTATGTACTTGCCATGCATATTTAGCAATATATACCCTGAAAAGAAATACCTGTAGCCTTTAGCACAACGTTTCTAAACTGGTAAGTGCCTTCACATTGCTTCTAAGTTAACTGACTCTGCGGTTGCCGATTTAATTTCACCAGGAATATTTTTCTCTTTAAAAGTGAGGTGGCGTCACATCTTAAAACCTGGATCCATTTACCTGTTGGTATTGCACAAACAGGTGTATGGTATTGTACAGTCCAACGTTGGGAGATAATTCCGGACGTTCGTGCGTTATCCCTGCTGCATGGGCTTCCTTTCTGCCGCAGTGCCCGTCTCTCCCAGGGATGGGGGGGGCAGGAACAGGGTGAGGGTGGGGGAAAAGCCCTTGGCTTTGGGGACAGTGAACCGATGGGAATGTCGACACGATCCGTTTCCTGATGAAGCACAAGGCGCGGGTGAAATCCCCAGTGTCTGGCCCAGGCCCCCCTTCCGAGTGGTTCTGAACCATTTGTTAACAGTACCTGGACAAAACACTAACCCTGTTCTCATTTCAGCTCTATTGTTACTGCTCCATTCTCCTTATATTCAGACACTGTACCCGTCATTGCCCATAGTGGCTCAGCGGTGAAGTGGAATTAATCGAGGTCGGTCAGTTCTGGCCTTCGTAATGGTCTGTGAATCTGGCCCGTTTAGGTCAGGTCATCGGTTCCTCTTTTAATCCATTTTCCCTGTAAAACAAAGTTCACATTTTCAATTTAACTGCGCAGGCCAGTTACTCGAGAGGGATGGATGATAGTTGCGTTGCTGTTATGTACTCCTGGGCTATATACTAAATATAGTTCGAGTAGGGAGCTGCGTCAGCATGCGTAGGCTGCAAAGGAACAGGTAAAGGTTTATTCTGTGCTGAGAAGAAAAAGGAGGCGCAATGTTTCAGCCATGGAGCCTTCTTCAGACTCAGACCTGAAGAAGGCTCCACAGCCGAAATGTTGTTTCCTTTTCCTCTCAGCGGGGAATAAACCCGTTACCTGTTGCTTTATATACTGAATGGCCTTTCTGTCTTCCCTTATCAGAGTCGGGTTCGGCCTGCTTCAACAACGGCAGCCTTTTTGAACTGTGACTGCAGGGTGGCATTCGATGCGCCCCTCCAGCACTGAGCTTGGGATGTTCTGGCAGTCGGGTTGCGCTTGGTGTTTCCCCACAGGACGCGGTGAGTGGGACGCTGTCCGGGCGTGTAAAGGGGACAAGACGCACGGACAGGGAGAAGTGCAGCGGGGGGGCTGCAGGGAGGAAGGGTCCTGGGTGTGTTCTGCCATCAGAACCTCTTTGTTTCTACTGGCGCAGCTCAGTCTGGAGGAGGGGAACCCCAGCTTGTCGTTCGGAGATCTGTCACTGAGAAACCTGATCACAGCTCCTCCAGGTCAACTCCACAGCCTGCGTGCAGTGCTCTGCTTTATGCTAGGTGTTGTGTCCCGTTCTTCATCCGGGAAGATCACCACTCAGATCTACTTGACTGATTTTAGCTCCTGCTTCTAAATAACAGAAGTTGCTCATATTGGCACCTCTGTGAAGCTACGAGGTTACCCTTTGAAGGCTTTTTTCTTTTCCTGTATTCCCTATATTTTAAAGACGCATCGGTCTCCGTTCGGGCAGCGTGCACGCGAGACAGGCAGGCGGTTTCTCCTGCTTATCCGAGAGCCTCAGGACTGGAAAATCCCCGTCCGTAAGCGCGGATCAGGGCCCACAAACTTTTAGTCCCGGTCGCTTGCTCCTCTTTAGTCAGAGGCTGCAAGGGAGGTGAGGCCAACACCCCACTTCCGGGCTTCGGACCGAACCAGCCAGCGGGCTCCCGGGGAGCTCGGGCCCGGCGTACCTGGCTTCTCGCCCTGCCCCTCCAGGAACCCAGGCCCCCCGGACAGAGGAGCCGGGTCCCCCCGGAGGTCCGCCGCTGTCACAGTGCAGCAGCCAGACGCCGGGTCGTTTCCGTCTGAAGCCCGGTTTGGGGGAATCCGCCAGCCTTGACACTTTTTTTTTTTGCAAAGAGGACTTTTTATTTTCTCGCTACAGCCCAGTGCTCGTTCAGGCCTCGGTCCTGCTGGGGGGGGGCGGGGATTCGGTCTCCGAGCCGACTCAACTCGACTGCCTGGTGGGGAAAAAACAACCCCCCCCCCCCCCCCCCCCCCAAAAAGCCCTCGCACCTCTCCCGTCAGCTTCACAGCGTCGCACACCAAAGAGGAGAAGGTGCTCACAGCAAACACTGGGTGACAGGTTGACGGATGGGCTGTTTTTTCAGCACCGCCACGTGTGACACACCTGCCCTTGTGGGGCTGCAGGTGGGGCTCAGGCTGCTGGCTGCACTCCTGGTGGTGTGGCGCACACACACACACACACACACACACACACACACACACACACACACACACACACACACACACACACACACACACACAAAGCCGGTGCTTGGCTGGTCCGCTCCCACTCCCACTCCCACGGCCCCCAAAACGGGACCCACGGGCTCCACTTCGAAACTCACGGGCACTGGAATTCCAGAGGTGGGGGGGGGGGGGGGGAATTAGGGGTGTGTCCCCCCCAGTCTAGCTCCCTCGCTTCGGTCACCCCGGTCTGACCTCATCACCAGCCCCGACATTCTGACTGTTCGAATTTTTCCCCCCTCCCTCACTCGCCAGTTTCGAATTCCCAGGCGTCGATGTGCTCAAGAGTCCGACCGCGAACCGACACTTCTCAGACTCGACGCCGCTCGGCCACGCGATCTGCAGCTCCTGCACCCTCCCGGGGCTGACGGACCCCTACGGTGGTCGCGGATCCGGGAAGCCCACAGGCGCCCTCCTGGTTTCGCAGCCCCGGTTCCGGCTCGGTCCACTCCTGCCGGCGGTACTGCCGCTGGCGATTCAATCCCAGGCGTGTTCAAGACGCCCCAGCGTGACCCCCGGGGCCTGGCTCACCGACCCACGGAGAACCTCCCCGTTCAAAAAGAAAAAACGGAGAGAAAAACAACAAAACGCAGGATTTGAGTCAAATTAAGCAGAATTCAGTTCAACTTTATCCGTCACTGTACTTGCACGGGTGCAAAGTAGAGTGAAAAGTGTTTCTCATTAGTCTCTCAGGTGCAGTATATAAATAGAACAGCAGACAAGACAATAGACAGTAAGACAATAACAGTGTAAACGACAGTATGGTACCAGTGCAAAAGTGTCAAAAACTGCAAATACGCAAACAGAGAAAAGTATACAAACGGGACAAAAACAGTGCAAAAGAAATGAGCAATTAATAAATAGTACAACTAGTACAGTTTTAAGTCCAGTTTCGGCTTGCATTCAGTTGTCTGTAGTGGTGTAGGGGTACAGTTGTTGTGGGTACAGGACGAAGTGAGGAGAGCTCATAGTATGATGGGAGGGAGTGGGGGGGTCACCAGCTTGACGGCTCTGGGGAAGAAGCTATTTTGGAGTCTAGTTGTGTGCGACTGGAGCGTCCGGAACCTTCTACCAGATGGTAGGGGGACAAACAAGGTATGACTGGGGTGAGTGGGGTCAGACATAATTTTGGTGGCTTTTTTCAGACTCCTGGTGTTGGCGATTTCCTGGATGGATGGTAAGGCACTGCCGATGATGTGTGGGGCAGTTTTGACCACCCGCTGCAGTGCAGTTGCCGTAATAGACTGTGAAGCATGCTCTCCACCGTCCATCTGTAGAAGCTGGTGAGGATCCGCGGATGCAGGCGTATGTTCTTCAGCCTGCTCAGGAAGTGCAGCCGCTGTTGTGCCTTCTTGATGAGACTGGAGGTGTTGAGTGCCCGTGTGAAGTCCTCAGAGATGTGAACACCTAGGAATTTGAAGTTACTCACCATCTCCACCACAGTCCCTTCGATGTAAATGGGGGAGCGGACTTTTCCTTGTCTCCTGAAGTCAACGATCAGCTCTTTGGTTTTGCTGATGTTGAGACATAGGTTGTTGGCTCGGCACCAGGCTGCAAGTTGTTTTTTATCTCCTCCCTGTAGGCAGTCTCATCGTTGTCAGTGATCAGGCCCACGACTGTGGTATCGTCGGCGTACTTGATGTGGGGGTGCTCGTGTGTTTGGGTCGGTTCTGCCCTCCGGTCGGCTCGTGTTGTGGGGGCAGGGTCTTCCGAATCCCGTCTTTCCAGCTGTCATTGATCCACAGACCCCAGGCCGCCTGCCTGAAAGTGAGCTCAGGTTCAGTGTGCGCTAACGTTGTCCCACACCACAACGGCTGCCCGGTCGCACACAACTTGTAGGAATGCAGTAAAGAGTACTGGACGGGTGTGACCAGGTGTAGCTTTACATGAAGAGTGGGCCGTGGATGTCACAGGTGGCCTCTCTTGTGACTCGCCTGGGATGTTTGCTGTGATGAGGCTCAATGTCCTGTCAACGCCACTATCCAAAAGACCAGGTGTCCTTTTTTAATCTTAGCCACTGCTAGCGTTTGTGTGTTGTTGTTTTACTGTCGGGAGACGCATGAAGTTTGTGCCCTTTTGAAGTTTGCAAGGGTGAAGTTCTGTGATGTGGCTCTTTACAAATTTTCTGACTGTACACAAGCTACCAGCTCCCTACAGATTTCTATTCCAGTAACAGGGGCTCTTCTGCTTTATCCAAAATATGTGGTATTTAATTTACCAATGTGCTTTTAAAATCATTGAGTTCCCCTGTACGACAACCGCCACGTGAGATTACACAGTGGGCTTTGAGGAAGAGTTGTTTGTTTTTCATTTATCTCTGTGAGAAATATTTCGTCTTCCGTGTGGGTGCTTTTCCTATATACACTCCTGGCCGGCCTCGCTGCCCGATTGTGCGCCTGCGCGAAGCCCTTCCCGACCCTGTCTCGGTGTGCCGCTGGACGTACGTGCGCGCACCCGCGCGAATGTGCGTGTCTGTGTCTGTGTCCCCGCCCCCGTCGTAGCTCGGCGCGCCGATTGGCCTGCGTTGCCATGGCGACGGCAGATCCTGCAAGGGGGGGGGGCGTGTGGAGCAGCTGGGTGGCGGCGGCGGTGCTGCTGGTGTTGGCGTCGACCCGGTTCGCCCTGAGAGCAGCCGGCCTGACCCGACACGACTCGGGCAGGGGGAAAGCAGGAACAACAACAAAAAAAAAAATCCGCTTTCTCGTGGAAGGTAGAAAAAAAAGGCGAGAGGGAAGCTAAGCTGCACACGGGGATACTGACGGAAGGGAAGACAGATCCCGTGTGGGAAAAACACACAGACCGAACTTGCCTCAGAAAGCGCAGAGACAAAAAACTTTTTATACGTATAGACCCCCCCAAAAAAGTTGCACAAAACTGACAGGTCATTGGAGGAAGAGAGGCATCGGAGGGGTTTCTGCAGCAGCGCCTGTGTGAAAGAGGAAAACGAGAGAGAACTGTGGATTTTCTTTCAACCACTCCTCGTTTCATAGTTTCCACGTAATTTTTTTTTGTTTTGGACAGTTAGCACCATTAAAGCCCCAATGCAAAGAGTATGTTGCCCCTCCAAAACCTGAGCTCGGTGCACATGAGGGAAATTTGGGGACTGGAAGCAGGCGTCACCTAGAGCAGAAAGACCATGTTTAAATCAACAGAGAGCAACACACACACACACACACACACACACACACACACACACACACACACACACGAGAGGGAGTAAGATTTGCAGAGGCCCAAACCTCGCTGCGCCTGCCGAGCCTGTATCCCGGAGAACCAGGTGAATCGGTGCCTGAGGCCAGCGATGGCCTGCTGGGGTCCCAGAGTGCACCAGGGCGTCCACTGGAGCAGGCCCAGTGGGGTGCTTTGCTCAGGGGTACAGGAGTAATGCCCTTCCTGGGATTTGTGCCCACAAGCCCTTCAGCGTGGAACTCCCCACCACTGAGCCCCAAAGCTGTAAGAGAGGGGGCTGGAACAGGTCCTGGAGAGAGGGGGGTCTTCTGGGGTTCGTTCCAGCCAGATCGCTCAATTACACAGCTGGGATAATTATTTAATAATTAGCAGTAATACGTCTAGCTAGGGAACAAGGTTATTTACGGGCAGCTCATGACCAAGAAGTGAATGGAGCGCATGTCTTGTGTACTTGTCTTGTGTACTTGGCCGTTAAGAGCCTGAAGAAGAGAACTCCTGCGTGCGTATAATTTACAAATTAATTCGGTTAATTGTTGATTTGACTCCTCGGGTCGAGAGGCAGGGCCCTCCAGGAAGTGAGTTTGAGACCCCTAGTGCAAAGTGAAGCCCGGGGAAACGGTTAATCATGTGGCATACCAAGTGTTTTTTTAAGAACATTATTGACGGAATCACGGAGAAAAGCTCTGCAACATAAAGTTCAGACTACTTCACGGGCGAATCTTCCCTGATCCCACACGACTACAGCTACTGCCTTTCGTTGGCCATTTCTCAAAGCCTTAATGTTGTTTAACTGCATTATGGTCGTTTTATAAAGTGATAAACAAGTCAATCGGTCTTGATTTAAGGAGTTCGTTTTGGTCATTAACAGCCCAGAGAGAGCTGTCGCGCAGATGAAACCTCGGAGATCGACCTCAGTCACTTCCCCGAGCCATTTGGAAGAAGAGAACCCTGTCCTGGGGGGGGGGTCTGTGCGTTACAAATGTCAATTTATAAACCTCTGAGCTAGGAGGACGCCGGAGATGTCACCTCATGCTACATTCCGGTCTTTTTCAAGGCCTTTAATAAGGGGGGGGAGTTCATTCCTGAAGCCAGGAGCTGTCAGGGATGGAGAAAGCAGGAAGCCAAAGGCAGGAGTGTCCTGGAGCTTCACATCAGGGACCTCCCTCACAGCTCCGAAAGTGCTTGGCTCTTAGCATTATTATTAGACTCTGCAGTAATAATAATTAAACGCAACAGGCCGGTGCCGGTGTGTGGTGCTGCTGGATGACAAGAAGCGTGTTTGGTAGCCGGTGCAGGACAGCACAGTGAGGCTTTGCAAAGAAGGAGTCAGGTCTTCCTCTATGAATTGGCTACATTACTCTGCTCTCCTCCCCACCGAGAGCTGGTGTGTGGGGAGCGTTCTGGCGCACTATGGCTGCCGTCGCATCATCCAGGTGGGGCTGCACATTGGTGGTGGGGGTGGAGGGGATCCCCATTACCTGTAAAGCGCTTTGAGTGGAGTGTCCAGAAAAGCGCTATATAAGTGTAAGCAATTATTATTATTATTAGGTCTTGCGTAACAGGAGTTGCAGATCCTTGCAGAAGTACTTAGAAAGCTGGAACACTGTGAGCAAAGGAACTCCGTTGTATATAAAGACAGTGGAGCACAGAGAGAGAGGGGGGGATGGGACAGGGAACAGAGAGATGGGGATGGAGACAAGAGGGAGAGGTGGGAGAGTAGGAGGTAAATATAGAGGAAATCCCAATAGACGCTGTTGTGGTCTTCCATCAATCCGTCTTTTATAGGCTTCCAGTTCAGCGTCCCCAGGGAAGCCGGAGCCTATCCCAGCGAGCAACGGGCGCGAGGCAGGGTACACCCGGGGCAGGACACCAGTCCATCGCAGGGCCGGTGCAGGCAGAGACGAACCCACGTGCTTGCCTGCTGATACCGTTCTGCTGCTCATCTGATCTGTAACTCCTCTGGTATCTTGTGGCTTGGGTTTTTGAATAGCTTCTGCTGCAGCGAAGGCTGAACTACTATAAACATTTTGCACGTTGCCTCATGACTTAATTACCGGGGTCGGTGAGATTGCGGTACTCTGTTGTGTTCTTTTACAAGAGCCACCCTGAACAAAGCCTATCCTATCAGATTATAGCCTTTAATATTATTGGTTAATAATAATAATAATAATAATGAAGGAAGCTGCTGGCCAAGTTTGGGAGGAGCCCGTGTTTAATGCGGTCAGACCTGTGACTTGTAGACGGGATCGCTGCCCTCACACAGGAGTCCGGATGGGGTTTCCAGTCCTTCTCCCGGCGCAGGGTCTGAACGGTGGGGTTTTCCTCTCTGTCCCAGGCGGTTTGGGTGCGAGTCCGCCACAGTTCCAGAACCCCTCCCTCCCCGCCGGCCGCCGGCGGTGCCACTCTCCCCAACGGCAGCCGTCGGGCTGCAGTAGCGTGTCACGGCACCGTCCACAGACTGTCTCTCGGCACCGCGGCGCCACTGTAATGACGGTGATTACAACGGAAAGGGCTGACTTGGCGCGACAGGAAGCAGACGTTCTGGACACGGTGCTCGTTTGATGGGAACGGCGAGGCTGACCTGCCCTCAGGTGCCTCATCGTGCCCCTGCGTGTCATTCAGAGGGGACAGGGCCCACGCTCCTGTCCTTCTGCTCTGGCAAGCGCCGCTTCTTTACACAAAGGGTGGTGGGTGTCTGGAACAAGCTGGCAGGCCACGTGCCCTCCGCTCGTCTGTGTCCATTTTTATTCTTCGGAATCAACTTTTTTTTTTTAGCGGATACCCTCCCGGTTTCTGGGTGGCACAGCATAGCGAGTGAGCCCTTAGACTCTCCTTTAGAGAGTCTCGTAACTGACAGGCTGTGGGTTCGAGTCCCCACTGGAGACACTGCTGTTGTACCCCTGAGCAAGGTCTCCACAGCTCCAGTCCTCCTAGTTGCATAAATGGGGGGGGGGGTGATGGACCAGCATCCGGTCTGTGTGTGGGTGGGGGGGGGTCACATGCCCTCTGGTCTGCTTGACACTGCAGGACCCAGGATGAGCTCTGGCCCAGTGAGCCTCTGTGGTTCTGCTCTGGACTTTGCTTGTCCAGCCGTTAGGCATTCTCCAGACGTGGTCCGGATATGATGGCTCCCCCAGGTCACATCCGCTTCTCCCCCCCCCACACACACACGCACGCACGCCCTGCCTGCTGGGGCGCCGATGACATCACGGGTGCTTGCCTGACTGACCCCGGGTTCGAGCCAGCACTGTCCAGACCACTTAGCGCAGGCATACTAGTCAAACTCCTGTCCTCTCTGTTAGCCACAGACAAAATTACTGGCACCCTCTACGGGAAACTGTTCTCCATCCATTCATCTCAGTACTGTTCTTTAATCCGATTATAATCCTGATAGATTTTATTTGATTGGATGCTGATTCACTCTAGGGCAAAGCTGTAGAACTGCAGGTGAATGAATTGAGTCCTGGCAGGAGGTGTGAGAGTAAAGTCAGAGAGACACTTTTCTAACGCAGCTGTCTTTTAAACACCCTTAAATCAGGGCTCTCAGACTCACTTCCTGGAGGGCCTGGTGTCTTCTGGGTTTTGTTCCAACCACCTGAGTAGTCAATTAACCAATTAACCTAATTATTTTCCAAATCAGACACGTCTAGGGTTTCTCATAAGGTCCTTTACAGCTGATTACATCAGACATGCACTGCATTAAGCCTACGGTTGCCTACAAATCAACTCAGCCCCTCAGTAATAAAATAATGCAACTAATTAAATAAATGGTCCATTTACTGAGTCTGAGAGCCCTGGTTAAAATAAAGTACTATCATACCTGGCCACTGAGCAGGGAGGACAAGGGAGTGCCTTGGTTGTGTAGCTTTCAGCCATGCTTCCTGGGAATCGGGGCTCTTTCTGTCTTCGAGTCGCCTCACAGGAAAGGAAACCAGGCTTTGCGGTTCCCTTCGCGATCTAGATCATCGAAAACTATGAAGCCCCAAATCCTTTTTGCAAGTAGAAACCCCCCCCCCCCCAAAAAAAAAACTTGGGAAACAAATTCTGTTCCAGACCCAGGATGCGTACGTACGCGTCCCCACTGCTGTTGTACCCCTGGGAGAGGTCTTTACCCCACCGGCAGCTCCAGTCCTCCCAGCTGCATAAGTGGGGGGGACAGGCAGTGCTGGGGGGGGGGGTCGCCCTGTGATGGACCAGGATCCCCTCTGTGGGGGGGGTTAACATACCCCCTGGCCTGTACACGCACGCTGGCACGTCTGTTTCACAGCCCCCTTGTACTCCTTCAAATTATGCCCCCATGCACGCGAAGCCCCTCACCTGAGCTCTCGTCAGGGGAGTCTTTGTTTCAGAACGTCAGTGACAGGTGTGTGTCAGGATCCTGAGGCCTGATGCAGTGGTTTCGAGGGGGTGTGCGTGTACATTTGTATCCTAAAAGTGCGTGTGCCTCTAAGGTCAGACACTTTTTAAAGAGGCGCAAGGTGGCGAATCATATTTCAGTGAGATTTTTTTTTTTTAGGCAGTGGCTTAAGCGATTACTTTTTTTGCGGCCGGAGGAAAAAAAAAACGGGCAGGATCTTCAAAACTAAATTCAAGAAGTTCGTCAGGACCTCTCTCTCTCTGGGTCTCCCTGACGCTAGTCCATGGGCCTCAGCTGGACAGCTGTCCCCCAGTCCCGCGCTGCAGTCCGGGCGGCAGGGCAGGTCAGGGCTGGCCGGGTGGGGACAGGCCCTGCTGCAGCAGCAGCGAAGCAGCCTGTTGACAGCGTCTGTCTCCCTGCAAAGAGAATAAAGCTGTCTGGAAGGAGGGTAGGCAGAGGGGGGGGGGGAGGGAGGGAACAAAAGCTGAGAAAAACCCACAAATCTCGACATGTTAGCCAGTCCATTTGCATAAAAGGCCTCCGGCAGCGAGGAGGCCGGCTCCCGTCTGCCTGCGCGGCCCCGTCGCCCCCTGCTTCGGCTTTAAGAGGGCTGGAGCAGAGCGGCGCGTCCTGGCACTGCGCTCCCCAGTGTTTTAATTGAGATCCCGACAGCAGCGAGCGCGCGAGAGCGCTCAGGAGCGGCCCCAGCCTTCGCCGGGGAAGTGATTTGTGGTCGTGATGACACCTTGTGTGTCACAGTGGTTGTACATTAGCAAGGCAGAAAAATGCACTCTCCCCTTTTTTTCCCTTCCTCTCCCCGACTCGCAGCCCCCGGCTGCAGTTGCTCGGGCTCTGTGGCACTCACACCTCCAAGCTGAAGTTTTCTAAAGCAAACATCTTAGATGGTTGCGTTTTTAGTGGCCCATTTAAACTCTTTTTCTGGCTGGAGTGATTTTAAAGACCCCATACTACGCTGTTTTCAGAACAAATTGTAACAATGCAGGTAGTGTTACATTCACGGTCTCCAGTTTTGCACTCTTCATATTTTTGTTATTATTTTTTGTAACATTCCGTTTAATGTTTGACTCGCAACATAAGTAATTGAAATTAGGATTTGAGGCTGATCGTCATTATTTGATGATTATGAAGAGGTATCGGTTAAGGAATTAAATTACCCCCCTTGGGGATGAATAAAGTATTTTGAATTGAATTAAATTATTTTTAATTATGAAGAAGTGTGCAAGCTAGACAGTTTTTTTTCCAGAGGAGCAGTACTTAAGTGATTTTTTTAGAAGAATTACAGACTAATGAAACTAACATACTCATCCCTGTCCCGTGCACTAGTACTCGTCCCTGTCCCGTGCACTAGTCCCATGAGTATCCCTGTCCCATGAGTGTGACAAGTTCAGTCTATAAGAGTCTGAGAAGCACAGCACCATGTGGCAGATGTACAAAGAATATAAACCTGGCTGAACCATAATGGGGCTGCCCATTGACCTCTGACCCCTTTGACACTGCTGGGTGCCTGTAAAACAGGCTGCAGACAGCTCTGACCTTTCTGTGCGCTTTCAAGATAAGGTACTGATATCCGGACCAGGGTCGGGGTCACACCCTGAGGGCATTGAGCTTTTCCACTTCCTCGGGGACCCCGTGGTCACAGTGCTGGTGATGAGAATGCTGGGACCTCCAGTACTTCTGCTTTAGCCCTCCTTGGGTTCAAGAGGTGTCAGACATCCCGATGAGATGAGACTACTGGGCGCACAACAGAACTGTGATACCACACACTCCAGGGATGGGGGTTGCAGATGTGCCTGCAGCTCATATCTGTAGTCCTGGAATGTGCACCACTGAAGTGTGTCCCCAGGCCTCTTCCTGTCTTGATGTCATTAAGGGTCAAAAAGTAACTAAGTAGCCAAACAAGAAGATGAGACCCTTTGCTTCGTTCTTCTATCACACAGCCTAATTTCTGTGGTGTTCGAGCATGAAGGCTGCAGGCAGACTTTTTAAGGAATGGCAGGCTTGTCTTTAATTTGCAAAAGTTGATTTCAACACCTCTTGGAGTGTATTTTTTACAATATTGTTTGTTTGTTTTTTAAAAATGTTCCATATAACGCCTGCCATAGGAGAGGTATGGGTGCTCTTTTAAGATGATTTTTTCAAGAAAACGCAGCTTTTGTTCTACTGAGTGACACTCTGAGCAGCACGTGCGTTCAGACCCTCCTCTTGAGGTGAGTTGTCCAGAGGAGGCCTGCAGGACTGCGTCTGAAATGTGTCCCTATGTGACGGGCCTCTTGAGATCAGCCACCACATCAAGGACAGCCTCAGCAGATTCGCCTGTATTGCACCAGGTCTTGACACGAATGTGGCTCCTTCTCATCTCTTTCTGCCCACAGGGTTGTGGCGATGGGGTTGTGATGGGGGGTGGGTAACCGTGTGTGTCTCGTTCAGCAGCAGTGGGATCCCAGATGCCTGATCCAACTGGGGAAAGTGGTGGAAATCGGCCTCCTGCCTCCGCAGCTGAAGAGAGTCTTCACACACATGGCCTCCTCGCATCTGAAGCATTTCCTACCTTCTCAAAGACTGCTGGAAGGTGAGAGTGAAGTTGTGGGGAACTCTTTTGTGGGTGAACCCGGAGCTCTTGAGTTTCACAGCACTGTTCGGTCATGCCTGGATTTCTCCGGGGGGCGGGGGGGGCAGCGCGCTTCTGTACGACCAGTTTCCTGTGCCGGAGTCCTCCTCTCCCAGGACCACCGCCACCCTGCTGGGTTTGCAGTCCCCTGGAAACCCTGAGCAGTGGAAGACCTGCTCCGGTGGTGCTCTGACTGGGCCAGCTCTCAACTGCCGGTGGCTCTCGGGGCCCAAGGAACGAGCTCGGTGATCCGCGGAGCGGGGCTGCCCCAGGTAACGAGCACGTCCAGTTTGAACTGGACCTGGAGCCGGGTGGGGGGGGCAAACAGCGACGCCAAGCTGCAGCACCCAGCTCGGCGCCCACCCCTGTGACATGACTAAGGTTGCTGCTGGAAGAGGTGTTAGTGGGGCCAGCAGGGGGCGCTCACCCTGTGGTCCATGTGGGTCCTAATGCACCAGTATAGTGATGGGGACACTATACTGTAAACAGGCGCTGTCCTTCGGATGAGACGTAAAACCGAGGTCCTGACTCTCTGTGGTCATTAAAAATCCCAGGGCGCTTCTCGAAAAGAGTAGGGGTGTAACCCCGGTGTCCTGGCCAAATTTCCCCATCGGCCCTTACCAATCATGGCCTCCTAATAATCCCCTTCTATGAATTGGCTACATTACTCTGCTCTCCTCCCCACTGAGAGCTGGTGTGTGGGGAGCGTTCTGGCGCACTATGGCTGCCGTCGCATCATCCAGGTGGGGCTGCACACTGGTGGTGGTGGAGGGGATCCCCATGACCTGTAAAGCGCTTTGAGTGGAGTGTCCAGAAAAGCGCTATATAAGTGTAAGCAATTATTATTATTATTATTATGACTGATTCCTAAGGCCAGGGCCCACAGATGGGATGTTTGACTGATCGGGCTCCAGCGATAGAAAAGGGCTTCTCTCCAGTGTCCTGCACGTCTTAGAGGTGGCCACAGGTACTGTCTGCATAGCACTCCTCAGACGCTAGGTTATTTCTCAGTCTACAGCGGGTGCTGTATATCAGTTGGAGGGGTTTGGTTAAGTGGTGCTTTCCTGTAGCTGGCAGCGACGAGATGGCCATAAATTTATGAATGAGCCATCTCGGGATGCGGTGGTAATAGTATGCAGATGCTCTTTTCCTGGGATGAAAGGCTGATAGTCGGCATTCCCGGAGCTGCCAGACGCACCTCCGCCGGTCCAGGCTGCTCGGGCTGCCGCCAGCTGCTCCGGCATCTGCCTGCCGCGGCGCACACTCCCGTTTCCATTACGGCGCCGCGAACGGGAGGGAGGGGGGTGTGTGTGTGGGGGGGGGGGCGCGCGGGGTGTGGCGACCGCCGGGGGCCGCGTCCCGCAGGGGGTCTGCTGGAAGCGCGACCTCCGAGCCTTCCTCGGAGAGGCCGGAAGCCCGCCGCGGTCGGCACGCGGGGCCCGCGCTCGGCGAGAGAGTATCGCGGCCCGCGCGTTCAGAGGCCTGGCAGAAGCCCCGCGCTTAACTGCAATTGCATTTACCCGGAGTAATAAGTAATTAATTTCAATTTGCAGTCAGCCACCCCTGCAAGATGATTAATTATCTTTACAACGGCATAAAGCCTTTGTCTCCCAAAATAGAAACAAACTCCATGGCTGTGCAGACTGAGCCACTCTTCTCCAGATGGATTTATAAATAGCTGCTGCATAGGAGATCTTTAGGAGGAGGTCTGCCTGGATATATGTTCTCAATATTTTTTTTTCTTTATGAAAACTACGCAGGCAGCCTGGTGAAGAAATGCAGAACGGTCTTAAGTAACAGCTTCCATTAACAGGTTTTAAAATTCTGTTCACTGCTCCTACAGCCTTTTATGGTCTCTGCCCTTTATACCTTAAAGGAGCTGTGGTCCCTGGAGGTCTGTAAACGCTGCGCTTGTCGCTCCTGTAGGGATCTGCGCGGAGGGAGTGGGGGGGGAGCCCTGTGGTCGTGCTCCGTGTCTTTGGAATTGCAGGCCAGCCCCGTGGTAAGTGTGCAGACTCAGTTGAACCTTCACAGAGACACGGTCCTGATCAGCCGGGCTAGATCTCACTGGGTTTTCTATTAAAAAATGCTCTGAGCAGTTTGTGTGAAGAGCAGACTTCGGCCAGTTTGTTGTTTGTGACCATCCACTCTGATACCGTTTTAATACCTTTGTCTGAAAACCGGTCTAAAAAAGCCCAAACCATGCTGGTGTACGAAGGGAGCGTGGTCATGGAGAACCGATGCATGAGAGGAGCTTTCAGTTGCTTGAGCCACCAGGCAGTTGCCCTTGACCCCTCATGGTTGCTCCCAGGGATCCAGAGGCAGGGGGAGCCTGCGTGTCACATGGTGTGGGCCGGTGATGTCATCGCCGGAGCTGGGGGTGTGTTCAGCCCAGCTTCACAAGGGGAGGCCACCATTCATCATTCACTGCCTCCAGGTACTTTTAAATACATACATACATTAAATTAGAGGCGTTCAAATGCATCCCATATATCAAATCCTTGTGCAGTGTATCAGGAAGATCACATTTGTACTGTAAATGTCTTTCATATAAATGGAGTTACGAATCAGAATGAGTGCAGTGCAGTAATTAATTGAGTTTTAATCATGGGCTGCAGGGGAGTCAGACACTCTAGATTTCCTGGAATAAAGCCACTCTGAATGGCAGGTAGATGCAGTTAGTCTAATACTCAGAAGCAACAGACTGTATTAATGTGGGGGAAATTAATTGCTGGGGAGAGATGTGCAATAAATATATTCTGCTGTCCTCTCCATCTAAAACGGCCAAGATTCTCAACTCCAGGAAGCAGATTGAGATGGTGGAGATGTCCTGACTTCAAAGATCTAGATAGATGTGTTATAATACAGGGAGTAACACTCCCATCTGCAGCTCTGGGAGTGCCTGGAGAGTGCTGAAGCTCTGTGGGTTTGATTAGGTCCTGTATTCCATTCCACAAGAACATCTGAACTCCACTTGGACTAACAGGTGTCCAGTAACCCCAGAAGAGAAATTACTGAGGAGTTACTCAACTATTCCTGATAGTCTAACAAACTATCTTTCAGCTGTTGAGCATTTAATCCATTGACCAATAACATTGATCCATTGATGGGCGACAATAGTTATGTCTGAATCTTCCTTGATACTCTTTTACTGAACTTTATGCTGGTTGCTGATATTAATTGACAACTTGCTGTAAAGAGGTTTGTGAAGGTGCCTTTTGTGAGAAAGAGTTCTATTTAAATGCAGGACTTATTTCAGTATCAGCAGCCCGGTAGAATGCTTGTATGTCTTTGATCGTTCTGGCTGCAGGAGGTGGGGTTGTAGTGTCCTCTGTCCTGTGTGGTCTAGCTGTCCAGTGCCCAGAGGGGGTGGACAGTGACTCCATCTCTCCACAGTGCAGAGCTTCTGAGCTCATCTTTTCCTCTTTTTTTTGTTTAATTTTTTCTTTCACCCATGACTAACTTTGTTCAGGCAGAATTCCCGAAAAACCGAACCGTTTGGGTCATGTCTTCCTCCTCTCTTCCTGCCCCAACACAGCAATCAACCACATTGGCTTTAATGAACAAATCTTAAATAGTTTGAAACAGGTTTGGTTCTCTTTGTAGTGTTTGGCTGTTTATTCGGGGGGGGGGGGGGCGGTATTAGGCTAGTCGGTGTCGGGGTCAAAGGGCAGATGATCAGGGCAGGGTTTCCTGGGTCAGTTGGCTGGGCCTCCCTCTGGGCCGCGCGGTCGTTAGTAGTTCGCTGATCTCGGGGTCTCGTCCAGCTGTTTCCTGCACGAGACCATGGTTCCGGGATCCCCCACATGTACGGGCAGCCACATTTGTACTGTACCCCGTTTGTGGGGTGTGACGGCCCCATGGCCTGCAGGTGCTCCCGGATTGTCCCGGGTTGTCCAGAGGAGCTCCGGGGTTGTCCATGGGTGTCCAGGGATGTCCAGAGGTGCTCTGGAGGTGTCCAGGGGTGTCTAGAGGGTGTTCAGAGGTTGTCCAGTGTTGTCCAGAGGTGCTCCGGAGGTGTCCAGGGGTCCTCTGGGGGTGTCCAGTGGTGTCCAGGAGTGTTCAGAGGTGTCCAGGGTTATCCAGGGGTGTCCAGAGGTGCTTGAGGCTGCGCTGTGGCGAAGGGCTGGGAATATGGCGCAGCTGCACGGAGCCAGGTTAGTGTCGAACCCGAGCCATTGGTGTCTGCGATCTTCGCCCTGGGGTCCAGTCAGGGGTCTGCCAGCTGCTGGGAAGCTCTTAAAGAGAGCTCCGCAGGGGCACGGCAGACCCGGATGGGATGTGCCAGAGCCCGACATGTACAACTTCAGAAACTTGAACTTGAACAGGCTTGGAAGTGTCTGCTTCTGGGACAGCAGGTCGGACCTGTGCTGCCACACGGGGGGGGATGGATGAGGCCCGTCTGCGCTGGAAGGGCACCCTGGGAGAGCTGTCCTTGGACAGGAGCTGCGTGCTCCTTTCTTCTTTTACATCATGGTAAAACCACAGCCTCCCTATCTTCTAGCTGGGCTCCGCAGCCCTACTCCACCAGGCTGCCTTCCGCAGCCACAGTATGGCCACCGTGCAGCTCCGGAGCTCATTCTGCTCCGCTGACATCATGCTCCGCATTCCAGCAGGCTCCAGCCGCTGTGTCACCCAGACAGAGAACAAGCAAACGTTTGGGAAACGAACAGCTTTTCCTGTCTTGGGAAATGCCGGGGCTGTTTTTCACAACACGCGTTTCTGAAAAAAGCTGTTTATGTTTTTCCGGGCGCGCGCCAGTTTTGCGTGGCTGAGCCTTGTGGTGGACGTCTTCATTCCTATGGTGACACATTCCTTCTCCTCTGCTCTTTAATCTGTACGGCGGAATACGTCTTTGAATTTCAGTTGCGCCGCTCATCTGGAAAGAATATTGTCTGTAATACTGAAAGGGCTGGCTTCATGAAGTACCAAATGTGAGCACGACCCAGTATTTCTCCAACCTAGCCTAGCTGCTGTGTCAAAGGTACCTTATATCACAGTTCTGTGTAAAAGTATGTACGGTATTATACAATTCAAGATCACACGCTCACAGTTAATTAAGAAACAAATAAAGCAACATAACAGTAAGACAATATCAAATAAGTAAACCTGCAAACTGATGTTTCCACACACTGTAGGTTTAGGCAGTAAATGGCTCCCACCAGCCTTTATTATAGCGTGCAGATATTTTTTTGCAACTTGGAACGAGCCGTTGTGTAGTTTTTCCTCCTTTTTCATTTCCGAGCAGCTGGGAGTGCCAATTAAACTGATGCACTTCCCAGGAGCCAGGGATTCAGATCTTCTTCTAACACACGGAGCTGAAATCAGGTCACCCAGTCCGGTCCGCGGCAGGTGACTGTGGCGTCTGTCTGTCTGTCTGTCGGGCGTCATGTTGATGGTCTGTCTGTCTGTCTGTCTGTCTGTCTGTCTGTCTGTCTGTCTGTCTGTCTGTCTGTCTGTCTGTCTGTCTGTCTTTGTGTGTCTGTGTGTCTGTGTGTGATGACTGCTGTTCTGAAACCTGTCTTGGATCTCCTCTCACTCTCACTTCATCGAGCCCCTAATTAAACTAATACCTTGCTTAATTAAAGCTGTTTGCAGCAGGAAGTGAGCAGAAGCTTGGGAGATTTTAGGTGACTTCATGCGAAATGCAGCAGTTTCAAATGACCGGTTGCGGCTCTCCACCTCAACCTACAGCAACGGCCTGGGGGGTACCCCTGCACCCCATCTTTTGACATGCTGCCAGCTCTGCTAAACGCAGGCGGCGGGCGTGCCCCTTGCTGACATCACTGGGGGCTTGCAGGCTCCCAGACTCTTTGCAAACCTCCCCGATTTGACTTATCCCAGCTCCAGCCTCATCCATGGAGATGCATCACCCCTGGGGGAACCCCAGGAGCCCCATATTTACATCCGGTGGGTCCTGGTTCGAAATAAAGTGCCTTGTCTGCACCTGTTCAGCTCTGCTGTCCGTTACCTCATCATAAATGGTATGATCAGTTCCCTATGCATCTTATAAGAATGAAAGAATTAGGACTTTGACGTTATTTGCATCACTCTGAAAAACCGTCCCTCCTGTTTGGCCACTCTGGAGGTAATGGGGGCGCGCTCCTGGGCTGGGTTCCTCTGAAGGAGTCCGACACGAGACTGGCACCCCAGTGGCTTGGCCAGCCACTGCACGGCGTCGGCGATGACACCCCTGTCCCCTGGGCTGCGAGGGCAGAGGTTAAGTCGCGTGATTGCGGGAACTCCTCTCGCCAGGCGTGACGTCAGTGCGTTTGCAGACCCTGTGGCGACGGGATTTGCATCACGGCAACATTATCTGTGATGTCAGGATGAGGCAAAAGTGTTCTTCGTGGCCACACTGCCACACACACGGTTATTATAGAGCGTGTCATTCTTGCTCTGTTGCCGAATAGATGAATTTGTTCCTAAGCATACGAGTAATGTGAGATCGGAGACTGGGACACGCGTTGCGGCATGCCCTGCTATGCCACTCTGCACTCTGCTTTTACCATGATCTGTCCAGGCTTTTACCACAATTAAACCAAACTTTCCTCCACTTCACTGCACTTTACCATGATTTTGCTGAGCCCTGCCACAATTTGCCGTACCTTTGCCATGATTGTACAGGGCTTAACTACAGTTTTAACTGTAGTTCACTGATCTTTACTACGCTTTGCTGGTTGTACCATATTTTACCACGGTAAAGGTTACAGTACAAGCCTTGTAACTTTTTCCTTTCTCCTTCTCTCCAGCAACAGGTATGAATTAAATACATACAAGTGGGAGCCAGAGGATAGTTCCTTTGCAGTTCTTTTTTTTTTTTCTTCAGACCGTGACTCCCACGAGCCAAGCAAAAAAAAAAAAATACACATGTGGAGCAACCTCTGTGCAATTCTTGCCCGTACGTGAAGTCGTTGAGGACATTTTTCTGCCTTTGTCTGAAAGCAGAAATGAAGGAAAAGAAGCAATCGTCCCTCCACACACACACACACACACACACACACACAAGCATCATAGCCTCCCCTCCTGTCTCCCCAGCCCACATGCCCCCCGGATCCTCCAGACATCCCCCCCAAAAACAGCCCCCCAGCAGACGCTGTGACCCCCTGACTCCCGCAGAATGAGCTCTGGCTATGGCGAGCGACAGAGACGGGGAGGGAGGGAGGGAGAGAGAGTCACGGGCAGAGCAGCCCAGCTCTAATCACTAAACAGCAGACAGGCAAACAGAATGATTTCTTTACATCTGGAGGGGGAAGCACAGCGCTAAAAATAAAAAAAAAGAACAGAGACAATCTCTGCCGATCTGTCAGCGGATTTGCCAGGAAGAAATGCAATACAATTACTTCCACAGAGCTCAAGCCTGCATTTACATATGCAGACGTGAGGGTACTGCTCTGCGAGAGAGAGAGAAGGATGATGCATTAATCTTTAAACACTCAACATGCAGATTTATTACAGACAGCAGGAGGGACCGAATTAAAAAAAATACAAATAAAAAAAAAACGCTTTGCTAGAGAACAAGAACTTTTTTTTCTAAAAAAAAAAGCCCTTTCGGCCAATTTCATTGCAATTTTTTTTTTTCTTGGGGAAAAAAAACAAAACATTAAAATCGAGGGCCGAAGGCCCTGCTGTGCCTCTCTCTGTTCCTGGTTCAGCTCATGGGTCCCTTGCTCTTTCTCCCTCCTTTCTTGCTCCGCTTTGCTTATTTTGTTCTCTTTTTTGGGGGGTAACTTTAACCCCCCCTCCCTTCGTTTAGCTCCTTCTTCAGTCTTTATTTCAGGATTTGTTTAACTTAATTCAACCGGTAACCCTCTCCCCATGCCACACAGTGATTTTCAAACCCCAGTCAATAAAAGGAGAAAAAGAACAAGTGCCCGATGTTATTTTTAACCCTTTCGTAGTTTTCACTTTCAAATACATTAACTTTCATTTAACTTTCATTTATTTGACTTTGATATCAGAGTATATTTAGCAGGCAAAAGTGCTCAGGGTTATTTGGCCATTTATTAAGTCTGATAGATATTGTCTATAAAACTGTGTGTTTATTTTATTTCCCTTATCTGAGTTTCTTGGTCTCTTCTTCTCCCATGCAAGGGGTGACACATGTTTTTTAAGTTAAATAAACTCTTTTAAATTTACAGGATACCACTGCATTTTTCCTGCATGTGTTTCGACATCAGATTGATGCAAGTATGCATTTATTTTCTCTATTATTGTACTGTTATTTGTTTTCTGCCATGCAGTATGTGTAGATTTTGGTTGAATATCTAAATGTATGAGAATTCCCATCCAAGGCCTCTCGCACTCTACAATGTCCTCTCTCAAAAACCCAAGTCTGAACTTTTCCACGCAGGGTGAAAGAGACGAGTCTTCCTTTTTTAATTACCAAAGGTGATTAATCAAGGTAAAGGTCTGAAGGTATTGCTGGGTTTATCTCTGGGAAAGCAGAGTCTCATTACCAATCAAAAGAGACGACTTTCATTAAAATCACATGGGTGGGTGAAGCCATCAGCAGGATCCCGGGCGGCGCTGTTCAGTCCTGCTCCGGCTTTGATTAGCTCTGTTTTATGTTATCCGCCATTGGCAGCTGTTCCAGCTAAAATCCCTCCTCCTCCCCCAGAAGTGCTGGGAGTCACGGCGGCCAATTAGTGTGGCGCAGAGCTTCCAGGCCCGTGGCTGAGCAGTGTCCCCCCAGAGCCTGCTCTCTTCAACGGGCACATAACCACCCAGGAAGAGGTGATAGCAGAGCTGCCAGTATAGCCCCCCACCTCCTGCCAGCGAAGGGCTGTAGAACTGTCGTGCAGATCTGCTGGCGATTTTACCGAGGGTTTAGCAGACAAGCGGGCCTGTTCTAGACTCCTGAGCGGAGGTGTTTATCCGCGGGACAGGCCGGACAGACACGGCGTGGGATCCGCAGGCCGCCGGTTCGAAAGGGCGGTGAAAGGCGGCGCCGCTCGGGTTTGGGCGTGGCGAGAACCTTTTCCGCCGAGGACACTGGGAAAGGCGATAAAGTGGAAGTTGGCACACGTACGGGTCATTAATTTACCCTGCTGACGCTTTTATCCAGGGTGACTCGCGTCTCCCACCCCCCCCCCATTTAAACAGTGGGGGGCCTGTCGCGGGAGCCATCGGAAGGGAAGAACCTTGCTCGGGGGTTCCACAGCTGTGCCCCATTTGGAACTGGAACCCGCAACCTCCCAATGAGTTTCAGAGGAGTCCGGAACCCTGCCCACTACTGCACACCGCGACCCCTGTGGTTACAAAAGCAGGTAGAACAACAGCTGGGGCCTGTGGGCGCTTCTGCTCCAGAGCTCTCTCTCCCCCCAGACTCTGACTCTGCCGCTATCCCAGCGGCAGCCCTCGAGTCTCCAAAGCCACACCTGACGCCTCTGCAGCGCAGAGTGGTAATCGTGCGCCGTGCGCGTTAGATCTACGACGCGGTGCGCTTTGTGGGTCATCCTGTGCGGACCTCCTCTCCAGGCCGAAATCAGAAGTTGATCTTCCGTGGATGTGACACTAGATAATCTTGCTGGCGTTCCAGGACTATCCGTTCAGAGTCTCTGTATGAAAACCGACTCGAGCTCCGATGCTAAATTAAAACCAGCTTGGCGTTGACATGATATTCCTTTTTTTAAATGTGTTTCTTTCTTCTTCTTCTTGTTGTTGATGAAAGGCAATGCATGTAAGTTCTGCAAGTAGCTTGAGGTGCTCCAGAAAAAAAAAAAGCACTGAGAGGCAGGGACAAAGTTATTTATCTCTGTTCATTTTGTTCAGTCACATGTCTGCACGTGCTGGAAAGCTGAGCAGTCTTTTCTTTTCCGGGCTTTTTCCAATGCATCCCGCCAGTGCCGCTTGCCGAAGTCCCGCGTCTTTTCCCAGCTTCTTCCAGCTGGGAGCCCCAGCGGCCGAGCCCATCTCGGGCCGTGGAAACCCCTGCAGGCCGTGGCCCTCCCCATGACGGCGACGCCTCTCGCTGAGGGAGAGAGCGGTCCAGCTCTTTGGAAAATGCACGTTGGATCCGGGGATATTGTCGGAAGCCCGCTGGTGGCCGAACACTGCACACTGTTCAGCGTGTCGCCAGGCGTGCCATGTGCCTGGTCTACCCCTGAGCCATCACCCCCTCCATCACCTCGCCCCTGGTTCCTACCGGTCCTTGTTATGGCCGAGCTCTCCTTGATCCCTTAATTGAACTAACGATTTTCTTAATGACACCTTCTGCGTCGATCTCTCAGCGGCTGAAGGCAGGCAGGTTTCCCATGCCCCGCGCGGTCGTATAGTTCAGGGGGAATGGCCAGCGGATTAAGGGCTGAAAACAATCTTGAGGGGGTGAACTAAGTGGGCTGTGCTTCAATTATGGAGTCGATTAAGTCCTTGAGAGCTCAGCTGAAACGAACACTTGCAGGCGCTGGGGTCAGGGGGGCGCGCGATTGGGTTTGCTTCCTAGAGCAAAGAGCCCGAGTGCAGCAGTTCCCTATTCTTAAGGGACCTCAGGCCTGACGTGAGACTCGTGTCATTCTGTTACTGAAGCAATGAAGCCTGAATGGTCTGCACCGGGTATTGTCTCTTCCTGATCCCTGCACACAAATGAGAAACGACAGCACTGGGGATGGCCCTTTCTCTCAGGTGCAGAGAAGCGGCCCGCTACTCTGACCTTCTGACCTTGCCTGGAACATCTGCTGGCCAATCAGGGTGCCGCCGTTCTACCAATCCCCTTTGTAAAGAGAGCTCCCCAACCAGCTGTGTGCAGAAGGGACCCCTGTCACTCCTAAGGTTCCTGTGGGCCAGCAGGCTGTTTAGAGGAATGGTCTGGGTTCTGGACTGGTAACTGGAAGGTCTTGTGTTTAAAATCCCGGCTGGGTCAATGCTCCTTAGCAATCTATCTTTAGATAAAAATCAGACAGATTAGTAGTTAATATAATATAGAGTATGACATGTGGCGAGCTGGGATCGTTGTGTTTTGGAGTAATGTAATTAGTGGAGTGCCACAGGGGTCTGTACTAGGACCACTGCTGTTTCTAATTTATATTAATGATCTACATTATGGTATGGTTAGCAGACTAGTCGGGTTTGCAGAAGCTACCAAATGAAAAGGATTAACAAATTACAAGCAACACACGTAATTCACAGCTTTAGATCAAATTCAAGAGTGGGCAAACACCTGGCAGATGATGTTTAATATAGACAAGTGTGGGGTTTTACAGGCAGGCAGCAAAATCATAAACTATAAATACAAAGTGGGAAATGGCTGAGCTTGAAGAAACTGCTTATGAAAAAAGACTTAGGAGTTTATGTGAACACATCATTTACATCTTCTAAACACTTTGGGGAAGCAGTAAAAGAGATGAAGTGTTAGGACATGTACTGTAGTGAAATGTTATGATAAAACTGTATAAGGCACTAGTAAGGCCTCATTTAGAATATGACGTATAATTTTGGTCACCATGTTATAGAAAAGATATTGCCAGTCTGGAATCCATCCAGAGAAGAGCAAATAGAGCAATTCCAGGGCTGAAGGGACTGAACAGAGAAAATTAGGAGGGGACCCGAATCAAGTATTCAAAACCCTCAAAGACCTCGATAAACCCACTCCTGTGGACTTCAGAATCAACAGTGAAACAAAACAGGGACACGAGTGTTAAGGAAGTAAGAAGTTCTAAACTTCACAAAGGGTTGTGGGTATATGAAACAAGCAACCCAGGCTTGCTGTTGAAGGTATCCTTCAAGAAATGGCTGGACAAGATCAGTTGGATCAATTAGCTGGTAACTACCAATCAAGCTAATTAATCAGTAACAATATGGGCTAAATGGTCTCGTCTCGTTTGTTCCACCGACACCTGACGGACAGAGCTGCGTCCACCACTTTTCTGGTTTTGTTTTAAAGCAGAGGACGCGTCAGTGACCTGTGCATTTGTTTTACGTCAATGGTGTGATTCATGTGGTCTGTGCTAATGGTTCAAGCTGGGGACAGTACAGTATGCAAACGATATACTATTTCCTCCTGCGCGTCACAGACAGCTAACCAACTGTGAGGAGCCCCATCTCGTCGAGTTACACAGTAATTTGTGACAGCAGGGCTCTTGCATGACTGAAGATCACATGACGGTGTGTAGGCTCTGAACAGGCGTGCATGTGCTGAAGTATGAAGGAATGCTTCCTTTAATTGGATCTACAGTACATCTACTTACAGACTTCTGGCTCCAGCCCGTGAGTCTGACTCTTCTAATTGACTTTGGGATCCATCTGCTTGTAGATAAGATGGCAACGACAAACTGGGAACAATCTTCCAAGTGGGGCCACACTCCCTGGTCAGAGGGCTGACTCCCTCCCTGGCTCGATGGCAGTGGGTGTCATCGCGCTTCTAGTCCTCCAGGAGAACCATGATGCTCAATACCAACTTGACACCGACGAAAACTTTTCGAAAAACTCCTAAACTTTTTTGAAAAAGAAGGGAGCTGACCGCTTGAAATATGCCGCCTCTGCCCGATTTTTCCTCTTGGTGTGAACTTGCTCGCTCTGTGCGCTGACTGTGTTTTGCCAGGGTCTCTTTACCCCAGCGTCTTCATTCTGGATTTGCTGTCATAAGGGTGATGTAAGGGTGATGAATGGTGATGGTAAAGTGATGTCAGGGTGACCTTAGGGCAATGGTAGGGCATTTGTAGGTGATGGCAGGATGCAAAGTTTGCTGAAGGCTTACGGCGATGAATGAGGCCCATGTCATGGGGCATCTGTGCAGTGGGTGGCACGGGTAGGATTTCCAGACCCATTTCAATGTCGGGTTACATGGGGGGGGGGGGCTTGAGGTGAAGTGCTTCACCTCATGGCAATAGTGGTTTTATTCTCAGAGCTGCGCTGCCACCCTGCAGGTCCAGACTGCTTGCGTGGACAGGAGGAGAGCCAGCGCCTCACCTGCAGAGCCCTGGCAGCAGGCCGGCCCCTGGGACTAGTCTACGGGCTAGAGGTTTTGTCCTCTGTCTTGTCAACAATAGTTTAGACAACAGAAAGAGTCCCAGGGATCATCCAAGCTTCTGTTTCGGAAGCTGGGCAACACTCTGGAGTCCTGGGTTCCGATCGGGATCTCCTGTGAAACAACAGAGTGTTTGGATCATTCCGGGTGGGAATCCAGCTCGGATTTTCTGGATGGCTGCATGCAGACACGTAAGCCAAGAAGACGTTCCATTGGATTGGTAGATTCCTTTCTCTATTCCATAAAAATGCATAAACAAAATAGTCTGCCTGCTGTTGCATTACGAGCCTCGGAGTTGAAAAGACAGAGAGGCGAGCTGTTAGCATCACGGGGTCTTTATGAATCCCCCCATTGTGTGGTGCGCATTCGAGTGGTGTGACTCAAGTCGTAGTGTCTGAGAGGCAGCCAGACAGAGCCCATATTGGGCTGGCTACTCCTTTAATTAACCCTCTAATGCCTGCAGCAGAAGTCCCATAGATCCACACAACCCCTCCCTTATTGGGTCTCCTGCTTACTGCCCTACAAAGCTCACTGGTGATGATCAAGGCACAAAGCGTGCTGGTGCTGGACCTCTGTGAGCAGCAGGGGCACCTTAATCAGGATGTGACCTGTATTCCACCAGGAGCTGAAATAGTCACAGCCCCTTCCCATCCTGTTTTTATGGGATTGAATTGCGCGTTGTGCCAGTTCTTTCCATTTTCCATCAGACAGAACTGGGGATGGCTCCGGCTGGGAGAAGGGGAGGGGAAAAGTCCCATCTTTTGCTCCTGGGGGTAACCACGCGTTCCCTTCCGCAGAGAGGCGTATTCTTTCGTCCCGGGGTCTTGATCCTTTGGACAACGGGTGTAGGAGCCCAGAAAGCACCAGAAAGGACTCAGCCCAACACATCAGCTGTGGCAGTAACTGGGCTGTGAGCTGTGTATCAGTCTGTGCAAGTGAACTCAATGAACTCTGGAAGCTGTTATGTATTAAGTGAAAATCCATCCATCCAGTATAGGAGTACAGGGTCTCAGGAGAGCCGGAGCCTGTCTTGGCAAGGCAGAATACGCCCTGGACAGGCCAGTCCATCGCAGGGCACACATAGGCGCAGGCATGCACACACTCACACCAGGGCCAGTTTTCCCAGGAGCCAATTAACCCCACGAAGGAGCCAGTTTCCTGCAGGGGGAGGAAACCGGTGCACCCAGAGGAAGTCCATGTGAACACAGGGAGAACATGCAAACTCCACGCAGACAGCAGCCCCAGTCTGGAATCGAACCCGGGGCCCCAGTGCTGCGAGACAGCAGTGCTAGCCATGTGCCACCATGCCACCCTTAAAATACTTATTTGATATGATGTTGCTGTGGCACAGTTGAAAGCATAGGAAGCAAAATCAAGGGTATAGATTTGTGTAAAATGGGAGAGGCGGTGCCTGTGGTGCTATCATGCATACAGTGTTAATAGCAGCAATTCTGTAGGCAGTATCAGAAATAAAAGTCCCAGCCTGCTTTCCTGTGGCGTAGTGGTAATAGCTGTGTTTACCAGGCCGGGGGAGTTGCAGGTTCAAATCCTGAGTGGGGCACAGTGCTGTAACCCTAGAGACAGACTCTTTCCCCTTACTGCCCCAGCAAAGCCGTATCTATAAACTGTCTGCGCTGGCACCAACATTTCTGTGTGGGGAAAAAACAGTTTTTGCAACCTCTGCAAATGTCTGTGAATAAATTAAAAATATGAATACTGTAATAATGGATATCCACTGACTCAGGTGCATCGCTGCATATTCAGTTGCTTAGAGAAGTTACAGCTATTTGACCACTTGAAAGCTCTTGATACTTAATTATCAAGATTACAGAGCATTGTGTCAGATTTAAAGGAAAACTCTCTGCACTATTGCTGTTTAACACCTGAAACTGATTTTGTTTCTTATCCACCCAACAGCTTACAACCACCCTCATCTTAAATGTTGTGTAATATTGTTTACTTCTAGTTTTGTGTGAAGGAAATTAAAGTGTTTAGTGTTCATAATGAGCCGCACGGCCTCTCTGCCACGTGGTTTTGAAAGCTTGAGGGGAAATGTAAGTTACTGAAATGAATTTTTTGAGTGCCGGGTTGACTTTCATCCTGTCATTTTCACTCGTCGGTAAGAATGTGTGCTTGAATTATTTTCATGTCTTTCTCCTATATTGTTTATTTCTTTGTCCAGTATTATTCTTTCATGGTTTCTGTTCGCAATCTGCTGGTCAGCGTGTCTCAGCGATGGAAAGCGACCTTAAACAAATTGGGGTCGGATTTTAATAATAATAATAATAATAATAATAATAATAATAATAATAATAATCTTTATTTGATATAGCGCCTTTAAAGGTGGCTTCTCAAAGAGCTTTACAGGATGACAACAACAATAAATAAGAAGAATACACAAGATAAAACACAATAACAATATACAGACCGTGGATGGTGGTACTAAGAAAAGCAGAGGGGTGAAGAATGGAACCAGTTCAGTAAAGGCTTTTCTGAAGAAGAGGGTTTTGAGTCTGGATTTGAAGGAGTTTAGAGAAGGTGACTCTTGGGGAGAGAGTTCCAGAGCTTGGGGGCATAACAGGAGAAGGCCCTGTCACCCATCGAATGTAGACGGGCTTGGGGGACAGACAGGAGAGCAGAATTAAAAGAGTGAAGGTTGCGAGGTGGGGAGCAGGGCGATAATAGTTCAGACAGGTACTGAGGTGCTAAGCCATGCAGAGCCTTGTAGGTGAGCATGAGGAGTTTAAAATAATTCGTTTTTTCTGATGCTTTGTAGTAATGATCTGTGAGGGGAGGGAAGTGATTGAGGTCCATGGCCCAGGGTTCGACCCTGGGTCCTGTCCCTGGCACACTGAGCTCAGATCAGGTTGGCTTTGGGGCTCTGTGTCAACCTTCAGACCAGCAATAACTTCAGGACTGCTGTCATCAAGAGCACCAAGAATCTTATCAATTCGTAGTTAATTGATCGGAGGATATCAACTAGTCTTTTCTCGAAGGAAGCCTTCGCCAACAGGCCTTGGTAGCTTCTTCCAAACTCCCACAATCCTTTGTGTAAACGAGGGCCACCTGCTCTCAGTCTGAAATAATCTTCCTCGTGTCTTCGCTTCGCTAGGAGATTCCTAGTTCATGTCCCAGCTGTGCCGCGGGACTCGCAGTATTGTAAACGGCCCTGATGCGCCAGCTGCCAGCGTTCAGTCCCTGGCGCTTTGTGCGTCACTTTGGAAACCCTTGAAACACGTCTGAACTGATAACGTTGATAATGAGCCAGTCGGAGACGGAGGTGATGGCGTCAGAGATGAGATGAGAATGAATGAACGCCAAGGACGTGCAGCTCTGTGGTTCAGGCCAGCTATAATGCAGTGAGTTGGGGGGGTGTTGACCTGGTCCCGCTGGCTGAAGGCCCACATTGGAAACAGGATTAACGTCAGCTGGATGCCGAAGGAGGGAGATTCCAGATCACAGTCCGCAGCCTGCTGACCGGTCGGGCTGAGCTCCTTCCTCACTGCGTGCGGGTGATGGCGGGCAGGGGGTGGGAACTCGCACTGTGCCTCTGCCTGGCACACAGCGCAACTTCAACCCTTCCAACACATTCGGCAAGTTCCAGCAGAACGGTTTTGTGACAGGTTCTTCCAGAGAAATGTATCATACTTCAGTGGCTCATGTTCTAAAATTAGCCCCATTGTTTAGTCCAGTGTGTTTCCTGTGCTCTGGTTACACGGCTGTGAAAGGACGAGATCGTTGGGATTATTCCAGTCCAGTACAGGACCCCCCCAGCCAGCAGGATGGCTCGCTCGTATCCAGGCTCCCGAACCAAGGCAGACCCTCTGTGTCACTGCGTGTAGCTGTGTGTGTACTGGGTTACTGTGTGGAACTGTATAGTGTAACTGTGTGCACAGGGTTACTGTCTGTAACTGTATAGTGTAACTGTGTGTACAGGGTTACTGTGTGGAACTGTATAGTGTAACTGTGTGTACAGGGTTACTGTGTGGAACTGCATAGTGTAACTGTGTGTACAGGGTTACTGTGTGTAACTGCATAGTGTAACTGTGTGCACAGGGTTACTCTGTGTAACAGTGTTGTGCACAGGGTTACTGTGCCTAATAGAGTGTAGAGGGTTGCTGTGTGTAACAGTGTGTGTAGTGTTACAGTGTCTAATAGAGTGTACAGGGTTACTGTGTGTAACAGTGTGTTGATCTCTATGGAAGCGTGCCGTGGGGAGAGGTGGACATAGTGCAGTCGAGTAGACAGTAGTGCAGTTGCCTCTGCTGTGTCGGTTCTGGGGCCGAGCCAGGCGGAGGGCTGTGGGTGACAGGGTGTGAGCCGGGCCGAGGCTGCTCTGGAGGCAGGTCCTGCGCAGTGTCATTGGAAGAGCGTGTGGGACCAGCAGGCTGCTCGCAGCTGCCTGCGCAGGAGGGGCTGGTCGGCCCCCTCTCCCCCCCGGCTCCAGCTGTGTCCTTCTCCTACCCTGAGAAGGAGCAGGCCCTGCTGTTTCCTGCCGCACTGAGCAGACCTTGCTTGGGGCCAGACGACTCATTCCTAATTTGAAATCCTCCTCCCAGCCCCAGTGTTTTCGGTAACTCTGTATGCAGCCTACAGACTTTTACAGCTGGAGAGGCTCCAGTTTCAACTCCTGTGGCAGGAAATGCTTTTGCAGTCAGAGTCTGTGTCTCTCACGCAGAGTCTGTGTGTGTCTCTGCCTCACTGCCTCACTGATGTCTGTTTGTCTCTGACTCACTGCCTCATTGCTTGTGTATGTTTTGTGTTACAGTGTGTAACAGTGTGTGTGCAGGGTTATGGTGTGTAACTGTGTCTACAGAGTTACTATGTGTAACAGTGTGTGTACAGGGTTACGGTGTGTAACAGTGTGTGTATAGTGTTATGGTGTGTAACAGTGTTGTGCACAGGGTTACAGTGTGTAACAGTGTTGTGCACAGGGTTACAGTGTGTAACAGTGTTGTGCACAGGGTTACAGTGTGTAACAGTGTTGTGCACAGGGTTACAGTGTGTATCAGTGTGTAGATGTGTGTTGATGTTTATGCAAGTGTGCCTTGGGGAAGGGGGCTCTGTACATACTCAGATGAGAAGTAGTGAGGTTTCTGTTTCAGTTCACGTTCTAGGCTCCGCTAGCTCCAGGTGGACAGCCTGTGGTCAAGCCAGGGTCAGTCCTCTGCTTTCTGTCTCCGCTGAACTCGAGACACCCCGTGTGCCATCTGAGTGCTGTGCCCCTATACAGTGTGACAGTGGTGCAGCGGGGCTGATCACCCGTTTGTCCCACAGGTAAAACCGAGCTCCTTGTTTTACAGTGGATGCAAGAGGAGTGAAAAAGCCCTTGATTGAAACCACCCAGTATTGTTACAAGGCTCTGTGTGAGGAGGGAGTGTCTCCTGTGTGTGCAGCGCTTCCTCTCCGTGTGAGAGCTCTCCGCCTGTCTACTGCACCCACTCTTCTGCCTGCTGTCTTTCTTTCTTGGCGCTTCTCTTTCTTGCTTCCTCCTTTCTTTTTCCACCCCCATCTCTGTCTCGGTGTTGCCTCCCTCACACCCCCATCGCTCTGTCCCTCTGCCTCTCTCTCTCTGCCTCCCCGAGGCTGTGCAGGAACGTGCGGAGCTGGAGGAGGTGGCAGCAGGAGTGGCCCAGCTGGTTGCTCCTGTCAGGGCTGAGCCCAGATCCTCTCGTTAACCTCCCGCCCCGGCTTTCCTTCCTCCTGCAGCTCGGGGGCTCCTGCTGGCCGCCTTCTCCCACTCTTCTCCCGTAGCTCTTCTCCCGCTCTTCTCCCGTAGCTCTTCTCCCGCTCTTCTCCCGCTCTTCTCCCGTAGCTCTTCTCCCGCTTGTTACCCGCTTGCCGACGCGGGGCGACAGTGACACTCGTACAGACGTGACCCCTGATTACAACGCTACTGTTGGGAAGGACTCATTAGGTTTAATATATAAATATATTTGAATTTGATTTATGCAGTCCTGGCAGTGATCGCCTCTGTCTCCAGTTTTTGCGTCTTTTGTTTGGGGCGTGATCGTGCACGTGCGGCACCCCCCCCATTTTTTTAACTTAAGCAACTGCCTTTTTTCTTGACCCTCGACCCTTGACCTTCAACGCCCGGGTTCATCGGTGGAGAGCAGTGGCCGCCTGCGCTGCACTGCGCTGCGCGGGGCTCGGGGGGGGCCTCACGGCCGCCGGAGGACCCCAGTGACCCCATGCGGAGCGACCGCTGGGTTGCTGGTGGCGCCGCCGTGGTCTCCCGGCCCTAGCGCTGGCGGGCACGAGGGGGGGGGTCTCCCCGATCCCTCCCGGGGGCGCCCCTTTCAGTTTCGCCTCGGCTCTGGCGCGAGGGACCCTTTGCTGGTGTCGGCACAAGCCCTGCTGGGGGTCCGGTCTTACACTCACGATGCTCACATCCAGTCTGATCTGGACAGGAAGTGACCTGGCGAACAGTCCCACCGTTCCTAGCCCCGTGCTGTCGGCACCCTCTCCTGCTCCCTGATTTGGGGCGTGCGTGGTGGTAAAGTCATGCAGATTTCTGCCTCGGCAGCGCCGGGTCCTGTATTTCTGATGAGAGAGAGAGATCCGTGCTTTCTTTCACCCTCTTTTTTTTTTTTTTTAAGGCTTCACTTTAATATGTATGCAAATGCAGAGTCTTCCATCCCTTAATTGCCTGGTTTCCAGCAGTCAGCCGGTGTGAAGAGTGTTTGTGTTTACGGGGGGCTCTGTCCCTGCCAGTAACTCGCAGCAGACCCGCGCGCGCCCCCTCCCAGCGCCGTGCGGGAGAGGGGCTGGGTGGGGACTGGAATTTGGGGAGCCGAGATAGGCACAGACGACTGGAGCTGAAAATCGCTTGCGCGCCATCGGGGAGATGCGCGTCCCGCGAGCCATCCTGAGCTGTCTCTCCGCACGCTCCCTTCCACTCTCTCCTTCCTGCCTTTGTCTTACTTGCTTCCAACAGGAACGCGTCTCAGCCTCTCGCCTCAAAGGAGGAAGATGAATGTGGCACGCTCTGACAACGTGGTAGATCGCGCATGAGGGGGAATCGAAGTTCCTAACAGTACCTTTGAAATACGGTACAGGTGCCATCGATGTATGTAGTAATAATTCATCACATTCATGTGGCTCTTCTCATCCCGAAGGATCCCAGAGTGCTTTGCACACGGGGGGGGACCCACTTCACCCCACCTGGGTGACACACGGCAGCCCCCCTGACCGACCGGGGGGAGAAACTGCTGCAGCCAGCAGGGGAACCCCGGTTTAATGTCTCATCTGAAGGCCGGCACTTCCTATGGCACAGTGTCTACAGTTGCCATACTGGGGCGCAGGCTTAGAAAGTCTGGCCTGGGGGGGGGAAGAGCGCCCCCTACTGGTCCACCAGCACCACTTACAGCATCAGCTTGGTTTCGTTAGAGATCAGCCATTCTAGTGCTGACCAAGCCCAGCCCTGTTTAGCTTCTCTCCTTGTTCTGCATCTAGTATATTTCTTCTATGGTGCCTTAATATTCTCTTATATGTTTAGGGTATTTTTTAAAGGAACACAAAGTGTTCAAGGTGTATGTTTGCGTACGGTACCTGTGCAGTAGAATACAATTCTGTCAATAACAGGCTGAATCTGAGCAGAGCTGTCAATCCCTGGTTATGACCGAACACTACCGTCTCCAAAGCAGTCTGCTGCCCTGTCAAACACGGCAAGCCCATCCCACCAGGTATCCGCTGCAGTCTGGTCTTCCGCCTGTGTGATCAAGCACTTGTGTTGCTTCACCCTGTGTGTTTGTACAGTACGTTGCATTGTTTCTCTTTTTACACTCGGGGTCTGTGGTTGATCGCTGCTCTGAAGTTCATTTCGCTGTGAAATCCACTTTGCTGGCACTCTGGGGCACTGTTGTGACTTGTCTGCGGTTTGCCACACTCACTGGCCTGGGGCCCTGCTGCATGTGTCCTGTGCAGTCCGGGCACTGGTCTCTGGTGGCTCTGCTTTCATTGTACACCCTCTCCCTCGCCGTGAATTCGGAGACCTTGGGAGATTCCCGACTTCTCCAGGGATGCAAATTATGGGCCTGCCCCCTGACTTAAACCAGAGCCTTGAGTAGCGTGTCTCTAAGCCCAGCGTGACCTGGAGCTGGCGGGAGTTTCTGAAGAGCTGGTGGCGAAGGGATCACGCATGGAGCGGTCTGTACTGCGCTGTATTGCAGCCGAGCCGCCTCTGGTGAGGGTAGCGGAGCTCTGGGATGGGAATCTGGCAGAGTCTTGCTGGAGCACATTCAACAGGGGAGGGGGTCCCTCAATCTAGCCTCAGGCTTCTGGTCACACAGACCCAAGCTCTTCTACACCTAGAGATGGAATGAAGCCTCACTGTGTCCTGAACCCTTTGACGGTGGCAGTAGGCGAGTCTGTGGAGAGGAGATACCTGCTTGCCCACAGGCAGGGAGATCTGGGTCAACAGCGTGAAGACTAAACCACTGGACACAGCTCTCTGGCACAGGCTCTCCTCACATTCATTCATGACAATCTTTACTGTCATTTTTTTTTTGCACGTCTCTGCCACTGCCTTGAGGAAAGACCACAAATAATCTGAAACCCTGAATGCACAACTTCAGATGCTGGTCATTGAACTAGTGCCTGAACGACCTGTTGTTTTTTTTTTAAGTGCGTGATCTGAAATGCAAAATCCATAACGAAGGTGTGTGCGGAGTCGCTCAAAGTACAGGGTGCGAGGGGCACTGGGCATGATATGAAACCGAACGTAAGCAAGCAGGTGAGGCTGAAACAAGACCAGGCATGGAAGAGCCAATCGCAGCTGTTTCCAGACCTGTTACCTGTGCAGCTACACCACAGAGAGGGTTAACGGTCTTGTGGGTTTTGCAGCTTCCCAGCTAATTTAATTCCTGCAAATGTCCTGTTCCAACAGCACAGCTCTTTCTCAGCAGAACATATCCAGACATTGGCCTTTCTGTTCCCTTTTTTTTTCCCCTCCTTATTGAACAAAATTCCTTTCGAGTTCTCTCAGCTTACCCCTCATGCCAGAGGAGCGCGGCTGAATCTCCCTCTCCTTGGGCTCGGGCGCCTGATCAGTAGACAGAGCAGAGTTTCATACAGTGTAACATTGTCTGACTGTCGTCAAGCAAAGCATATCCGTCCATCCTCCCACCCACTGTCTCGCTGCTTCATCCAGCACAGGGCCCTGAGGGAGCCGGAGCCTATCCCAGCAAGCAACGGGGCGCAGGGCAGGGTACGCCCTGGACGGGACGCCAGTCCATCCCAGTCAAACAAAGTGTAGCAGAATGGAAACCAGTAAGGTAAATAGAAATCACTCATTACTTAGTCTTCATATAAGCTATTCTGTTACTTCCAATGGTAAAATAACATTTTTTAAGGCTCCCAGAACACAAGTTATATAAGCTTTCAGTCTCTTTGTCTGTGCCTAAGCCACGTCCACAACTAATATAACCCAGAAAAAAATCAAAGCGTTAATTGTAGGCACCAGGAGGAGCTGTATATTAGCAGCTACCGTATGACAGAATGGTGGGAGTCGCTCTTTAACAGAACGGCGATCCAGTAAGCGGCACAGAAAGGTGGGCAGCGCTATGAATCGCCGAGCACAGATGAAGTGCCGGTGCCGGTGCCGGGTGGGCGGGCGGGGCAGGTGCGTTCGATGGCCGGGAGGCGGGACAGAAGAAGGGTTCGGTTCTGGTGATAGCTGGCACAGTGTTATGGCACAGTGCGGCTCTGCAGAGTCGGGACGGGGCAGGCCCGGCCTCTGACTGGTACTCCCCGTCCTGCGCCCCGCACCCCCAGATGTCCAGGCGATGGACCAGCCGCCCAGTGTGGGAGTGTGTCCTCCCAGCTGGCGGCCCCAGCGGGCCGGGCCCGTTCAGGCTGACCCTCCTCTTCGTGTCTGGAAACGCAGGCGGCTGTGTACTGCCTCTCAACGCTGATGTGTGTAGGAAGACACGACACACACGTGACCCTGCACGCGTTGCAATCGAACCATTTCCCTTCCCTGAGTTTCTTACGTCTTCCTGCCTGCGTCACTCCCTCACGACAACCGTGCTTCGCTGGGGTGGGGCTGGGAAGTGCCTTAACAACACCAGCACATAAGACAGGGTCCTGACCCGGCTGGGGCTCCAATCCCTGGGCCCCTTCCCAGATCACCCTCCCTCCGTCAGGTCCGGTCAAGGCCTGTGACCCCCCCAGGGGTGGACACGGACGCTGCAGGTCTTCACAGTGGCCCTGCCCACCCCTCTGCGGCTCTTCTCCCATCCTCCTCGGGGTGACCAGGGGGAGAGAGAGCCTGGAGTCGGGTGCTAGTTTATGAAAAGGTGTGTTATAAAGGCTGCTGCTGGAAGAGGTGTTAGTGGAGCCAGCAGGGGGCGCTCACCCTGTGGTCCATGTGGGTCCTAATGCCCCAGTATAGTGACGGGGACACTATACTGTAAACAGGCGCCGTCCTTCGGATGAGACGTAAAACCGAGGTCCTGACTCTCTGTGGTCATTAAAAATCCCAGGGCGCTTCTCAAAAAGAGTAGGGGTGTAACCCCGGTGTCCTGGCCAAATTTCCCATTGGTCCTTACCAATCATGGCCTCCTAATAATCCCCATCTATAAATTGGCTCCATCACTCTGCTCTCCTCCCCACTGAGAGCTGGTGTGTGGGGAGCGTTCTGGCGCACTATGGCTGCCGTCGCATCATCCAGGTGGGGCTGCACACTGGTGGTGGTGGAGGGGATCCCCATTACCTGTAAAGCGCTTTGAGTTGAGTGTCCAGAAAAGTGCTATATAAGTGTAAGCAATTATTATTATTATAATTAAGGCCGTTCGTGTTTTTTTCCCAGAAAGGGCAGTTAAGCCTGAAATGTCCTATCATGGCCGGGCACCCAGGTGTGGTACAGTCAAGTGAAAGCGTGTAGTTGTCCCTCGCAGGTCAGAGACCGCGCTGGGATTCGTGTGGGCCGCTGTGCCAGGGCAGTTGAGAACAAGCCCAGCTGTCACTGCGCAGACGCGCTGCTACGTGTTTGAACGTGAAGCCAGTCGTGTTAAGGAAAGACTAGCGCCCTGATTAGTTGTGTTGTTGTTGTTTTTTATTATTGCGTATTAACATAGGGTGAATTCTCAAAGAATCACTTTAATTCTGTTTCCGAAAATGTCGATTGCATCGCGGGGGGGGGGGGGGGGAGCCCTTCACTTTTACCGGAGAGTCGGAATTGCTCGACGCTCCCTTAAACGGACCAAGCTCAGCAGTGAACTCAGGGTTTCAAGTTTTTCACACGACAGCAGAAAGCTGTTTTTTTTTTTAAAAAAACAATACAAAAACAAAACAAAAGCTGACATAATAGTCGTGAAATATAGATAGAAAGATAATTCATGATCATATACGGGACGGTTACGCGCAGTTGCAGAAACATCACCGAGGCGCTGTGATCCGGACTTGAAAAAGCGTCTGTTTACAGCACAGGCGGAAGTCGAGCCCCGCAGATCGAGACGCCTCGACAAGTCGGGGAGCTGCCAAAGACCAGGCGCAACTGTTGAAGCTGTCCGGAGGAGAGCGGCTGGCGCTCCTCTCGCACGCACGGGCAGGCAAAAACGTGTGAAATTAGGCAGGGGCCCCGCCGCGCCGCGCTGGGGGCTGGACAGCAGGGGGACGTGCGTCACCGCTTGGCCCTGGGTTCGAGCCTGAGGAGTAGGAGTAGCCGTAGCCGTAGCCGTCAGCCCAGCGGCCTGCATGTCGGCTCTTCCTGCTTCTCGTCTTTGGGAAAAGCAGGGGGGGCTCGGGGAAACGACTGCACAGTCTGTCTTGTGCCGGAGTTTAGGAAGGCGCATTTTATGAAGCGACGCCGCTTCTGCTAGCGGGGTTAGGAGACTGCCGCCGTTCCGGCCAAGCTTGGCTTTCATTTTTTAAGTTTCTCTCCCTCTCCTTTTCCTTCTCTCCTCTCCTCCTGTGTCGTCTTTTTTTTTTTTGCTTTTGCTTTTTGCCATCTCTCTCTCTCTCTCTCCCTCTCTCCCACTCGCAATCTCTTCAGCACGCACACACACACACACGAACGCAAAAAAAAAAAAACCCGGCTGCCAACCGATTCCGGGAACGAAAAAGCCGAGGGAACATCCACAACAGAGGAGGGAAAGGGGAGGGGGGGAAAATCCATGAAAAACCTCTCAAGGGTAGAGGTTGTTTCCTGGGCAACGCGTCGCGGATTGGCTGCGCCGCGGAAAGAGCTTTCAGGCCCGTGTACGCGCGAGGTGATTAATGGGCCATTGATGGGAGCCGAGCCGCCCGTCTGCTCGGGCCGGCTGGACACTGGGCCGGCTGGACACTGGAAGCGATTTCGAGAACACGCTCATGTCGAGGCGAGCCGCGGTGCTAAGGAAGAGGGTGTTTTTTTTTCTTTCTCTCTTTTAAAAAATAAATAAATCGAGCACGGGTTTCAATGAGACGACCCCCCCACCCCCCACTTTTAGCACACACCGTAATGAAGCCCTGACCCTCCCTACCCTTAAATCTAAACACACGCTCCTTATTCTTTTAGCACCAGCAGGGGAAAAACAAACAAACGCATGTTTCGTTCGGGCCGGAAATGCGCGTCTTTTATCTTTTTTTTTCTTCTTCTACAATGTCCAACGCTCATTTGGAGAAGTCGCCCACCGTGCTTCTCAGACCGGGACCTGTCGTCTGGTTTGGGACCGCGGTGCAGGCGTTGGCCGAGACGCACAGCTGCGTCAGCACGCGTAGGCTGCAAAGGAACAAGTTAAAGGTTTATTCCCTATTGAGGACAGAAGAGAGAAAACGCAACGTTTCGGCTGTGGAGCCTTCTCCCGGTGTGAGCAGCTACACAGCTGTAACGTGTTTCCTTTCCTGTCTTTTCAGCAGGGAATAAACCTTCAACTTGTTCCTTTCCCTCCGGAGTATTCAAACGTCTGCGGGGGCAGCCGGCGTCTTGCTGCCAAACCCCCCGATCTGCTGCAGGTGTTCCTGGGCGCTGGCTGCCTGTGTGGGTCTGTAGGAGGGGGTGGGTAACCCCGTTGGCCTGCTAGCGCTGACATTCACCCTCACCGCTGGGGGGGGGGGGCAGTCCGTGAGGCACTGAGGGGAGGTGCAAATAGAAACAGCCTGACCTCCTCGAACCCGCTGGCTCAGGATCTGCACCTCTGGCTGGGAGGTTGCCGGTTCAAATCCCGCAGCCGGCGGAGGAATCCTACTCTGTTAACTTCCTTCACCCCAACTGCTCCAGGGGCGCTGTACAATGGCAGACCCTGCGCTCTGACCCCCAGCTTCTCCCCCTGTCTGTGTGTCTCATGGAGAGCAAGCTGGGGTCTGCGAAAAGACACATTCCTAATGCGAGAAATTGTATAGGGCCAGTAAAGTGATCTGGTCTTATACTCGCACCCCTGTCACCTCGTGCAACAGGATCGTGCATCCCTCGCCCCCTCGCCCTGTCTGTGCCCCTCCAGCAGCTCCCTGGGAGGTAAAAGTCAGAGGGTCATCTCACAGCCTGATGTCCGCAAATCCGCCTGGCTCGCTGTGCCTCAGCGAGGGGGGCTGGCAGTCCGTCTGGGTCAGACCGCTTCTTTATCACCGCGAGCCCGCGGCAGGAATTCCGGTCTCCAGCCCTGCCCCAGGCGGTGCGGAGTGGGGGCTGAAACCAGCCCCAGCTGGTGCCCAGGAACCCCAGGCCACAGACCAGGCGACCAGGCGCCGGAACGGAAACAGCGTTTTTTTTCCCTCGGTCGGGCTTGTCACCGCGGGGCGGGAGGTGAGACCGGCACGCCGAGGGGTCCTCCCTGAGCCGCTCTGTCGCTAGAAAAAAGATCGGCTAGAGGCGGAAAGCCCGAGCCGCTGCAGGTTTGGAGTTCTGCTCCGAGTCCGTAAGAAAGCAAACCCGCGGCGAGTCCGACTGGCCACAGAGGCAGCTGGGATCGGAGAGATGAATCTCCGTGCTAATGCAAGTGAGACCACTGGGGCAGAGGCACAGGTCTGACTGGAGGGACAACAGGTCACAGACCCAGGGAACTGAATCCCCACGTTAGACAGTGCTTCTCTACTGCAGCACAGCTGCGCTCGGTCCGTCTTTCAGCAGGTCAGTTATCAGGCTCAGCCTCACCTGGCTGCTCATGCTAAAGTTAATGGAAGTGATGTTCTGCAGGTATCCCAGCCCAGGGGTCCTCAGCTTCAGTATTCTGGGCCGATACAGTCCTACCTGTTTCTGCGCCTTACTGGAGCAGGTAAATGATTACTTCTGGCTCTTCAGTAAGAAGCTCCACTGGAGTGAAAAGCTGAACTCCCTATTCATGCCCCTGACGGGCTGAAGTCGTTGGGACACCCACTCAGGTCCGATCCTTCCCGCGTAGGACGGACAGGGGCTCAACTCGACCGGTCTCTGCCTGGCTTGTCTCGCTTTGTGTTTACCGTCTGGGGGCTGTAGCAGGGGTGCTCCCGCGACCACGAGGGAGGTCTGGAGATGGGAGATTGTAATTTCCCCACAGTAGGAGGAGAGGGGCAGAAACGCAGCCGGGAGCAGGGAGAGGGCTTGATGAAAGCCTTTGTTTGTCGGTTTGGTTCCTGGCAGGAGTCTGTTCTGGGCTTTCCCTGGAGCCTTGAGCAGAGGCACTGTGAGACACACAGGTGGGGCGGTGTCCCTCGCTTGGGAAAGATGTGCACATGTGAACGCATTTCCCACCTGACGCGGCGGCGGAGATGCCCGAAGGGCAGCGCGGCCATAGTGACGCGCCCGCCCGCCCTGGGACCCCCGGGTTTTTAAAAGCCGTGTAACACATGCGGGCACCTCCAGCGGGGACACGCGCGCTCCCAACTCTTTGACAGCTCGACCGGCCCCCCTCGCTGCGCGTTTATTTTTTTCACTGGGCGAACGAGAGGAAGGCAGCGACCAGCGCCGCTTAATTACCGCGCGGATGGGAGATGGAGGGGGGGGGAAACGGATTGATTGGTGCGTGCACGCAAAAGGAGAGTGGAAAAGGCCGAGCAGGCTAGCAGTTCTGGTCACTTCTTTTGTAGCTGGTGTGCGTGTGTGCGCGCGGAGACGGGGAGTATTGATCTGGTTCTGTGTCTCTGGGGGTTAGGATGAAAAGGCCGCCAAATAACGTTCTTCTCCGTGAGGAACGGACCTGACTGGCACAGGGGTAGTGGATTAAAGCCAGGGGCAGGTGTCAGGCCGCACTGACGCCTGGTTGCACAGAGCAGCACCTGCAGAATGGCACGTAGAGACAGCCTGAGCTTTCTGAAGGCTTTTCTCCTCCGGTGCTATGTTCTGCCGCTGGAATTTAGAGAAGGAAACGCGGAGACGAAGAGAGCAGTTTCAAATCTAAAGAACATCTCCTCCTCACTCCGGTTTTCCAAGTCGGTACACTGAACGCTAACGGCGGCGTCCTGCCTTCGCGTCACGAATGTGGCCCCAGGAGAGTGTGTGTACGAGTGTTGGTGTGTAGAAGTGTGTGTACGAGTGTGTGTGTGAGTGTGTGTGTACGAGTGTTAGTGTGTAGAAGTGTGTGTGTGAGTGTGTGTGCACGAGTGTTAGTGTGTAGGAGTGTGTGTGTGAGTGTGTGTGTACGAGTGTTAGTGTGTAGAAGTGTGTGTGTGAGTGTGTGCACGAGTGTTAGTGTGTAGGAGTGTGTGTGTGAGTGTGTGTGTACGAGTGTTAGTGTGTAGAAGTGTGTGTGTGAGTGTGTGCACGAGTGTTAGTGTGTAGGAGTGTGTGTGTACGAGTGTTAGTGTGTAGAAGTGTGTGTGAGTGTGTAGAAGTGTGTGTGCACGAGTGTCAGTGTGTAGAAGTGTGTGTGTGAGTGTGTGTGCACGAGTGTCAGTGTGTAGAAGTGTGCGAGAGTGAGACTGGGCTTCCTCCAGCCCCAGTGCAGCTCTGTCTCCTCTCCAGGCGAGGTGGTGTTTGAATTCCCAGCAGCTGCAGAGGCTGGAGCCTTGACCCAGTCAGGGCAACACGCCCTCCCCCCCACTCTCAGGGTCTGCGCGCCTTCCTCCCTCCCTCTCTGGACTGTGTTTCTGTTTCTCTCTCTCTCTCTGCCTCTCCCTCCCGTGTTCTGCTGCTCTGTACCTCTCATCCGCTCAGGACCCCTGTCTTCCCAGCTCTCTCTCTCTGCTCTAATTGACTCTTAGGGGAGAGTCAGTATAAGCCCTGGCTTGTTCGATAAAGGGGAGAATTAAAATGCAGACATAATCAGGTGGCAGATCCGAGGGCTTCCCTGGTCTGCTAGAGGTTGTTGCCTTGGCCTGACGTGTGGATGTCGGAGTCTCCGTATGCTCGCTGTCAATACCTAGCGCTCCTCGTGAGCAGCCATGAGTCTGCACGCTGGAGAGGGACCGGGGGTCCCACTGCTGCCTTTCCTTCCTGCTGAGCCCCGAGTGCGTTACTTGGAGCAATCAGTTGCTCAACTAGGATGGGCTGACGTACAGTACTTCCAGATCTCTGCTCTCTGGCCGTTTAGGACCGTTTCTAAAACATTCGGCACCATGGCTGTCTCTCCCCGGAGAGAGGCCGATGGATGGATTCAAGGAGTGCTACTGTGCACTGTTCAGTTTCTTCCCAGTTTCTGCAGTACGCCCAGCTGTGTGAAACAGTGCCAGCCATGCTAGGGGTATCCGAATAACTGTTCAGCATCTCATCCGGGAGGACTCTTCTCTCAGGTCACTTAACACCACAGGATTATTTTCGCTTAATGAGCTGGTAGGCCTGAAAATGGACTTCGCCTTCCTATCTGAGAAAGGCATTCCTTCCTGGGTAGGAATTAGTCATTTTTGTCTGTGCTGTCTCTACTGCAGCAATGTCCTTGACACAACTGCAAGCACAAAAGCGATCAGACAGAAACCCACAGCTCCGCGCAGAGGCCTGTGTGTAATGTAGGGCCTGAAGCAGGAGCTCAGGCCGAAAAGCATCATGGGAAAGCCAGAAGCTTGCGGGAGCTCAGTTCAGTGTGGCAGGGCTCCAGAAATATTATATGGCAAAATAAATGCTCTTGTAGTTTTTAAGCAATTGCCATGTACTGTATTATTCATGATGGAGCATTTGAATTCGAAGGGATCCTTGGTCCAGGAACAAGTCAGGTGGCCGAAACGTCAACTGACCAGCACCCACAGACAAAAAGCACGAGAACCATCGTGATGAATTCTCTTGTTCAAACGCAGTGGTTTTACCAGAGCTGGGTTTTTTCATTCCGTTTTAACCCAACGGATCGTCCTGCGTGCCGGCGCGGGCTTGCAGCGCGTCGAGCCTCGACAGCCCCTCTTTCTGAAGTTTCGCGAGGTTTTTAATTGCAACTCACTGGGCTGCGCGCGAAGGGGAGGCAGAGGAGGGAGAGAGAGGCGAGGAAGTTTGCAGGCAGCTCTGCAGCAGTGCCCGTCAGTGAGGAGGGAGGAGGGAGGGGGAGAGTGTCTGTTTTTGTCTCCTTCCCTCACTAGATGCTGCTCTCCTGTGCCTCGCCTGCTCGGCTGAGCTGAGTGCTTCTGACAGCCTCTCTGCGCGCGGGCCGAGGGGAAGATCCAGTGATGGATCTATTTATATCAGGCCGGCTATAAATTGTCAGTGCAGCGCTCCTCTAATGGCCTGGGTGTGTGTCAGCGAGCAGGGGAAGCGCAGATCCTCCCTGGGACGGGTGTCTCTTCCTCTCCAACCTTTCGCTGTGAGCGGGGGACTGTGTCCCGGACCGGGACCGGGCGTGGAGGGACAGGCCCGGGTCCGAGGCCGGCGTTCCGCCCTGCCCCCCTCCCATCTCCCCCATGTTTCCACAAGCCCTCCTATCTGGGTTTAACCCTTCGCATTCGTTCGGTTTTGGCTTTATTCGGTACGCAGTTACTTTTTTAAAATTCTTTCGAATCCTAAATGCCCCCTTTTTTGAAATGCCTGTCACTCTTTGTCGTTCTCCTTTATTTTTCCTCCTCTCCTTGGTCTTTTTTCTCCCCCAGCGCGCCCTTTGCCTCTTCCCCTCTCTGCTGCTGCTGCCGGCTCCTCCCCCCCCGAGCAGCTGCAGTAACCCGATCTCTGCACGGCCTGCCCCGTCTGCCCCTCCGCTCCCCAGACTGCCCCAGTCCCCCGCCTGCGTGCACACGCGAGAGCCAGCCTGCAGGGAGATCGGGGGGGGGGGGGGACGCCAGACAGGTGCTCCGTGAAAGGGCGGGCCGGAACAAAAGACGCTATATTCCCGTTTCTGGTTTGCAGCAGTGCAGGTGGCGTAGCGGACAATCCACCCACCCCCCCCTGCTTGAACCGGCCGGTCCCCCTTCCAGGTTGATCACAGACCAAAGGCCTGAGGAGGGGAGCGCGGGCAGACAGACCAGGAATTCAGGCTTGGATCTCGGGCACGCAGGGCTGGTTTCTCGTAGCGCTCTTGAAAAGTCCAGGGCAATGAAACCCGTGTCTGCTCGCTGACGCCGCAGCATCGCAGGACTTCCAGCCAGCCAGCCCTCCTGTCGCTTAATTGGTCCTCAGTTCCTTAATATAGTCTCAGTGACTTAATTGACCCTGCAGCTATAAAGAAGATCACAGAAAGGATAAGGCATCAGCTGGTTAATGGCCCTGCAGAGGCCGGGATTGGCTGTCTCATGGTCCGGTGTCCCTGAATAAGGTTACTGGGAGCCGCGTGGAACTGGAAGCACAATTCCCATTCTCTCTCTGGGCTAGAGCCTGCTCCTGCCGACCCCCAGCATCCAAACACTGCCCCGGCATGCTGGTAAATCGGGCACATGGAATTTGCAAGCCCGTGAAAAGCCTACCGCGGGGCACTCCAGTGAGATCCTTTGAAAAACAGCACATTTCGCGCGTTCAAGGGGAATTTCTTTTTTTTTGTCCCGGATGACTGAATCCCGCGGGGGCGTGACTCCTCCAGGTGTGTGTTTTGGGATCTGCGCGCACACGTCTGAGCCGCAGACCAGCCTGGGCGGAGAAGAGCGAACATGCACACCTTCCGCAGGGAGACCTGCCACCTCGTTGGCAAGCATAAACGTTTTGTTAGCATCGCTAACTTCATCCTTAATCGATGCATCGCAATCATGAAGATGATTGTGCTGCAGTGCTTGAATGTACATGAATCATATGGGAAAGCAGGATAGACTGTGCTTTGAATTTGATTGAAGTCACTGCCAGTTCAAGAGAACATGTGGAAGATCAGATTTCTGTGGCCCACTTTATATCTCCATTCTGTGTTCTTTGTTCTTTTAATGAATAGTTTTTACTGTTTTACTATTATTTGCCCAACATCAGTGCAACAGATCAATAGAAATAGAACTACCCCTAGTATTACAATACCACTGCTACCAGTCTGAATACCAGTGCTCCACAATACTAGGAGAAGCCGTAGTGTTGACAGAGGAATCTGAGCTCGTGGGTTTTTGTCTGTGCCTGCTTGTGTGTGCGTGCTCTGTATTTAGCCTGTGTTAATCTGACCCTCTAAACAAATCCATTCCAGCTACAAAAAGCCATCTGCTCTTTGGACAGGCTCTGTCGCAGTGGGCTTTGGCCTTTTCAGTTCCGTCCCTTGTTATCCGCTGCAGTCTCTGCCTCGTGTCCGTGTTGGGGGAAATATCCGCGCGGCCGGGGCGGAGTATTTGCTAGGAAAGGAGGCCGCCGCTCCGCGCGCGGGTCTGGTCTCCGGTCCGCCATTGTGGAGCGGAGCTGCGCGGGTCTGGTCATGGAGGGGTGGGGTCCAACAGCCCCCCCCCCCACCTCTTCTCTCTTTATATCTCCTCCAGCACACAACGGCGTGGAGTTAGGGCCTTGAACTGGGCGGATTCATCCAAGAATCAGAGATCAGTTCAGCAGTTAAGAGTTTGGCTGGAACCCAGTCAGGACCGGAGTCTGCACTCTGGTCCATAGAACCATATAGACCCAGCCGTGACAGCGTTGCTCGGCCTAAGAGATGCCCACTGTGCGAGAGAGTAGGGAAAAGTTCCATTACACAAAGCTCTAGTGCGATTCCTTATCGGATATGGTTTTGGAGTTATCGGATTCGTTTTGGGGTCCCAATGCGAAGAGGGATTGGGTTGCCCTGGAATCTTTGCGGAGAAGGAAGAAGTTGTTAGTGCCCAGCCTTAAAGTCCCGCACAGGCAAGGGGAACTGAATCTCTTTAGTCTGGAACAGGACTAGTCTGGTCTCTCGATACGGTTATTTTGGACTGTGGAAAAATACCAAGGTTGACCGAGAGGTCAAGCTCAGAAGACGTGATGAAACGAGCTCAGACCACACCAGAGTCCCCCGTGCCCCCCCCCCCCGGGAGTTCCCAGATCCAGGCGGGGAGGTGCAGATAGCAGCAGTACCGGGAATGAAGGGATGGCCCCTTTCTGTATCCTGACTCTCTGAGGTCCTGTTCCGGTGGCCAGCCACGATGTTTCCCTGGTGTTCACGGCCACAAACATCCTCCCCATGTTCCGCAACACACTGGCCATCCAGCTGGCCATCGAAATTCACTTCCTCCAGCAGCGACTAACGAGCAACGAGCAGTTGCTTTGTTAAGGCAAGCAGGTGGACATACAAATGTAGAGTGTATCTATTAAATAATTTTGTCTTCCATACTGGCAAAGTGTTAAAGTTCCCCCCCCCCCCCCAATCAGTAAACACATTTCCTGCCCAGCTAGCTACAAAGCAGAATTCCTCCCCAGCAGGGCAGCACTTCGTCACCGATATCTTCAGTCTGCGGCGCTTAAACTTGGAGATGGAAATATGAAGAAGGTGGTTAAATACAGCACACACACACAAAAAAAACACTTTTGTGACACCACCAGAAAATAATCTGTTAGGGTGTAACTTCAACGCATTGTTCTCCTGCGGTACAGGACGAGCCGATTATCTGAAAAAATAAAATGAACCTCTTCTTCCTGATAAATGAGGAATTTGACTAGCTCTCAGTGCCTGGTTATTTAAAAAAGGAATGGATCTGTACAGTGTGTGTTAAGGCACTGTGTGTTGACAGTGTGTTAAAAATAGTGCGTGAGAGAGGTGGCTTGAGTCCCGAATGCTGCAGTATTAAACCAGCACCCTGCATGTGCTTAGCCTGGTGTTCTGTCAGCTCGCAGGTTAAATCGGCCTGCCCTGGGTTTTATTTACAGAAACTCGAATGTAACCAGGTCAAACACCTCTGCTGCTCCAGAAGTGGCCCGTGACACTGCTGAAGGTGCCCTGGTGTGGCGGGACCCTCTCTGAGGTGTCTGGGTGGGGTGTTTAACGTGTTGCGTGGGGATCAAAGCACTAAATGGTTCCATTACAAAGCCCCAGCTCTCCTCGATGCTAGATGCCTCTCGCAGGGATTTTTCTGTAGAGGATTTTGAACAGATTTCCGAGACGTGTGCGGTTTTCAGGGAGCAGGACAGGGGCGCAGAAGTTTCTCTTTTCAAAAGAGCTTAGTCATCGGAGCCCAGAATTAAAGTATCCGGTTTCGGAGCTGCCTTTAGAACCCGATACCCTTGAGGTGAGGTTCTGAAAAGTTTTTTTTTTTAAAAAGAAAGCGAGTCAGGGGTGATCGTGTTTGTAGGCTCAGTAACAACCGAAACGGAGCCCCTCAGCCACTGTTACCTCACCAGGCTGTTTTGACCTCTCAGTGTCTTGATTCCAGAATCTGGGAGTGGGAACACGAGGATTACAGACCCCTGGTGTTTTTTCCACCTCTGAACTTAATTACTTAAACTCGTTAATTGTCTTGATAGGGAATCAGCCTCTATGTTGTTTTTTTTTTAGGTCTGAAGATCGGAAGCTGGATAGTATCCGTAGAACCTGCAGGACCCAGTGACCCTGGTCCTAAAGATCCACACCTCTGCTGGATTCCATCGGAGCCGAGCTCTTTGTTGAAGTAAGCCCCTAACTCAGACACCAGGCTTAGTTGGAACCTTGGGAAGTATGTTTTCTCCTCGGAGGCGGGAGATCTTGGGTTACGTATGAAGCATCGGAGTTAAAAGGTGACTTCCTGCGCGTTTAGGGACTGGGCACGAGCCTGTCAAGGGTTGAAGTGTTTGATGGGGTGCTCAGGAGGATCAAAACCAGCAGGCGTGGGGGTCCCCGGGGCCAGAGTCGGGGACCCCCTGCTGGGGTTGATCACCTCCGTCCTGATGTCCCGAGCTGTAATCGCTCTCGGTGGCTCCTTGTGCTTGGAGAGGAGAGGAGCAGGTTTAGGATCAAACCTGCAGGGGGGAGACTCTCCGGCTGGAAGGGAGACAGGGTTTCCCACCTCACCGCCGGCCGGCCGGACACCCTGAGACACTCCCTGCTGGCTCTGATAACTCGTCTTTCACCCAGGATGCCAGTCCTTTCTGGCGAGTATGCGCCTGCACTTCAGAGACCTCCTTATCAGCCCAACTGCTCAAAAAAGCCCTTACAAAGTCACTTAGAATGACTTTTAAGTTCTTTTTCGATTCAAAAGATGGCCGTCTCATGCACCTTAACCTCATCTCTAAGGGCTTTTCTTGTTCCAGTGTCACCAATAAACATGAACTGTCCCCGTTTTGGAAAACACGCGTCTCGAGCTGTAAGTGACGTCCAATGTTACTCAAGTGAGGTCCCTCCACCCCTCATCACTCTGACACACCAAGGGCATTTACTGGTACACTCCTCCTGCTGTCTGTCAGTTCACCAGTTAAGGGGCTGGTTGGAGCACAGCTCTGCAGAGGAGTGTTTCAGAGGCTGGGAGTTGAGTTGCTCTGCTGTAGTGGGTAATTAATTCATGTCTTGGCCAGAATTCACAAGGACAAGGAAGCGCAATGTGTGAGAGCTTGTACAACACAAGGGTGATGATAAGAGTGCTGTGCACCACGGACACACAATGCATGAAGTCACAGTAGTATCAGTTGTGCAGTTCGGGTGGTTATGTTGTTCCGCTAATATGTTCCTCGTGTTGCTTGAATCTTCTTTCAAATAAGCATTGTTCCAGCTCTTCTTGCAGAAAAGGCTGCTCATTGAGCTTGAAACCACGGGCTGTCCGCCCAGCTCCAGTCCGGCCAGGGAGTGACCAGCAGATACCCAGAACAATGCTTGTGTTTCCAAGAGCTCCTCAGGCTCTTCTTATTTCTCACTGTTTAAAAAGGAAATAATGAGTTTGTTTACCTTCATGAAGGCATTTTAACTGCAAAAATGTTGCTTTCGTCTTTTGCAAAGTCTGCGCTGGCCCATATTTAAGGATGCATTTTTGTCCAGACGAGTTTGTTGCGTCTGTGTACAGTGCTTGTCCATACGTGTGCGGAGCTTGTGTGTCCATACGTGTGCGGTGCTTGTGTGTCCATACGTGTGCGGTGCTTGTGTGCCCATACGTGTGTGGAGCTTGTGTGCCCATACGTGTGCGGAGCTTGTGTGCCCATACGTGTGTGGAGCTTGTGTGCCCATACGTGTGCGGAGCTTGTGTGCCCATACGTGTGCGGAGCTTGTGTGCCCATACGTGTGCGGAGCTTGTGTGCCCATACGTGTGCGGAGCTTGTGTGCCGATGCGTGTGCGGAGCTTGTGTGCCCATACGTGTGCGGAGCTTGTGTGCCCATACGTGTGCGGTACTTGTGTGACCATACGTGTGCGGAGCTTGTGTGCCCATACGTGTGCGGAGCTTGTGTGCCGATGCGTGTGCGGAGCTTGTGTGCCCATACGTGTGCGGAGCTTGTGTGTCCATACGTGTGCGGAGCTTGTGTGCCCACACGTGTGCGGAGCTTGTGTGACCATACGTGTGCAAGCATCAGCTCCTGATCCTCTCTTTATACAAGCTGCTGCTTGGATTGCCAGTGTGACTCTGAGCACATGCAAATCATTATTTTTCCCTCCACCATAACAAAAGAAAGGAATGAATATGTAAAAACATGCAGATTGCAAGATATTCCGCTTATGTTAAAACAAATTCTGGATCTCCAAAAACCAGGAGCTGGGGGGGGGGTATGGCGGTGGGTGCAAAAAAAAAGAGATAATGATAGGTGGTGTTATAAAGAGGGATGGAAAAAAAGAACTGTAGGGATCTCTTGAAATTGTGCGCTAATAAAATCCGAGGTCATTTACATCCGAGATGGGATTGAGTGGCAGGCGTTGCCATGGCGACGTTCCCACGGGTCCCCGCGGCTCTGCGCGCTCGCTGACAGCAGCCGAGAGAGAGAGGGGAAGAGAGGGATATGGGAAGAGAGGGATGCAAGCGCAAAGACAGGGACACAGGCAGAGAGAGAGGGAGAGAGGGAGGGGGGGGGAGAGAGAGCGAGAGAGGGGAGGGTGGGAGGGGAGCAGGAGGGGGAGATGAAGGAGGAGAGGAAGAGAGGAAGAGAGGGAGTGAGGGAGATGAAGGAAGAGAGGAAGAGAGGGAGTGGAGGAGAGGAAGAGAGGGAGTGGGCAAGAGCAGGAAGATAGTTTGCGTCTTGTTTCCCGATGGCTGGTCCGGGCTCAGGGCAGGGGGTCTGTGCACCCCCGAAAGACAAAAGGGCGCCCCGCTTCGGGAGTTACCACTTGGCAGTGATTGAGGGGGACCGCGGGGTCTCGTTCAGGGCGGCGTCCGGCGCTCTAGGGAGGCCTGGGGGTCCGTCGTGTGGCCTGATGCTCACGGGGGGGACGGAGACGCACTTCCTGAAACTGTCCGTGGGCAGCCTCTTTGTGACGGGGAAACGATTCTCGTCAATCAAGTCGATCAGTCGGGCAGTCGATCAGTCGGGCAGTCGATCAGTCGATCAGTCGGGCAGTCGATCAGTCGGGCAGTCAGTCAGTCACAGCTCCTGTGATTCTAGTAAAATGGTGGCTCCTTTTGTCCTGGGGGGACTGTGATTAAGGCACCAGGTTCATGTGAATGTTTCGCAGAGAGTGTCTGAACTTCTCTGTCGCTCGACTGTTGCATCTGGACCGCCAGGCTGAGCTCTGTTACCACCCGGGCCCGGGTCCGAGCCGGTGTCGTCTCTCACGTGTACAGAAGGTGGGCGGGGCCAGCCTGCCCTCTCGCCTGCAGTTCTGGGGCTGGCGGCTGCGAGCCGACACCTTCAGAACGCGCACAACTGGCGGGCGGCCACAGCCAGAAGGAGTGGCGACTCCAAATGTCTCGCGAGAGTCAGTGTGCTGCGTTTGAACAGAACAGGAAAGAAAGCACTATCCCTTTGGTCAAGCCAAAGAAAACATAGTGCAACTGAACGGTCCCGGTGCAAAAACAGTGAATTGAGCGTCGATAAATAAGTTATATTTCGAAATTCAGATCGCTGATCCCTGGGGGCAGAAGCTGCTGCTGAAACGGGGGGGCTCCCGGCCCGACCTGCCTGCCCCCCGTCCCGCGGTGCTGATTCCTCTGTCAGGGACCAGCCGTGTGGAGGCTGTGCTGGAGGGTTTGAGCCAGCGGCCAGCGGCTTAACAGAGGCCCTCCGGCTCGTGAAACTGTGACCCCTCCCCCTGGATGGGAGACGAGCCCGCCGCCGTTTCTGTGTGCCTTCCTCCCGGGTCAGAGAGACAGATGTGGGCTGGAGAACGTTACCTTCTAAGACTAACGCATCCCAGTTATGAGCTGCTTATGTAACACACTGCTGTCTTGGAAAGTAGTGGAGAAACTCATTTAGGGGTGATGTATTATTTCATACTGTACTGTACACAAACTATATAGATCACTGAAACTAATTCCTTTTCAATGTTACCCCCCCTCGCTGTTTGCTGTACATTTTACATGGGAATGTCTTTCACACTGACCTGAAACTGTAAGAGAATATTTTTACAGGTTGACTCTCCCCAGCATGGCCTCAGTCTAAGCGTGCACATACATGAACAGGAACCGGTGACATCTGCCATCAGGCTGGGATTAATGATATAATTGATAATCATGTAAATGTTAAGGGATCGATAATGAAGCTCGTACCCATGACCTGGCAGCCCTCTTGCCCATTTGTACAGCTGGGAGGTTTTGGGGGGACTGCAATGATTGGGGGGTGAAGTGCCTTATTCAAGTCCCTCAACAGGCACTCAAACCCATCACCTTCTGGGCAGGAATTAAGAATATTGACCAGTACACTGTGCTGCCCTCAAAGTAAACTGTAGAACTTTCTAAAGGCCTCATACACAGGGACTGACTGCTGTGTTCTCTATGCAGCACCTTAAATTGTTAATAAATTGTGATAACTAGGGCATTACAGATGAGATAAACCTCCTAGGTCTGACTTCAACCAGCCGGCTGCGCGATGAGAATTTGAAAAACACTCGGACCAGGCTGGGGCTTTCACTGCAAAATCAGATTTTCATTTGAGACGGGTTTGACACAGGACTTCCTTGAGACTCCGGCATTGGCTCCCATTGGCTTTGGAGAATGGATCTGCCTTTTTTCCCGGGATGCCTGGGATTTCCCCAGAAGGAGTGCGAAGCCGCTGGTGTTCCGGTGCAGGGCTGAGCAAACGGTGAGGGCTCTGATCTCTCGGCACCATCTGTCTGCAGAGGGTGGGCTCGGCCGCAGAAGGCCAGAGTAAACAAGCAGGGGGGCTCGGGCTGGGGTGGGGGGAGGGCGAGATCGGGCACGCCACAGAGGTCGCCCAGCCAGAGGGCACACACCTCCTCCTCTCACCCCGCGGGTGTCCTACCCCCCAGAGGGGCTCCCCAACCCTTCACAGGCTGCAGGAAGGTCCAGCCATTTGGTCCTGGACCAGCGGGAGGCGAGCCGCTTCGGAGGGAGACCTGCGGTCTCTGGGGAAAGATTGTGAGCAAAAGCAACATTCCGTCCGTGGGGGAAATGAGGTCAGGAGCCCCCCCGCTCCCCGTCCGTCGGCCACAGGTTCGAGCTGCCAAATTCCCCAAAAAAACGCGGTCGTCCTCAACAGCGACAGCACATGGAGCACACCGCTGACACCAAAAGGCCAAGGAATTTGGGGTTTGGTCACTGCAGGTCTGCGGACACCCCCTCAAGAGGAATATTCATCCTGCCTTGTTACGGGGGGGGGGGTTCGTCACAATAACAAATCGCGGGGCTGGAGAAAGTCTTTTTGTTTTGTCTTGACTGTAGAAATCGTAGGCTTCCCAGACGCTAACTGCGTTTGAATTGATTTCTCCTGCAGGGGTCAGAGAGCCGTCTTCTGTGCAGACAGCAGAGACGGGCCCTTTGTCTTCTGCGTACAAGCTCGCACGAAAATACCCCCCCATTCCTGCCATTCCTGCAGCAGTTCATCCCGAGACGGTGCTTTCGGACAGCTTGTCATGCCGGGCAGGACCCCCGTTCTTTTTCTTGCAGCCCCCCAGAGCAGAGCGGAGCGCGCCTGGCGTGTGGGCGAGGGGCATACTGGTAGACGTTATGTGCGCTGCAGGTGCCGGTAGGTGATGGAGGTTATATTGAGACTGCAGTGAAGGGGTCTGCCTTTAGGAAACACGGTCTGCCTGACCAGCAGCCCCTGAACGTGACCCCAGGGCCGCCGACGATGCATAAGTGAGCATGAGGAAGCCCTCAGCTCCTGCTGGTCTTGACGGAGATCCTTTGTAAGTCCCAGGCATGGTGACCTTGCTCAGCCACGCTCCCAGCAGAGACCTCTCCAGGCCTCACTGATGGCTTGATTGATTGATTGAATAATTGGGGAATAATCAGCCCCGCTGCGGGCTCTCTACCCCCCCCGCGGGGTGTCGCGTGGACGGCGAGCTCGGCCGGGCCGGGGCTCGGAGTGTCCGGGGCCGAGCTCCGTCCCGTTCGGCATGGCTAACGAGAACCCCCGGCCTCGCCGACGCCACGGTAACGAGCAGCGACACACACACGCGCGCGCGCGCCCATCAGCACACACGCGCGCGCGCGCCCATCAGCCTTATTATTCACAAGCATACATCAGAATATGTTTAAGGAAATTATGCAGATTTCTCAGAGAGGGGGGGTGGAGAGAGAACGTCTTTATAACAGTTCAGTGCGGATATTATTTTTAATATTGAAATAAGGGGGCCAGCTTTGGAGAAACGTCGTCTGTTTTTTTCCCCCCTTCCTCTGTGTGTGCAAAGGCTTATTTAAAATTTATAGCGAGAGCGACTGTGGGAGCGCTTGCCGGTGTTTTTCTCCTCCGCAGCGAGGTGCGATGCGGGCCGATGTATTGAAATCCGTCAAATTAAAGAATGTTTCAGATGTGCTGGGTGGGAGGGGGGGAAGGGGGGTATTTGCATACCCGCCGCTGCCGCGCAGGGGAGAAGGGGAGCGCGGCGCGGGCTCTTTCATCTCGGCTCGGCGCCCCGAGCGCACGCGTGCCCGAGAATCTCTCCGCCGCCGCCACCGCCGCCGCAAAGAGGGGGCCCCCGGGGGCCCCGCCAGACCCTGGGAACGAGACCCCCGGTGTTACCCCTCTCCGCCCGGCCGGGGTCTTCTGCGGAGAGCGCCCCCCCTGTGCCGGCGCCTGGCTTGTATCGCCTAACCCACCCCGCCTCCAATGCCGAGCCCTGACTTCCTGTGGTTCCCCCGGGCCTGTCCGGAGGAGTCAGGGGTTCAGGGGTTCGTGCCTCAGCAGAAACGCACCCTTACGTACGCAGCTCGGACTTCGCCCGGCGCCAAGGCAAAACTTGGCACAGCTAAAAGTCCGGCGTGAAAATGACAACACTGGGAAGAAGGAAAATGAAGGGGTGAGGGTCCCCACGCGTGGCCTGGCCGCTGGAAGGAATGTAGAAGTCCGCTCTGCGGGCACCGGAATGAGTTGTGTGCTTTCAGAAGCTGGTAGTGGAGCTTTGCCGTTTGTGATGCTGTTGCTGTTTTTTTTTTTCTTTAATGCAAGACGCTACGCAGAGGAGGCCGGGACAGTGTGACAGGTTTTTGTCCGGCTAAGACGTGCCCTTTGCTGGGAGTATGAAACACATTAGTCTTGCGAAAGCAGAAGGGATTAGATTTCCCCCAGCAGTCACAGCTCTGAGGTGACCTGCCTTTGCAGGGTGCGGACAGCCTAAAGAATCAACCCCTACAACAGCGGGCGAATGTGAGATTGCTCTGGTTGCTCAGCTAAGCCCTGGGCTCTCTCCCAGCGTCCCCCCTGCTCGCTGGCTCCACGTTCCCAGTCCCTGTCACGGCCGCTGCCGCGCTCTGCTCAGAGAGCCCCGCTGACAAGGCCCCGAGCCCTGCCTCGCTGGCGCCCTCAGCCCAGCCTTATAAGGAGAGGCTGAGGCCAGGGGCCCAGACTGACGTCATGGAGAGGCCAGGCCTTGTGAGGGCTCAGCTCCTGGAAAATTACAGCCCCGTGTCCCTTTCCCGGCTCGTTCTCGGCGGAAAGTTTTGCCCCCATTCCGGGAGACGCAGCCAGGGCAGGCCGGCTCCCGGGAGACGCTGGGGGGGATGGAGCGGAGCTCTGTCTGTCGGCCCGTGTCTGGTAGCAGGACCGCGGACCGCCTCCGGCGCCGCTGTGTGACATCCGGCGCACGCTCAATCCTCCAGCTTCTCCCTGCCGGCTTCAGCACGGAGTCGCAGGGCAAAAATAGTTATTGCTACCCGCACCTGACTTGAGCCGCAGGGATGCCAGTCGAGTGTCATCGAGCTCCAGCTGTAAGAAAGCAGCTGTTGTCGGCTGGAACGGGCCCTGGCCTGTGAGCACATGTACTTCCACAAGGATCCGGGCTGCCTGCCTCATGTTCCCACTGTACAAGACACGCAGGCTGGGCTGGCGGTGTCACGGTCTGGTCTCCCATACAGAGCACCACGGTCCTGTGCTTGGTTCCGTCCCTGGGGGCTACTGTCCGTGTGGAGTTCGCATGTTCTCTCCAAGCTCGCTCCCACTCCTTTGTCTCCCGTGCCTCCCACCCCCCCCCCCCATCCCCTCCTCCCCACTCGGGTGCGAGCTGCAGCATCATCGGACGGACGAGCAAAATGAAAGGAGAAAAGAGGCGTTTCAGGAGAGAGGGTGTCCCCCTCTGCTCTCTCCGAACCTTCACCGCGCAGAGGCAGGTACAGCCCAGGTTTGCTGGCAGAACTCTGCATGGCGCATTAGCTTATAAATAAATAATCTTTATTCTGCCTCCCGTGCAAATCCATTTTAATGAAGGCTGTAGGCCATACTATTCCAGCGCGGAACGCGTGGAGAAGAGTTTATCCTAATTAAAACAGCCTCCACGCTTCTCCTATCTGAACTCTTAAGTTAGAACTAAAGCATGAATAATGCATTGATCGCTCTAGAGTTTTAAGACTTCGATTCAGGTTTTTTTTTTTCAGGATTTCCAGCTGGGGAGTAGCGGGAGAAGTCTATTAGCTCTGATCCAGCTCAATGCCTTGTGTCCTGGTTGAGCCAAAATTAAACAGCAGATGAGTTCAACCTCCTTTGGAATACTGCATCAGAGCAGGACCTCGTACCAGTATTTAAAATCCTGAGAAGTACAGACTAAGTCATCCCAGTGGGCTCCGTCAAGCTCGGCAGTGAGGCAGGGACCTGCAGGGCACGAGTGGACGTCTGGAAGGAGGTGCTTTCAGGCTGGTGACGAGAAGGGGCTCCCCTTTGCTCCAAGAGTGGTGGGTGTCTGGAACAAGCCGAGCAGCGGGGCCGTAGAAACTGACTTGCTGGGGCCTTTCAGGAGGAAGCTTGGCTGGGGTTCTTGGGCAATTAAGGTGCACAAACAGCCAAAGAAGCAGGACAGTGCACATTTGCCACATCCTGAGATACTCCCCACTGTTTGAACTGAGTGAGATTCAGCTCCTCTGGCCTGTGTGTGGCGCCTCGGTCTGCCCTGTTTCCACGGTTCTTTCTGCTTTCCAAAGCCTGCCTGAGATATAAACAGGGCTGTTGCCGTTGCAGTTGTTGCTGTTGCTGCTGTTGCAGTTGTTGCTGTTGCCGTTGTTGCTGCTGCTGTTGCTGCTGTTGCCGTTGTTGCTGCTGCTGTTGCTGCTGTTGCCGTTGTTGCTGCTGCTGTTGCTGCTGTTGCCGTTGTTGCTGCTGCTGTTGTCCGAGATGCTGAAACGAAGCGTGCGCGGAGGTCAACTTTAAAAGAAGCCGCTCACACGCGTAGATGCCACAACCCTCGACCGCGGAAAACCGCGGGCCCGCTGGAAGCACCTTGGGGGTCTCCGCGCTCCCCCCTGGGGGTCGGCCCAAGAGTGCCCCCCCTGCGCCCCTGGATGGAGACCCCCCGGGGGTGGGATGTGTGAAATAAGTGCCGTGAGCAAGGTGGAGGTGGGGGGGGGGGTGGTAGTGGTGGTATCGAGGGGGAAGGGGGGTCGGGCTCGCACCCTGGCCTCACCGCACCAGCTGTGAGCGAGGCAGGCTGGGAGAGGGCAGGGGGAGGGCAGTGTGGGGGGGGGGAATGTCAGACACCGAAGGATATCTATTACCGCTGCAACAATAACCTTCAGAGGGGAGCTCCCAGCAGCCCCCAGCGCTCAGATTGATGGCAGCCCTGCCGGCCCTGAGACGGCTCTTCCCTCCTCGTGGACCGGCAGCGCTGCCATTGGGCTCGCCGGCGTGTGTGAGTGTGTGTGTGTGACAGTGCTCCTCTGACACCCACATGGGTCATGTGACAGTGCTCCTCTGACACCCACCTGGGTCATGTGACAGGGCTCCTCTGACACCCACATGGGTCATGTGACAGGGCTCCTCTGACACCCACATGGGTCATGTGACAGTGCTCCTCTGACACCCACATGGGTCATGTGACAGTGCTCCTCTGACACACCCACATGGGTCATGTGACAGGGCTCCTCTGACACCCACATGGGTCATGTGACAGGGCTCCTCTGACACGCCCACCTGGGTCATGTACCATTGCCATGCCTGCCAGTGGGAGACCAGTGCCAGACTGGCAACAGCCGGTCAGCACCCAGTGTGTTCACTGGTTGTCACATTTGGTGTGGTTCTCCAGCTCAGCTCGGGGATTCGCGATTCCTCTGTGGGACGGACACCCGCACAAGTGCAAGTTGTGTACAGTTTGGTGCCAAGACAGACCCCTCGCCGTGCGACCCCTCCCGCAGGGCGTAGGGAGCGCAGCAGGTGCTCTGGGCTCTCGGCCCGAGGTCTCCGGAAGCGGGCCTTGTGGCGGGCGATGAAAGGCGTGGCTTGAGGGCCCGGCGGAGCGCTGGAGGGCGAGGGCTGCTTTGCCCGCTTGTCTGCTGGCTTGGCCGGGCGGCTGGAGCTCTGGGGTCCAGACCCTCCCCCGCCGGGCCGCGTGCGGAAGCTCGGTGATCCACCTGCCTGTTGGTCAGCCCTGCTGCGGTTCGATTGTAGGGGCTGTTAGAATCAGCCCCACAGATACTGAACCCCCGGTTGTATGATGTCATTTTATATTGTAACTTTTGCCTCGTGTCATTTTTATTCTATTTCCTCCGGTGTGCTGGCGGAAAGAAACATTTCATCGCCAGCAAATACTGCTGTACCGCTGTACCGATGTACACTGGATAAATAAACTTCGAACCTTTGAGCCTCTTCGGGTCTGATCTCCTGATTTTGTTTCTCCAGAGGCTACAGAGATGTTGGAGGTGAATAAATAAGGCCCTGTCAGCTGGGGAGGGAACAGGAATCCAGAGCTGCTCGCGTGGGAGTGGTGAGTTGAGTGGACGTGCAGCTCATGCACAGCCCATGCTCATCTCCAGCTGTGCTGTCAGTGAAGCTGTAGTCTGGCGGTAGGAATATTTCACTCCCTTTTTTTGCTGGGGTTTTTTTTCCTGAAAATGTGAATCTGTAGTTATTTTCTGTTGGAATCCGTTCAGATTTGGATGTGTTAGTTGTTAACCAGCCAGTGTCTTTTCCACTGTAAACCCTGCGACGCAGAGGGAAAGCAGGTACATTCACTCCCCTGACACGCCCACGTTGGTCATGTGACTGCGCCTCTGACGCACCCTCTTGGGTCATGGGACTGCGCCTCTGACGCACCCTCTTGGGTCATGTGACTGCGCCTCTGACGCACCCTCTTGGGTCATGTGACTGCGCCTCTGACATGCCCTCTCGGGTCATGGGACTGCTCCTCTGACACACCCACATGGGTCATGTGACAGTGCTCCTCTGACACACCCACATGGGTCACGTGACAGTGCTCCTCTGACACCCACATGGGTCATGTGACAGGGCTCCTCTGACACGCCCACATAGGGTCATGTGACAGGGCTCCTCTGACACGCCCACATGGGTCATGTGACAGTGCTCCTCTGACTCTCCCACATGGGTCATGTGACAGGGCTCCTCTGACACGCCCACATGGGTCATGTGACAGGACTCCTCTGACACGCCCACCTGGGTCATGTACCATTGCCATGCCTGCCAGTGGGAGACCAGTGCCAGACTGGCAACAGCCGGTCAGCACCCAGTGTGTTCACTGGTTGTCACATTTGGTGTAGTTCTCCAGCTCAGTCGCCTGGCGGGGATTTGCGATTTCTCTGTGGGACGAGTTGTGTACGGTTTGCAAACCTCGCGCGTTATGCGGCCAAGAGAACACGTTTTATTTCTTATAACGGGCTGTGGCTTTCATCATGTCTGTGCCTTGCCGTCTGCCAACAGGGGGCAGAGCGTGACCCCAGAGTGGAATCGTGAGCCTGCAGAAGCCGCTGTGTGAAGGCCGCGCGCCCGACCTTACCGCCGTCCCGCTGGAACGGGACGCGCCGCGTGCGCCAGGTCCCACTTTGACGCCTCGGCCGCGCTCTGAAGACGTCTGGGGCCGGTAGTCGAAAATTTAATTTCATATATTATTCCGTTTAATGAAATCTGTTTAATCTGTTTACATTCGGAGTTTTAAAAGCAGTGGAAACAAAAGCTCAGCATGGGCTCAGATGGACTCATTTGCATTACTGTACAGCTTCGCACACGAAGAAGAGAAGATACTGTTATATTAATTATTAATAAGAGCTTACTTGTGCAAATGTATTATATTTATCAAAGGTTTCCCTTTGCTGTTTAGGGGAGCTCTCCACTCACTGTGACTGCTCACGAGTACAGTATAGTCACTTCACTGAAGAATGCAGGCAAGTACAAGCTGTTATTTTTTCCAATACGAAAGCAGGTTTGACTTCGGTTCGGCCAACAATAGTTGGAACTATTGTGCATTTATACCTGCAAGATAAAGGTACCATTTTGTAGCAGACTGTTGAATTATGTTGATTAAGACGTTTTAAATTGCTGCAAAATAATTTGAAAAATGATTAAAACAAAAACCCGCGCGTGAGCTGCAAATTCTGCCGTGTAACCAAACTCCAAACCCAGATCGTGTGCTTTGGGGAACAAAAAAATGTCAGACCCAAACCGACCAGAGGCCCTAAATTCGCTGTGCAGCTGTGATCCTCTGTCCGATCCCGGAGATCAGACCCCCCCCCCCCACCATCACGCCCACACGCACACCCCGGCCTCATCAATAAACGAGAAGGGCCCCATCTGAGCCCTCTGCCAGCCCTCGGGGGACTCGATTTAGAGAATGCAGCTTTCCAGTTTCCCCCTGTGACCTGGAATCCTCTCTGAAGGCTGGACCTGGAGGAGCACTGGAGATCAGTGGATCTCCTCTGATCTTATCACATAGCCCGGGGGCAGGATAGCTACTGGATCTGCTGGTCTGTGCTGCCGCTGAGCTCCGCGTGGCTGGATTGGACCGATTCTTTGCCTAATTAGTCTAAAGTCGGCTGCTTTCATACAGAAGCTTGACGCCCAGAGGTCTTTGTCTCCTCCAGCTGTTTCTTGAGAGAAGCCGGGGTATTGGCTTCAGCAGGAGGTCTTGGGTCTTGAGGTGCTTTCTGATTAAGGTCAGCACGCAGGATGTAAAGACACACACACACACACACAAACATGCTCAGACTGGGTTCTGTACCCAGATGGTGTGAAGTAGAAAGAGAGACCAGAAGCTTTGTTGTCGTTTTATTCTGAGGGCTGTTCATGCATGTAATTAGTTGCTGAGCCGTGTTGCAGAGAGTAGGACTTTAGGATCCTTCGGAGTCCTAGTCTGGACTCTCTGGTTCCACTGGTCATCCATCACCCATCAGTGTCCAGCGTGTCCGACCTTCTGCTCGGTCCGGCTTCCCACCTGAGGAGCATGAGGACAAGGGTCCGCCAGGCCTCAGATTAAAGCACGACATCGTCGGGGACAGAGTCTGCTACAGTAGACCTTTAAACAGCACAGGAAGAGGCAACACGCTGTCTATACTGGTCAGTACAAGGTGGCGCTGCTGCGTATTCAGTTCCAGCGAGTTTCCGTCTAGTGCTCCCAGTTTGCTTCGTCTCCCTGATCAGCGAGCGGACTCTCTCAGCTCGCGCGGGCGACGTCTCTGGGCTGGAGTCGTGCGCAGAGGTCCCTCCCGAAACACGGTTCAAACAGTCTTGATGGCAGCTGAGATCCCACGTGTCCCATCAGTCAGTCGCCCACCTGCACTCCGGTCCCACGGGGGGGGCGGATACGTGACGGCCCTCTGTGCTTCATTTAATTATTTAATTGATCTTTAGCTACTTCAACTGACCCCGCTGCTTAATAGAGCACTTCAGTGATTAAGGAGTTGCGGAAATAATGACTTGGAATGGATTGGAATGGAAAAGCCAAGAATGCCTGCCCTTGACATCCTGTACGGGGGAAAAGCAGAGCGCTCCGAGGGGGCCGGACGGCCTGTTCCGATAATGCGCTCTACCGGGAACGCCACGCCCCCCCCCCCGGAGCTGGGCCACCGCATGACCTGGCTCTTTCTCCTGCTGAGTCACGGCTGGGCCGGGCCTGGAGGCTGTTTTGGTGAGTTTAAGTCAAAAATTAAACCAAGATGCAGAAAGGGGGAACCCCCCCCCCCCTCCCCCTCTCTCCCAGTCCCTTCCTGCCTGGCTCAAGACGGGGCAGCATGGACAGGGATGGGGGATCTGCGCGCTTCCACAGAAGGGACGTCCTGTATCCCCCTCTCCCGTTCCCTTCCTCTCCTTCGCCCCTCCTTTCCCGATCGGGTCCCGGTGCCGGAGGGAATGCGTCTCACTCCCGTCCCGAAACGTCAGCCTCGGCCTGGCCTGGCCCCTTCATCCCGGCGCCTTTATTGACGTTCCAACCCCAAAACCCCAAGCAGTGGAGCAGCGCCGGCCAGTCAGAACCAGGTCAGGTCGGGGACGAGCCACAGACACCGGGGTTTAGCGTTGATCCTAAAATCAGTGCCTGTGGTCTTTCCACCGAGGGCAGTGGAGGAGTGATGTTCATCGCCATATGTACGTGTCCACTGGAATCCTTATTCTCTCGCCGATCTCTCGGGACGCACATGCGACACAGCGCGCCTGACAGCACCACACGATGCAGACAGTGCATTACAGGCACAAGAAATAACAGCAACCAGCACAATAAATGTGTTGTCCGGGTTGTGCTGGATCTGTGGCTTAACAGGAGACGCTCGGTGACCTGATTCACTCACACTCCTTGCTCCTGCTCCTGCGTTCCTCTTGTGTTTCTGCCCACGATTTTGCTGGAGTGTTTTTTGTTTTATTTTTTTAGGGAGCTCGCGCGCCCATCTTGGTTTGAGGAACTTCAAATCGGGGAGATCGAAGTCATGATTCCCGGGATGTCACAGGAACTACCCCGAGGGCCACAGTCTTCTTGATTTTAACGGTAAGCACCTTCAGGAGTCGGGGATCTCCAGGGAGCCACCAGGTCCTGGAGAGCCCCAAATCCGCCAGGTTTTTTTAGGTCACCATGAAATCGCCAGTTTCTAAAGTCTTGATTCGCTAAATGAACTCGGGTAAAGAGGACTGAGGACTAAAATCTTAAGCCCCTTTCAGCCCTCCGGGACCAGAGCTCTCTTCACAGAACGGGCCGCTTGCTTGATCTGGACAGTGACGGACAGGCGAGGCCAATCAGAAGGAAGAGGTGACCTTGAAGAATGACCGAATGGTCTCTTCCAGGAACCAGGGGTGGAGCAAATCGCCGAAAAAGCTGGAGGACCGCTCCAGTCCCAGAGCTGTTTTTGGGAAGGGTCTCCTACAGCCGTAATTTAGCTGGGGATCCCAGCAGTACTCAGCCACGTTTATTTGACGGGCTGTTTCTGGGGTACCGTGCTGCAGGTGTTCCACAGCACATCTGGAATTTGACCCTTTGAAAGCACGGGCTTCGTCGGCCCAAAACAAAAAAAAAAAAAGGGCAAAGTTTCTCCAAACAGCTGAACGACTGCGGCTCCTCTAGCGCTTTAAAAAGACAAAGCCGCTCAGCGCCAGGGGGGATCGGCTTTGGAGGGAATCGTTAAGAAGCGCCGTTTTCTTTCTTTCTCTGGGAAAAACAGAAATTAAATCGCGGAAAGAGGCAGCGAAGAAAAAGGAGGAAAAAAAAAGAAGGGGAAAAGTTAAAAAAAGAAAAGAAAAGGGAGAGAAATAACGAGAGAGGCGGCGAGATGAATCTGGCCGGGGTTCTGTGGCTAAGACAGGAAACAGACCTCCATGGGCCCGCGCGGTCGCCATGGCAACGTGGCAAGGAGGAACAGGAAACGGCAGAAAATAGAATCTGGTTTTGCTGAGGCCTGCAGTAGTGCTGCAGCGCAGTGCTCCCTCCAGGAGAACAGCAGCCAGCGAGAGAGAAGGCGGAGGGGAGGGGAGGGGGGGGGAGGCAGACCGAGGCCCTCATTAAAGATACATGCCATATTCCTTTCCATCCGCGCGCTCCAATTAGTATCTCTTCCACAGGAGGTGCGGCGCTCGCTGAGGAAGAGCGCAGAATCAAAGCGCCGCGCGTGTACTGTTTTCAAGAAAGTTTCCCTTGTTTTGCGGTTTCTCTTTTTTTTTCGTGCTGTGTTATGTTGGGGGGGTTCTGTGCCAGTAGCCCTCGTTAACTTCACGGAGGCCGGACCAGTCCCGATCTGGGCTTGCTCAAATAGCCTGCGTGAGAACCGGGCGCGGCCGCCACGTCTGGACGCTTCCTGTCCTCTGTGCGGGGGCGGGGGGGGGGGGGGGGCTGGACTGCACCTGGCTGTCCCCCGTCTCCCAGCTGGAGGTCGGTGTCCTGCAGTTATTGCAGAGGACAAGAGGACGCCTTGAGAGCAGCGACTCTTGGTAGAGATCATTTTAAAATGATGCATCAGAACCTTCAGTGTCTTTTTTATAAATATGATCAGATCACTTTATTGGCCCTATACAATTTCTTGCATTAGGAATGTGTCTTTTTGCAGACCCCAGCTTGCTCTCCATGAGACACACAGACAGGGAGAGAAGCTGGGGGTCAGAGCACAGGGTCAGCCATTTACACGGCGCCCCTGGCGCAGCTGGGGTGAAGGGCCTGGCTCAGGGGCCCAGCGGAGTAGGATTCCTCTGCCGCCTGCGGGATACGAACCAGCAACCTCCCAGCCACAGGCGCAGATCCTGAGCCACAGAGCCACCACTCCGCCCCAACAATTTTCTCCTTAATGGTCTGAGTTCCAGGGTTGCCCAGCCTGCTCCAGCAGGTCACCGGCTCATCTGGACCAGTGACGGGGGTAGAAGTTGGACTAATTTGACTCTCTTCCTGAGCTCCCGTGTTGTCTGGGGCTCCAGAGCCTGCTGGGACATTTCTCCCAGGTCTGTTCTTTTCGAAACATCTGAGACATCTTTCTCCCGGTCGGGGGTGGATTTCTGTGCTCGAAGGCGAGTCTCCGTCTCCTCTCTCTTTCTCTTTGCTCTTCCTGGCTGAGCTGCCTGGCCTGTCAGCCTGAGAGACATGTCTTCTTCTCGCCCCCCCCCCCCCGAACCCCGAAACAGACTTCATTCCCTCCCGGGAAGGGTCTGTACGGTGACTGGCCACTTTTTTGCCTCTCAAGAAACTGGCGCCGTTTCAGGTAGAAGGAGGAGGAGAAAAAAAGAAGAATTTTTAAAGAAACGATGCACGTTTATTTCTGTTCGAAATGGGAAGCAGACAGAAGGCCGATCTACACATGGCGTCGGCTGTGTGCACAATCCTGCATCTGCGTTGCTTTCTAAGCGGGGTTGAAAGAGAGGGAGGCAAGAGGCTCATGCAGTGATCTGTCTCACAGCCTGCTACCAGGAGAAGAGCTCAGGTGAAGAAGGATGAAGCACAAGGAGGTCCGTCAGTCTGTCCAGCTCATTTGATTGGGTCCTGCTCCCTCCCACATCCTCCCCCCCCCCCCCCCTGATGTTCTGGATGAATCCCGAAGAGGCTGAGTCGTTTGTTCCAGACCCCCGCTGCTCTCTGTGTAGGGGCCCGCCTCCTGTTGCCAGTCCTCGGGGGGGCCCTGCTGTTAATTCCCAGCAGTGACTCTGTGCCCGTGTCTGACGGCTGAGCTCGGAAGGGTGGCGCCCCCTGGTTCATTTCATCCGCAGTACCTGTCAGGGCTCGGGGTCTTTTTAATCGGATCGCCTCGTGATCCTCTTGGCTCAGGACCGAAGAGATGCAGTGGCCTTTCCCCCTGTCCGGCCAGCAGGTCCCTTCGGGAATCACTGTGGCCGCGTGCTCTGGAATACGTGCTGCTGTGTCACTTCCACCCCCCAGCGGGCACATGGCACCCGCAGTTCTGCAGAATTCCGAAATCCAGTGTGGGGAGGGTGGGGGGTCGCTGGGGTGCGGAATAAAGCGAAGAAAAGACCGAGAGGCTCACGTGTCGGGACGAGTGACGCCCCAAGGTGCGCCCTGTGGATTAGGAACGCTGTCGGAACATAAAAAAGGTGTGGGAAAAACCGCAGGGCGTCTGGCCCGTCCAGCACGGATCATCCCTTACCCTGTGTCACAGTGCCAGAGTTCCCCACGCCGTTCTGTTGTCCCGGCTCGAGTCTTCCCTAGGAGAGCTCTGTGGCGGAATGAGGAGAGCTCTTTCTACATGTGGACTTTATTAAGGCCTTCTCGTGGGGATTAATAATGTGTAAATAGAGTCTAATGCCCTGTTTATTTGTCTCTCGCCGATTTGCGGCTTGATGATCTTAATCGTCTGTTAAAGCGCGATTTCACGGTAATTTGGGAACAACTGGGAGGCTGCGTGCTTCCTCCCCGGGACCCGGAGGCCGAGCCAGGAATCTCTAGGATCTTCCTGAGCTCCGGCTCTGCGGTGGCTCTGTGGCTCGGGATCTGCTCCTGTGGCTGGAAGGTTGCCGGTTCGTATCCCGCGGCCGGCAGAGGAATCCTACTCCGTTGGGCCCCTGAGCCAGGCCCTTCACCCCACCTGCTCCAGGGGCCCCATATAAAGGGCTGACCCTGCGCTCTGACCCCCAGCTTCTCTCCCTGTCTGTGTGTCTCATGGAGAGCAAGCTGGGGTCTGCGAAAAGACACATTCCTAATGCGAGAAATTGTATAGGGCCAATAAAATTATCTGATCTTATCTATCTTATCTGTCGTTGCCCGCTTGTCCAGCCCGCGCCTGGCCCTGTCCGTTCACCCCGAGAGAGCGGCGGCGCGGTCCCGCCCTCTCCCCGAACCCCCTCTGTCGTCTCGTCTTTCCGCCTCGCAGCCTCGCAGCTTCGATCGTCCGGCGGTAAGCAGGGAGGGGGCTGCCAGAGCCACTGGCGGCGCAGGGGTTAATCTCCCTGGCGCGGGGGGTCCTGTCATCTGTCGGGGGAGCAGGAGGCAGTATTGAACAGGCACGTGGCGGTAGCAGCCGCCTTGATTTGATTGAGCCGGGCGGCGGAGGGAGGGGGAGCAGGGAGGATTGAACAGCTGCGCTCTGGCTAGAGAGAGCGGGGACCTCTGGGCAGATCCTGTCTTCAGCGCTGTCTCATCCTCCCTCTCTCACCCCGACGCTCAGCTGTCTGGTGTCTGATCTGTCAGTCGGAGAGGGGCGGCTCACACAAGCTCTGACCCCCCCACACACACACACACACACACACTGACCCGAGAGTGTGTGTGTGTGTGTGTGTGTGTGTGTGTGTGTGTGTGTGTGTGTGTGTTTGTGTGTTTGTGTGTGTGTGTAGGTGGGGGGGTGGGATCTCAACGCCCTGTGCCTTTCAGAGGCTTGTGCAGAGGCGGGTGTGGTGACAGCAGGGGGCAGCGCAGAGCAGGATTCGGAGGAGGGTTCGAGGCGGCACGAGCGACAGGGGCGGGGGGCCTGTGGTGCTCGCCGGGCGATCGCTTCGGCTGCTGCCCCGCGAGGAGCGCGGACAAGGATTTGGAAATGTGGGAGTGGCGGATCAATTCCGAACGAGAGGAGCCCGTCTAGCCCATTAGCTGAAGCAGGCAGCCTGGGATTAATCGGATACCGGAGGCCAAGTCATCAGGATGCCTGGAATGTCCTCCTCTCGTTAGTTCCCTTTCTTATGTTCTTAATTCGGTCTCATTTTATATCTTAGCCATGTGTCTGTACTGCAAAGAAGGATGGGCACTGTTGGCCTTTGGCGCTACTATTATTATTTGGTACCTGCAAATTCTTTACTTTCTCACCTCAGGCTCTGAGCAGCGTCGGTCTCCGGGCTCTGGAGCTGTCTGGCACCCCAGCTGCCTCCTCTTCTCCGTTGATGACCTCAGAGTTGGAGCGCTGTGCCGTCAACGTTGTGCGTGTGTGGCGGATGCCCCCTCGGCATTGTGGGTAACTAGCCCATTCGTCTTTGAGGGCGTAGCCCCCTCCTCCTCGCCCTGCCGTCGCGCTGTTCACGGGCGACAGATGAGCCGACTGGAAAAAATCCAGTTCCAGCTTTATCGTCCCATTGGGGAAAGGTGTTTTACAGCACTCTCCCGACGTCGCAACTCAGTGACAGATGAGATCTTTCCAGCCAAGAAGTCTGTGCGACAGGGTTATGGTTAAAGGGAGAAGATAGTTATGATACATCGTTTGAAGGAGATCTTGCAGTGGGACTGAAAGATTTCCTGTGTCTGTTAGTATCGCGCCTGGGGGACACAGAGAAGTGTGAACTCGCAGCGGAGGGGGTGAGACACACAATCCATAACACACACTGCTCTCTTTCCCCTTCCGAAGCAAACATGTTGATGACTTCGAAGGGGCCCTCCCAACACTGAAACGTGAGTGAGAGGGCCCGAATGGAAACCACAAGGAAGAGTATTTGAAATAGGGGAGGTGGGGGGCCTCTTTTCTTTACGCAAAGGGGGGTGGGAGCGGGGAGCAGTTGACCCAGCTGTGCCGTTCAAACAAAAACCTTGTCTTCTTTCAAAACATGTCTGTCTGAGATCCTTGGTTTAATTAGCTACTAATTCCGGGTTCCGTGGAGGCCCGGGCCACGCCGGAGCAGGAACGACGAAGAAGCACCGAAATCGACCCGGAAAAGAGACGCCGGAAATCGGTCGGCGAAATAACAGCTGGTACCCCAATCGATGAAGAGGACAGAATCTCCCGCTCTTCCTCTGCGCTCCTCCCGCACCCTGTGGACAAACAGAACAAGAAAAAAAGAAGCTCATCTGGAAAAAAAAAAGCACAGAAATCCTTCATTTGCCTTTTTCACAGTCCTTCAAGCTGTTAGTCAATAACGGAGCCCTATTAGGACGTGATTTTCTCCAGCTCCAGTGGAATGAGCAGTAATTTGGCCTTAATTGTTTGTGGGTTTGTGTGAAGGAGGATGCAGCTCAGGAAAGTTATTGGGTTTTTTTTAGATGTGTTTAGCATTCCCTGATGGTCTTCTAGCTAAATGAACATGGCTCTTCTGTCCGGATAACACTGGATGACGAGAAAAAGCGATCCCCCATTCATGAGATTTAAGTTTAAAAGTACAGTAATCTTTCAGCTCGACTGCGCGCCGCTGTCTCTGTGGAGGAACCGGTTTCAGTTTGTTCATGTCGTGTTCAGCGTGCTGCGCTGAGAAAGGACTTGAAATATGACTCAGAAGACACGTTCCGTTTTGCCCGCTGTTTATGTTTCTACATTTTAAAGCTTGCTTCAACAGCTGCCCTTCGCTCCTAGCAGCGGCTACTCGCCCCGCATGTGAACAGGCGCTGCGTAGATCTGCAGAGCAGGGGCGTCATTCGACAGACAGCCGCCAGGCCACTGCGTCCGCAGTCCGGCCACGAAAGTTTGTTACTGGAGTGAAGGCAGGTTGGCGATGAGAGACACAGAACTTTCTGTTTTTGACTAATGTCTTGAAGGGGGGGGGGGGTCTCAGGGCACTTCTTTACACAAAGGGTTGCGGAAGTGGGGAACGAGCAACCCAGACAAGTAGTTGAAGCCAATACCATGACTTCTGGAAGATCAGCTACAGGGCAGCTTTACCACCATGGAAGAAAGACCCATAAAAAACATGTGGAGGGTTTTGTCCATTATCATTATAATAGAGGGTTCCAATGCGTGCTGTAGCTGACCCGGTGCTCGTCTCAAACGTTTTAAGAGGGAAAAATGAGCACAGAGCCCTCCTGTATTATGATAGACCTCTAAGGGGCTCACCAGCTTGGCACCCAGCAGCCGGGCCGGACGCAGACGCTCCTGCAGACAGCTGGGATGACTGGCATGGGGGCGGTGGTGACAGAGGCAAAACTGGCCACTGGCTGCAAAATCACTCCTTAACACTCCAAGACCCCCCTGCCAGGGTCAGGGTGCTGAGCACATAGACTGCGGGGACTGCACTGCTCCAGGACAAGGGATGCCATATTTCTCTCATTGTGGGGGAGGGGGCGGGGCCTCCTCGCTGTTTTTCACTTCCGGGGCGAGGGCTCTCGAGGTCAGCCCGGCGTTTCCGGTGTGCGTTCACAGCCTGGACAGGTGGAGGCGCTACCGGGCGGGGGGACACGTCGGCCGCCCTCGGAAGAGCAGGTGGACCCGGCTCATCGAGGCTGCTTGAATTAGGTGAGGCGATGACTTTCCCCTCCTCCCTGTTCTAAAGTATTTGCGCGTTCACTGGGGCGGTGGGACGCTGAAAAGACTCCAGTGGCTCTTCAAAAACCCGCTCGAGTCACCAGTCCTGTGATTTATTTTGTTTATTTTTTTACCGCACCGGCTCTGTCCGAGCTGCCCGGTGAAGGAAACGCCTCTACCCGCCCCGCCGGCACCGTGCCTCGCTTCAGACTCCCAGCGAGAAACGTCTGTGGACGCGTCTGTTGGGTTTTTTTTTACATTTTCTTCACTTGCGCCAGGCTTGTTACTATATTATTATTATTATATATATATATTTTGCCAGCGCTATTCGTTAACTGTGCAACAACAAAAAAAGTCTCCACATTCTCGTCTGGGTCCCTCCAGCCCCACCGCCACCCCTCCTCTCCCCCTCTCATCCCTCTCCCTCCTCTCCCTCCCTTGTTCTTCTTCTTCTGCTGCTGCTCCTGCTTTCATTCTGCTCTCCCCCTCCCTCTCTCTCCCCCTCCTCTTCCCTCCAGGGAATAAAGGTCATTGCGCAAATGATTACTCAGAGCTCGGTCGCCATGGCAACGCGGTCATGTGACGGGGACAGGCATGCATAGAGCACAACAAAGAGGTCGATTAGTGAGGCAGCGATGGAGAGCTCTCGCTTTTGTGCAGCATGGGGGTTTTTTTTCCACTCCCCCTCCTCCTCCCCCCCCAGTTCGCCGGGAAGAGAGGAGAGAAGGCAAGGAGAGATTGTGGGGGAAATAAAGCAAACAAGGAGCCGAGGTGTTGGTGGCGTTTCTCCCAGCGCTCAGTATTGCTTTAATCTGCCTTTAATTTTTGTTGTGTTCCCTGTCCACCCCTCCACGCTTGCCTTTTGAATTTGCATAATATTCCCCCCCCCCCCCCAGTACCGCCACCACCAGCTCTCAGTGAAAACGCACACTCCAGCTGCGGAGGGAGAGAGGGGTGTTTTTAATTTTGCAAAGCGGAAAGTCATTAAAAGCGGGCCTTGACTGAAATTAAACGAGGGTTATGTTCCTTTTTTTTTCTTCCTTGCTGGTGGCGGGGGGGAACCCGACTTTATTTGTGTCTCACTGCGCGATCGGAACAGAACGGCGTGGATCCCGGTGCTGAGCTGCCCGGGCTGTGTGATAACCCTCCCTCGTTTGAAAATAGTCAACGTGGAGAAAAAAAAGTTTTTACTGCCGGTTTGCAGCGACGCAATGTGCTTGGCCAAGCCTGGTGAACACTTCTCATTGTGCTGTTTAAGACTTCTAACCAGTGAGGCTCTTTTGCAATTTAGTTTAACTCTTGTATTCTATTGCAGGAGTTGACAGTGTTACTAGTTAATCTCTTTGTTTCTCTGTACAACTGAATCTCTTTTTTCCTCATTTGGGGTCATAGGCTCCTGTGGAGTGTTTGGACTCTGATGTGTTTTGGGGTGTCTGTACAAAGATGGTCCTGTGGGTCATTTTGACCCACAGCCCTTCGTGGGTGTATAAACGTTCAAAGAAATATCCAAAATAAACGATTGCACTCCTTCAGAAATTGTCTGTATAAAAAGAGCTTTCCTGAGCTGTCTCGTACTCATTATGGCATCGGCAGGGGTCAAACAGAGACTCTCGAAAGTGAGCTTCTGGGTGACCTCCGGGGGAGGAGTTTTCAGGGATGGAGGACATTTCAGAGACAGAAGTCATAGGTGGTGCTGATGCTCCCGACTGTGTGTCTCCTTCGGATGAGGAGTCTCTCCCGTGGCTGTGCCTTCCTCAAATGAGACATCGGGCCAACGCAACCATCCTCAAGGGAAGGGGTGTGGAACTCTCCAGATGGGAATGCAGAGTGGTCTGGATCACCACAACCGAGCGAAGGCGCACTGGCAGCTTCCAATTTCATCCGAATGGTACCAGGCCCTACAAGATTTGCAACCTATAATCAGCACTTGAACTCTTTAGACCTCAAGCGCCAGTGAGGATTGTACAGGACGCAACCAGTTTGGAGGGGAGGCACGTGTTTCGAGAGGACTGGAAGTCACTGGGACGGACTGGACCCACTTGTTTGCCATACATAGGTTGGCTGCTGTTAGCTGGTGCTTGGCCATCAAAGGTAGAAGCACCTGCTAGTCTCTGGAGTGTACAGAGAGCAGAAGGGACAATTTTTTCCCCCCCAGCAGCCACGTCACTGGAATCATTTCGCGTCGTCTCTAGGGCGATTCGTTTCGAGAGCCGCGATACCAGACCTGCTCGGTGCAAAGGAGACAAGCTGACTGCCGTCAGAGATGTGTGCGGTCAGTGGCTCAGGACCCTGCCTCTCGTGTACTGTCCTGGCACAAAACGCCCTGTTCCATTCAGAGGACGCTGTCCTTTCAGGCAGAAGCCTGGAAAGCATGGCATCAAAATTGTTTCCCAAAAATGCTTCCCAGTTATTAGGTTCGGCGTTTGAAATAAAAATTCGCGAGTGGCCATATTAAGCCACAATAAAAATAAACCTTTGCACTATTTTTTGGCTTATTTGACTGTTTTTTCACTAGGTTGAAACTGTGCGGGGGTTGATTTGACGCACAATATTCTGGATGTAACCATTTTTCAACACAATACAAGGGCTAATGCTGCAAAGCGGAACAAAGTCTTGCTTTAAACTTGGGTTGTGTTAACTTTTTTGGGGGGGGTCAAAATAATATGTGTATTTCTGTTCAACTTGACCAGAATGGTGTCGGTCCTTTCATACATGGATGAGCTGTGTCGTAACCTTCCTGGACATGCGGTTTAAAAACGGTCAGTGCTTAAAAAACGCTTTTACAATTCATCCCAGTTGGCCGGTAATGCAGTGTGCTTGGCCTACTGAGCACTTCGGTATCTCTGTAGTACTTAAGACCCCCTAATTAGTGACAGTCTTTTGCAGTTTAATTAAATGGACACATTTCCGTAAATGTATCCAATACTTGTAGCTCTCTTTTGGTACAGTGAAGATTTCTACAAAAGCTGGTTCATCGTTTGACTTAATTCTCATGACGAAAACAGAAATCAAGGTAACGATTTAAGTCGTTGGGGAAGAAATGTTGGGAGGGAAAGCAGCTCTTTTCCCAGTGCACAAATATATTTTTCAGATTTGGGAGCGCATTTAGGATTGGCCTCGGAAAGCGCCAAAGGGTTGTGGGAGCCTGGGGTGAACTGCCCCTCCACGCTGTTGAACCAGATTCCCCGGATTCCTTCCAGAAGCAGCTGGATGAGATACTCGGATCAATCGGCTCCTAAGCAGCAGGCGAGCTAGATGGGTCGAATGACCCCCACCCCCCTCGTGTGGAACTCCTCTAAAGTTATTATATTCAGTAATGGGATTGCTCCAAGGAAACTAACTGGCTTGCCGTTGAGGGATTGTGGAAGGAAAGTAGCATCATAATTTTACCCTACTGTTCAGATCCGTCTTTTTTTTTAGTTTAAAAAGAAAAGCCCCTCGTTGTGGGGCAGCCTTGACGCTCCAGTGTCTCTCCAGTGAGAGCTTTCCTTCCAAGTCACCTTTAACTGTTCACGCCTTGAGCCTCAGAGGTAGGATCAATGCAGCAATTGAATGCCAATTAAGGAATTAAGGTTTAATTACGCGATTAAGTTATTAGTCGGATCAACGCTCCACACTGCCAGAGCCTGCAGGAGATGAGGGTGCCTGTCGCGGATTGAAGCCCTAGACCTGCGCTGGGGTTGCCTCTCAAGCAATGGGCCAGATGATCTGGAATGTGGGAGCAGTGTCTGACCACAGACGTGTAGAACTGTGTGCCTTAATAATAGCCCCAAATCTCCTGTACCCCAGCTGCCCAGGATCTGAGATCCAAGTGGGGGTGAGGATGACAGTGATGACGATTACGATTAATTCAGTGCACGCAGAGAGCACTTCCAACAGTCACTGCATTTGAGGGTTGAGTCATTGAGAGCTGAAGGAAATAATTCAAGGAATTCAAGGAGAATTTAAGGAAATCCCTTGGACCAGGGGATTTGCCATAACTGGAACCATGGCCGATCCCTCCCTGTACGGGCATCGATGGGGGTGTGGTCTTGACCAGTGGATGCTGGGAAGGAAAGTTAAAGTTAATCCAGTCCCGGTCCCGATCTGCCCATTAGCACCTCAGTTGCTCCAGTTTGCCAGCTTTTCCCTCGTCTGTGGTGGTGGCTGCCTCCAGGAGACTTGGAAAGACCCAGATGGGGCTCACTGTTTTTTCTGGGCGCCTCTTTTGTCTGAAGCGAGCTCCGCGGAAGACGGGGACCGGGCGAGCCGGAGTGGTGCCGTACTCTAAACCCAGGACTGTGGCCTGCGCCGGGCCGGGGAGCAGCGACTGTGACCTGCGCTCGACCCCGCCTGCTTCAGCCCGTGGGCGAGCACTTCCAGGGGCACACAGATGGGGAGGAGTGGGCGGAGAAGCAGCTCGCGGGCGAGATCAATAATAAAATCGCTTCTAAAAACACACAACCGCACGGCACGCGCCATCAGCACAGCTCGCAGTTCATCCCTGTGGTGTGTCTTCCGGCAGCCAGCAAGATGGAGTCGGGGAAAAGGAAGAAAAGGAGATTTTTTTCCAGTTTCTTTTTGTTCTCTCGTTCTCTAAAATCTCCCGGCGTGGGCAGGCTGGCAGGACATGGGCAGTCAGAGAAGGGGTGAGGTCACCCCGAAAGCTCAGGACGCACCTAATACATCCCCCTGGGCCTGCTGCGCTTTTCCCAAAGATATTCCCATTTTAGTGGACAATCCAGGCCTTTCCCGCCTTTCCTCTGCAGGATTGTGGCAGCCAGTCCGCTCATCGCCCGATTGGTGCGGAATGAATTCAGCTGCGTCACTAAGATTCCCATTGTCTGGAAGACCAGCAGTGGAATGGGGAAGAAGTCGGGATTATAATCGTACCCTGATGGTCGGATACTTTCTGATTCCTCGCTACCACGGTGTGTTGAGTCGTCCAGCGTTTCAACGCCGCGCCGGACCATCACGGGGGGGGGCGGACCCCGAGAAGTGGGGGAAATGGGGTACCCCCCCCCCTCCAGCTGGTCACCCCTCGGTGGGCTGGGTGACTTCAGCTCTCCGGAGCCTGTCTGGTCTGCAGGCTCCGGCTTGCCTGGGTCCTGCCCGAAGGCAGGCCGGTGCACTCCCCGCCGGAAGAAAGCAAGAGGCAGGAGCAAGGGAAGACCAGCGGGACGAGACGGAGGGGGTGTGGGGCTGCCAGCCCCGGTGAAGATATCCCCCTGGCAGGACGGGGCCTCTCTCCTGGCCGCCTCTGATGGGTGAAGTGACCCAGGGAGGGCCCCGTATGCAAATGCGAGCGTCTCGGCGGAGGAGCGTGGGCTCGGAGCAAATCTCTCGCGCTGCTCCTGTCACCGTCTGCGCTGGCAGTGGGGTGGGGGTGGGGGCGCACACCCTAGCGCCGGCGCGCGTGCTCCTCCTGGAAGAGGCACGAGGTCAGGTTTTGGTTTGATGAAGGAGACGCATGGCTGAGCCCCCATCTACCCCCTCCCCCTCCCCTCGCCAGTCCGTCCGCATCTCAAACTGGGGGGGTGCGGGTGAGGAGACTCCCCCCCTCCCCCCCTTCCTTTTTTGTTTCTTTTACCCTTCAGTAGCAGAGACCGTCTCTTTAGCTCATCTGCAAAGAGGCTTAGGCTTAGGGTGAAGGGAAAGGCAAAGTTCGGGAGAGCCGAACATTTCAAATGTCTATTTAGAGGCGATAAACGGGAACTCTCTCCCTTCCTGTCCGTGCGCTGTGGACACTACGTTGCATAATCCTTCTTTGCTAAGCCCTGTCTGTTTACAGAAGCTCTGGCCAGATATATTTGTAGGCAAGGAACAGCAAGTACTCTGGACTGCTCGTCTAGCCTACTCCCTTTCCACTCGTCAGCAGGGGGGGGTACCGACGAGAGCAGGCCATTCCCCACTCTGTTTTCCTGAGCTCCTGAGCCCCTGAGCTGAGTCTGGTACTTTCCCCTCTGGTGCTCCAGTATCCATTTACAGGCGCTCATAACACTTCCTGTGCATATGGGGGTTCAGACACTTATACATCACTAATTGACTAGTCTCCAGCTCCTGGATCCAGCAGGTATTCTTGCTGCCTCTTTTACAACTGGGAGAAGGGTTTAATTAGGGCAATTGAGGTTCAGCTGGATCCATCTAACCCTTCTCCCCTTAAGCTGTCCATGGATTAATGGGAAAATCTGCTAGAGTTGGGCACCACTTTATAAGCAAATCTTAACTTCCTCTTGGTGTGGTGAACGAATGTTCAGTTGAATTACAAGCACTGTGTGTTCCGGTTAATAAGTGAGCCAGTAGCATCTTGGGTCTAGAGCAGTGATATGTATGCAGTATGTCGGAAACTTTGTTTGTTTTAGTGCTGGAGGTTGTGTCATGTAGTATAGTTATTCACTGTATTCCATATTTTCAATATTTTAGGATAATATTTTTGTAATATTTTCAATGTTACAGTTTCTCTTGATAAAAACACAAAAAAAAAGTACAAGCAGCAGGAACTCGTTTTGCTGTGGGTAGCTGATTGATCCGGGGTAAGAAACCCAGGGTATTGCCTTTCACAGCATAGCTGGAGAGCTTGTGCCAGACACCCACAACCCTATGTGTAAAGCAGTGCCCTACTGTTCTGTTTTAAATGTGCTTGTTTTTTTTTTCTAGTAGTCCTTTCAGTCTAACAAAAGTGGTTCTAAAGCGCCAAGACCTTTTTGCTTTCTGCCCCAAATTAACCTCTACAGTGGCTAGTTTGTGGCAGAAATTAATAAAACCTATAACGACTTGCTTTTTTGATGTTTCTGTAAAGCTTTCTTCCTGGTTTTGAATTGATTGCCCCACAAATATGTCACAGAGACCTTTTTGGATCGTTGAAATTGCAGACAAACATTTTTTTGCTGAGCTTGACTGAAATAGCAGAGTGTCCTCTAAAATCAGAATAAATAAATAAGCAAACAGTCAGACGAGAAACAGCAGATCTTTGCATGAGCTGTAATAAAATCCTGTTTCTGCTTCTTCATAAGGAGGTTGTGAGACTTTTTTTTTTCCTCTCAAATACAGTAAAACATGTCATCCAAGATGGTATAAATTGTCTGGAAGCAGAGGGGGAAAAAAATTCCAAAAATCCAAAACGTTACCAGCCCGTGGCGCGTGGGTCTGTTCCATTCTTGGGCTCGTGCGTCGAAATAGAGTTTTTATTTCCAGAACCGCTAGAAAATAAACATGTTTCCACAGAGCGCTTATTGAGGGTAACTGGTGCTTTATTTGTGCACAGACGGCTCAGGCAATCAATCAGTTTGCCGGTGAAGATGAAAAGAAAAGGGCAGGAACAAAAAAGACCCGAAACCCGTAGTATTTCATGCAATTGAGGGCTATTTTGGAGCTGTTTGGAGGGTGACAAGGGCAATGGAACAGACTTGGGAACAGAAAATGTTCTATTATGTTGCCATTACTCTCCAGGCGCCTGCTTGCCACCATAGAGTCAGTAGTCCCTCTGTGTGTGTGTGTGTGTGTGGAGGGGGGGGGGTCTGCCCCAGTTTATTCTCAGGAGAGAGGGGAGAGTCACACACCGGATGGCAGCAAAATCGGGGGGCTTTCGTGCGTACCCCCTCGGTCTGCCAAAAGACAGTCTCCTGCAGCAGTCAGGGAATCTGCTCATGTGTACTTCTGTATATCCCACACAGAAGGCAGTGGACTTCATTAAGACAGCGCACATACAACTAGGAATTCTGATGATAATAGTAATTCCTCACACTAATCTCCCGCACTATCAAACTATTAGACTCCCAGCCTCTCTCACCTACGATCTGAACCCTCACAGTGCCTTCTCTCTTTATCAAAACTCAAACACACATTGAAATCTACCTCTACCTCACAGGTCAAGAAGTTCACTCCCCATAATTTTGTATCCTTATTTCATTCTGTTGACGTATGATTGTGCACAGCTGATGTTGTTTTGCACATTATCTGTTCCCTGTTGTTGTTTTCCAAATTGCCTGTTGTCTCTGTCTTTCTTTTCTTATACAGTTGTATTGTTGTTTTACTGTACTCTTAACCGTCTGAGAGCTAGCTAAATAGCATTTTGTTACACCATATACCTGTGTATGAGTATAATGACAATGAACTTGAACTAAGCAACAAGACAGCACGAGCAGAGAAGCTGTTTAAATACCATATGCTTCTGGTTTTAATAGACCTGTAGTATCTTCCTGAGGGAAGCTGACGAAACTCAGTGTATGCTCCTCGAGGTGAAACAGGTGATGACCTGGGTGGGTGGGGTCATCAGCAATCCTTCCTGCCCGCCTCTGTGTTCTGGCGTTGTACAAATCGGCCCCTCTTCCCTCCTAATGCGGAGAGACTCGTTCACATTTGTGACATCAGGGGTTGTTGTTTTTTTTTAGTAACGTGAGCAGGTTTCAAAGTGCTGAACCTTTCTGTGCAACCTGCACCTGATGCCAGACGGAGAGAGGCACCGCAGTCGCTGGATAATAAGGTGGGGCCGCCCACCTCCCTTCCTGACGGGGACTGAGCACCTGGGGGCAGGGTGGGGTGGGGTCGTTTCACATCAGGCAGTCAAATGTGTCGTGCATGTCCTGAGGTGCAGACTGCAGTTCAGGGAGTGACAGGCAGAACATGCAAGCCCCACACAGACTGCTGCCCAAGGTCAGGCCTAACTGCTGTGAGGCAGTAGCCCCCACCATCAGGTCGCTGTGCCACCCTTAGCATGTTTCATGGTGTCTGCCAGTGTGCACCCTAGTTCTGCCTCCAGTTTTGCCTCCTGTCCGTTCAAAACTGGGGGGGACCCAAGGTTTCGCAGCACCAGAACTAGGGTGCCCATCCTCTTTCGGAGTTCGGGGGGATCTCTCTTTTTTTTTTTTGAATGCGTCACCTCCAACAAAAGACTGCAGGTGGTCCCCTTAAGACCAGGAATGTATCTAATTCCTCCTCTCTGGACTAATAAGCAACAGTAGCAAAAAAAAAAGTGGTCAGTCAGTCAAACAGAAGGTCGTTGACCTTTGTCTAATCCAAACAAAGGCAAATTGCTGGCTACAGTACCTGCTATCTGGCCATCAAATTCTGACCTAAGAGAAAAACGGACCTAATCTGGCTTGGAACTCCTGCCTTAACTGTTGGCTGTACTGTTTCTCTGCAGCCATTACAAGCCTGCAATTAACACCTTTTCAGTCCCTCCTGCAACACCGACTTGTAAACTGACTTCTGTTTCTGTGGATTAAACAAAAATTGTTCAGCAAAACCTTTTTAGCTGCGGGATATAAGCATCATCGATAACAGACATTTGTACTCGAGGCACTTCAGAGGTTTTGTTTTGTTTATATGTCTGATTTACTGGGAATGACCCCATAACGGCTTTAATTACATGGTGCTTGTCTTGATTCTGAAGTGCACTGTCATACCTTCGCTGCTTCGGCATTCGTGTCAGTCTCTTTGCATGATCACCACGGGATATGAGAGTTTGTCCTCACTGAGACTCTCGTTAAATACAGCTTTTGACTGGCAAGTTGGCATGGGCTTTGGATGTTCCTGCAATCAGCTTTGTAGCTTTAAGAAACAGCTCTCCTCCCAGCTGCCAGTGACCACACATATACAGTCTGCAGCTTTTCATACCATCCACCAGATACTTGGCGATTACAGGTGAAGCCGATTGTGTTCGGCCAGTTTTGCGATTGCGTAAATCATACCTGGCAACGTTGTGTGAACAACAGAAACAAATTCCCCCCCAAAAAATGGATCAACCACTTGACACTTTATGAAGGAAATAGGAGAGTGGAAAATCAGACTTAATGTTGTGAAGGTTCTGGAGACTTATGAGTGGATTATGTGCAAAAGTATGGGGTAATGTGTAATTCTATGGGCTTACTGTAATTGTGGAGCGAGAGAATTTGCAGGGTTCTGGTGTAACTGTGTGGATTCCTGTAGGAGAGGTGTGAAATGAACACGAATGGGTAAATGTCTGTTATGTAATGTTAGATTTATTTGGAATGTAAAGATCATTTGCACTGTTTGTATGTAGAGCATAGCTGCTTTAATGCAAGACAAATTTCTAAAAAAAGAAAAATCAAGCCCGTAAAGTATTATCTTATCATTTCAATATCAACTCTTCTGACCTCCTGTGCCCCCCTGTGTACTCGAACCAGTGTCCTAAAAGGTGTCCAGCTTTCTGATAGATATCTGTTCACCCCTCTGTGGTCAGAAAGTCTGATTCCTGGAAAGGGTGCCCGTCCGGGAATTCTGGGACAAGGCTGGACGAGACGCCTGTTCCTTGCATGAATGGGTTCGCAAGCATGAGCACGTAAAACCACTGCTGAGCGAGGAAATGGGGGAGGAACAGGGGAGAGCACTCTGGAAGGAGAAGGCACGATCCCAGGGTCAAGGAAAACACCCGGAAAATGGGTAAAGTCCCTTCATTCTCCAGCTGCCGATGATGACAGCGATGACGATGATGATGACATATGCTTCCCTGATAAAATTGCAAAATGGGGTGACCCCTCTTGCCCAAAGCAGTGAGAATAAGCCACCACAAGCTACATCCCTACAATTCCGAGACTATTTAGTAGTAGCAGACGAGGCCTTTTTCTCAATCTGGTGAGCGATGGGGAAAGAAAGCTGGTGTAAAGTGACCTCGCAAAAGAACGTGACTGTTGGTGCACGTGCCTCTAGTCTGTGGTCCAAGGCAGCAGCAGACCTGGCTAATGTGTGACTTCAGATGATCTCTAGCGTTTACAGTGTTTACAGGCAGCGGTTGCCAGATTAAACAAAAAAACACCGGCTGCATCTTTTAATTAAAGCTTTGTCTGGTTCCAGATTGAAGGAGGCCACACAGCTACTCCTGACAGAGAGGAGCCATGAGATGTAGCCAACCAAACCAGGAAGGATAATTCGGGCTGCAGGAAACTACGGAACCAAAGTAAGAGACGACAAATTCCCACATCCTGCGGGAAGACCACAGAGCTGCTCCATATCGCCCATGAACACCTTCGTACCTCAAGGTAAGGCGGGTCTTGTAAATCGTCAGTTTTTAAACATTGGTAGCAAGAGTACTCAAGATTTTAGTTCTGTGTGATCTCTAAATGTCTCCGTGTAGCAAATCACCTGTGTAACAGATCACGGTGGAATCGTTTCATGCCATAGAAACTGGTGATTTCATGGTATCCTACAAATACTGCTCTCCTGCATCTCCCAGATCCCTTCGGATTCGGAGATCCCTGAATCTAGTGCAATAGATGTTCATACGTATTGTAGCTGTGATCAGATCTGGAGATGGATAAACCTGTTGGAACACGTTGCCCAGGTGTATTTTCTAAACTTTTGGTAGGGCAGTTTCAAGCGTGCTGCTTGTACTTCTACGGTGTAGGATCTGACCCTGTCTAGGCCCAAAGAGGAAGGAAACTGGGGTCACCACTTCATTGAAAAGTACCCCATACTAACAAACACACATAGGGACACAGACACCTGGTTAGGACCTACAGATATCCCCTGTGTGCTAGTGAATTTATAGCACGTTCAAAAAAGTTGGAGAGAAATTACCTCTGTGTAAAACAAGATAACCCTTTTCTATTTCTGGCTCAGAAATGTATCAAATTAAAAAGTGCCCAAATGATTAGAGTTCGTTTGTTTTAAAATTGTAACTTGATGTGCTTTCTAGTTGGTATAAAAAGGTTGTTGCCACTGTTGTTGTTGTTATTATTATTATTATTATCATCTTCATCATCAAAAATGTAATGAATATTTATAGTGTTTCTGTCATAACAAGTAAGGTGGTGTTCTTTGTGTTCGGTTAAAAAAAACAAGAAGAAACACGGGGAGAGTGTATGAATTTGTTTCGCATTTAAAAAACATAATTAGGAGCAAAACAATCGACCCCGAACGAAAGACGCCGCGCTAATTAAAAAATGGCTACCGAGATATAAAAACTAAAAGTTGTTAACAACTCGGTTTGTTCCTTCTTCTCCGAGAAAAACAAACAAACAAACGTCAAACATTTGGGCTGAATGCCGCACAAAAACACGAACTGAAACGCCAAGGTGAGGTAACTGCGCCTGGTCGACACCTTCCGATTAGTAAATAACTGAGCCCCACGGTCTGAGCAGACGTGTATCGGAATACAAAACTTTGTTAAAATCCCACAGATATACTCTACTTTTAAATCCTCAAGGTGGACCGGTTTCCCGGTTTTTATACGTTAGCGAAGGTTAGCGCTGCGTATTTCAAAGGCTTTAAACGTCATTAATTATTATAACATGAGGCGAAAGGGAGACAGTACACGTTGGGTTGTTGTTTTTTTTTTAAAAAGGGGGTTGAAGACAGAAAAGAGCGAACGCAGGGGCAAGGAGAGAGAGAGAGAGCGGCTTGTCCTTTTCTGAAAGAAACAAATCTCTCCCCGTCTGGGCTCAGGCTGCCCGCGCCTGTGCCTGTGTGTGGCTCTGCCGGCTCTCTCTCTCTCTCCCGGCGGTGTTTTCCTCCCGGAGAGAGAGGCTGGCGCCAGCAGTCTGCAACGGTCCTGACAGGATTTGAATTATAGAAGCCGAGCGCGAGGAGGAGGTGAAGAGAGCGATGGAGTTGAATGTGTGTGTGTGTGTGACTGCTGTGTGTGTGTGAGAGAGACTGCTGTGTGTGTGACTGCTGTGTGTGTGTGTGAGAGACTGGTGTGTGTGCATGACTGCAGGAGTGTGTGTTAATGAGTGTGTGTGAGAGACTGCTGTGTGTGTCTGCAAGAGTGTGTGTTAGTGTGTGTGTGTGACTGCAGGAGTGTGTATTAATGAGTGTGTGTGTGTCTGTATGAGTATGTTAATCAGTGTGTGTGTGTGTGAGTGTGTGTCTGCAAGAGTGTTAATCAGTGTGTGTGTGTGAGTGTGTGTCTGCAAGAGTGTTAATCAGTGTGTGTGAGAGTGTGTGTGTCTGCAAGAGTGTGTTAATCAGTGTGTGTGTGAGAGTGTGTGTGTCTGCAAGAGTGTGTTAATCAGTGTGTTTGTGAGAGTGTGTGTGTGTCTGCAAGAGTGTGTTAATCAGTGTGTGAGAGTGTGTGTGTCTGCAAGAGTGTTAATCAGTGTGTTTGTGAGAGTGTGTGTGTCTGCAAGAGTGTGTTAATCAGTGTGTGTGTGTCTGCAAGAGTGTGTTAATCAGTGTGTTTGTGAGTGTGTGTGTCTGCAAGAGTGTGTGTTAATCAGTGTGTGTGAGTGTGTGTGTCTGCAAGAGTGTGTGTTAATCAGTGTGTGTGTGAGTGTGTGTGTCTGCAAGAGTGTGTGTTAATCTGTGTTTTTGTGAGAGTGTGTGTGTCTGCAAGAGTGTGTGCGTGACTGTGTGTGTCAGCAAGAGTGTATTAATCAGTGTGTGAGACTGTGACTGTGTGTGCATCTGTGAGGTTCTGTGAGGTGTGTGTGTGTTAATCAGTGTGTGTGAGAGTGTGGGTCTGTGTGTGTGAGAGTAACTGTGTGTCTGCGAGAGTGTGTTAATCAGTGTGAGAGTGTGTGTGTGAGAGAGACTGTATGAGGTTGTATGGTTGTGTGAGTGGGACAGTGAGTGTGTGTTTGTGAGAGCGTGTGTGTGTGTGTCAGAGTGAGATTGAGTTCAGAAGGAGAAAAAACACAGCTGTTAGCGCAGAAGCAGCATTTGGGAAACGACACAGAAACAAAATGATGACCTAACTACTTTTGTTCTATTTTTTTAAAATATGAGGTGCATTTCATTCAAAAGTCAGTTTAAAACACAAAAAAGAAAACACAGCTCTTGTTGTAAAATTTGCTGGATGAAAAAAATAACATTTGTAAGTTGAAGTGCTTTTGGGCTTCATTAGTTTCCCTTAACTGCTGTTCTGTGTAAAAAAAACAAAAAATCACTCCGCTCCAAAAGGACCATCAGATGCAGTATTCAGTTGATCTTCTCGGCTTTTTGTAGAAAAAAAGTAAAGCTTTTAGAAATAAGCCGTATACAAAACAATAAAGACGATTTCAACTGACTCAGTCGAAATATGACGGCGTTTGATGTCGGTCTCCTGCTTTAACCCTAAAGCTGACTCCCCTTGACACACAGCGGTGACTGAAGAGCAGATCCGGGCTCCTGGGAATTACAGCAGCATTTCTCTTCCCCTGTCAAGTAGACATCCAGGCAGTTAACGAAACGTGGATGCTGGGATTTTCGGAGAGCCCTCAAACTGGGTGCACGCAGGTCCGAATCCAGCCTGAGCCGTTCCGTTTGAGATCCTTGGATCTATTAGCAACTAACTGCTTTATGGGCTGAATGGCCTCCTTTCTGCCACTGTTCGTGTGTTTTTAACCCAGGGTCACAGGCTCTTAGGCAGCTCTACTGCAGCGCACTGGGGTCTCTGAGTCACTCTGAGTGCGATTAAGCATTCCTGACTTACCCCGTCCTCCCAGGAGGAATTGAGTGCATCTAGGCACGATTGTCTGCCCTGATGCCACAAGCTTCACAGACTGCAGCATGGGAGAGCGGGGTGCCGAGCCAGTAGCTCCAGTCCACATGCCTGTCAGGAAACCACCAGGGCGAAATCTGCATGCATTTCAGGAAAAGAAAAAAAAACTTAACAATTGGAGATTCTGTGCTGTGTTTTTGTAGATGCACTACATGTAACATGGATTGCAGGCTTTTTCGTGGGCTGTTGAAACGCACTATTTCTACAGCTATATAGGAATGCAACCTGGAGCTGATACTACAAAAATATTTTCCCTGTCTTTGCATTGTGCTGCTGCATTGATCTTGGCAGTATGAGATATGTTCTTATTCTGGCATATAACTACTGAATATTTTAACGTTTTATGTAACAACAAAAGTACTCTGGAATCAGATTTAGGTAACTTTTCCTCCTTGGCTGTGTAACACAATGAACTTATATTCACCTTTTGAACTAAACGATAACTTTACAAGGACTTGAGCAATTTCCTGGTTTACTAATGGAACCAGATACTCGTTAGAATTCTGAAACTTGGAACATGAAGTAGGGATCTGAAAGAATTTGGGGTTTTCTTTCCTGGTTTTAAACTCATTGCTCACACAGTGTGAAATAAAACTAGTTTCCAGCTGAAATGTTTTTCGAAAGCCGGCAGGAATAACTCAGGGATAAAAATCTAGATGCTCTTTGGTAAAAAAATACAAAACATCAGCTTGCAGTATGTTTTGGTCATTAAGTTTGTTGTGTTGTACATGAGGTTTGTAGAGGAATGTAAGATTGACCGGGGATGGTCAGCCTTACATAATTATAATAATAATAACATCACTTTATTAACCCTTTACAATTTCTCACATTAGGAATTTGTCTTTTCGCAGACCCCAGCTTGCTCTCCATGAGTCACACAGACAGGGAGAGAAGCTGGGGGTCAACGCAGGGTCAGCCATTGTACAGCGCCCCTGGAGCAGTTGGGGTTAAGGATTCCTCTGCCGGCCGCGGGATTTGAACCGGCAACCTTTGCCCCAACATCTTCCATTCCCTGCTGTTATAAGTCTTCAAACCTTATAATAAACGGGTTTTTAATTGACCCTTAATTGCTTAATTAGCCCAGATTCTGAAGATCATTTTGCTCGTTAGGGATAAGTTGTAGCAGTGACGGGCAAGGGGATGGCTGTGATTTAGTCTGCCCATCCCTGCTGTAGTTGCGTGTGTCTGTGGACCGTGGTGCTCTGGCATACAGAGTGTGTCCTGGGTTTCAGCTCTGCTGCAGGGGCAGTGTGAGCGACTGGTCCTGTCCTTGAGCAGGGTGGGGCACACTGTGAGTCAGTGGAGACACAGCCTGGCGGTGCATTGGCAGCCATGGTGAGTCTGCAGGAAGGAGGGCTTCAGGGCAAAGAAGTTCTCAAACTGCCCATCGCAGGGTCAGAGTCGCGTGCGTCTGGGGGACAGACGTGAGCGTTCGGCAGGCTGTTGAGGAAGAGTATGAAAGTCGGGGAGACTTAAACAAGGGGACAGCAGACAGGTGGGCTCAGGCTGTGAGCCCTGTGAGGGCTGACGTCTGGTCAGGGGTCATCCAGGTCCTGGGTTTCTCCACGTGTGTCCGTTTGCATGTTGATGTCACAGATTCCATGTCCCTTCTTTCACCCTGATGTCAGTGTGTTTTTCCTGCCTTCCTGCCACACGGGGCGGGGCGGTGGCTCTGTGGCTCAGGATCTGTGCCTGTGGCTGGAAGGTTGCCGGTTCGAATCCCGCGGCCGGCAGAGGAATCCTACTCCGTTGGGCTCCCGACCCAGGCCCTTAACCCCAACTGCTCCTGGGGCGCTGACCCTGTGCTCTGACCCCCAGCCTCTCCCTGTCTGTGTGTCTCATGGAGAGCAAGCTGGGGTCTGCGAAAAGACGAATTCCTCATAGAAGAAATTGTATTTGGCCGATAAAGTGATGTTACACTTTTACTGCGCTTCTACCACGCTTAGGCTTTTTAAAGCGGGCGAATCTGTCTCAAATTCATGAGAGAAAAAAACAGTCTGGTCTCAGGATGGCGTATTCCAGGAACGGGCTTGATGACAATGGTTCGGATGTGCCTGTGGATGAGGAGGATCACATGCAGAAGTCTGTGGTTTGGCTTGAGCTCTAGGCTCTGTCTGCGAGCAAGACCATGTGCAGAAAGCTGTGATTTGGTTTTGATACATGTAGGAATTAAAGCACCAGGCAGGGCCGAACCGCAACCTGTGAACATCTAGAATCGTACAAGTTGCAAAGCGTAGCATCAGCAGTGGTAAGAAACAAACACGTTACCTGCCATAGAAACCGGACACAGGCAGACCTGGCTGCCCAGAGACAGGCTCAGTGACCGCAGCTTGGCCACTGACAGGCCAGGCTCAAGTTTGAAGTGTCATAAAAGCAGGTCTTTGATCATTCTTATTGCTTATGGTCATGCTGGTACAGCGCTTTGGCTGTACATTGGGCGTGGCACAGTGGGTAATGCGATGCGTTTGAAAGGCTGTTCTGTAGCACCGTGCCCTGCTCTGTAGGACTGCACCTCGTTCCTAGAACTGGGCTATTTTTACGCCTCTGTGCTTTGTTATGTTATGTTATGTATCTCCGTGCAGTTTGTAGAACTGCTCTGTTTGGAGCGGCGCTGAACCAAAGAGCGCTCGGTCTGACGCGGCTCGTCATCTGAGTAATCGCCGGAGGATGAATTCTCACCTCCCTGCCTCGCTGGGCCTGTCAGGGGTCAGGGGTCAGGGGTCAGGGGTCAGGGGTCAGGGGTCAGGGGTCAGGGCACGGCTCTAACCAGGGCGGGAGAGCGAGAGAGAGAGATCCAGGAGCCGGAGAAGGGCAGATGATTCCCAAGCCACACGAAAACCCCAAGCCGAACGGGGAGAGAGCTGCCTGCTGTAAGCCGGTGCCCTCTGACGGTTTGAAATCGGATTACCCCAAGGAAGGCGGAAAAGCGCTGCTGCTTACAGCCGAGACAGAGCGGGATGAAACAGCAGCCGCGACTGAGAACAAAAAAACACAGACGCTTTCAAGTCTCGCCCATTTGAGGGATTCTGTGCCATGCGAACGCCACAGCTGACTGCCCATAAAAAATAATACCCCTGTTGTCACAAAAATATATTGTCTTCATGTCTCATCCCTTAGAAGCAATGTCACTAATGTAGCCTCTCTATTTTTCCAGATTAGTTAGATAAATATTTTTTCCTGATAATAGCTCTGCTGGTAATCCTATTCTACATCCGCTTAAGCTCCTTCTCGTTCCCTCCTTGTCCTGTTTTCTGAACTTGCGCGTGTCTGTGCAGAACTCTGCCTGTACGGTTTCTATACCAGCCTGGGCCCTGTGTCCCCCTCACTGCCCGGCAGTGGTGTCTCTGCGGGCTCTGCACAGCGTGGGGAGGGGTAGGAGCGCTCAGTCGCTGCCTGCCCTTCTCCGGGTTCGTCATATCGCAGTTGAACGCAGCAAGGCGCAGTGGCAGGGGCCTGAATTTTTTATCGCCTTGAAGGAAGTGTGTGGTGGTCTATAAATAGGAAAGCATGGAGAAAGCTAGCTCAGTCGGATTGTGTGGCAAACGCCTGGTACAACACGGTGTATGGCCCTCCCACCCTCTCTCTCTTAGCCCAGTGGTTTCTGCCTCTTGTCCATGATGTTGGTTGAATGACGAGCATCGGAGATTTTTTCGTAGGATGAACAACGTCTCTGAAATTAGACTCCCCCCCCCAACTCCTTTGACTGCAAATAGAGGGCCGTCAGTATTTTGGGACGTGTAAGCTGTGTCGCAGTGGTGAATAAACACGCTGGATTGGACCTTGAAAGCCTACACACGGCTTCCCGCCTGCCAGCATTCGCTCATTTGCAGGAAAACGTCTTCCGGCTCGAGCAGGGTTCTGCCCCATAGCCTGATCTGGTCCCCGATCTCAGGATCTCAGCACGGCTGGGCCTGGCCAGGGCTGGCACGGGCGGCGTGGAAGAAAAACCGGCTTGCTACTGTACGTGGTGTTCGTGGACCAGTAGGGGGCGCCCTTTCTTTTGGGCCACAGTTCCCCAACCGAGTGCACCAGTATGGTGACTGGGGACACAGCACTGCAGGGGGCTGAGAAACTAAACTGAGTTCCCTACTACTTGGTGATCCCCTGCCACTTTCTGTGAGAGTAGGGTATTAACCCTGGAGGTGTGACTGAATTCTCCTCGGGGCCTGCTCTCTCTGCCCTCCCTACAGTTCCCCTGGGTTCAGTGCTGAGTGAATTAACTTCAGTGGTGGTAGCAGTGGGTCCTCTCCTATGTGCAAAGCCTTTTGGGATACTTTGGGATAAAAACAAAACGTTAATGTTCTATTTATGTTAGAAATCCAGTCCATTATTGTTACAATTAGTGTGTTGTAAATGCCGTGCTATTTTTAAGAGCTAACAGTCACAGGGACTCTTGTGCTTCTCATTTGTGACTTGTCCTAGTCCTGGGGCCTCCAATAGATTGTGTTCCAATGCACTGTGCAGTTCCTCACAAACACTGTCACGGCCCGGTCTGCAGTATCTGCCATAGATGTGCATTGTCTTAGAGAGAATAAAGAGCCAACTCATCGTGGTGGATGCCGAGATGCTGAGAGCTTTCTGAGTGGCGTTCTGGGATCAGTAATTTACAAACCAATGAGTAAAATTGTCTGAATGGCTTCCTTTTATACCTAACCCGTGCTACGGTCTCACGTTCCCAGTACAGAGGTTTTCAGTCTCCTCTGAAGACTGCTCTTTGCGCCCCTGCAAAACTGGAGTGGAGCACGAAGTTCCTCAGAGTCTGGGAGCTGACTCACAGACCCCCGTGCTCGGGAGAAGAAAGAGCGCATTTTTCTCGGCTGAAGTCACCGGGTCTCCCAGCCGGCAAAGGCCAGCCTGTGGCAGCGGGAGCTCAGCACCCTGCACACGCACGCACGCACCGGGGCCTCTCCTTGTGTGGGTGTTGGGGGGTCACAGCCGGAGGGGCGCCAGGGGACAGAACAAGAGGGAGGCCATTCCCCTGGCTCGCTTGGCTCCTGGTGGTTGAATGATCCTAGGATCTCATCCAGCGGTTTCTTGACAGGAGCTGGGGTACCAGCCTCAGCCACACGGCTGGGCGGCTCGTTCCACACCCCCACAGAACTTGGCGTAAAGAAATGCCCCCGGGCCTGACTGGAGGACCTCTTCCAGCTGTTTCTGGAAAAGAGCCAGGGTCTCGGCTTCAACCACACGGCTGGGCAGCCTGTTCCACACTCCCACAACCCTTTGCGTAAAGGAGGTGCTTCCTGTTCTCGGTTTTAAATACACTTACCTGTAGTTTCCACTCTGGCTTGTGTTGTTTCAACAAACAGCGTGTGAGATTGTGTTCCATTCCCCCTAGATAGATTCTTGATAAGATTGGAATCCAAAGTCAGCCAAGAAAAGTATTTTTAAACAGAAAAAATAACGGCGACATACAGCACTGAGCCAGCTAATAGCGAATTCTTACAAGGATCCCATCCAGTAGTTTTTTGATAGGGGCCAGGGTATCAGCTTCCACCACATGGCTGGTTGCAGCTTGTTCCAGACTCCCACTACTCATGGCGTAAAGAAGTGCCTCCTGTCCTGATTGGGGGAGGGTCCCGTCCAGCTCTTTCTTGAAAGGAGCCAGAGTCTTGGCCCTCAAGCTTGGTCCACACCCCCACCACCGCCTCTCGTGCTTGGTTCTGGAAGCATTTTCTCTTAGCACTGGCTCGTGTTCCATGGTTGGTTCTGAAAAGGTCCAGTGGGTTGACTTTGTTCGTCTCATCTACAGGGCTCAGGCACAATAAGATGAGCACCTCTGCTGTATATGTTGCTTATAACAGTGCAGGGAACAGACACGGCCTGCTGGTGTCAGCGTGATACAGCTTGCTCTCGAAAGGGATGGTATGGGTCTTTCTTGCCCAGTTTGATCTCTTTGTACCTCTGGCTCCATCCCAAAGCAGAATCACCTCCTTCCTCGGAGCTACAGGCACCAGCGGCTTAAACTGCATGTAACATAGGTGCCCATTTTATTCTGGCAGGGCACGGTATGTCTAAACGCACACTGTCTAAAAATAAGCAGCCTGGCTTTGGAGACTTTAGCACTCAGCTCAGCAAGGAAGAAGAATCCTTGTTTTTAATGAATTGTTTTGTTGTAGAGCAGGGGCTTCAGCAAGCTCCCTGAGCACTTCACCCCATCCCGCTACCCCAGAATCCCCAGCCCTCGGGACCGGTCACGCTGCGAACGTCAGTGTCGCCCGGGGCGCCCAAGCCCAGCCCTTCTGCCCCCCCCCCGCCCCCCCTCCCTCCGTCCGTCTGTCCCTTTCTCTGTCCTGCTCAGTCGCTCGCTCGCCGGCTTGGGAAACACGGACAGGAGGAAGTCAAAGGGAAGCAGTAGAAAAGACACTGGGACAAAAGGACGGGGGGGGGGGGAGATTCTTGAAAGTTGTGTGTACCCCACTCCCCCGCCTCCCTTCCTCGATGACCTCCTCCTCCTCCTCTCCCTCGTCCTCTCTCCCGGTCTGCTGAAGGGCCTCCCTGCCTGCTCTCCAGGCCTCTGCAGCGGCGGAGCGTTCCGTGCTGTCAGTAATTGCCTCCGTCTAGACACTGTCTGGTATGAGACACACACACATTGAGGGAACGGGAGAGCAGGCAGGCAGGCAGGCAGGCAGGGAGGGAGAGGGGGGGGGGGGGGGTACTGGGAGGCCCAGGCTGCCCCCCTGATTAAAGGCAGAAAAAAAAAAGAACCCAGGATGAAGAAAGTACTGTAGTCCGCTGACAGAACCCTGTACGAGTTTGGCTCGTTTTTTTTGCCTTATTCGCCGGTTTGTTTTAGAGAAGACTGCAAAACTTGTTTTTTTGGGGGGGCAGTAAAAAGTTCTCTCTCTTCTGTTTCTTTTCTTCTTTTTTCCTTCCACCCCCACGTGCCTTTTCTTTCCGCGGGGCTGTGATGTCGTCGGGCGGGCACGCCTCGCGGGCGTTAGGCAGATTGTGCGGGTGTCGGACCGGGAGCGCGGCCCGCGCGGCCTCTTGCGTACGGAGCCGGGCGGCGAGGCTCTTCCGGGGATCGTCCGGGGCGGAAAGCGCAGTACGGATTGTTAGGGACTGTTGTGTTTGGACGCCGGCGGCGGTGGCCGAGCTGGGCCGGACGCTGGCCCGGCTGCTCGGCGCGTGTCGATCCCAGCAGACTTTGCAACACCCGGCGCTCTTGGCCTGGGGTGGAGCCCCGGAGTTTCAGCGGGATCAGCCGGAGCCCCCGTTCCCCCCCTCCCCCCAGCCGCCGTCCGTTCTTCGCCCCGGCGCTCCCATGAACTTGGAGAGCGGCTGAGCGCCGGCCGTCGATTCCCGGGATCGCAACAAGGCAAGAAGGTTAAAATTCGGGAGGAAGGTTGGATCCTCATCTCGCGCTCTTCTGCTCCCCTGCGCTCGTAAGGGTCGCGCCTGGGACTTCCGTTGGCCTATGTCTTGTGCATCCCTCCACCTCCCTGGCTCCAGCCTTGTGGCAGCTCCCTGGCTCATTCCTCGCGATCGCTGTCCTGCCTCTGATAGGCTGCCAGTCCCCCGGCGAGCTGAGCCTCGCCAAATCCTTGATACGCACCCCCCCCCCCCCTCGTTCACTGGGTTCGCTGGTCTTCTCACTGGTTGTTGCACCGGGGAGGATGCCGAAGGAGGTCGTCTCCCATAGAACTCCGGGCTCCTCTTGATCCGGCGCCTTCGTCCGCCTGTGGTCCCGATCATCCCTGCGCGGCAGCGACCGCGGTGGCGCTTGGCCGCCTCGCCCCAGGCGATTTCCGCCGCAGACCCGGGTTCGAGCGGCCCCAGTCGGGTCTGGAGTTCTCCGCCCGCTCCTGTTCCCGAACCCCCGGCCTTCGGAGCCCTGTGCTCTGGTTTCAGCCCCCCCTTGACAGAAGCGAGCAGGGCTGGCTGGGGTGGGTTTTCTGACGGTTTCCATTCTGAAAGTTGCCTCTGGACATCCAGATGTTCCCAGGAAATGCAGATCAGTTTCTTTTAGCCAGGGAAAGTATGTAATACATAGGGTATAATAATACACTACCAATTACACAGTAATGTGGAGATAAATGGGATAATCACTGGGGATAATTGAATATCCCCTGAATACTCAACATATACCAGGGATGTTCGGTTATCCAGACAAATGCCGAGTGTTGCGTTGAGTGGGAAGCTTGTTTACTTCTGTGTCAAAGCCAGGCATGATGTTCCCCGGAGAGAGTTTGCGGTGGGCGCCCATTGTGCACCGTGGTGAATGCAGAGCAAAGTGCGATTAGCGGCACACACCCAGAGAGGCGTTTGGGGAAAACCGTGCAGGTGATCTCGGGAAAGGCCGCCCGGCGAAGCTTGAGGCGTGGCATCGTGCACGTCGACGCCCAGCGGAGACTCCCTCAGGAGAGCCGGGCCGCCTGGCCGCCCGCTCCGGAATGGGGGTGACCAGCTGGTGGACATAGGACGCAATGGACAGATCCCCCTCCGTCCCTCAGTAAGATGGACACCCGGGCGAGAGGGTCTGCGTCCCGGCTTCCTGCGCGAGCTGGGCCAGCGCCGCACGCTTGTGCCAGAAGAGGGCGCCGCAGGCCGAAAGCGCGTTGACAAAGAAGCCGAGGGGGAGCAGGGGAAGGAGCAGGGGGCAGCCAGCACGGACAGGAAGACGGGCAGCTGGGGGAAAACGTGGGGAGGGGGCGGGGTTCGTGCGTCAGGTGAAGAGTCAGAAGACGGAGAGAACAGGGAGGAGTAAGCAGCGGGAGGGTTCGATCTCTGGTCCGCAGAACTCGGCTCTCTTTTAATTCAGCCGCCGCCCCCCCCCCCCCGCCCTGCTCCCACATGTGCGACAGCGCTGCGTTCGTGCCGGCCGCTCTCCCTCGCAACCACTCCCAAGATCAAACACCTGGCTTTCAAAAGGGGGCTCTGTCCCAGCGCGGGGGGCTCCCAGAAACCCTTTTCATTTCAGAGAGAGAGCGCGGGAGGAGGGAGGGAGGGGGGGTGGGGGAGGTTAGGCATTGTAATGATGTAGCGCAACTCGATACTCTCGCATGCTGAATATTCCCCTGGAGGGCTTTTTCCATTACCCAGGCACAGCAGAATGGTGGAGTCGTTTAGCTGAGCCTAGCTGCTCGAGCTGTGCTCTCTCTCTCCCCCTCCTCCCCTCCCTGCTCTCTGTGTTTTTCCATAGGCACATTGTGCAAATGTAACCTTTCAGCAGGCCCCTCCCCCTCCAGGAAGTCGGCTGGCCCCTTAGCTGCCAGGAAATGTGAAAGGCTGGCAGGCTGCCCGTTTAATCTGCAAACAGCGACGGGAAGAGGGGGAGAGAGAGAGAGACTGGGGCGCAGGAGAGGCCGCGCCGCAGCTCGGCTCGCGAGCAGAGAAAGAAAGAATTAAAGATTTAAGAGCTAAGTAGGGAAGAGGAGTGTGTGTGTGTGTGCGTGTGGGAGGGGGCATACGAAAATGATTAAAACAAAGGTAGACCAGGTTGTGGTGTGTGTCGTGGGAAGGGGTCCTGAGGACGAGGGCGTTCGAGAAGCGCCCCACGGCCATCGTGTCAGTAAACCCCGTGAGCGAGGAAGAAACGAGCGGACCGTGGGGACAGGCGGAGAGACCGGCGTCTGCGAGGGATCCGTAGTTAAAAGCGTCGAGTTTAAATCAAGTGGCAATTAACCAGGGGCGACCCCGCTATGAGTAGTTTATTGTTTCGGCTTGAGGACAGTTCAGGCGGGGGATCTGCGTCAGCACGCGCAGGCCGCCAAGGAACGAGTCGAGGTTCCATCCGATGCCGGAAAGAGAAGGAAAGAAAGGCCACGTCTCCCCTGCGTGCCACCCGGGGAAGGCTCCACAGCCGAAACGTTGTGTTTCTTCTCTTCTCCTTTCAGCACGGAATCAACCTCGACTTGTACAATTAGACCGCCGCGTACGGTCTTGCCCTCGGTGTGACACATAAGACACTTTGCCGTTTTAGAGTTCATGGCTCTTCCCGAGGAGAGCGACTGGCCACGTTCCTGGGCTTAGTGAGCAGAAAAACCGGTCGGCACCTTCTTCTTGGACAGCGAAGACGATCGCGGGGGGAACCTGGTCCAGATCTTCAGAATCCTCAGAGGCCCCTGACAGAGTCAGCCCGGCGGACCTCGGGCTCAACTGCGAAACCCGAAACACAGGGCACCAGGGAAACGGCAGGGGAGGGCGTGGAACTCGGTGTTCAACTTCTTTATGCAAAGGGTTGTTGGGGTGTGGAACGGGCTACCCAGCTGTGTTGCCTACGACGGTACCCTGGGTTCTTTCAGGAAGCGGAAGAGATCCTTGGATAAATGATCTACCTGCAGCCAAGTGAACTAGATGGGCAGAACAGCCTCCTCTCATTTGATGCCTTTGTCATGTTCCAGAGGGTCTTCTCCATGAGAGGTTTTCAGTAGCAGTGACACGGGGCATGCACGGCCTTGCAGTCATTATTGATTCACATGGCTTCTCCCACCCTTGCCACCCCACTTATCTCTCTCTCTCTGTCTTCACTACCCTACTTCACGTAACATCTGGCTCTCCGGCAGCACGGAGCGCTCGATATCAACGGCTTAATGCTGATCTCACCGGTGATCAGGGATGAGCGGTCAGTGACTGGGGTCTGAAGCTTGGTCCTCTCGGATACACGGCTCGCCCCCCCGCCCCTCCTGAACCCCTTTCTGGTGAAGTCAGCCTCTGGAGACCCCCCCCACTTTTTCTTTTCCTAGTGCTCAATGTGCATTGGTGATTCTCCGTGTGGCGGGGGTTTTAGCTGTGTAACGCTCACAGTGCCACCCGGTGGCTGCATGCGGCTATTGCAGCCAGACTTGTTTGGCGGGAGATAGCTGGGAGCACAGCGCCACCACTGGGCGGTGTAGTAAGTGCAAAGTGGTGGATTGCAGTCACCCAATAGTCCAGTGCTGACCCGCCCAGTAACTTCAAGGGCAAGTACACTCTCCATCCTGTCTTCCTGCCCAGTGCTGGCCAGAGGGAGCCCGGCCACTTCCATGTGCAGGGCAGTTTCCTGTCTCTCGTCGCGCTTCCTGGTCCTGCTGACATCACCGATGATGCACTTCCTCCCGGTTGCCAGGCGCCGCTGCAGCAGGCGGGCTGGCCGATGGTTCCCCGGGGGGGGGGGAGCCGCTTCCCGGCGCACTTTCACAGGTTGCTTCCCTCTGATCGAGGCCACTGATTCAACAACAGGAGATAACCGGTCACCCGAAATAACTGTCCGGGCGGCCGCAGAGGTCCTGCCCCTGCTGTGGTTGGGTTTGCCAGTCCCCAAGCGGTGCCCGAGCCCACCTGTCCTGCTGGTTCCTCTACAGCACAGACACGTCCGTCGTGGAGGAAAAGGGATGTTGGGGACTGAGTTAAGGCTGACCGGTCGAGGTGCTCGTCTTTGTGTATTTGCAGTGAAATGGGGTAGTTGTTTCATAAACACCGGTGTGATCTTTTGCTTAATGACTCACTCTGTGGGTCGGCATAGGGGCAGGAGTTACGGGTCTCCCCGCCACAGCCCAAAGAAATGCTTGTGGGTTGACTGGCTTCCGTAAAAGTGTGCCCTGTGATGGACTGGTGTCCCGTCCAGGGTGTATCTGTCACGCCCTCTGCAGCCAGAGGGCGCTCCTTCTCTGTCCTGTCCCTAGTTCTAGTCTGCTGTCCTTCCGGTCCCTCTCTTTCCCTTGGGCTATATATTTCCGGGTCTTGCACTCTGTCCTCGCTCAGCATTGACGTTCGGATGTCCTGAGACCCGCCTAGCACCAGGGCGCCCCACGTCCGCTCCCTGAGGGCATAGGTTTCTATACGGCATTCCTGAACTCTTTGCACTATGAGCCCGGGCCTTTTTCCCGTCTCGCCGCTACGCATATGGGTCTTTTTCCACTCTCCTGCTCCCCACGGTTAGTCCCTTTGGACGTCCGTGACAGTATCCTGCCTTTCGCCAGTTGCTTGCTGGGATAGACTCCCCCGCGACCCTGGATTGGATGAAGCAGATAGAAGACGGGTGGATGGATGGCTGGATGGACTTGTACTGTCGCGATCATCAGCTCAGCGCACAGTGGATCCCACCCCCTCCCCTCCACTTCCTCCTGGTCGTCACCCAAGTTGCACACAGGTCGCCGTCTCCCTTGTCTAAAGTTTCACTGGGGGCTGCTTTCCGCTGGTCTGCTGTTGGTTGGTTTGGTGGGGAGACGAAAGAGGATCGATCAAGCAAGAACTGAAAAACGTGCCCCACGGGGTGTGGCCCCACGGGCAGAGCTACTGGATACCAGCGTGTGTTTGTGTGTGCTCCGCTTCGTGCTCGGTATTTCCCCCCACTTCCTCCGCAGTGCACAGCAGTCAGGCGGCCTCAATTATTTCAGTTCCATCCTATGAGTGGGGCTTCTGACTTCAGGCTCTGCCAGCTCTCTGCGAGCTGCACTTCCTTCTGAGAACCCACTCTGCTAATTTTACATAGAGTTGAAGGTGGGGGGGGTTAATATGAGTGGGTCAAGAATTTACAAGTATTGAACTGTATAAAACAGCCTGTAGGAAACCTCGTAACGTTTATAAAAAGCACTTCCTAGATTGGATCTGTCCTTAAAAGGCCACCGGCAGGAAACCTTCCTGTAAATCTTCTTCAGAGATGTAGAAGGGTCATAAAAGTGTGGTGAAATCATATTCCGAATGGAGGGAAGATGTCTCGGGAGACCCAGAGCTTTTCCCAGCGGGCACGAGGCAGTATACACCCTGGACAGGATGCCAGTCCATTGCACAGCACACACAGACTCCAAAACACACTCACACCAGGGCTAGTTTTCCCAGAGGCCAACTAACCTACCACTAGGTCTTTGGGCTGCGGCAAGAAACTCATGTGAACGTGGGGAGAACATGCAGACTCCATGCAGACAGCACCCCATGTTCCAGAATTGAGCTCGGGGCCACAGCTCAGCGAGTCAACAGTGCTGACCACTGAGACACCCTGCTGCCCCGGGGCGAGAGATGTGGCTGGAAATTCACAGTGGGGGGGGGGTATCGTCTCCACAGTGGTACAGCGCAGTTTTTAAAGTCCAGTATTGCCGTGCGCGGGAGAGAGCAGGAGCAGGGGGGAGAGGGAGGCATCACGCTGGCCCAGGGCTCCCTCAAGCACAGCGTTTAATGGCAGCTCTGGTCTGTGCCGGGCTGCGGAGATGCGCAAGCTGATCGCAGGCTCTCCCCAGCACCAGCGCCACTCTGACAGGCACAGAAAAAAGAGCAGGGGAGGAATGGTATTTAAATTCCAGTTTTCTTCCCTCAACTTCCCTCATCTCCCCCCCCTCCCCTCCTCCTCCTCCCAGCAGCAGAAACTCAAACCCCCCCTCCCCAACACCCCGAAACACTGTGAGGAAAAAACACAAACAGGGCTCCAGTCAGCATGGAGGTGGGGGGGTGGGAGAGACAGGCGGGACTTCCTGTTAGGGGCTAGAATGCGTCCTTTGTTCCCCGGCTCTCCCGAGTCCTGCTGCACAGACGGAGACCGGCAGGGAAATCTGGGAAACGCGCCGCCACCGCCGCCACTGGCCCCGTGTGAGCAGCCCGCTCCCCTCCGTCCGCGGCTCCGTTCGTGGTCCATCGCCGTGGCTCGTCTCTCGGCGGCAGACGCCCAAAAAAAGAAAAGTAAATAAAAATCCGGCCTTCCGGCCCACCACACTGTAATCCCGAGACGTCTGTCAGCTAGACGCTCAACTCCCCGGACGGGGACAGACGGGACTTTGGGCCGTGGGAGATGCAGTCATGGCTCGCGCAGTTGGACGCGCACAGGAGGTTGACCTGCAGCCTAAGAACCTGAGAATAAAGATTTTGCGACACGCGTACTAATTAATTCTCCATTCGTATGTCGCGGGGCGTTTCAGACAAAAGTGTATGACCCTCCCGCCGCTGTGCAGGAGGATCGGGCGAATGTCCGCTCGTGGTCTTTGTCGCGCCGGGTCGGGTCCTTCTCCCCGGGCTTCAGAGCCGGCCAGGAGGGCGGCGCTCTGCCCCAGGAGCCGAGGCTGGGCTTCCGGCTGGGATCAGGGCTGCCTCCTCAGGAATGCTGTGAGCGTCCGGCCCTGCGGTTTGCTCACGGCTGCCGGCTTCCTTGGGACCTGCTGGCGCCCGGAGGTGGAAGGTGCCGTTTACTTCTGGCGCGTGCTGAGCTGTGCTTCTCCGTGTCTTGTCCCTTCTTCCCAGAGCAGGAGGATAATGAATAAATATATCAAGTGAGCGGGTAGGAGTCTGTGTTCAACGATGCGCTGGGCTTTCTATCGCAGGAGGTGGCAGGAAAGTCTTTTTGGCCCCTCCTGCATCTGCAGCACAGGCTCCTAATCCTGTGCCTGGAGGGCTTGGGCTTGGTGAGGTTGGTGTGCTTTGGGCCCGGAAAGAAAAGTTTGAATTCACCTCCACCTTTTTCTCGAAGATCTGCGGGTGCACTTGGACTGTAAGGAGGTGGCATCCTGTTGAGGGCGCCTTGTGCCCAGCGTACTCAGTGACCCTGTGCTGAGGCCGAGCTCGGGGGGGTTATTAAAGGGGGTGAGTTTAATAACCAGGTTGGTTTGCAACTGGCAATTGCATTCCTGCCCAGTTTGCACTTGCGGTCATTTCATTATCGCAAAACAATTCTTGTTTGGTCGAATTGATTGGCCCGCCTCACCCTGTGGGGAGACTAGAGAGCAGTGCATGCACTACACCACCCTGCCTTGCCCCCCCCACAGCCCAACCTGCCCCATCCTACCCCGCCCCGCCATCAGAGCCATGTGCTGTCTGCCGCACAGCCAGGCCCCCAGAGCCTGACAGGAGAGCTGGTGAACAATTGGCTGTCTCTGGGCCTGGCGTCTTTCACTCCCTGGCCCAGCCTGCACCCTGAGCTAGAGGCTCAACTGCTGGGACCACTTGGGCCCCCCATGACCTCTCGGCTTAGTGTGCCGCCAGGGTCATCCGTCACCGAGCTGCATCTGCACCAGCTCTGTTGGCCATCTTCACAGATGGGCAGCGGTGGTCTCTGTGGGAGCAGCGCTGGCTCAGGTGGTGCTGGGCGCTTGCTGGCTCGAACGTGGCAGGTGAGACAGGTCAGTCTTACAGGTGAGGTTAACCGAAGCTGCACATGGCCCAGAGGCAAAGCCAGTGCCGCAGAACTCGCAGATCCTTCTTTTTTTCTAAATTCCAGACGGGTTGACATTGTGTTTCCCTCCCTGGCCTTGCTGGGACATGGCAGCTGTGAGTGTGGCCCTCCAGCTATCTGCACAGGGGTCTGTACCCCCGCCTTCCAATCTCTCTCTTCTCCCCGGTAGAACTGCGATGACAACAGGCTGTTCTTCGCAGCAGAGTCTGAGAGGGTGTTATTATTTCTCAGCGAGGGCCTTGGTGACTCACAGGCAGGAATGCAAGGCTGGCGGCCTGACCCGGAACAGTCTGTGCAGAACGGCGCGAGCTCAGCGTGCACACAGCACCCTCGCACGCCCCTTTGGAGGCAGGTGTGTGCGTTTCCACTGCCCTCGTCTCCCTGTGAGCTGTGCGCACGTGTGCTTGATTTGACAGCGCTTGAAATGTGTTTCCCATTTTGACGCGTTTAAGCGTAAGCTTTAGAAGAAATTCGTCATCTCCGTTGGAGAGAACGAATGTGCTCATTACAGTATCTGCTACAGAAGCAGAGTTAGTTGTTGGAATTGCAGTGGTAGTTGGGAAGGTTGCTAAAACTTGGGGCTGGAACTGACTCATACCCTGCAAGACACTAGTGCTACAAGTTTCTATGGTCCGGTTGCTTTTTGGATAGTGACACCTGGTGGTGGGAAATCATATCGACCTAGTCAGCAGTCTCCTGTTTTCAATAGGTAATGCATCCTGAGCTATTAACGCGGTGCACAGCCGGTCACTGCAGATCACCAGCAAGCACCAGCATACACAAAACGATCTGACTGAAATTCTGCAAAATCCGGCAAGTAAGATGCAGGATTCATTTCAGAAGCAGTTTCAAACTGGAATGCGCGTTGAAGAGATGAATAGAAAGGAAGCCTGGATAGAAATATGTAGAAAGGAGAAGTGGGGCAAGGAAACAGTCCTTCCCACCGAGCCAGTTACATTTTGTAACTGTTTAGCAAGCCCATGGGCCTCCACCCTGAGCCTTTGGAGTCTTCCGTCCAATCCAGTGCCTTCCGACGCCAACGACCTGCTGTACGGCAGTGAAGTGTTTCTGTGCCGAGCTGCCCTGCTTTAGAAATCAGGCCATTGTGGCGCCAGGCTCTCAGGTCAGTGATCCCCGGCTGTGATCCGCGGTGTGGCAGTCCAGCAGTGTTTAAAGGCTCCCTTTAAGGCAGATCATTAAGAGCACAAAAGAGGTTACAGACCAGAGGGGGCAATATGGCCCATCTTGCTCTTTTGGTCGCTGGTAGCTTAATGAACCGAGACCCGCGCCTACCCATTCGTTAAAGGAAGCCGATCTCCACCACCTGCCTGGCGCTGGGGTTTCACACTCCCACACTTTCCACTCGGGGCTGATCCAGCCAGCGTCCTTCTTCGGCTGAGAGGAAACAAATGGCAAGCCCGGCTCGGCCGACCTGCTGTCCGGGGAGCTGCTGTGTCTCGCACACAGACCCAGGGCCCATCACCCGATCGGTCCTGCAAACCGCTGGTCCTGCCTGCATCCGTCCGAAGGCGCAGCTCTCTGCAGTTGCGCTAAGGAGCTGTGAGAGTGGCTGTCCAGCTGCTTTGCAGAGAGTCTTATCAAGCACTTCAGTTGATACCACAGTGTTTCCAGCTGCCTAACCCTTCAGCAGCCATGATCACGCTGCTGAAGCCACCGAGTCCATCTGGGGTGCACCGACCCCCCCCTCCCCAGCAGACAAAGGGAAGGAGGCCTGAGCTCCGGGCGGGGGGCTGTGCAGCCTCTTGGAATGGCCCTTCTGCAGCGACAGCCCACGTGGGATCTCCCGGCCGACCAGTTGACCGCGCTGTACTCATATCTGTCCCAATTCTCCGGACTCAAATCGTGCTTTAATCATTAAACCGCCGAGTGTAACACAGGGAACTTCCTGTCCGCCCCCCCCCCCCAAACCCCCCCCATCATTTATTTTGTACGCAGCTGTTCGGCCTCTTCAAAAAAAATCCAAAATCCTACTGTACTTTTCTAGCGGTCTGGGTCTGCGTCTGCCTGTGTCTCTCGGCCTGCTTGTGTCGGTCTAATCTGTGCAGTCAGAGCTGTCCTGCATCAGGGTCAGGGCTGGGTGCGTTTTTTGTGTAGCCCACTGAGGCTGTGATAGCCAGGAGCACCTCTCTGCCTCACAGCACCAATTACTGGTGCATTTATCCCCCAGCATCTCCCTGCCTCCCAGCCTTACAGGCACTCTGAGTTATAACAGCTGTTTGTGGGTGGCTGGAAAATTGATGCAGCCGTTGAGAGAGAGAGAGAGAGAGATGGAGGGGGACGAGAGTGAGAGAGTGGCAGAGAGAGAGAGAGAGAGAGAAACTGGGAGAAAGATGGAACGGAGGAGAAGTAGGGGGAGGGAGGGAGAAAAGTGGGGGTTACTGAGAGAGAACGAGGGAAGGGAATTAAGGAGAATGATGGGCGCGCGGAGGGGAGAGGGGTGACAGAGACAGACAGCACAGAGGCAGAGGTGAGGAGAGAGAGGCGAAGGCAGGGGGGTGATGATGGAGCAGAGGACCAAAAATAGGGAAAAGAGTCAGAGACGCTCGGGGGGGGGGGGTGAGGAGGAGGAGTGGTGAAGATGGAAAAAGAGCTCTGGGAGAAAAAGAAAGCAAGGAAGAATGAGGGTGAGCGAGCTGGAGAAATAAATGGAAGAGTAGAAAGAACCAGCAGCAGTTTTTTTTTTTTTTTGCAGTCCCAGAGCTTCAGGGAGAGATCAATAACTAATTTCAGTGCTGAGCTGCAGTCAGACTGTTTTCCAATAAGCGCTGGACATAACGAGTGAGCTGAATAGCTGCACTCTCTCACTCTCTCTCCCCTTCTGCCTCTCTTTCTCTGTCTCTCAGGAGCCGGGCTAGTTATGGCTGGATCAATTGAGCACAGAGCCGGGTCTGAGATGAGATCTGGGCTCTGCAAGCCAGTTCTGCACACCACAGTGTGGGCGCACAGTGCTGTACATCACAGTCATTCTGGCTCACTGCAGCTTCACTGCACTAAAATACAAGTGTGTGTGTGTGTGTCTGTGTGTGTCCATATGCAGGCTTATGTTGAAATTCTCCTGCATTGACTGTTTGAAGACAAAAATGTGCTCCTGCATGACACTAAAGAACCAGCTCTTTTATAATAATAATAATAATAATAATAATTGCTTACACTTATATAGTGCTTTTCTTGACTCTCCACTCAAAGCGCTTTACAGGTAATAGGGACTCCCCTCCTCCACCACCAATGTGCCGGGCAATGATGGTGGCTCAAGCAGTCATGTGGCTTTGTTTTCTGGGCAGGTCTGATCCTACAGACCGGGCTGGATTGGCGCCCCGGGTTCGAATAGCGCTCACTCTGCTGAGGGCAAAGAGTCCTCATCGTTGCAAAGAGAAAGGGTGGTGATTTGCAGGCTTTTCTTCATCACTTTCAATGAAATATACAACATGTGGGCAGTATGGCGGGGCAATGGTTAAGTCTTGCTGCCCTGGGGCCCCTGGGTTTGATTCCAGACCTGGGGCGGTATCTGCGCGGAGTTTGCATGTTCTCCCCATGTTTGCTCTGGTTTCCTCCCACAGTCCAAAGACACACTAGTGGGTTAATAGGCTCCTAGGAAAATTGGCCTTGGGGTGCAAGTGTGTGTGTGTGTGTGTGTGTGTGTGTGTGTGTGTTTTTGTGTTTCTGTACCCCGAGATGAACTGGTGTCCCGTCCAGGGTGTGCCCTGCCTTTATCCCTGGCGCTCGCTGGGATAGGCTCCAGCTTCCCCGAGACCCTGAACCGGCAGAATCACTTAGGAAATGTATGGATGTAGAAGATACAGGCAGCTGAGCTGTCAAACCACCAGTGGGTAGAGGAGACCCAGTAAACTGTTGAACTGTTGAACTAATTCAGCGAGTAAATCGGTCCCAGTACATCACTCAAGAGCTCTGCTGGAAAACAAGGCAGACGCAGCAGGTCTCCGTGATAAAGGTTGTGGATCCCCGCTCACACTCGGGCCAGCACACGGATTGAGCTCTTTTACCCTGGCAGAGTGGGAGCTACCCCTGCAAAAAAAAATGCGCAGTACAGCACAGAGTTAGTTTCATTGTTTTAGGTTGCACTGCTGCTCTCATTCCACTCCAGAGCAAAGCAACCACAGACATTCCCAGACTCAAAGGAATGTCCATTCTGTCGGGGGGGAAAAAGAGCCTGGTCTCAAACGGAGAGGAGACCGGATTCCAAGATTTACAGGCGCTAACAAAGTCAGCCCACTGGTGAAGTGGAGCACGCAGCAGAGGACACGGACACATGTTGAAACTCGCCGGCGGGCTGAGTGAAGACTCTCTCGCCCGCTGCTGCCTCTGTTGTCTGTGCTGCTGGCGGTTTCCACGGCGGTGCGCGCAGCTCTGCAGCTTGCAGTGCCCCCCAAGGGCCCAGTAGATGGCGCTGCCGCGCGAAGCCCCTGGCCGCCTTTCCATGGCGCTGTGCCTGGGGAGAGCTGCGTTGCTCTGACAGGAGCCGGAGAGGAGGGGGGTCAGAGTGCACGTGCATGCTGGTGTCCCCCGTCTCCCTCTCTGTGTGGAAGAGAGGCTGCCATGCGAGACGGGGGCTAGTTTCTTCGAAGGAGAGAGGGGGAGAAAGTGCAAATTGTGCTGTAAGACCCAAACTAAGAGCCATTTTCTTAATGCATGTGATAATGACAATAATTATGACTATTATCTTTGATGATCTGCATTGAAAAGATGATCTGCATTGAGATCGATGCCTTACGACACCAGCCGACAAACAATCGAAACCTCCCAGACTACAGCCTTCCAGTGCTGTCCGGACGCAAACAGGGGAACGGTGTTTAGGTCTGTTGGCACAGTGAGCCGGTCTCGTCAGGAAACCTGGCTGATCTCGAAGGGGAAGACAGCGTCACGCCTGCGAGCCTGAGTCTTTGTTTGTTAGTTTGTTTCTAGGTGGACAGACATTCACACAGACGGACAGACAGGCACTCAGGTGGACAGACAGACATGTTGCTTCACAGAAGCCTGCAGGGAGGCTGGCAGCAATTCCCTCTTGTTCCTGGGTGCGGCTCCCGTCACATGTCTGATGTCCTTCCTCAGATGCGACACCGAAAGGGGAGGGGCACAGCCGCAGGTGTCCTCTGCCTGTTTTGGCGCCAGGAAGCCTGCTGCTCGCGGTACGCTGCTCCTGGAGGAGGCTGGCCTTGGGAATATTGATGAGAAAGTGGGCCATGCATTTTCAACCCAGCCAGCATCCTCCTCGCCACACAGCGTCTGCGCTGCAGGGCGGGGTTCGGGGGCCTCGGCAGGCCTGCTCAGCTCACGCACGCTGCTTCTGCAGAGGGGAAGAGGCGCTAAGGGCTAAAGACCTGATACCACGGGCCTGCAGCAGGCACGTCACAGGCCACAACCCACCTCTCCGCCACCCCCGCCACTGCACACACTCTCACACTCTTACACCCTTATACACACTCGTACACTCACTATCGCTCACTCACACACTCGGGCACTCACTATCACTCACTCTCACACTCTTACACCTTTATACACACTCGTACACTCACTATCACTCACTCACACACGGGCACTCACTATCACTCACTCACACACTCGTACACTCGCACGCTCACACACACTCGGGCACTCACTATCACTCACACACTCGTACACTCGCACGCTCACACACACTCGGGCACTCACTATCACTCACTCACACACTCGTACACTCGCACGCTCACACACACTCGGGCACTCACTATCACTCACTCACACACTCGTACACTCGCACGCTCACACACACTCGGGCACTCACTATCGCTCACTCACACACTCGTACACTCGCACGCTCACACACACACTCGGGCACTCACTATCACTCACTCACACACTCGTACACTCACTATCACTCACTCACACACTCGCACGCTCACACACACTCGGGCACTCACTATCGCTCACTCACACACTCGTACACTCGCACGCTCACACACACACTCGTACACTCACTATCGCTCACTCACACACTCGTACACTCACTATCACTCACTCACACACTCGCACGCTCACACACACTCGTACACTCACTATCACTCACTCACACACTCGCACACTCACACACACTCGTACACTCACTATCACTCACTCACACACTCGGGCACTCGCACACTCACACACACACTTGCTCACTCACACACTCATACACTCACAAACACTCACTCTGACTCATACACTCACTCTCAGTCACACACCCTCATACACACTCGTACACTCTCACTCACGCTCACTCACACACACACACTCTGACTCATACACACTCATGCACTCACACACACTCTCACTCACTCCCTCACACTCTCATACACTCACTCCCTCACACTCTCACTCATGCTCATTCACACAAACTCTCGTACACTCTCTCACTCCCTCACACACGCTCATACACACTCATACAAACACTCACTCTCATCACATTGACACCCTCGCGCACACCCATCACATAGACAAACACACACACGCACACTCATAACACACATTCATTCATCTCTCGCACACGTGCACGCACGCTCAGAAACGCTCATTCACTCTGCAGGGCCCCAGAACACCGGAGCCACAGTGGAATTATGGAACACTATTCTAAAACCGTGCCAGATTTTATTATATAATAGACCGACACATTTTTTTTTAATGATTCCTCTAAATAATGCAATAAGACCACAGTCGAGATGCAGTTGGGTTTTTTTTTGTGCTGCCCTCCTGATAGATTCCCATCACTCTCGTCTGTTCCAGGGCTGGGCTGCGTGTCCTGCAGGGTGGACCTCACTTGGCTCCGACTGAGAGCCGTGATGCCCGGAGAGGTCACCGGGGGGGGGTGGGGGTCACTGACTGGTTGCCCCAAATTTCAGGGGGCAGAAGCAGAAGTGACTGCCCCCTGCTTGGTAGCGTTGAGCTGCACAGCGCCTCGCTGTTCACTCTCGTTCCTCTGCTTTCTTTTCAGTTTTCCGCAACCTTCGTGCAGGGCCTGACGCGGACGTGGGGGGTGCTGCCTGGACCGCTGCAGTCGACGCGGGGTGAGTGGGCGTTCCGTTCGATTCGTCGGGCCTCTGTGCTGCAAGGAGGTGCCGTCCAGCCCCTGCTCCAGGAGAGCAGGTGGATCTGCCGGCTTTCATTCCAGCTCGACTCCCACCTGCTCGTCGGCACGGATCATCCCCCGGGCCGGACCGGACCAGCTGAGCCGCTGTTCACTGGCGCGTGTCGGGTGCCGTCACGAGCCGGGCAGGGCAGGGCAGGGCGAGAGGGGCGTGGTGGGGGGTCCGCGTGTGGACCCTCTTCCGGCGCTCTCCCGTCGCTGGGGTGGGATCGGGGAACGCTCGTCAGCCGAGGAAAGGGCTCCCGCTCAGGCCTGCCGCTCCGGAGCTTTCCTGACCTAGAAAAGAGGCCGCCTGCAGCCGGGGAGAGGGCGGCGCCTGGGCGGGAGCAGCTGCTTCGCGCGTCAGGGAGCTGGGCGGGCTGGCCGGCCGGCCGGGGAGGAGGGAGGAGGGGGGGGGGGCGCGCGGCACGCTGTCCTATATAATTCTGTCAACACACACAGCCCCTGCGCTCAAAAGGCCTTTGTCTGTCAAAAGAAAATCCAACCGAAGCAGCTCTTAATTTCCTGATTCCACCAGACCAGCCCCTGAAAAACTCACCAGAAAGGATGCGGTTTTTACGGAAAATTCTCTTATCAGTCATTTTGGGAAGGGAGGGGGCTGACGCCGCTGCCCCGGTGTTTTCGCACATGGACGACCCCAGCCCATGCGGTGCAAAGGGTTCTGGGATACCAGGCCAACTCTCGCTCTTGACTTCTGTTGAGCAGCTGAAAGACTGGGCCGGCTGGCCTCATTGTCCAGCGTCCATCCAGCCATTTTCTAACCACCTTGTCCAGTTCAGGGTGACGGGGGCAGTGCACACCCGGACAGGGCTCCAGTCCTTCGCGGGACACAGACACAGACACTCACGCCAGGACCACTTTTCCCAGCAGCCAGTTAATCTACCAGCGTGTCTTGGAACGTGGGAGGAAACCAGAGCTCCTGGAGGAAACCCACATTGACATGGGGAGAACGTACAGACTCCACACGGACAGTACCTCAGGTCCAGAATCGAACCCAGGGCACACTGTGAGGCAGTATTACTAAAGACTGTGCCACCATGCCTCCGATCTCCAGTGTCATCTTGCTTAAAGAAAGACAGGGAATTAGCTGGAGCAGCTCCATGTGCCATTTTAACTAGCTCAGTTTTTTTTAACCTGATGCTGATGAGCCAGGCATGTTCAGCTTTCTGATCTTTATCGATTTTAAATATCTGGCTTTGTGAAGCTTGAACTTGAAGATGCAGCTCCTGGTCATAAGAAATATTAAGAAACGTTACAAGCCGGAAGAGGCGATTGGGCCCATCTGGTTTGTTTGGCAGTCTGTAGCTAATTATTCCAGGATATCATCCAGCCATTTCTTGAAAGAAGATAGGTTGTCGGCTTCAACAGCGTGGCTTAGGGGCCCGTTCCACACCCCCACAACCCTTTGTGTAAAGTAGTTCCTCCTGTCTGGCTTGGAAGATCTCATCCAGCTGTTTCTTGAAAGGGGCCAGGGGTATCAACTTTAACCACATGGCTGGGCAGCTTGTTCCACACGAACACGACCCTATGTGTTGTGACAGAGAACCAAAAAAGGCCCTTTTACCTTCTGTGTTGAGTTAAAATTTGACTGATCAAAGCCAAAAAGACGTTGAGTATTTGAATGAGGACCCTGCCTGAGAGGGACTGTGTTTCTCTTCTCCGTTGTACTGAAGAACCTCACACTTATGTAACATTGTGTCAACAGACTATTAAAAATATCAGAAATCAATCATTTCATTGGAAATCCTTTTCAGAATAATTATCCTGTGGTTTCAGCGGGAAACAAAAGACAATACAGCGCATACCACTTTAAATCAAGTGCCGAGACATCTTCATTGAAATGTACTGGGCATCATCGTGCAGAGCATTGCACGGCTCTGAGTTTTTACAGTACTCTGTAAAAAAATACACATTTACATGAAATAAATAAAACATACATCAAATATGTTATGTTATAAAACATACATCAAGTATTTTTCAATGGTATCAATATTGACCAATATTCTGTTGCAAAATGAATGAATTACCACTCATCTGTCTCTTACTTATAGTTTTGGTTTGGAATTAAAACAAATAGCAAAGCAAGACTTCGAAAGTGCAGCTCTCCTTCTTTGTTTGGGTATCCTTGCAGGGCCTGACATGCACGAGCAGGGAGAAGGCTGAGTTTAACACCACATGTTCGAAAGAGTGCAGGCAGATTTGCCGTTTCAGCTGTGCTTCATTATTTTTAGGGGGGGTGTCACCCCTCTCTGTGTGACAGAGAGAGAGGAAACGGACCCAGAGCTTCCTTTACTTTCTCATATTGCTTGTGCTCTGCTGAGAACAGGCTCTGCCAAGGAAAGACTGTCCTCAGTTTCCATTCTGTTTACTGTGTGAAAGCGCCTGTGTGCCTGTCAGTTTCTGTGTACTCAGCGTGCGTATGTGTTTGTCCGTTTCTGTGTATCCAGTGTGTGTGTTTGTCCGTTTCTGTGTATCCAGTGTGTGTGTTTGTCCGTTTCTGCGTGACCAGTGTGTGTGTTTGTCCGTTTCTGCGTGACCAGTGTGTGTGTTTGTCCGTTTCTGTGTATCCAGTGTGTGTGTTTGTCCGTTTCTGCGTGACCAGTGTGTGTGTTTGTTCGTTTCTGTGTGATCAGTGTGTGTTTGTTCGTTTCTATGTATGCTGTGTGTGTGTGTGTGTGTGTGTGCTTGTCAGTTTCTGTGTGTCCAGTGTGTGTGTGTGCTTGTCAGTTTCTCTTTGTCTTTGTCCAGTGTGTGTGTCCTTGTCAGTTTCTTTGTGTCCAGTGTGTGTGTGCTTTTCAGTTTTTGTGTGCCCAATGTGAGTGTGCTTGTCAGTTTCTCTTTGTCCAGTGTGTGTGCTTGTCTGTTTCTGTGTGTCCAGTGTGTGTGCTTGTCTGTTTCTGTGTGTCCAGTGTGTATGTGTGTGTGCTTGTCAGTTTCTCTTTGTCTTTGTCCAGTGTGTGTGTGCTTATCAGTTTCTCTTTGTCCAGTGTGTGTGCTTGTCAGTTTTTGTGTGCCCAGTGTGTTTGTGTTTGTCAGTCTCTCTTTATCCAGTGTGTGTGTGTTTATCAGTTTCTGTGTGTCCAGTGTATGTGTGTGCTTATCAGTTTCTGTGTGTCAAGTGTGTGTGTTTGTCAGTTTCTGTGTGTCCAGTGTGTGTGTGCTTGTCGGTTTCTGTGTGTCCAGTGTGTGTGTGCTTATTTCTGTTTCTATGTGTTCAAAGTGTGTCTGTATTTCTGAGTGACCTGCAAGTGTGCGTGTTTGTCTTTGTCTGTTTCTGTGTGTCCAGTAAGTGTGTGTGTGTGTGTTTGGGTGTTTCAGTGTGTGTAGTGTGTGTGCGTCTGGACAGGCCCTAGCAAAAAAAAACGTCCGACACACCTTTCAATTGCTTCCTTTCTCTCTGTCCCTTTCCCTCTTCCTCTTCCTATTTATCACTCTCATTCTGCCTCTCCCTCCCTCTCCCGGGCTCAGAGGTGACAGGGGGGGCAGAGGCTATCTGTGTCCTCAAAGCACTGATTGCTGCTGAAATCCTGAATCGATTTGCAGAGACAGGGGAAAACAATAACCGAGGCCGTATCCCCAGCAGGAAAGCCTTATAAAACCTCACACTGATGAAACGTGCAGCTTATTGACTATGACACTTCATAAAGTACATGTGTTCGTTTCAGATTCACTGCCTGTACCTTCTGGTCTAATGTGTAGATTGACTTGCACTCTTTATGCTGTGTGAGATGTTTCGCTCTCAGAAGGTACCGTAGATGATCGCGAGGTACTGTAAGTGTATGGAAATGCGGTTTCCAAGCTCTGCAACCCAACACAATGTGCATATGAACATATATCCGCCCTTATTTATTTAGAAATCACAGATACAAAACAAATCAAGTTCTTATATTTGAAGTTATGCCCGTTCATTTTTCAGTCAGGTGAGTCTTACTAGTTACAATTAGAAGTGATCAGTTCTAGGCATTTTCGGTACGAACTGTTCACAGCACACTTCAAACAGAATCTGCAGGGGTGTCGCAGAAATGCATTATGGGAGAACCCCCCCTGGACAGGGCAAGGATGACTGAAGGTGGAGGCTCAGTGGTCCAGATGTTGAGTTAAAGGCCTCGAAAGCAGGTGGTTCCTGGTTCAAAGCCTGCAGCTGTGCCCCTGACTCCGCTGTGCGTCACCCTGAACAGGTTACTGACTCCCCCTTGTGCTCTGCCCTTCAGAAGAGACATCAAACCAAGGTCTCGCTGTCAGCGGCTCTGCGGCGCCCCCTGTGGATGGCTCAGGTCACTGCCCAGGTCTGGAAGCTGCTTTGGGTAAAAAGCTCTGCTTTGTTATTGTTGTCTTAGAAACCTGTACGGTGTCCTAAAATATTCTGTTTTTCTTGATTAGTTTAAAGTCCGATTTGGCAGATGACATTACCTAGATGACAACCCAGTGTTACATTAATAGTTATATGTTGAACTGCAGTCCCAATTTCTTAGACTGCTTATTAAATCTCAGTAACAGAATGAATTCATTTACAGTATAGGGCAAATTTACACATTTCTAATTAAGCACAGATTCGGGAACATTATGACAGTACTGTAGTGCACCATGTTGTTGCAAACCCCTCGTCTCATCACGGGCGAGAGCGAGAGTTCACAGAAATTGTGACGTAAGGCGGCCCTTCCTGCTCACTAGTCACTGTACTGACTGATGTACTGTGATGGACAAGCAGATAAGTACAGATCGTGCAGCAGACATTTCACAGCAGAACTGTTCCAATGTTATCTGCAAGCAGAGTTAACAAGTAAGTAGTATTCGTCTACAAAACCATCTTGAATTTGAGAGCACTATTTCTATTGGATTAAACAAGCTGGAATCATACGCCTGCTTGTTTACAGTGTCATAGGGCCGCTTCACCTCACCGGATGTTTTGTTGCCTCGGTCTGAATCACAGAACCTGCGCAGACCTGGAAATTCAGTCCATTGAGTGATGTAAATCAGAGGTTTTACAAGTTACTGTGCACATTTTAATTTTATTGTGGTTTGAAATGCACTTATTAACGCTGATGCTTTCTAACATTGAAATATAAAAAGAGTGTTACAGCCCCCCTTTAATGAATCCTATGTTATCGATGTTTTATATTAATCCATGAGTTATAAGTAAAACCAACAGTCTGATCCCCGGATAGTGACCCAGTTTGCAAAAGATGGTCCTGGGTACTTCAGTCATTAACTGATCACAATCATTCACCGTCTTTTTAAGTCCTGTTTGTTTACAAATCCGCATTATAAGAATTAAGTAACTTTTCTGTTAAACAGAGCTCAATCCAGTTGAAATCGCCAGACTCACAGATACCCCGTTTGCTTTCATTAGATATAACCTTGATTCGCTCGTTAGGTTCACAAATCAAGGTGCTGGCTGTGTTTGTGAAGATGACGTAGGGGTTGGGATTTTCATGTTAATTCGGCGATGTTTTGGACATGTTTTAAAAGCTACTTGAGGAGCTCATAGTTACAGTGCTCTACAAAAGCACTGGCACAGCACAGTGACAGCTGTTATGTTTGGATTCAAGTGAAGCAGTCTGATCATAATTCTGAATTAATCCAAGCATATACTGATCATATTAGAAGAAAGGTTGTGTTCAACCTCAGATCTCAGATTTAAATCTCTCTAAGTAGCATTTTACACTCTGAAGAAAAAAGTGACATCATAGCACCCTGAAAAACAGGCAAGATGGCTGTGGCAGTATGATTGGCCAGCAGTTATATTGCCCTGCAACACACAGCTGGTAGCCCCACTGAAGTATGCCTTTGAAGCTCAGCAGGTGTGGGCCTGGTCAGTACCTAGATGGGAGACCTTTTGGGAAGGTTGTTGCTGGAAGAGGTGTCAGTGGGGCCAGCAGGGGGCGCTCACCCTGCAGTCTGTGTGGGTCCTAATGCCCCAGTATAGTGATGGGGACACTATTCTGTAAAACGACGCCGTCCTGCAGAAGGGACATAAATCCGAGGTCCTGACTCTCTTTGGTCATTAAAAATCCCAGGGTGTTTCTCAAAAAGAGTAGGGGTGTTACCCCGAAGTCCTGGCCCAATTTCCCCCTGGCCTTTACCAATCATGGTTCTTCTGGGCACTGGAAATAATTGGGTTGAACACAAAGTGTGTTTTTTGTTATAATATGATCAAATGTATGCATGGGATTGCACTATAAGATGTTGTATATGTTATTGTACCTGTCATATTATTTTTAAGATTAGAAATTGGCTGTAAAGCTTCAAGAAGAGTTTGACTGCAGTCCCAGTACTTTCTGAGGGCACTGTATATTTGTCAAGTTTCAAGTTGATATAACACAGGTGTGTTCATGGAGGTTTTATATTGTACTTTTACTATCTTCTGGATTCATTTTTAAAAATACAGTAACTGAGTCTTTATGTGCCTCTCTGTTTCTCTCTCCATCTTTCCTTCCCCCTGTATTCCTGTCTCTCTCCTCTCTCTCTGTTCCTGTCCCTCTCTCCTCTCTCTCTGTTCCTGTCTGTCTCTCTCCTCTCTCTCTGTTCCTGTCCCTCTCTCCTCTCTCTGTTCCTGTCTGTCTCTCTCCTCTCTCTCTGTTCCTGTCTCTCTCTCTCCTCTCTCTGTTCCTCTCTGTCTCTCTCTCCTCTCTCTGTTACTCTATGTCTCTCTCTCCTCTCTCTGTTCCTCTCCATCTTTCTCCTCTCTCTCTGTTCCTGTCCATCTCTCTCCCCTCTCTCTCTGCTCCTGTCTGTCTCTCTCTCTCCTCTCTCTGTTCCTCTCTGTCTCTCTCTCCTCTCTCCTCTCTCTGTTCCTCTCTGTCTCTCTCTCCTCTCTCTGTTCCTGTCCGTCTCTCTCCTCTCTCTCTGTTCCTGTCCATCTCTCTCCCCTCTCTCTCTGCTCCTCTCTTTCTTCTCTCTCTGTCCCTGCCTTTCTCCTCCCCCCGTCTCTCGGCATGATGCCATTGTGTTGGTGCTGAGCTGGCAGCTCTGTGCTCTGCTCGCTGTGTCACCTTTCCCTGCCAGCTGCTGCTGGCTCTGGCCTGTCACACACACAGGCTCTCGGGGAGGAGCCGCGATACCGGGGTAAACGTGCGACACTACAGTACGCTGTCTGGATCAATACACGAGTCATGTCTGTGTTCTTTGTACTTTCCAAAATGAATGAGACACAAAGGCTTTTACACAAAGCTTGTCATGTTAAAAGACGGTGCTTCTAGAATTCTTAGTAGTGGTGAATTCCTAGCGGAAGTGGTTATTATATCAGTTCACGCTCACAGGCTGCTGCACCAGAACCATCAGCTGAGTCTGTAGTTCAGTAGTTTGGTCAAATTCTAAATAAGACAAAATGAGCTGACGGATATATATATATAATATTACATATAACAAATGTTTATAGAGGACAAATAAAGGGATAACGTCCTTAATGCTTTGGCATGTGACAACCCCATCTTGCTTACTAGGAATGAACCAGGGAGGCAGCAGTCAGGGTGCAGCTGGGCTGGAGAAGGAGGCTGGGAAGATGTGTGCAGAGCTGTGGGTGGCCCAGCCAGCAAGCGGGTGTTTCTACGCAGGACAGCGGAAGCGTGAGTGATATTTGACCTCCTCCTGCCCCTCTGTTAAATAAGTTGATTAGCAGCAGAAACAGTATGGTTTGAGTGTGTCCCAGTGATCGACTCCACTGTGTCCTCGGCATTAACTAACACCAGATCAGAATAATTTTTCTGCCGTCTTCCGATCTATGCATTTAAACGAGAGAGCTGACAAACGAGAGCAGGCCAAAGGAACCCATCTAGCCCGTTTGGCAGTGAGTAGTTCATTGATCCCAGTCAAACCAAGGTATCGGCTTCCCTATTGTATTGTATAAGGAATGCAATACAAAGCAAATACACCACAAGTGGGTGACCATGAGTTTTTGTCATTGTTTCATTGGCTTGCTGAGGTCTACACCAGTTCCCCAGCCCTGGTCCTGTCGACTAGTTTGTGCACCAGCTGGTATTTTTGGTTTTCTGTTTGGGGGATATATGCAGATTTGTTTCAGCTGTTTAAGGGTCATATGGGATTTGTCATTGATGCCAAGTTTGTACCCATTTCTTAGTCTCAGATCTGCCCCCATTCAGGTGTGCTGTCTGAAATGTAACCAATTGGACCTCTACAGAAGGAAAAACGGTAAGGGCGTGGCAGGTGTGTCACTCACGTTGTGGGCGTGTCATTGTGTGCCACTCCCATTGTGGGCGTGTCAGACACGACGCCACTCCCATTGTGAGCGTTTGGATAATACCATTCCCGGTGTGGGCGTGTCTGATAGCGTGGTTATCACCTGTGCCTGTTCATCATCAGCCAATCCACAAGTAAGATCCGAGTCAGCAATAAAGGCCAACAAAGTTGAGGAGAGGCAGCGTGAAAATCTGAGTGCTGAAGCTGTTGAAAGTTCAAGGAGTTCAATAAAAGTCGAAGTAAACAAGCAAGCGGGTCAAGTTAGCGCTGGAGACATAGATCTCGGCTGGAATTAAATCACGCAGACTGTTCCTCCAGGATCAGGGCTGGGAAACATGGTCTCTGCAGTATCAGAAGGAGGAACTTCGTGGGCAGTGCAGCCCTCAGCAGTGACCGCGAATACTGTAGCAGGGCAGAGCCGAAATAGCGCGCTATTGGTGGGCTGGAGAACACCGCTGTTTCGCAGTCTGACAACTGTTGGTGCAGCCCACCACGGGCTCTGCGTTTCTTGAGTTTTCTCTTCCTGAGGAAGGCGCCCTGAAGGTCCAGTATTCGTGAGACCTGCCCTCAGTGCACTGCTGCTGAAACCAATAGTGTACGAGAGCTCCGATGTCGGAGTATTGAAACATCTCGCTGTTTTAAAAACCCACCCTCTTGTCTCGCATTGTTTAATAGTGCGATTGCCGGTTTTGAAGGGACGTACCGAGGTGTCTCAGAAGTTTTTTTAAAATCTCCTGTGTGTCTGGCGGGGCTCTCTGTACCCTTTTTGAACAAAACAGTGCTGTTTAACGATTTCTTTTTGGTCGTTTTTTTTTTTTGGGGTGGGGTTAATAAGTCTCCTGAGCTGCTTAAAACTAAGAACAAAATGCAGTGTGCAAAACGGGAGACCTGCGAGGCTTGGGAGTTGTGGTGAAGCTGAGGAAAGCGCTCTCTCTCCCTTGTTCGGGGAGGGAGAAGCTGAATATATCTAGCCCATCGTCCTCGGAAATAAACCTGACGCAGCTCTGAAACCCTGTATTCAGCTCAGATTGATATAAATCGGTCGAGCAGCGACCTTGCGTTGTTACCAGTTTGCTGTGTAACGCTGCCCCCCACTGGATCCTCTGTCGCAGTACGTCCTGTGCCATGTTTTAAACGAATCCCATCAATACACAGAGACGCGTGAGGGCTGGTTATATGGACACGTACCGTTAGACCGGTGCGTCAGTCCGTGTTGCACTACCGAAGCTGTCCACCAGGGGGACACCTGCGCCTGTGCGAGGCGGATTTTTCCACCAAATCTTGTGCTCCGAAAGCCCAAGTAAAACAGCTTGATTAAAAAAAAAAAGTAAATGGATTTGTGAAGGGCAAAACACCAGATCGAAATAAACCTCGGCTGTAATCGCAGGGTTAGGCTTCACACTTTTGTTTCTCTCTTTACGTGGGCTCCTTAGGAACGTGATCAGTAGAAATACGTCTTTTGATCATTAATAAAAGTCGCCAGAGTCGAAATAAACTTCTTGTTTTTTTTTAGCTAAAGAAAATGGTCTTGTATGCGCCCTCTACTGCCCTAAAGATGCACAAGACTCTCCAGTTTTTAAAGTTTCACGTTAGTTCTTAATCTTTTTAGTCCTTATATATATACTGTACTTTCTTGGTCCGAGTCCTGAATACCTCCGAGTTTCACACAAGGGATAAAAAAAATGGACGTTTCTCATCTTTAAATAAACCTTTTGTGTGTTTTTTTTTTAAAAACTGCCTAAAACTCTCAAAGCCCGCTTGCCTGTGTATTTTGGAAGGTGCAACATTGCCACCTCGTGGTTACTGTCGGGCATGGCAGCCGGGCGCGAAGGGCGCTCCCCAGAGAGACGGCTCTGGGCTCGAACTCCGCACGGTGGCGAAGACCAAGCTTAAACTGGGGAATTAATAAATATATATATATCTTTTTAAAATACGGTGAAAGTCTTCTTTTCAATGCATGAACCAAGAACGTGGATTGTTGCTTTGAATCTATTTGATCATCAGTTGTAAAGGTCTGTATGTTCACCCCCCTTTAATTGTATTTTTGAGACCGCAGAAGAGGCAGCTCCCTTTAGCTTCTGGGCCCCAGTAAAAAATGCGCTTTCCTGTCCTCCCCGGTGTGAGCCTCGGTTTCCTCCCAATCCGGCGCCGGTACCGGCTCAGTGTGCCCGTCTGCCGGAGTACTTTCCAGAACCGAACCGGCCAGACACCCAGCGGACCGGGCTGTAGGCGCAGGCCCCTCCAAAAACTACACATCTATCCGGCTCCGGCGAGCCTCGGCGTTGCCTGGCAACGGAGCGGGGGTGGTGGTGGTGGTGGGGTCCCAGCACAGCAAGTTGCTGATGCGCTTTATTCTCAATCCCGGTCGATTATTTCGGTTTAGTACAGTATGCAATGACCGAGTATTATTAAGGTAACAAATCAGTCTATTTTCCCACCCGTCCTCCGTTGTAATCACGGCCATATGATTACATCAGAGCGGAGCGGGGGCTCTGTGGCTCAGGATCTGCGCCTGTGGCTGGGAGGTTGCCGGTTCAAATCCTGCAGCCGGCAGAGGAATCCTACTCTGTTGGGCCCCTGAGCAAGGCCCTTCACCCCAGCTGCTCCAGGGGCGCTGTATAAATGGCTGACCCTGCGCTCTGACCCCCAGCTTCTCTCCCTGTCTGTGTGTCTCACGGAGAGCAAGCTGGGGTCTGCGAAAAGACAAATTCCTAATGCAAGAAATTGTAAAGGGCTGATAAAGTGATCTTATCTTGTATAACCCGAGAAGGACAGGTTTGTTACTGTACGGTTACGACAGCGCGGTGCACTTAGTCGATATGTCACCGTTTACAATTTTATTAAAATATGTTTTTGCCGGTTTCTTTAAAAACGTGGTTGCCGTAGTGCTGTGGACATCGAGTATGCACATGTCCTGGTGTCGGCGGCCGGGCTGTGCTGCCGTCTCCTGTCCCGGAGCAGAAGGCGAGATCAGTGCGCTCCTGAACTGATGTCCCTTTTAATATCTGGGATCATGTCGGAGACCACACGCGGTACAGACCTGGCTGGGGTTAGGGATTAAAGAGAACCCCTTGTCTTTTCTCCCAAAGTCAATCTCTCATGTTCTGGTATACTTCGGATGTCATTTTCCTTTTCTCTGTTAACTCTAAAACGATTACTACCATGGAAACAAATTTGAAAGAGATAAAAAAATATGCATGATTTTGTTTTTTTTTAATGAAGACAGGGCACGAAGGGTCAATTGCAGCGAACTGAGAGGAGCGCACTAACAGGAGTTCAGCCCGTGCTTAGCACGCAGCTGCGGTTTAAACGTGTGCTGCACCTTAAGACCGATTGCAACGAACTTGGCCGCTGTTTTCAGTCCGCAGCGCCGTACTAAACCTGTTCTCCATCGCAACGAGCACAGAGTGTCAGCTGCTGCCCTCTAGTGGTGACTGAAGTAGCGGACTAACTTAAACCACCTATTCATATGGTTTAAGCAATTTAGTACCGTACTTGGCGTAACGCTAGATCGCATTAAAAGGAAATAATATCGTCATTACGTACTGAATTCATGCATCCGTCGCTTGGAAAATTATTGCAATATTTAACTCAAATGTCTTAACACTTATACCACATTTATTGATATTGAAGTTTAATAAGTGTGTATTAACAGAAGTGTCATTGACTAATAATTACATTTCATGTCTATCATTATTACTTGGGGTGAATTTGAAGATATCCTAGGGAGTGAAGAGAACAGGACTTAAGCAAACAGTTATATAAATGGAGCGAGAGCTTTTAAATGTGTTCTTTAAAATATGGGAGTTAACTGAATAGATTTATTAAATAGTTTATTGTGGTTATCAGAGGAAAGCAGGGATAATGAGGAAATGGACGGTACAGAGAGTAATATCTGTAGGCAGATGCAAGCATACGGTAAAGAAAAAAACTAAACTTAAGAGTGATTATTTATGATAGTTCTCCGGACCACTGTCCCACGGTTTAGCAGAGCAACACGCCTGTGAGTTCTAACCCCATTTTGAAAGGAAGATGTTGGAACTGACTACAGAAGAACTTCATTTGAAACGTACTGAAGCTCCTGCTGACAGGAGGAGAGAGAGAGAGGCTTATTTCAAGAGAAAACGAAAGTTCCCAAAAGCAAGCGAAAAGGCAACACCGTGGTAAAGAAATGTATTAACTTTAAAAATAGAAACGCTGTGAAGGCCAGAGGAACCATAAACGTTTCTTTTTTTGTTGTTTTGCTCAAGTCATTTTATAAGTTTAATTTCCAGTTCTGTTAAAAAGAAAACTGTTAACTTTACTGGTTTTTAGTTGGCGTCTTTTGTGACGCTTTAGCAGTAGCGATGTGTTGGCTTGTTGGTCCGGAGTGTCTTGTTAAAGGACATTTAAGCCGCAGTAGTACAGCCGCGTCCTGTTCCAAACGCGCAGCTGCGATGCTCGTGTGTTTAATGAGAATCTCATTAATAACCACTTACCCTCATCCGGCAAATCGTAGCCTAAACGCAGTTCTCAAATTAAAAACGAACATTTAAATTTGTCAGGACATTTAGTTTAAATGTAGACAAGAAACAGACAAAGTAATAATTGTATATTAACGTGGCCTACGTATTAACCCCACTAATAAAAGATTAATTGAATTGTTCTGATGCACAGGCCTCCGCGAAACCCCTGTATGCAAAGCTGTGTAAATAAATGACTGCAAAAACCATTTACCTCGTACACTATGCAGATTGCCGTCATACTCCTAGTTGCGGCACGCACGATATATGAAAAGCCCCAGGCACTGTTAGATGTGTTTTCGACGTTATATATGCGTTTATTAACGTTGTCGGTTTTACGGTTGCAATTCAACGTTGATTATACATCGCGGCAGTGTATATATACGTATAGCCGTATTCTCGCCGTGATATATACGTATATTTGACGAATCACTACCCACTGGGGTCCCCTGAAGTTCGGGCTAATTATTAAAACAACAACACTACCGAACCCTGTGCACCGGATTAAGCTCAAGTCCAACTGCAGTACAGCTTTGTTCCGCACGTTTTTTCGCTGTAATTGAACTCGGAGCTGGAGACGATCTCCAGAAAGTACGGTACTAACTAAACCGCACCTTACTTTAACGTTGCAATTGCCCCCAAGTGTTTCTTATCAGCCTCCACCCCCCAAAAAAAGGTCAAATAAAAATAAGGAAAAAGAAGCATTGTTTACTGTAGTATTTCAATATTGCCAGCATTACAGAGGCGTCTTGTCATGTTGACAGTTTAAAAGTGTTTTAACGTTTTCGGACTTCTCTGGTGTGATATCGGTACTCGCAATAAACAGGTGCGGTCAAATAAACACTGCGCAGGCCTGCTATGGGGAGGCGGGTTTAAGTCTCTGAATGGTCAGACGTCGCTGAATGACAGCTGTTGGGACCAATCAGATGAGCTCTCGCTAGAGGCCGGTCGATTCGAACCTATAGGGCTCCAGCAGCCATCTTTGTTGCAGAATGTTTTATTTTTACAAACCCGTGGATTTTCGTGGTAAAACGGCAAAATGAACGTACTTTTTTCCAGGTAAGGTTACATTTTCTTTATGTATTCTAGCGCATTTGGGGGGTTTTGCGCTTATATTTTGCTGGAGAACCCATAAATTATAGCTATACTTTGGTGCTCCTCTAAGCTGAAACGAGAGATGAATATTGCAATGAAAGGTTCGTTTGCTTTTTGCTGATGTATCTAGTTATGAAACGCAGCTCTGAAAAGCTCAAGTTGTTTTGTGACTTATAGTATGTGTTATGTTTCGATTTGGCTGGCGAAAATGTACATATTTCTGTCTTCAGAATTCTACTATCGTCAGAATTACACTAATGTGTTTATTACGAAAATAGCTTCACTGCCGTGAAAACAAACTTAATAGTCGTGTTTGGAGGATATGGCGGATCAATTGTATTTGGGATATTCTGAGAACCTATTTGTTTTACATGCTGTTTCTGGTAAGGAAAACCGTACCGTCGAAAGCAAATACCCCGGTCCGGGCGGACCTGCCGGGCGGGGGGCGGACACGACTCTGATGTGTGGGGACATGAAGTCCCCAGTGTTTGTAGGGTTTCAGTCCGGGTCCGTTTGAACTTTCTTAGCTTTGAATTCCACGGCTTCACAAGCGAGTGTTTCACCCTCTTCTCTTGTGATTCTGTACGGGCTGTTTGAATGGCTCTCAGGAGATCATGTCCATGTGGAGTCTGCAATTTAACGACTCGGATAGGTTCAGATGTTTGCCCTTTCTTTACTAGCTGTGCTTCCACTGGTACTCGATGACAGGTGAATGAACTGTGTCTTCTCCTAGACGTGAGGCATTGTGCTGGAGATCCTCAACAAAATTCAGGCGTTACATTGCGAAGATTCGGTAGAGCGAGAGAGAAATGCGATGCTTAGTTTTCCTAACAGCTCTTTTTGCATCGCCAGCTGCTCTCTCAGCTAAGCCACCGGGGCTGTGCGTGTTCAGGACGGTCTTCGATGTGTCGGAAGTGACATGCTTTTGGGAAGTTCCGAAAACACTGGCTGGAACATTGAGTAGCATTGTGGAAATTACTGTGTGCGGTCTTCGTACTGAAAAGTGATGTTTTTGTTTTTATTACAAGTTTTATTGAGAAACTGTTAAGTGCATCCATTTCAAACCAGCCTCCAATCCGGAGTGTAAATATACGAACAGGGGCTAGTGCTGGTTGTTTCACTCGGAGATGTTGGGGGCTGCTGTGGTCCGGGGGAGGATCGAGGATCCTTGTCCGTGTGCTCCTTGGCTATTGCAGAAGCTGCACGTGTTTTACCTGGATCAGCGATAAAGGGGAACTTCAGGCCTTGTTTTTCCAAGACCAGTTCGTAAATCTCGGTATCAAGACTCGGTATTGTCTTGATGCACTGTTTGCACTTTGTCTTGTTTTTTTACACTTGTTTTACAATCGAGAGACTTTCTGTAAGTAAGAATTCCATTGTACCAGTACCGGTTACATATGGCAATAAAGTTCAAGTTCAAGATGCTTTCGTTGACGTTATAGGAACAATTTTGCACATTTGGGATTAAGCAAAAAAAAAACGTGAACTTTGGGAACGTGCGGTAAGTCGTCATGTTGTCGTAAAACCCTGGTTTGGCCACAGTGCCAAAGAGAGAGAGAGTTCCCATGAATTGTGAAGTGGGGCGACCCTTCCTGCGTGCTAGTGACTGGTGTCATCGTGACGGACGAGCGGATGAGTACGGGTCGGGCAGCAGACGGTCCGCCGCAGAACTGGTCCGATGTGATCTGCAGGCAGAGTTAACAAGTGAGCGGTATTTGTTAGCAAGACCGTCTCGAAGTTGAGAGCGATATGTCTATCGGATTAAACGAGCTGGATTCACACGTGTCACAGGGCCGCTTCACCTCACCGGATGTTTTGTTGCCTCGTTCTGAATCACAGAACCGGCGCAGACCCGGAAATTCAGTCTATTTTGTGATGTAAATTGGGGGGTTTACAAGTTACTGTGTGCATTTTACTTTCATTGTGGTTTGAAAGTCACCCATCTTTGCCGATTCATTCATTTTTATGTTTTAAATATAAAAGTAGCTCGCGGTTCCCCTTTAACTGCTGTTAAAGCGACCTGAGGACCCAAGCTGGAATGCCGCGGTCCCTAGCCAGGAGTGAACATGCCTGTGTTGTCATCCAGGTTATAGATCACCTCCTGCAGTTCTTCCCAGAACGCGAATCCTCGTCCCCTCTTCGTACTCACTGTGGAAGCGGAGCTGCTCCTCATGGAAGAGCGTAACGCGCCTCTTTCTCCGTGAGGCGCGGCGTGGCCTTGCGGAAGCTGCCCGTGGCCCCGCCCTTGGGGGCGTGCCCGATGCCGTAAAAGGAGCCGTCGCCGCCCATTGTGGGCGCGGTGTTCCTCGGGGCCTGGCTTCTCCTCTTAAACCCTCCAATCACCTTCCACTTCACCCTGGCGCACATGTGCGTGATGTCATGGCCCTGCCCACCTGGAAAGAGCAACACAACACACTTGTAGAGCAGAGATCCAGTTTGTCATGGAAATGTCCTGCTGCTGTCTTTGGTCTGTTTCTTGTTTTTGGGGTTGGAGCTTTTACGGCCTGTAGATTTGTGGTGGTGGTGGGGGGGAACTTTACCTCTGAACCATTCTGGACTCTTAGACAGAAAGCTCTGACGCTCCATCTCAACCTGACCAGGGGATGATCTCCTATTAGTTTCGCAGGGCAACACGGCGCTGTGTTCAGCCTGTTGTCAGACAAGTGGGCTTCAGACAGGTGCTGGGAAAACACCGCTCAGTGCTGATGTCGGCACAGGGCAGCCCAGTGACCTGCGTGCTGAGGGCTCGTGGCCGAGACCCCACGCCAGCAGCAGGGAGCGGGACAGAGGTCGAAGTCACGCTGGGTGCAGTGGTGCAGAGGTCAACACAGGCATCGCAGTCTCTATGTAAAGTTCTTAGTCAGTCAGCATTGATGGTTGCTATGGTGAAGGCTTGTGTGGATGGGATAACTGGGGTACGCCCCCCTGGCGGCCCTTACCTCTCTCCAGCCTGTCCCTCGGGTCTCCACAGCACTCACAGAGGATGGGGTTCCCCCTGCGCCCCTCGGGAACGGAGCCGGCCTGTGGTGTGGTGGGGTGCTGCAGAGGGAGGGGGCCCCAGGGCGTTGTGGTCCCGGGTCTGCTCCTCCCCTCCGTCTCTCCACGAGCCTCGGGGTCCCCCTGCCCTGCCTGTCCCCCGCTGGAGACCCCAGACCGCAGCTCCGTCCCCTCGGGGCTGGGCGGCTTGTCCTCCGGGGGGGGGCAGCCGGGTGCCAGCCCCCCCCTCCCGTGTGGCCCTCCGTGACGTGGAGTCTGTCTGTTGGCGCTGGGGGGGGGGCCCCTCAATTCCTCCGGGGCCTCCTTCCCGCCGCCGGTGGGGGTAGGCGAGCCCGGGTTCCCTTCCCTCTGCCTCCGGCTCTGGGAGTCTCGGATGTTCTCGCAGGAAGGAGCACGAAGGGCCCCCGGAGACTCTCTCGGGCCGCCCATCTGCCCAATCAGCCGCTCCCGGAGGCGGGACTCCGCTGCTCCCGGGGCATCGTCTCGGAAACGCACCCGGGGAGGGGAGGAGCCTCTGGTAACGGGGGAGGAGACTCCGGAAAAGGGGCGTTTCATTGGGATGGGGTCACCACAGTGGGTGGAGCCTTCTACAAGCCAAATATTCCTATCGGGGGTGTGGCCTCTGTCGGGGGTGTGGCCTCTGTCGGGGGTGTGGCCTCTGGTATAATGAGATCTAGAGCGGCTGTGTTCCTTCAGGCCAGCGAGGTCCCTGTAAGGAGCATGCTCACTGTAGATGCTCATGAAGTCTTTTGAAGGGGTGTGTCTTATAGAGGCGGTGTGTTCTCCTGGGTGGGCGTGGCTTGCTGAGTTATGGGAGGGGACTGACTGGAGGGGGGAGCTTGAGTCTGAGCAGGAATCTGTAGAGGGGGACTGACTTATGTAGTGAAGACTTAACGCTGATGAAGTAGGGATTGAGCTCTTCTCCCAGTGTGATCTGAAAACACACAGCGCAGACAGGTCATAATAAACAGTAGCTCTTTAATTTGGTGCATTTTCTAAATGTACAGTATATAAGCATTTCATTGCATCTACTTTGTATAATCAGTAGGGGGATATAGCACATTGGCTCAGCCTCTGGGCAGGTGCCTGGTGGGTTGTAGGTTTTAGTCCCTGCTTTAGAGGCTGCTGCTCTGCCTTGAGTGAAGTACTTTACCCCAGTGTCTGCAGCCCAACCACCTGTATGAGTGTGCACTGCTGGTGGGTAATTCCTGGAATATCTCATCCCATCCAATGAGAGTCACATGGTTTCTTGACTGCTTTTCACCAGGGAAACCATGATAAACCTTGTGTGGCCTAGATATGAAAATGACTATATACATGTATAATCAGTGAAGCTACAATATATGTTTCTTTATCTATTTATATATTGTATGCGCTGCTAATACTTAAACCCTTTATACAGTGTACTTTTGAAATGTAGATTTATTTAGTTTTTATTTATTGTTTAAAAGACACTGGCACTTTCATCAAGGGAGAACTCGGAAAACAGACTGAAGGAAATTATTTTGCATTATCTTTTTACACCACTAGAACAAAACAAAGCATTGTCCCTGACCTACAGTTTCTGCACAGGCTCATGCACAGCAGGTCTCTGAGGCCTCTGCATGCAGGTGATGGTGAAGGGGAACTGCAACTCTATTTTTATACAAAAAGCAATCTGGAAAAAAAGCGTGGAGCCTTCTATTATTAGAACTCTAATAGCACAGCATTGTCAAAGTGATTTCTAAGCAAGGTCCTGAAAATAAAGGCTCGTGTAAGCTAATCTAGACGCTGTACATACCTAGAGCTGTACATGGGCGGGATCACAATGGAGTGGTCTGCTTTGATTGGTCCTGGTTTTGCTGCTCTCCCATTGGCTGACCTCCCTACCCGAGGGGCTTGAGGGGGAGGAGCCTGCTTCGCAGCGGCGCTGTCAATAAACGGCATCACCTCAGTATTTTATCATCAGTCTAGTCTCATACAGAAGTATTTAACACAGAAATATTGTTCTCAAAATGCATTGGAATTGGAGATCCTATTGGATACATGGTTGGAGCAGGTAGCCTAGGAAGAAAATTCTGGTTAGATCAGAAGCCTGTTACTAAATTAAATGTACATGTAACTCTTAAAGAATTAGCAAAATTATTAACAGAAAACAATATTTTACATATTGTGCCATTAAAATACTATAGTCCCGTGCACACACTCATACTGGAATACATCTAACAGGATATATTTAGTCAGATATATTAAGCTTGTCGGAGTGACTGAGGAAATAGGGGGCTGAAAAGGCGATGTAATGACCTCTGACCTCCCCCCCGTGACTGGTGCGCTGGGCTAGCGGACAGGCCATCGATCGGCCGGTTTGACAGAAAGGTCAGAGTGTTTGTGCAAGGCGGAGAAGGTCACCTTGGATTTGGGAATGCCACGGAAATCCCAGAATCGGCCTCGCTGTCAGACGCGGACAGCCCTGCAGAGAGGGGAAAGGACAGACGCAGAGCAGTTGGGGCTCCCAGGGGAGAAGTGGAAGATGCACGGCACGCTTCTCTCGGCTCGGACTAGAGCTGCTCGCTGTCGCCTTTCTACCTGTCCAGCTCTGACGTGAACCCCCCCCCCCCAGCAGAACAGGGTCTCAGACCTTCTCTTTCTGCAAGCTTTTCACTGCACTGGAAGCATTTATCTGATCTTAAACACTGCGATTGACTCTCTTTTCAAGAATGACGTTTTTATAGCCTGTGTTTTGTTTGATTCTTGACACTTTTTGAAATGGCAGAAACTCTAGAATGTGTTTTTTTTGTTACATTTTACCGGGAGGTTTTTCATTTGATTCGTCTGTGTTGCACAGAACAAGTGGGCTGTCCATCTGACTGGCCCCTTTTATTGCGTTGCGTGTGTGTGATATACATGCCTTTAAAGCAGGGCCCAGTCCGGGTGACCCCCACACTTTCCGGTCCAGCCCACCTTCATCAGATAATTGAGATCTTATTTGATCTAAGAAGCGGCTTCAGTTGAATATTTGGATTTTGTTTCCGGTCTCAAGTTTGGGATTTGAATGCAGTGGTTATAGTCCAACACATGTAAGAGCTGGGACGGAGCAGTTCGGATGAATCTCGCGATTATTATTTTGACGTCAGTGCAGGGTTTGATTGTGTGACCGAGGGCTCGGCTGGCACGTGAACCAGCAGGTGTGTGGGTCGCCAGCACCCGGAGCTGGGAGCCGCTGGTCTGAATTAAACGCGCAGGCGAGTGAAGGGATTGCGCAAACTGGGAGAAGGCAGGGGTCTAGTATCTCACGGATTCTGGGGGTCTCCTCTTGGACGATCCGGGCCGAGTCGGGCCGGAGCTCCAGTTTGGGTTTGTTGGGCAGCAGCTCTCCCCCAACCGAACGCAGCACCCTGGAAGACAGAGGAGGCGGGGGACCGGGGGCACCCCCGGGGCAGGGGTCAGCGGGGCGGCTCTGGGCCGACCCCGGGCGCCACGGGCTGGGGGGCTCAGGGGGCGTCAGCCGGGGGTCCAGCCGGAGCCTGTGCCGCAGAGCGACCCGGTTCTGTTCCACGCGCTGGGCCAGAGTGGGCAGCCGCATGGGCCCGCTGGGGAGACCGGGCTGCCCCCCGAGCGGAGGCGCCACGACCCGGTTCTCCTTGACGACGCGGGGTCCGCCGCTCAGCAGCGCCCCCCTCGGGCCCCCCCTCGGCCTGGTCTTTTCGTCCCCCACCTTGAGGAGGAGGGTGCCGGTGCCCTGCCTGCCGGGGAGCAGGCGGGTCGGGCCGGGGCGCTCAGGAAACACCCCAGGCTTGGGGGCCAGCCCGGGCCCGAGGGCGGGCAGTCTCTGAACGGGGGTGGCGGCGTTCTCCCGGCCCAGGCTGGGGGCCAGGGCGAAGGTCTGGGGGTACTTCTTGCGCAGGCGGTCGTAGAAGCCGTCGAGACCGCCCTGCACCGGCTGCGGGTCCGATGTCTCCAGAACCATGGCGGCTCCACCCTTCCCATGGGGCTCCCCGCCGCGCGGCCCGGGGTCTCTTCCTGTCCCTCCCGCCGGCCGCGGACCGCAGAGCGAGAGGGAGGAGTGCGGAGAGGCTGGCTGGGACGAGGGAGAGGGAGGGAGGGGAAGAAGGAGGGAGAGAGCAGGAGGGGGAGGGAGGGAGAGGGGAAGATGGAGGGTGCAGACGCTGACGAAGGGCTGTTTGGGAAGTGTTGATTCCCAGCCCGTTTGCTGTGCTGTCTGGTGAATCTAACGAGGAGCAGGAAGAGAGAGAGGGGGAGCAGATGAGATATGGGGCAGACCGGCGACCCAGGGCCAGCAGCAGTCCCGCTGCGCACATTAATTAATACATTACACAGTCATTAGGGCATTTCTGTAAGGCTTTTACTTAGGCCTGAATTACAGAAGGGTTGGGTCTGTATACATTCCTACAGAGACAGGAGAGACGCAATCCGTGCAGCTCACTAGGTGGGGTCTGAACACCTGTATTTCATCTCTGGCGTCGGCTACTCATTAGAATAGTTTTAACAATGCAATTACAAGAGCCCGACAGAAAGCACTGGGAGAGGCTGCTTTTAAAGGCGCTGTATACAAATATGTAATTTATTTATGATGGTGAGGATTGGAAGAAGGTGAGCTTGGTTTACCTGCGTGACTCGGCCTTCACGCCGTCTGTCCGGGCAAGACCGTCTTCCTGGGCCACCCGCGCCCCCCCTTCAGCAGCGCGCGCGCGGCGGGGGGCTCCCCCGGGGGTCTGTCCGTGTCCCGGGCTCGCGAGCCGCTCCGAACTCCTTTGGAGTGACAGCTCCCGCGGCGGGGATTGTTGTAGCCCGTTGCCATGGCAGCCGCGCGGCAGGTACAGCCGGACGTTCTTAAAGGGCCAGGAGCGCCCGGGCGCCTCCGCCGCTGCCCTGGGGACGCAGGAGGTTCGGTTCGGTTCGGTTCTTAAACGCGTCGTTAGACTTGAACCAGAAGCTGGCAGTTTGAACTCACACGTGCGTGCGGTGGGTATATAAAAATGGAGATGGATCACGACTGTTTCGAATATTCGCCGCGATCTTGCCTTATTTACAGGTCTTCCCGAATGGCACTGCGTGATCTGGGCAACCCTGTTCTGCAAGACCGGTCACTAAGAGTTCGGGGGAACGTAGCAGAGCTGGGCCTGTAGAGGAGCTTGTGTTACGTCCACATTCTAAAGCTGTGGTCAGTGGCCGTCTCTGCGTGAAAGGGAATCATGTTCGGTGTAAAGCTCGTCATGAACGGGACAGAAACTCCCGACTGCAGACCTGTGCCGGAGCGGCACGCCGGGAGTGCGGGGCTGCGCTGCGCCCCCTGGCGGCCAGTGCGGGCACTGTGCGCGCTGCCGGGGGGAGACATGCGCAATGCGGAGGAGGAACTGCGTGCAGAGCGTGATGACAGGGAGGTGGGGAGGTCTGGGCGCGGGGCTTGCGGTGGGACCGTGCGCCAGTTGAAGGTGAGTTGCGCGCTGCTGTGCGGAGAAAGACGCCCTGCGGGAGAGGACGCGGTGCAGCCCGCACGCCCGGGCGACGTGTCGCAATGGGCCATCGCCAGCCCCGTCGCATCGGCTACGGTCTTGTGTTTTTCTGGACGCGCATTTCCTTGCTTTAAAACCACCTGCACGCCGCACACACGCCCGGTGATCGGCGTGTTTTTATCACAGACGGCGCCTCCGCGGGCACCCGCTGTGGTCCGGGCTGGACTGCATGAACAGTTAGGAGAATTTAATGAGCGCGGCTCATTAAAACGATTCGGTTCTTCACTGAAAACCCATCAGCTCGCCTCCGTTTGAAAGTCCGACCTGGAGCGACATGAAACGCGTGTGAAATCTACCGCTCCGTCCGCTGCAGGCTTGCGGATCTGCGGCGCTCACAGGTTGGGAAGTTTCTTCCAGCGAAAGCCCGGGGACGTCCACTAGCTGATCGCGCTGAGTATGCTCACACCAGATCCCCGAGGGTCACTGACTGCACGAATAAAAATGAGAAAACGCGCGTTTTAGAGGCACCTCCCTGGTCTCACTGGAATTCTCTGCTCCAGGGCGAGGAGACCCCGCCTCCGGGCTGCCGGAAGTCCTCCGCATTACGTCATTCTCGCACGCCAGCCGGCGGCGGTGGAGTCGCACGTTTTCGTGGGGAGTAAAGAGCCACGGTAAGTGTCAACGGGCGGTGTGTGTGTGTGTATATATATATGAGTCGGTCTGACTGAGGTAACGTTGTTGGGAGGAATTGCTTTGTTTGTTTAATGAGAGCCCGTAAATGCAGCAGGGAGTCTTGTCCTCGGTGTTTCGTACTGCCTTGTCCCCGCTCTGCTATATATAGACTTGAGTAAATTCCATGTAGAGGCAGCTGGCTCTCCAGATCAGTCCGAGGTGTGGAGAGATCTCGTTTCACCCGGCTGTCCTTCGGGCTCCTGCGCGCTGGTGTGGTGGGATTCATGGTGATTGTGATAAAGGTAGTCGGCAGCTTCGAGGACACAATATAATGACTGAACCGACACGTTAGACTCGCCTTCTAGTAAGTGGGTGTGAAAAGTGGTGTCGTCCTTTAAGAAACAGAAGCTCGCACTTGGCTTGCAGATGGAGTGGTTAGCAAGCGGGCCTGTGTTCGTGAATGGCGGGGCTGTGATCGGGCCTTCGTGGTGTTTAGATCGCTCTTCCGGGGTCGTTTGCACACGGGGGGTTCAGTTCCAGACCTGGGGTGCTCTCTGTGGCTGCATGGGTTTCCTCCCACAGTCCAAAGACATGCTGGCAGGTTCATGGGCTTCTGGGAAAACTGGCCCTGGCGTGAGTGTGTGTCTGTCTGCCCCCTGATGGACTGGCCTCCTGTCCAGGCTGGACGCCGACTTGTGCCCGTTTCCTGCTTTGATGGGCTCCAGCTCTCTCACGACCCTGAACTGGATGAACCGGTTAGTCGATGGATGAAAATATAAGATGAGAGGAGACTTTATTGATCCCAAAGGGGAATTGAGGATATATGTAATAGGACTCGTTCATCCTAGTAAGCAGTGTGATATGTGGCTTGTCTGTGACGTCAGCCTCGGCCTGTTTCTGAAGCCCTTCTGTCTTACAGTGACCAGCCCTCTCGCTTTCTCCTTGTGAAGTACGACTGCGCCACCTCACAGACACATTCCTCGTCTCTCACTGTGCGTGTGTGTGTCCGTGACTGCACGGCAACATTTCCTTATGTAGAAAAAAGGAAAATTAGCTGCAGAGGGAGGGGAACGTGCTGAGGCAGCTGTGCCAGGCCTTGTGCCCTCTGACCTGTGCTCTCTGACCCCACACAGCCAGGATGGGAGATGTGGTGGAAGATGAGGTGCAGTTCTACACCAAGGCGGAGCGCTACTGGCAGGAGGTGCCGCCCACCGTGGACGGCATGCTGGGGGGCTACGGCAGCATTTCCACCATCGACATCAACAGCTCCAAGAAGTTCCTGAAGAGGTTCCTGGGGGTGAGTGCTGCTCGCAGGGCAGCTGAGGAACGACAGTGTGGGAGTGTATCTGAAGACGGCAACAGTGCCATATAATTGAGGAAATGCAACACTTTTTTTAGATTTAGAAAGAATCGGCCTTTCAAACCACAGTGAGGTCAAAATGCACACAGTAAGTTGTAAAACCCCCAATTCACACCACAAAATAGCTGAAATCTTCAGCTTGTTCTTTGATCCAGAACGAGGCAACAAAACTTCCAGTGAGGTGACGTGGCCCTGTGACACTGTAAACAAGCAGGCGTGTGAATCCAGGTCGTTTAATCCGATAGAAATATCGCTCTCGGCTTCAAGATGGCTTTGCTGACAAATACTACTCAGTTGCTGACCCCCCCCACTGACGGCACCGGCGCTCTGTTCCCAGGAGGGGCAGGGGAAGACGGGCACGAGCTGCGCCCTGGACTGCGGCGCGGGCATCGGCCGCATCACCAAGCGCCTGCTGCTGCCGCTGTTCCGCGCGGTGGACATGGTGGACGTGACGCCCGAGTTCCTGGAGAAGGCGCGGGCCTACCTGGGCGAGGAGGGCAAGAGGGTGGACAACTACTACTGCTGCGGCCTGCAGGACTTCCAGCCCCAGCCCGGCCGCTACGACGTCATCTGGATCCAGTGGGTCATCGGTGAGCACCCCCCCCCCCCCACCCCAGAATTCCCTGCGCAGAATTAGCGCCGTGTTTGTGCGGAGGTCCCGTTCTAAATTTGCTCTTTGCCTACTGAAGCAGGGAGACGGACGAGACCCCCGCTGTGCTTGACGTGGCAGAGCACCTGCACGGCCGGGACCACCATTTCCCAAAATAATCTTTGCACCATGAGTGGAAGTCTTTATATAGGGTCTGTCTCTTGTGGTTGTAAATGCAGAGTGTTGCAGAGGCCCCTTTCCTGCATGTTCCGAACTGGCCCTTTTTTTCGGCAACAGACTCGTTCCAGCCCTTCGCTGAGCTGTGCTGTGACATCCTGCAGCCCCGAACTTCCAAAGACAGGTCGTCAGTGCACCTCCTCCCATGCAGCTGCCGTGGGGAGTCCTGTTTCTGCAACTTAATTTTTATTATTTTTTTCCTTCTTTCCATTTGGGGGAAAAGGGAAACCCACCCACCCCAAAAAAAGTTACAAAGGTTTCTGAAACGTCACAGGCAGCTCAGCTGGAGGCGAGGTGCATCAATTAACAACAGCACTGTGAGCTTGTAGTTCTGGGACAGCACATCCCTGGCTAAAACAGCCCCCCTCTCCCCCCTCCCCCCCGCAACAGGTCACCTGACGGACGAGCACCTGGTGGGGTTCCTGCGGCGCTGCCGGGGCGGCCTGCGGCCGGGGGGGCTGATCGTGGTGAAGGACAACGTGGCGCACGAGGGCGTGATCCTGGACGAGGTGGACAGCAGCGTGTGCCGGGACCTGCCCACGCTGCGCGGCCTGATCCAGCGGGCCGGCCTGCAGGTGCTGAGGGAGGAGCGCCAGGAGAACTTCCCCAAGGACATCTACCCCGTCCAGACGCTGGCGCTCCGATAGGACCGGCCCGGGGAGGGGAGGGGTGGGGGCAGTGCAGTCTGAGCCCCCGGCTGTTGGAAAGGTACTTCACCAGTGGCCCAGCTGTCAGTGTGCGTGTCTGTGCACCCACCTGTGTGTGTGTGTGAAGTGTGTTTAAGCACACACCAGAGCGTGTGCACGCCTCTGAGCACGTACCTGTGTGAGAGTCAGTCCGAAGGGCTGTGCGAGTGGCTCTCTCTGTGGGCTCAAGAGCTGCCCTGCACGCTCAGGAGGGGGGGGGCTGTGAGCGGTGGTTTACACCAGCAGCAGCTGTGGGGGGGGCTGTGTCCCTGTTCTGCGTTGCGTACAGAGGACAGACTGGCGGCGTTGGACATGCTGGTCTGCCCGCAAGCAGAAACCTACGTGTTCAAAATGCTACAATTATTGGTTGTTTACAGCTGCTGTTGGGCACAGTTATTTTTCAGTTTTGTTGGGGGGGGGGTTTGATTACATAACTTATAGTGCCGAGTGTGTAAGGGGAAAAGTAGTAGCACCAGAGGCCAATTTTATTTTTCCTTGAAGCTGGAATTTAAAATAAAATAATTTTTTGTTTCTGTATTTGTCATCTAATTATTTTTGTGTGAAAACATAAAATTGGACTATTTTTAAGTGCTTACGGTGAAGATGGAGGCATTGATGTTTCGTCTTTAGTTTTATCTTTAGGAAACAAGTTCCAACAGGTAAATGCTTGCATTTAAAAAGATAAAAGTTCAAAATATACTTCCTAGTCTCAGCAACCTGCCCTTTTTAATCCAGTCGTGCAGGGTTTCAGGGTGCACGCCTGTGGGCTGGGGCACCGTCTCCCGCGCTGGAGATAGTGCCCACATCCCAGGCACGACGAGACGCCCAACAGGCTTGTACCCACAAGCCCACAATTCTGAACTTACATACTCGCACACTTACCGGCCGTCTGCACACAGGCACACATTTCAGCCAGCCCTAAACAGAGACTGACAACAGTGCTGTCCGCGGTGGAAACAAGACAGGAGGCTCAGGCCAGAGTCACAGGCTCCCTGTTTATTCAACTCCCTGTGTGAGATAATGTGAAACTCGGGGGGGCCAGAGTAACCCTCCCCAACACCAGCAGTGTCCCCCTGTAAAACCAGGGCCCGATCCTGTCCTGTGCCTGCGAGCTTGCTGCTCCTGACGCCATGAGGAGAAACGACGAACCAGGACCCTCCTGCAGATCGGAGGTCCTCAGCTTCCCCCCCCCCTCGGCCGAGTGAAGACGCCTCCGACGGCGAGTCAGTGTAGCTACAGTACTCACGCTCACGGCCGGCCTCTCCCCGAGCGGTCAGCACTGCGGGGGAGAACGGTGAGGCCTGGGTCTTCAGTCCGTCCTGCAGGCTGACCCCCCCCCCTCCCGGCGGTCAGCGCAGGGTGAGGCAGGGCCTGAAGCTGTCCTGGCCGGGCCGGGGGGCGTACTTGCGCTCGGGCAGCAGGTACTCCTTCAGCCTGTCGGGCAGGGGCAGGGCCTGCACCTTGCGCTCCAGGGGCCAGGGCTGCAGGAGGCAGCGGATCCGAGCCCGGCAGAGCTGCTGCAGCGCGGCCGGCGCGGCGCGGCGCTCCCGCAGGCGGCGGTACAGGCCCAGCACCTCCTCGGCGCGGGGGACGTAGGAGGACACGCAGACCTCGAAGCCGGGGGGCAGCGCGGGGGCGGGGGAGGAGGCCGTGGCCAGCTCCAGCAGGTACTCGGCCTTGGCCAGCAGGGAGGAGGCCGCGTCCCGGTCGCTCTGCCGCAGCGCCTCACACAGCCGGTTGAAGGTCGGGCAGTAGCCCGTCCAGCAGGTGGCGCCGTGCCGGGAGCAGTGGAAGGCGGCGCCGCTCTGCAGCAGCAGCACGGCCAGCGGGTAGAGCAGATCGAAATGCTCCAGGCAGACCTGGGTCAGCGAGGGCTCGTAGGCCCAAACCTCCTCCTCTTCCTCCTCCCGGGCCCCCTCCTCCTCGCTGTGAGACAGGCAGCGGCTGGGGTCCGCCCCGTGGGCCAGCAGCAGGCGGGCCGCCTCCAGGCAGAAGTCCCCGATGGCGGCCGCGTCCTCCGCCGTCCCCTCCAGCGCCTCCGACACCAGGAACACCAGCTGCGACAGCACCGTCTCGCCCTCCTGCGTGGTGGCGCCCACGTCCGCGCCTGGGGAGATGGGGGAGAGAGAGAGAGAGAGAGAGCTCCGTCGCACAGCTCCTGGACAAAATCGAACGTCTTTCCTTCGGAAAAGCCCGCCGGCTGTGGGATCATGACCCCACCCTGTGCCTACCTCTCTCCAGCAGCAGCCGGATGCTGTCAGTGTTGCACACGGTGACGCCATCGCTGCTGGCCAGCGCGTGGATGAGGGCCGTCTTCCCTACGCAGGACAGGAGACGAGATTGGAAATCGCTTCAACAGTTATCCCAAGGAGAACAGATTTTTTTTCCCCCCTCCCCTCCTTATTCATCCCCGTCAGAGAGAGAGAGGCCAAAGCTAACAAGTTTAAAGGGTGGGGACCCCCGGGCACTGCCCGCTCCGGGCTCCCCGAAGCGGGCTGCGATCGCGGGCACGGGGCAGGACACGGGCCGTACCGTTCTTGTCCTTGGCGTTGACGTCGGCCCCCAGGTCCAGCAGGACGCGCAGGCAGGACAGCCGCTCCCCCTCCTCGCTGGCCAGGTCCAGCGGGCTGCTCTCGTGGATCTGAGCGGAGGGAGGGAGAGAGAGAGGGCAGCCGGGCCTCAGTTCAGAACCGCAGCTCCCCCGCCCAGGAGGCCCAGGGAGGTCGCCCAGGGGATAGCGCTGTGGACGCGATGACGCGGCTACTGCTGCCCTCCGATCCGGGCAGGGAGCAGGGAAAAAGGGGGTTTGTCCGGGTGGTATCTCGCTAATGCAATGGGGGTCTTGCACTCTGAGGCAGAAAAACGGAGCTCAGTGCAGGTTTATTTTGTGCGTCGCTCATAGGCTGCAGTCCAAACGAACCGCCCTGGACAGTGATGGCACACCCCCTCCCGTGTCTTACATACACTAAGGGCTCTTGTCATTCACAGCAGAAAGAAAACTGGGTCCAATAAGGAAGAAACGGCACAATCACAAGGGAGGAATGGGTAACTCGGGTCCATCTCCAGCAGGTGCTAAGTGGAATAAAGCTCATCTGACATCTTATCCCAGTTGGTACAATTAAGCAAGCGGGATGGGTGGCGGAATGAAAACCAGGAGACCCCCCGCGATCCTAGCCAGCGCCCCGCGTTCGGCTCCCTCACCCGGTCCCTCTTGTTGATGTCGGCTCCGTGCCCAGCCAGCAGCTCCACCATCCTGGGCTGGTTCCTCAACACCGCGATATGCAGAGGGTTGTAGTAATTGACAGGATCTGGAAAGAACAGAGCAGAACCGGCCCGGGTCAGCAAAGAGATAGAGAGCGGAGTCCCCAGGGATGATCTACAGGCCAATTCGGGTGGGGAGGGGACCGATGTGCTCCGATTTCCAGGAATGTGAGGGTCCCGGAAATGGCAGGTTTAACACTTTCCAATCTTCGCAAAATAAAAAGGGACCGGCCCACCACCCCACCCCCCCTCACCTTCGAAGTTGAGGTCAGCTCCGTACTGCAGGAGGATCTCGGCGGCGCTGACCAGCCCCGTCTCGGCCACCTTGAAGAGTGCGCAGCTGACCCCTTCCTTGAACACCGCCGACTGGGCCTCGCGCTCCAGCAGCGCCGTCAGGGCGTCTCGGGGGGGCGGGTCGTCCGCGGGGGCAGGGTCACTGGGGCGGAGAGCCGCCGACGTTACAACACAACGCAGACAGCCTCTCGGGGGCACGACAGGCTCAGGCCTTCATGCTCTCTATTAGAACCAGGAGCCAGGAAGGTCTGAACTCATTTATGAACCAATCTTTAACCAGTAACCGGCAGAGACAGACAGCAGGCACTGGGGCCGAACACCTCAGACTTGCAGTATTCTGCTCTCACCACGGTACCAATCCAGGTTCTGGACCGCCAGTGGATCTGTCTGGAGGATTTCATTCCAAGGTCATGACGGCCTCAATTCGCTCGTTAGTGGCTTAATTGGGCCAATTTAGTAACTTCTCTCCCAGTTCCTGGAGTGCCCGATGCTGTGAAGCCCCCCCAAGGATGAGAGCTGGAGAGCTGGAGGTTCCCCCCCCCCCCCACCTTGATCCACAGTCTCACCTGTCCCGAGATTCCCGGCCCTCCTCCAGCCTCAGCACGCGGAGGACTGAGTCCACCAGCGACTGGTATTCGTAGGTGATCCTGCGGAAACCATGGAGAAAGGGCATGGCTGCTCCCAGCTCCCAGCCTCACGGCTCTGCACCCGGAAGCAGGAAACGGGGAAGCAGGTCTGTCACCCTGGAAGGAAAAAGGAAGGTCAGAGGTCAGGGGTTGTAGCTGTAGAGCCTGAACCAAGCGTACAGATGGGACACAGACCACCTGGACAGACATCTAACTGCACTGTGCGATGAAGAATATCAGACACTGCTGGACACATTCCTAAACACTCCACATCAAACCAAAAGAATAGGCATTCACTTGGCCACACAAAAACAAAATCACCTATTTCACAAGTAAGCATCGAAATCAAAGCTAAAAACCACAAAAACCAACGCAAGAGAAAAATGGTTTGATCCTGAGCGCAAAAACAACAGAAAAGCACTACGAAAACTCAAAAGCACAGACAACCACACCGCACATCTGTGCCTCGGCTACTGTGAAATGGTAACACATTACAAACACGCTGGAAAAGAAAAGAAACATACAGAAACAACTCGCAGAAATTGAGGAGTTATTAAATCAGAACTGCTTCTGGGAGAAGTGGAACACTTTAAACAAATGGAAATCAGAAGAACCGGCCATCCAAAATGGAAAATGTTGGCAAACACGCTGTTCAACATCGAGATCAGTAAGTTAGCAGGAATGTTGGAGAAGTCTGCAGCACCTGGTCTCACACTACATCACACATAGATCAAGTTCCTGCTCTATGTAGATGACCTGGTCCTGGTGTCGCCCGAAGAACAGGGGCTACAGCAGAGCCTGGCACTGCTGGAGCAGGACTGTCAGACCTGGGCGCTGCCAGCCCATCTGGACCCAGAAAAGCAGAGCCTGGCACTGCTGGAGCAGGACTGTCAGACCTGAGCACTGCCAGCCCATCTGGACCTAGAACAGCAGGGCCTGGCACTGCTGGAACAGGACTGTCAGACCTGGGCGCTGCCAGCCCATCTGGATCCAAAACAACAGAGCCTGGCACTGCTGGAGCAGGACTGTCAGACCTGGGCACTGTCAGCCCATCTGGACCCAGACCAGTAGAGCCTGGCACTGCTGGAGCAGCACTGTCAGACCATCTGGAACCAGACCAGCAGAGCCTGGCACTGCTGGAGCAGGACTGTCAGACCTGGGTGCTGCCAGCCCATCTGGATCCAAAACAACAGAGCCTGGCACTGCTGGAGCAGGACTGTCAGACCTGGGCGCTGCCAGCCCATCTGGACCCAGACCAGCAGAGCCTGGCACTGCTGGAGCAGGACTGTCAGACCTGGGCACTGCCAGCCCCTGGACCCAGACCAGCAGAGCCTGGAACTGCTGGAGCAGGACTGTCAGACCTGGGCGCTGCCAGCCCATCTGGACCCAGATCAGCAGAGCCTGTCACTGCTGGAGCAGGACTGTCAGACCTGGGCACTGCCAGCCCATCTGGACCCAGATCAGTAGAGCCTGGCACTGCTGGAGCAGGACTGTCAGACCTGGGCACTGCCAGTCAATCTGGACAAGAGCAGAGTCATGGTTTTCCAGAAGAAAGCCAGATCTCAGGGAAACAGGTACCAGTTCACACTGAACAGCATGCACACAGTGAAGCACACATCCAGCTACACATACTGTACCGGCCTGACTATCAGCTCATCTGGGAATTTTGATCCGTCAGTGAAAGCACTGAAAGAGAAGGCACTCGGGGCTTTCTACGCAATAAAAAGGAAGCTTTTGAACATCAACCAACAAGAATCTGGTTCCAAATATTTGGTAGTGTAATCCATCCCATTGCCCTGTACAGCAGTGAAGTGTGTGGCCCAATCTCAGACCAGGATTACACTCAATGGCAAAAACACTCCATAGAAACTCTGCACATGCGATCCAAACTCCTACCACAACAAGACTCTGCTGAGCCCAAAACAGAGCCCCCAGAGCCAGCTGGTCCTGAGGCTCACTGACCTGAGCCACACCGACAGCAGCCAACCTCAGGACAGCACTGCTAGAGCACCACAGCTCAGACTCAAGCACATCACAGCACAGATCAAACAGCAATATCTAACACACTGGGTCACACACACACAAACACAACATAAACTGGAATTCTACAGAACCCTAAACGGACAATACACACTAGCCGAATATTTGACCAAGATAAGAAACAACAAAAAGAAACAGACCCTGACGAAGTACAGGCTCAGTGACCACAGCCTGGCCATAGAAACTGGACACAGGCAGACCTGGCTGTCCAGAGAGGACAGGCTCAGTGACCACAGCCTGGCCATAGAAACTGGACACAGGCTGACCTGGCTGTCCAGAGAGGACAGGCTCAGTGACCACAGCCTGGGCATAGAAACTGAACACAGGCAGACCTGACTGCCCAGAGAGGACAGGCTGTCCTCCCACTCCCAGCGGGGAGAAACAGAGACAGAGGTGCACTTCCTGCTGCACTGCGAGACAAATATTCTGGGATTAGACATTCTTCCCCAAATTTACAAATCTAACGCCAGAATTTCCACACCTACCAGAATCACAACAACTCCCAATCCTGCTGGGAGAAGGGGGAGGGAACTCAGTTGAACTGGCAGCCCAGTATGTGATCTCCTGTCCCAGCCTGGGGAACAGTGAGCCTGTTTCTCAATAATAATAATACAGTCTGTGATCTCCTGTCCCAGCCTGAGGAACAGACAGTGAGCCCGTCTCTCAATAATAATAATACAGTGTGTGATCTCCTGTCCCAGCCTGAGGAACAGACAGTGAGCCTGTCTCTCAATAATAATAATACAGTCTGTGATCTCCTGTCCCAGCCTGAGGAACAGACAGTGAGCCTGTCTCTCAACAATAATAATACAGTGTGTGATCTCCTGTCCCAGCCTGAGGAACAGACAGTGAGCCTGTCTCTCAATAATAATAATACAGTGTGTGATCTCCTGTCCCAGCCTGAGGAACAGACAGTGAGACTGTCTCTCAATAATAATAATACAGTGTGTGATCTCCTGTACCAGCCTGAGGAACAGACAGTGAGCCTGTCTCTCAATAATAATAATACAGTGTGTGATCTCCTGTACCAGCCTGGGGAACAGTGAGCCTGTCTCTCAATAATAATAATAATAATAAAATAATAATAATAATAATAATAATAATACAGTGTAACTCCGGATTGCGTGAATGAAGCCATACCTTCCGGACAATGTGCTAAAACAGTAACAGGCCCGCGTCTACCTGTGCGTAATGGTCTCTTTTTAAAAACACTGAAATTAACTACTGTTGATACCCCACGCCGTCATTCCTCACGAATCTCTCGGACCCGCACGGACACTAGCGGAGAACGAGCACCGGCCGCAAACACGCCGAATTCAAACCGCCGCCTGTCTTCGCTTTTATAAACCAGACACACACAAAAAGTCTAATTAAACGCATCATTGCAGCTGAGCGTTAACTCTTAAATATGGCAACTGAAACCTGTTTTAGAGGTGAAGGGGTTTCAAAAATACACAGGCGAGGATTACCAGAGGGGACCTCAGGTACTGAAGCGAGCCCGCTAGCTGCACATTCATATTTTATTAACTTATTATTCCAGCAAGTATTCACCAGCTTGGGTATTCAACAGTTATACTCATATTATGGATATTTTACTACGAATTTATTTACAAAACGTGCACAAACTCACCAACACAGGACCCGAAAACGCCACTAGCGGACTGGCGGAGGCATGCGAACACTGTAGCTGTCCGTGCTTGCCGACGGACCAATCAGAGGACGTCTCAGTTAATTGAATCTAAAACTCGGCTGCCTATTGGATAGGGTCCCGGAAGTATTTTTGTGCCGCTATCAAGTTTGTCCGCCCTGCAGACTCGCCTATTATAAAATTACGTGTGATTTGAAACGTAGATATACGTGTCTCGGAAGAGGCGTGTGCGCGATTTCTGCGCTATTATCTTACAAAATTCTCTCTTTAGATGTTTAACGCGATTGCGGGTGTCACGATTACCTGCTACAAAATGAGCCTGTTGCAAAACGGCTTTCGTTAACCAATAAACACCAGCGATTGCTCGCACGGTATGCATCAAACAACGTGAACCAGAAGCCAGTGAATTGCACAGTTAAACAGTTTATTTAAATTCAGTGTACAGACATCTGTCCACAACACCAGTAAAGCACATTGAGACAACATATGATTGGTCTGTCCTCCCCAGAGCCTTAAAAGCAATTCATAAGTAGACAAATAAAAAAAAACATTTAATAAAAGTTACATTAATATGATCACACGTATGCTGTATGTGCACTGTAATCGCACTCAGTTACAGGGATCCTTGCAGTCGTGCGTTTAGACCTCACACGTGTTTCCTTCGCGGCCGGCGGCTGTTCTGTGGCACAGCAGGCGACGGCTGCTGGAATAGGGGGTGCTTCTTCAATGCAGCCCCCACTCTCTGAGCAGGGGAACCCCTTCAGACGGAAGCACCTCCAGCACTGCGCCACCCGGCGGGCCGCCCTGCTGCTGCTCACCGCCCACGACGCGTGACCCTCCGCCCGGCACCGGGTCACGACCAGGTCTCGGTCTGAAAGCGGCCCGACCTCTCCAGCTGACACAGCAGCGCCTCGGCGTCCGGGTCCGAGAGACCCCCCTCCGCCTGGAACACGGCTTTCAGGGCATCGGCTACAGCCGCCGGCATCTGTTTGGCATTGCTGAGGCCGGAGGAGACCGGGGACACACAGAGGAGAGACCGCCAGAGCTGGCGATGAGCGATTTAGGAGCTGTACAGGACGGCGCTAGATCTCTGCTGAGGTATTAAAGGCATGCCATCGTTGCACTGAGCTCTTTAATAATAATAATAAGAAGAAGAAATCTATAATTTATATAGAGCACCTTTAGCAAGGATGCTATATGTAAGGATCAGCATTTTTAAAAATACAATAAAAAATAAAACCAGACCATGCAGGACACACTGTAAGACAAGCAGACAAAGCCCCCCCGCAAAAAAGCGGAGTTTTAGGTTCAGATTAAAGAAAACAGTCCAAGAACCTGCCTCTCGAAGAGACGCAGGGAGGGCGCCCCAACACCGGGGGTATTTACTGCTGGGCACGGCGTGCAAACAACACAGCGTATGGAAGGGAGGGTGAGAGAGAGCTGGGAAACACCAGATTATTCAGAGCCTTGCAGGTCAGTGTTCTGAGTGGCATTTTATTTCTGTTCATGTTTTTTTTTTGTGTGTTTGTAACGCACCCCAAATCAGATCTTAGGGAATGTAATATATTTTCCTAATGTCATTTGAAATGGCTGTAAATTGTATTCTGAACAATGCGGTCAAGCATAGTGAAAGTATACTTGGCCGTCTCAGAATATTTCAGGATTGTTCGTGGCGGACTCACCCGGCGATGTAGAAGTGGGCGGCCCGGTTGGCGATGAGGTCCCAGAGGAGCCCGGCCTGCTGGCGCACGAGATGCTGCACGTACACCTTCTCCTCCTGCAGGCACAGCCAGAGGTGAGCCCTGCTGCCCCCCCCCTCACTGCACTGAGGGCAGGCCCGTCCAGAGCGGCGTCACACCAGACTACACTGCAAGGCCATGCTCTCTACGGCACTAGGCTGCGTTATAGTGAACCTGACACTAACGCACTTTGCTGTTCTCTGCTTTTCAGCCCGTAATACACTGCACTGCTTACCTTGTTTTATTGCACTGTAATATACCGCACTATACTCAAGTACTGCTTACAGTATTGTTCTGCATTGTCCTCTGCACTCTGCCATTCTAGGACTTCATCATGAAAACATAAGAACAGTTACTAACTAGAGAAAGAGCTTCAGTATATCCTGCTCATTGGTTGTCAGTAGCTTACTGGACGGCACCACTCAGTACTGTACAGACTGATCATGAGAGGCAGGTACAGTCTACCGCAAGACTGAAGCAACAAAGCAATCTGGAGAGTGTGAGTGTGGGGGGGAAGGAGGAAGACATTGGTAACACTGATCTAGTAGCCTGGTGTGGTCAGGTCAGCACTGGAATTTGAGATCACTGAGAAGCAGGTGGTGTTGGTGGACCAGCAGGTGGTGATCTTGTCTCTGGGCCAGAATTTCTAAACCGGCGCCCCAGTATGGTCACTGTGGACACAGCGCTGTAGGAGGTGGTGCCACCCCTTTGGGTAAGAAGTTACACCAAGTCCTGGACAATCAGTCACTGGAGAGTCAGAATAGTAGTGGTGTACACCAATGTCCTAGCTCAATTCTACTCGGGGCTTAAACAACCTGCCTACTCTAAAATCCCCTCTGAACTCAACCACTGGAGACGTTTCTCTCTTCTCCCCCTGACCTGCTGCACAGGTGGGGCTGCTCTGGTAGACGATCTGCTCTGTATGGGAAAGAGCCGTGTAAACGGCCTACCTGGTCCCGAGAGAAAGCCGTGAAGAGCGTCAGACGCCCGGCCTTCTGCATCTCCTCCCACTCGGAGTGGCAGTAGAAATCCCGGGACTCCGAGCGACAGCCAAAAAACAGAACGTTCCCTGAGGGGGAGGAAGAAAAATGAGGAGATACAGTGGGAATTCCGGAACGAATCCAGAACGGAAAGCTACAGGGAGAAAGGAGGAGAGCCGAAGGGGAGGCAGGACCGACCTGTCCTGTCCAGGGCCATCCTCTCCTGCAGGGCGGCTCGGAAGGGGGCCACCCCGGTGCCGGGCCCTACCATTATCACAGGGGTGTCGGCATCACTGGGGAACCTCAGGCCTCCTTTCTTCACCCACAGGGGGACGCGCACCTCCCCTGCAAGATGGGACATTCCGCAGTCAGATAAGAGCGACACGAGGCCACAGGAAGGGAATGCTGGGAAATCCCAGAATCCCACAGACAGACAATCTGCGGCTGGACTGCGTTCTCCGTCAGAAATGCGACACCAGCCCGGGGGGGGGAGGGGTCTCAAAGTCAGTTTGCGGAAGGCCTGTACGGTCTTTTACTACTCGTTTCGTTCCAAACCCTCGACCGCTTCACCTCCTGAAGTCTCAAGTCTTTAGTCTTCTTCTAAAACAGTCAGGATTCTAGCACATCCCCAGTCCACGACACGCTGCTCGGCGGTCACGCGACAGATCTGCACCGCGTCGCGTCGCAAGGCTTCAGGCTTCACTTTACTCTGTGTGGGGTCCAGGGAGGCCAGCCAGGACGAACAGAGGCCCCTGCGTGGCTTGTGGAGCTTGGTCCTGTACTGCACCACCGCCACCAGCACCTGGATCCGGTCGGGGTGAGCCTGCGGGAGAACAGGAGAGCCAGGAGTGCCGGGAAGATCTGCCCCGCCTCCCGTGTGCCCTGTCTTGACCTTGATCCCTTGAGAGGTTTCAATAGCATCAACTCATCAACATCCACCAACCCTCTATCCTCTTTGGCCAGGTTTGATATGGCTCTGCATTCAACCGGCGCTTCACCGACCTCAATGTCGCGTCATTACTTAACTGACATTTCATTAAATTTGAGCCTGCGGCCGACCACCACTTGAGCAGCGGAGCAGTGGCTCTGTGGCTCAGGATCTGCCCTTGTTGCTGGGAGGTTGCCGGTTCAAATCCCGCAGCCGGCAGAGGAATCCTACTCCGTTGGGCCCCTGAGCAAGGCCCTTAACCCCAGCTGCTCCAGGGGCGCTGTACGATGGCTGACCCTTCACTCTGACCCCCAGCTTCTCTCCCTGTCTGTGTGTCTCATGGAGAGCAAGCTGGGGTCTGCGAAAAGACAAATTCCTAATGCAAAAACTTCTGTAGGGCTGATAAAGTGATCTCTCTCTCATCTCAAATGAGCACAGAAATGACTTTATAAAAAGCAGGGAGGTATTTTTTGGAACTGCAGGCGAATGGGATGGGCGGCGCAGACCCTTACCAGCAGGGAGGAGGCGATGGAGAAGGAGCGGGGCTTGATTTCGGGGAAAAGGTCCAGCAGGTAGTCCACGGTGAGCGCTGCTGTGGTGTGAGGGAAATCGGCCAAGACCTGCAGGGGGGGACGAGAGAACAGCGCCCCCTTGAGGACCGGAGGACCGCGGCGGGCAGGGGCTCAGCCGGGTGCAGCGCCCTCGCTCACCTCGATGGCGGTGCGCCGGGGCCGGTGGCAGTAGGCGTGCAGCTCCTCTTGGCCCTGCGCCGTGCCGAACTCCACCAGCTTCTCCCTCTCCAGCTGGTCGGTGGCGAAGCCCGCCAGCAGCTCGAAAAAGGAGCGCCGCGGCACGCTGGCGATGTCCAGGAAGTTCTCCAGGAGGTCCCGGAGCGTGCAGGGCTGGGGCAGGCGAGTGGGCACAGTGGCTGAGGGCACAGGGCACAACTTTAAACACAAAACTGTCCCGAACTGTTGACTCCTCCCCTCGTGTGCACCCTGAAGCCCGTAGCGCCTATTCGCCCGTGGAAGACCAAGTAAGAAGGGTGAAGACTGTGACTATGCCCGGAAAAGGTTTCCAGCTCGTATCCAAGACAGCTGTCTTTCTGCAACTGAAGTCTGTGATTTTTCACACCTGTGTGTTCAACCAGATAGAAATAAAACGGATCGCAGGATGCCAAATGGCATCTTCCTGTCCCGTTTACGTTTATGTCTGAAAGATTTCTGAAAGCGTCCCTCTCTCCCATTTGTCCCTTTGATATGTTAAAGTCTCACCTACTTTTAATGTATAAAAAGGAAAGTGTAAGTTCAGTCAAGCGTGCATATGTTACTGAGCGCTAGGGGAAACCCTTGCTCTGTGATACGCTCCCCTTCAGCTGATTAAAGATGAATTAAAGATCTCTGTTTGATCATCTTGATCACACCTTAAGCACACAAACCCGCTGCCACACACTGGTGTCTGCTCATTTGGTTGTCAGTAGCTTACTGGACGGCACCACTCTGTACTGCACAGACTGATCATGAGAGGCAGGTACAGTCTACCGCAACTCTGAAGCAATCAGAGCAATCTGGAGAGTGTCAGTGCGGGGACACACTTCGGCAGCACTGATCTTGTAGCCTGGTCTGGTCAGACCTCAGGAGCAGCACTGCTCATTAGGGACCAATGAGAACTAGGTGGCTGCCGTCTGTGGTGGTGGTGGACCAGCAGGTGGTGCTCTTCTCTCTGGGCCAGAATTTCTAAACCGGCGCCCCACTGCGGACATAGCGATGTAGGAGGTGGTGCCACCCCTTTGGGTAAGAAGTTACACCAAGTCCTGGACAGTCAGTTACTGAAGAGTCAGAATAGTACTGGCGTACGCCAATGTCCTGGCTCAATTATACTCGGGGCTTAAACAATCTGCTTCTCTAAAATCCCCTCTGAAGTCAGTGATAGAAGGAGTTTCAAAGTCCATTCCGAACCAGTCCATTTGTTGAAGGCCTGACGCAGTGTTATTCCTGTGTTGTTTTCCCAGTGCTGCTGTCACAGATAATTGCCGGAGAATGAGTTTATAGCAGGTGTGTCACCTGGGAGCTGAAGCAGAGGTAAGAGGGAAAAGACGCCCTGCCCCCCCGACAGGAAGCAGCCGTGAGCCAGCAGGAAGGAGGCAGGGGGTCCTTCCCTGCACAGGTTCTCGAAACTCAAAGAACACCTGAAGGAACAGACCGGTTCTTGAGCGAGCCCTGGGACCCGACCACCCGTCCAGCCTGCGGGAGTCCTCGCCCGGGTAACCGCCAACGCCCCTTACCGCCGTCCGTGGGCGCCAGCACGAAGCGGCGCGCGGGATCCAGCCTCAGCAGCCGGCACAGCTCCGCCACGTCTTCGGGGGCGTTCCTGGGGCAGACCATCACCACGTCGCCCGCCGTGAACCTGGGCACAAGACACAGCCCTTTCAGGGGCCACTGCAAAGCCAGGGACCGGATTCTCCCAGCAATGCATGAACCCTTCAAAGTGGGATGCATCCCAGGATACATACGGGATACAGGACACATGATGTTGATTCCGAAAATAGGGGACATCCCTGTAACTAGAAGTGGCAAGACCTGAGAGGGGACTGTATGAAGGGTAGGGCCACGATTTAAGACACCCCCCACTCTGCACACGTACATATTTGTACTCACTCCATATTTGAGCCGGCGATGTCAAACTCTATGAGACGCACGTCCTGGAAGTGGGAGGCGTGGGTTACTCTCTCGTTGGAGATCACCCGTGCCTGGAACGGGTGGGACTGGGAGGGCGTGGTCTGAGGAGGGCTCTGCGGGTCACCTGGCCTGACCGGCGGGTCCTCGGCGACATCATCCAGGAAGTGGACGAGGTACCGCGGGGGCAGCCTGCCGGGGGCCCACAGGAGAGAACGGGTGAGCGAACCCGGAGCACAGCCCAGTGTTTGCAAGTCCGCCTCCTTCGATAACGACCAGTGGCCAGGAAGGGCTCGGAGACTCACAGGTGGTCGTCGCTGAGCACGCTTACTCCAGCAGGGAGAGGGTAGATAGCCTGGGCCCTGTCCCAGAATGCACTGAGCCAAGGGTCGATCACCGCATCTGGCCTAGGGAACACAGACACGGTCAAGAGAGGGTGTACGGGTGTACCCCCACACCGCGTACCCCCAGACCCATCCTGTCCTCACCCCAAGTCATGCTGGTCATCTGCCAGCCCCACAGGCAGCAGGGCACTGGCGCCAAGCTGGAGCAGCCTCTTGTACAGCTTCTTGGCCACGAAATTAAACCTGTAAAAGAGAATTAAAGATGGGATCTAAAAATCACTTGACTTGCCACATCTCTACTTTCCTTTTTCTACTACTGTTTTAAAATTATTGTCTGTTTAGGTGCCTTGATGACTGTTCACACTTGTTCACTATCGTATACGGCACCACGCAATATTCGTGTTTCCTGAAAAACCCATAAACAAATTGAACATAAAACCGCTTGACGGTGAGGCACCATCTCTCGCCACAGGGTGTGCAGAACGGACCCCTCAGGAAAACCCAGTCTGCTGCTGCTGATGAGTCCCGAGCCGCCATTCGACACAGAGTCTCCCTATTGCGTAGAAAAGCACCTCCCAAACACAATTCTGTGGTTAAGAGCCTGGATGTGCAAAACCCTTGTGTGCGTAACGGGATATATCGCTCGTATCCGGATGCAACACTGAAGCTTTTCATCCCTGAGACAAAGGGCTCTTCTATGGCCACAGGGCAACAGCGCGTGTTCCTGTCCTTGCTGGAAATGTGCTTCTGCGTGCTCTCAGGCGATTCTTTTGCACGTCCTCACCTGGGATAGGAGGAGTCTCCAAGGCCCAGCACCGCGCAGTCCAGGCGGCACAGCGACCCCACCGGCAGGGACTTCCGGAACAGGAAGCGCCAGAAGTTCTACAGGGGGGGAGAAAAAACGCGGGAGGTCGGGAACAGGGCTGGGAAAAGGAGGAGAAACGTATACGTACAGCCGGTTTCACTCGTGTGCGATAGACCACACTAGACGATCAGAATGAAAGGGAGACAAAGAGAAGGCGGAATACAGAGGTTGGACTCGATAATCAGAGGGTCACGGCTTTCAGACCTGACTGTACGGGGCTCGCTTTCACCCAGTCGGTCAACAAGTACCAGCATTTGTTAAGCTGCTGTATATAAGAGACCGGGGTCCAGGGTGTGGGACATGTAAGATCAGATCACTTTATTGGCCCTATACAATTTCTTGCATTAGGAATCTGTCTTTTCACAGACCCCAGCTTGCTCTCCATGAGACACACAGGCCGGGGGGGGGGTGGTCATCCCATACCTTCATGTTGTCTGGGGGATCCCCCTGCCCAGTGGTGGAGCACACGAAGACCACCAGAGGTTCGTTGATCAGGTGGGCCTGCGAACGAGATGCCTGCCTGTGAGACCAGCACGTTGAACGCCATGTTGCGGCTCGTCTCCGGCACGCGCCCGTGAAATCCCGCTTGCGGCGGGCCGGAAGACAGCACCTGGAATGAAGTTATTTTTCCCCAACCATCTGTTTTCTAACCTCTTCGTCCAGTTCAGGGTCCCGGGGGAGCTGGAGCCTATCCCAGCAAGCAGCGGGTGCAGGGCAGGCTACACCCTGGACGGGAAGCCAGTTCATCGCAGGGCAGACACAGGACACACACACACTCTCAATAGGGGCTAATTCTCCCAGAAGCCCATTAGTATGTCTTTGGACCGCGGAAGGAAACCCACAGGAAGAACTGTTAAATTCTCACACTGCTTACTGAACACTTGCATAATGAAAAATAACCCCCCCCCCCCATCCCACACCCACTGCTTTCAAAGCTTAGATAACACCCCAGCCGCGCACGGTCACACCCCTGTTCACTCACCACATTGTAGCTGTCCAATGCCTCCACCCTGACTTGGACCCGCCTCCTCTGAGCCTGTCGTCCAATCCGCTCTGCCGTGTCTTGGGCTGTGCCAGTCTGGCTGCCGTACAGGACCAATAGGCTTGGGGCCGGCATGCTGGGGAGATACCACAAGGAGAGTCAGAGAGGGGGAGGCTGCGGCGATATGACGGCTCTGAAAACCCTCATCGATACTCTTACAAACTAAATGGTGCATTATTCCTTATTCCTGCATGCAGTATTTAAGGGAAAGCACCATCTGGCAGCGCTTTGGAAGGCCACTGCAACCCCAGGAGAACAATCTCGACCTACAATCATAAGGAAATCCCCACTTAAAACACTAGTTTCCTAGAGTTTAAGAACAGGGTACAAATCGACCAGCTCTTTTAAGTTTCTAGCACGTAGAATTGTTTTTTTTTTCTATTATTATTATAATTTTCTTGCACAAGGGGCTGAAACACGTCCCACGCAAAAGAGAACCGAAACCCGGGGTTTCGGAGCAGAAAGTGCAGCAAAAGCAAAAATCTGCAGTTGAATCAATAACTTTTAAAGACCGACCGGACCCCTCTCTAATGTTCATATGGGTGGTATCGATAGCTGCCAATACTACAGACATTTTAATAATGACAAGGAAAGGGCACCCAACTCAGGGTCAGAAAGGACATCAGTGGCGGTCCGTCTCTTCATTCATAACTAAGCGCTACCTTACCACACCAGTGTGATTATCTGACCGGCAGAATACAAGCAGAACGAAAACAGACCTCAAAGGTTTTCACTACAAAGCACTCTTCATCATTCTGAGTGAACCACCCCTACTGCATCTACTACACAGTACTACAGCCGCAACAGAAATAGGCTTTAGGCACAGTACACAGGACCTGGGAATTACGTGTAAAGAGCAAATGTCATTTAAAGTCAAGTAACCAGACCTATGCAAAAAATGTTAATTGCTAAAGATCGACAATGTCCCATATTTTTGCGCGCTGCTAATTTCATATATACAGTACCATAGAGTAAAACACAATATCATACCATTAATGTTTAATGTGTGTTTAGCATTCCATTAGCATTAACTGGAAGATATCCCCCCCCCAGTACGGGGAAAAAAAACATGTCAAACAAATCATGACCATCGAAACTCCGTAATAATGTTATATTCTTATGAGCTGCAGTGAAACCATAGAAACCTGTTTACCTGTCGTGCATAACCCTTCAGTCGGACACCACCTGGCTCACTGACCCCCACAGCGCAGGCGCACTATTCAAAGACCCAATAAGGGGGAAATGCGCATGCTCACACCTGGAGGACTCCGTCACCATAGACATACCATAAGTTAGAGTTCCCACCGATTTACTTATGTAGATTCGACCACCATCATAAGTGGGGATAAATTAAAGGAAATATAGTGAAGGTAGTATAATTAGTGTGATGAAAAAAGTTCCAAATCCTATGATACAATTCGGCAAAAATAAACTTATTTTTAGCTATCAACACGATTCATTTTTAAGATTTTTAAAACCTAAGGGGTCAAACAACAACAAAAAAAGGTTACACCTCGTTGGGTGTGTCAAGAAAAGAAGGGAGTGGTCTCCTTTATCGATGCAAAGCTAACAGTGCCCTCACAGGGATTCAGCAATTCTATTTCCCTACGTTTCCGCGCGGAAAAGGACCCTGCTGCAATTCAAACTCGCCCCACACTACAACTACAAGTTCCAGAATGCACCGCTTCCCCAGCAGGGATTCCCGACTCTGTTTCCGGCTTTGTTTGCCTCGCTCGCTCACCAGGGCTTCGTCAGCTGACGAGAAGCCCCGCTTGCGCCCCAGGCTGTCTGCACCCGAGTTCGCAGCAGCAGCAGCAGCAGGAGGAGGAGAGAAGGCAAACAGCCCACAATGAAATTAGCTAAACGTTCTGGGCACGTCTGCGGCTGGTGAATGGTAATCTGTCGCCCGGCGGTGATAATGCTCCAGCCTGTCTCCTCGTAGTTGACACCTGGAGAAGCACTCCGAGCTCTTCTTCAATGCTCTGATGTTGTTGTTGTTGTAGTTGTCGCCGCCGCACACGGCGTGCTTGCTTGGCACGCCACGGGAAAACGACGTTGGCTAGCTCCGTCGACCCTTAATGGTAGTAAGCACGGCACGGTTTTGGCACGGCACGACGCGCATCTGCGCCGGTCGCCGGGACAGTCTTGGGCTACCGCAAAGCCCAGGAGCTCGGGTCGCCGCGTTTCTGCCAAACCCGTTGCCGGGAAGGCGTGTTGGGAGGCCCCGGTTCATTCGTTGTCTGTATTTTGTTTTTTGTATCGAAGGCGTCCCGAAGGATGGAGCAGTCCGAGGAACAGGAGGCGCTGCTGGGGGCCGGGCGCGGAGGCGTGAACTCGCCGCCTCTGTCCGAGGCGGACAGCACCCGGGAGGGCTACCTCGAGTAAGTACGAGCATCTGGGGGGGGGGGTTGCCGCCTTTATTACAGTTCAAAATGAAAATGCCCCGGCGTTAAGGGTGGCCGGCGTTTGCTCAGCTTGGCCCTTGGGTGAGATAGTCCGGTATAGCGGTTTATACCTCGGGGGGTGAATTCTCGTCGACAGTGAGGCGAGAGGATCGAAACCCTGACTTGCCAGTTCTGCTTTATGGGGCGAGCTGTAAAATACAGAAGTGAAGAGGTGATCATCGGCCATCGGCGCTGTTGTGGGTGCCGATAAAGCGAAAACACGATGTCGATCCAACCCCGGCCGGTGCGCGGTCCTGTCGAAAGACGCTCCCCTTGTCAGGTGGGCGCTTGGCGTCACCCCTGTCGATGGTAATTTAGAGCTCAAGTATGTAGCTTGAACTAAAACCTGACGGTATTTAGGTCAGTGGCAGCCCCCCCCGCAGAGAAATGCTGTAGTCATGTGATTCACATGTGATAGTTCACCTACACTGTCCCACAAAGACGCTTTGACCATTAGGGGTCGTGTTTGAGGTCCTGGAGTAGGCTGCACCAAAAATCTTTGTCAGGGAAAAACGTGGGGGGGAAGCCAAGCTTATTCAGGTCTTTTTTCATATTTCTTTTTCCCCTTCTCCCCCCTCCCTTAATGAGCAATTGATTGATCCGGGTCTTGTTTTAATTTCTTTAAAATAAATTATCCTTACTTGGCATCCAGACCAAACAGATGACTTGGGAAAACAAAACAAAAAAAGCAGTATTACAGCATCTGGGGTGTGCACGTACAATGTGTTACTCTCGTCAATCATTAATAACTTCCCTGACTCATTTAACTGCATAAAGAGGCATTCAGAACCTTTGCCTGTGTTTCCCTTGAAGTTCAGGAAAACAGTTGATTGTCCTTTGTCTGCTGCTGTGCGCTGTAGCGTTCTCCTTTCCCGCTAACGGCCGCTAACGTAGCGGGGCTTGTGTAACCGGTGAGACAGGATGCCGTCTCAGACGTGCGTGAGCCACGCTCGTCACCTCCCGCGCTGCAATAGCGAAGGCGCCGTCAGGACATACAGCGCAGTTAAAACGGTAGAACCTGGATCGACAAGCGTATTGTTAAAACTCTACATAACCCGGCAGTTTCGAATGTTGTGCGTTGATAGGATTTTGATCACCGCAGTCCAGAAAAGGCAGCGCTGCTCTGGAAGCGGTCCGGAGCAGAGCAACCAGGTCTTTGGTTTGAAAGAATGACCTACACTGACCCCAGTGTCCTGGCCAAATTTCCCCCTGGCCTTTACCAGTCACGGCCTCCTAGTAATCTCCATCTCTGAACTGGCTCCATCGCTCTGCTCTACTCCCCCACTGAGAGCGGGTGTTTGGGGAGCGGACTGGCGCATCATCCAGGTGGGGCTGCACACTGGTGGCGGTAGTGGTATCCCCATGACCTGTAAAGCGCTTTGAGTGGAGAGTCCAGAAAAGCGCTATCTAAGTGTAAGCAGTTATATTTTATTAATGGCCCCCCCTCCCCACCGCCAGGCCCCGTGACTGATCCAACCCCCCCCTCTGTGGAGAAAACCTGCGTGTTCAAATCCTGCTGTGCCCCCCTGAGCCGATGCTGTGTTTTCCAGTCAGGTCCAGAATGGGAACCTGTTCCTGGCCACCTTCGCCGCCGTGCTCGGGCCCCTCAGTTTCGGGTTCGTGCTGGGCTACAGCTCCCCCGCCATCCCCAGCCTCAAGAGGGCCGGGGACCCCCGCCTGCAGCTGGACGACGAGGAGGCGTCCTGGTTCGGGGTAGGGCTTTCTTTTTCTGGGTGCGCTCGATTTAAGGGGCAGGGGATCGAAAATTGATCTGTAATAAGGCCGATCAGTGCGTCTCCCTTGCACAGGACAGAGAAGCGTTTGCAAAGCGTCCTCGAGCTTTGGAAAGGTGCTTTATAAGTTAAAAATTATTATTATTATTATTATTATTATTATTATTATTATTATTGAGTCTAACCTTCCGAAAGCAGACGCGTCCCCAGGCGCTGAGCTGTGTTTGCCGAAGGCAGTGCTGGGAAAACACCAGCTCTTCCTGGGATTCCTGGGCGGGTGGCGGATTTGAAAGTGGGGTGCGTCGGGGCAGAGTTTTTTCTGGGTTCTGGGTAACACTGGAGTACAGAGTGACGGACGACTCGTTTTCTTTAACCCTGAAAAAAACACCGCCAGTTTTTTACACCAAGACGAAAATTCAGGCCGGAAAGGGTTAAAAACTCCTGCCGCCTGGACCTTCGACCTCTGACCTCTGACCCCCGCGCCTGTCTGTGTCTCCCCGTGTGCGTCCCCAGTCCGTGGTCACTCTAGGGGCGGCGGCGGGGGGGGTGCTGGGCGGCTGGGTGGTGGAGAGGATCGGGAGGAAGCTGAGCCTCATGGTCTGCGCCGTCCCCTTCATCCTCGGCTTCAACATCATCATCTCCGCGCAGAACATCTGGATGCTGTACCTCGGACGGGTCCTGACCGGACTGGCCAGCGGGGTGACGTCCTTAGCAGTGCCTGTATGTAAAGCAGCAGCAGGGATAATGATAGTAAATGCAGTGACGCAGAACATATTAGCAGTCTTAATGAGGCCAATGACTTATGTCTTGTCTGATATGAAAAACCACTTTGTTCTCGTATGTAAATTCCTTATTAATGCATATTAATAAGGGGGTCAGTTGTTCGTTTGTAGTGCCTCTGCAGAGATAACATTATAGTAATAAAAGGGGTCTGTTTAATAGTTTTGCCAGAAGGGAGGGGGGGGGGGGGCTGCTCTTTTTCCCTCCAAAGAGGTCTAGTTTGGTTACAGGAGAGTTGAACGCGTCCGAGTGCGGGGAAAAACGGCTCCGTTGGAAACAGTTGCCGGGGGAGGCCAGCGGACAAACCCGAGCAGCGGGTTTCCCAGCATCCCTGGGCCTTGCCGCGGTTACTGGGCGGGCGGCATGAAAGTTGAATTAAATATCGGGTGAAGTGTCGTTCTCCGCCCCGCGGGCTCCTAGCGCTCTGCACAGAGGCCCAGGGTATGGCCTGGGGGTGGGGGTGGGGGGGTTTGTCAGCTCAACGGGAAGTTTCGAAACCTTTAACGACGCTTGAATTCTGAGTGCTGGCGCTACGTCTGCTTCACTGATCGCGCGGTCTGCCCCCCCAGCTGTACATCGCAGAGACGGCTCACGCCCGGGTGCGGGGCATGCTGGGATCCTGCGTCCAGCTCATGGTGGTGACGGGCATCATGGGAGCGTACATCGCAGGTAAACCGTTCGGATTGTCCGTTTTCTTTGTTCCCCCCCGTGGTGTGCTTCCTGTCCTCCTTTCCGCTCTCTGTGCCTTGCGACTGGGGTACGAACCGTGTTCTCACAAGACTCTTGAGTCTCAGACTCCTTGTTCGCACCGTGCCATCCCGGAGTTTGGTTTTCACCTCGCGGCTGAACGGAGAGACGGGATCACTCTGTGCTGTTGGTGGGGTTTACCTGGCTGTCGTTGCCCCCCCCCTCTGGTCCCGATCCGATCCACGAGGCGGGGAGTGGCGCGGTAACGAGCGACCCGGTTGCGTCTCTCCCCGCCCAGGTCTGGTGCTGGAGTGGCGCTGGCTGGCGGTGGCGTGCTCGGTGCCGCCGGCGCTGATGCTGGTGCTCATGTGCTTCATGCCCGAGACGCCGCGCTTCCTGCTGGCCCGGGGGAGGGAGTACGAGGCGCTGGCGGCCCTGCGCTTCCTGAGGGGGCCGGCTGTGCCGCACGAGTGGGAGTGCGTGCAGATCGAGGCCGCAGCGAGGGAACAGGTGAGTCGGGGGGGGGGGGGGCACCTTGCCAAGACTTTAAAGATGAAGTTATGATATTATTATCATTATTAATCCCTCACACTTGCAGTATATGGCACTTTTCTGGACACTCCACTCAAAGCGATTTACAGGTCATGGGGAATCCCACTGCCGCCACCAGTGTGCAGCCCCACCTGGATGAGGCGCCAGTACGCTCCCCACACACCAGCTCTCAGTGGGGATGTGAGCAGAGTGATGGAGCCAGTTCAGAGACGGGGATTATGAGGAGACCATGATTGGTAAAGGCCAGGGGGAAATATGGCCAGGACACCCCTACTCTTTTTGAGACACGCCCTGGGATTTCTAATAACCATAGAGAGTCAAAACCTCAGTTTTACATCTCATCCGAAGGACAAGTATAGTGTCCCCGTCACTGTACTGGGGCATTAGGACCCCCTGCTGGCCCCTCTTACACCTGTTCAGCCTGTTTGCATGGCGTCTGTCTGGGCCCCATTTGCTGTTTTAACGCGTTTCCCTCCCTCCCACCCACTCGGGTGTCGCAGGGCGACAGCCTCAAGCTGGGAGACCTGAGGAGCCCTGCCATCTACAAGCCCCTGCTCATCGGGGTCCTGCTGATGCTGTTCCAGCAGCTCACGGGGATCAACGCCATCATGTTCTACGCCGAGACCATTTTCGAAGAAGCAAACGTCCAGGTAGCTGCCCCTCGCCCTCCCCCCCCTTGCCGTCACGCCACAGACACAGTCTGGGCTCCTCGTGTCGCCCTCGCCCCTCCACCCCAACCCGCCGGTTCGTCCCGCAACACCTGGGGCGCGAACCCGGGTCTCCCGGCGTGACGCCACAGGGAACCAGCCGAGTGAGCTAAAGGAGACCCCCCCCCAGCCCAGGTGGCTGAGGTCCCTGCGACGCACGAGGAGGGAGATGACGTGGCCGCGCCCGAACGAGCTCCGCTGACGCCTCCCGTTTTCCCTTCCGCGTTCCGGGTGCGGCAGAGTGCGGTGGACATCCCCCGTGGGCGTTGTCAACGTTTTACCAGTTCCCTCGATATTTCCGTTCCTTTGTTTGGACGCTCATCTTCAGCTCAAGAAACGAACTGAAGTCAGCCAGGAGAAGGTTAAAGAGGGAGAGCCTGTGTCACTGTTAATGAGTAAACCTCAAGTCTGGTGCCAGAACCCAGCATCCTTGTTCGCAGACGTCCCCGTGTTTCCGGAGTAGTCCGTGACCGCCTGTAAATTCCATAGGCATCCCCTCAGGGTGCCGTGTCCAGGCTGGTGTTGGGAACAGCAGCCCAACGTACTCAAATATTGCTCCGCTGTCCGCAGTTTCCCCACTGCGGTGTCCTGGGGGGGGAAGAACCCGGATGGTTACGGAGTGCTGACCGGCGACCGTGGTGCAGTACGTTGCATGCCGGGTGCCGCTCCTTCGATGGGGAAGGACATATTTCTCGAGCTCCGTACTCGACTTTCGGGCTGGCCATGTGCGGGAACACCCCCCCCTCCCCTCCCTGCTCTGGCTGGAGGACCGGGAGGTGGGGGGAGGCATCTCCCAAGGCTGTAGAAATCCGAGGGAGCCCCGCCGGATCGATCCGCAGGCCGGATTCCAGGGATCGGTGCCATGAGGTTAACGGCTGGTTGTTTTTTTTTGTGTGTTTCAAAAGGCCAGCAGCGTCGCCACGGTGATCGTGGCTGCCATCCAGGTGGTCTTCACGGCCCTGGCGGCGCTCATCATGGACCGGGCCGGGAGGAAAGTCCTGCTCGTCCTCTCGGGTGAGTCTCTCCGGGGCCGATGCGGTCTCTGACTTTTAACGCAGACTGTTACATTGATCCTGCAAAGCACCAGCAGTTAAATAATTAATCGTAATTATACCCTTACACTTACACCGCGCTTTTCTAGATACTCCACTCAAAGCACTTTACAGGGAATGGGCAATCCCACTGTCACCACCAATGTGTAACCCCCCCCCACCTTGATGATGCGATGGCAGCCAGAGTGCCTCAGTCCGCTCCCCACACACCAGCTCTCAGAGGGAGGAGAGCAGAGAGGGGGGTTATTAGGAGGCCATGACTGGTAAAGGCCAGGGGGGAATCTGGCCAGGACACTGGGGTTACACTGTTACGCACAGTGTGTGATTGGTATTGTACTGGGCTTGCAGGGAAGATCCAATTAACAAATTGTCTTTGTATTGTATTAAGCAGAGTTCCAAGTCTTGCCCTGTAGAGGGCGCTAGTCCATTGTCAGTAATGCCGATATTCCTGTATACACGTGGGGCTGACTGGAGCATTCGGGGTGCAGTACCTGGCTCATGTGGGGTACAATGTCCACAGCAATGTCTGTGCTGGAGACTTGAACCCCCGGTACCCCTGCATTGCCCAGGACTGAGCGCCCTCCCCCTGGGCTGGTGATGTTAATGCAGACTGTCCTTCTCCCCCACTGTGTGTCCGCAGGGTTGGCCATGGCGGTCAGCACGGCCGTGTTTGGGGCGTACTTCAAGATCACCAGCGCCGCGCCCACCAACGGCTCCTCTCTGAGCGGGGTCCCCCTCCTGGCCGCCCAGAGCTCCGCTCTGCCCCCCTCTGAGGGCAGCCTGGCCTGGCTGGCCCTGGCCAGCATGGGGCTCTTCATCGCAGGTACAGCCTCAGGAAGACTCGGCCTCCAAAACCAGGGTTCTTTTTTCTCAAGATTCGCGTTCGCAGAGAAAATCCAGGAACGGGACTGTGCCCACGCTGCTCCCACCCATGGTCACCCTGAGCCCCACAGTGCATTATGGGATGCCTCGCACTCACCCCGCCTCCTTCTCACACACCCCAGTTTAGAGAATTGTGACCTGCACTCGGGTGTATTCTATGATTTTTCATTTAAAAACAAGAGGGTCGAAAAAGGACCGGGCTATTCCTCCATCATTATTTTTTACGTTGCGGCCACTGAAACGCAGTAGCTCTGCGGGCAGATCCGAACGCCTACTGCGTAGCGTCAGGAGGCGCGAGCGTCCAAACGCCACGGCCCCCACGACGCGTTCAGAACCCAACCTTGCCAGCCGGATGGCCGGAGTAGTTCCTGCTTGGGGGCGCTGGTGACCCCGTTCGTTGGGACGCCCCCCCTTCTTCAAACCGCTTATTCCAATTCAGGGTCGCGGGGCAGCCGGAGTCAATCCCAGCAAGCACCGGGACGCCAGTCTATCGCGGGGCACACACAGACACTCGCGCCGGGGCCAGTTGTCCCAGAAGGCAGCGCGTCTCTGGCCTGTGGGAGGAAACCTACATGAAGTGGAAAGAACGTGCAAACTCCACACAGATGGCACACTAGAATAGCTGAATAGAACCCGGGGCCGGGAGCCGCTGTACTGCCCCACCTCTCCTTCACCTTCTGCGTTTCTCCCCCGTGCCCCAGGTTTCGCCCTGGGCTGGGGCCCCATCCCCTGGCTGGTGATGTCGGAGATCTTCCCGGCGAAAGCGCGGGGGCTGGCCAGCGGGGCCTGCGTGCTGACCAACTGGACCTCGGCCTTCCTGGTGACCAAGGAGTTCCACAACCTCATGGTGAGCAAGGGGGGGGGGAACGGGAGACGGGTCCGGGGGGGGGCCAGCGACACCCGGGGTTCGGGCGTTGTGCGACAAGGGGGCTTTCGTGGGAGCAGCCCGAGTTGGTACACGTACAGGCGCGATCCAGACCAGAACCACAGCGGCTCACTGGGCCAGCTCTCCTCCTGGGTTCTGTAGCCTTAAGATGAAGAGATGGCTCACTCAAGGGATGGCAGCAGTGCCTTGGAGTGGGGTCCGTCAGGTACCGGTCCAGAGGCTGGCCTGCTCGGCTGCTAGTTCTACATCCGGCCCAGACCCATCTGTCTGATCCAGTAGGATGGCCCGGTTGTCATACAGGTGATGGTTAGGCACTGACCTTGCAGGTCCCCCAGTTTCCCAGAGGGTAGAGTTCTGGGGTCGGCGTCCCTCGCCCTCCCCAACCAGGACGTGTTCGACTGGGGGTTTTGCCATTCCCCCCCCCCCCCCCCAAAGTCGCAGTTCCTACCTCTGCTCATCCCACTGGCGTTCCAACTCTTCCTGTTGTCTTTTTTTCTCGGGCTTCGCGCTCAGGATCTGCTGACCAGCGCGGGGACATTCTGGCTCTTCTCCGGGATGTGCGTCCTCAACGTCCTCTTCACCGTCGCCCTCGTTCCCGAGACCAAGGGCAAGTCCCTGGAGCAGATCGAAGCTCAGTTCCGGGGAGCCCACTGACACCGGCATGCTAACGCCTGTCTCCTGTCCTGGGAGCAGCAATGATAGCAACAACATTCAGGACTGCTTTCGCAACTCGCCCTCAATAGCATCCAGTTCCTTTTTCTAGAATAGCAAACTGAGGGAATAACTAACCAGGTACTGTACCAGTTCTAGGAGTGCAGTTAACATTAATTGCTTTACTGACGCACAGATTCTGAGGTACTGAGAGTGCAGAGGGGTGAGGATACGGACTGCTACCCCTCTCTACTCTGGTGAAACCGCTCTCCTCAGTGTAAAGTCCGTGTCCCGCAAGGGGACGAGACTGGAATATGTACCGGCAGTGTGAAGCGATAACAGTTCTGGTAACATCTGTATTCTCGATTGATTCCCGACCCTGCAGAGCAGTGGGATAAATGCTTCCAGAATAATATCGAGCCGAGCATGCAGACACACTACCGGCCCCCCAAAACCGCCATCTCCTAAGCGGGATAAATGGTTTATTCACCGGGGCAGTGATTGTTCCATCTGACTTTGCTGATCTGTCCATTTCTCTGAGCTCATGGGGACGGAGGAGCGCACTCATGTTCAGGCGACGCCACACAGGTGATGAGATGCTGATAGAGCCTGGATCTCACTAGACAGGGAGGCCGCTGTGGGTGGGGGGTGGGGGGTGGGGGAGGTTAAAATGACCAAAAAACACTGACAACTTTGTAACCTTTCCTCTGTTCCTGAGGCTTCATGTTTTAATTGAGACTAATTGTTGCAGCGGGGACTTGATCCGAACACTAAAGTACTTGGAACGGCAGCCCTGCGGAAGGAAAGCTGAAGGCGAGCTGAAATACAGCTACAGGGGAGTAGACGAGCTGGTCGTCAGGGCAGATTTGCAGTTGAAGAGGTGAATCACCATAAGTGATGGCCAGTCCCCGGACGCCACCTTCTCCTTGTTCATGCAAATTTGAAGGTCTTTCTTGTTTAAAATAAGGGGAAAGGGTTCTCCTTTCATCACACGCACACGTGCTGCTCCTACCTGCTCGCCGGTGAGGCCGGTGTCGTTTTTCCTGCTTGTGAAAAGGTGTTGGATTTCAATCTGAAGTGAGCTGGAGGGGGGGGGCAAGTCGCTGACCATTTCCACCAAGTGAAAAAGGACGCATTTTCTAAAAAGACCTACCAGTGCGTGCACAGAGCTGGCGAAGAACTTTGTCGTAAACTGATCGTTACTGTACCATTCAGATGGCAGCTGTCTGTGCATTGAAAACGCTGACCTACTGTATGTCCGCCACTGCCCGGGCTGGGCTGTTTCGTGTCCGGTGGCGTCCGTGTTTCTAATTCTGTAGCCGTGTAGAGGGACTGGAATCTACACTGATGAGTCCCGGGCACTGGTGGAGCTGGAGAGAGAAAACTCGTAATTAAAACGTGTTTGAAGTAATCACGACTGCGTTTCTGGTATGATGTCTGTGTTCTAACCTCTGGGGCCGCTTTGGATGCACCGACAAAGGCATGGGAGGGGGAGACCAGTGCTGAATTTCAAGCTCTGATCCTGATTGAAAGGGGCACAGCTACAGGCACCTTTTTTTTTTTTTTTTAAATAATAGCTTACACTTATATAGCGCTTTTCTGGACACTCCACTCAAATCGCTTTACAGGTAATGGGGATCCCCTCCACCATCACCAGTGTGCAGCCCCACCTGGGTGTCAAAAATCAAAACTATTCCACACTCTTAGCAATGAGTACACACAAGCCATAAACTACTCAATCATAGAAACATTCTCAATCAGGGGATTGTCTGTTTTCAACCGAAGCAAGTGGGACGACGGGAACTAGAGGTACTGACCTTTACTACAGATGTAAATGAGCTTTTTTTTTTTGTGAACTCTGGTGCAGTTTGAGACCCGTGTGCTGTCTTTATCCAAGCCCACGTGATGGGGAGACTGTTCAGCAGCGTGTGAAGGATTGGGGGGGGAGAATCAATGGCTTTTTCTTCTTTCACCCCACCCATGTCTTCCAGAAGCTCGTTTCAAAACAAAGCCCCCCCCCTTCTGGGTGATCAACACCCTGTGGACAACTGCTGAACAATGCATGATGACATCACTTCCCGTCCCTGTTGTTTTTCCTCTCTTTTCACACATCACCTTGCTGGGTCTGTCCCCAGTGGGGATCCGGGAGCAGGGGGTGGAGAGAGCAGGCTGGAGGGAGGGGGTGGAGTGTCTGGGCGGGAAGGAGAGAGGGAGAGAGGCAGGCGGCCGCAGGAAGTATAAAGCCCCTCCCAGCGGAGCAGCGAGTTCAGTCGGTGTTTGTGTGCATGCTCTGTGGGGACAGCCGAGACATCTCTCTCTCCGGGAAGAATGAAGCCGTGTCTGCTGGGCGTCCAGCTGACCCTGCTCTGCGCCCTGTCGGCCAGCGGCGAGGTCCAGCCGCAGAAAGACTTCGATCTCCAGAAGGTGAGCGTCAGCCATCTCGCACCGCTGACCTCCAATATATCATTCGAATAGATATCATTAGAATGGTGGTTGAAAAGTAATTTTGGCTTAAAAAGGAGAGGTGGCTTATTTTTATATAGTGCAAGCAGGAAGCTGCGTCAGCTTACATTGGGCGCAATGGAACAGGTAAAGGTTTATTCCATATTTCAATATATATCCACAAGCATAAAAGGCAACTGCATCCTCAAGCAAAACTTGCTTCTAAATTTTAGATTTGTTGAAACCATTAAAAAGGGGGTTTGCTGTTCCGCTGGTGCCTTTCACCGGGAGCTGTGCTCTCATTCATTTTAATCTGATTATTTGTTCTGTTTTCGTTTGGGATTGTGCTCCTTTCCTACGCCGTTTTGCCTTTATTGCACACAAGCTCTGGGTTCCCGTGGGTCTGGCTATTGCACGAGCTGCAGAACTGTAACACCTCTGTCCCGCGTTCTGAGGCCACGGCCACTGTTTAATTGGTTAATTGACTCGTCAGGCTGCGACCAACACCAGAAGACACAGCCCCCCCCAGGATAAGAGGCTGAGCCCCCCTGCTGTCGGTGAAGTGTCAAATAACAGTGCGACTACCTCACAAAAAGCAGCACGACCGGCTGACAGGGGGGTCAGATACCGTTGTTTGTGCAAAAATTCGCTGGTGTGTCGCTGCATTTACAGCAGGGGTCAAGGCTACCCTCCATGCACGTCCACGTGCCATCCCGCAAGCCGCCAATTTTTATAAGATTAAAAAACAAAAACGTGCAGGTTAAGACCCTTTGGACTCCAAAACTGCCTGCGGGGTCGACTTCGGGCGAATAGGGACAGGGAGGGGCGGGAGAGTGGCGCCTCGGCCGCGCGGGAAAGCTCGTCAAAAAACCCACTAACGAGCCAGCTGGTCTGAAAGGCCTTCCTCTCTTTAGCAACTGTTCTCATGTTAAATGCACTGCTGGCAGACAAAAGCCCCGACTGGCTCTTTCAGCGTGGGGGTGGCTGGATCCGGGCATTTCACTGGGCCGCTGGGCTGGAATCGCTCGGGGCTGGAGAGGCAGGGAGGAGGGGCTCTGACGGGCTGGAAGTGGGGTTTCAGTTCTCCCCCCGGCCGGGTCTCTGCTGCGGGACCACCGTGGGTGCCATTCCCCCGTACGGCTGCCACCACACTACGCGCTGAGCTGCAGCAGGAAGGCTTCTCTCCCGCGGCGCAGTCAGCGATTCCTCTACAGAGGGGGGAGAGATCACCAGGCGAGCTGGTGACGGCGGAGAACCCCGCGGTCCAGGGTTCGATTCCCCCAGACTCCCGTTGGAATGTCTGTAGAGTTAACTCCCTGAGACATGCGCACATCAGCACCTGGGACACCGACGAGATCCGTGGTGTGACTGTGAACTTCAGAGACAGATTTATACAGGGAGAAGGATCTACAAACCTTTCAGTTTGATTTTCTAACATTAGCCTTACGAGATAGCAGCAGTCGTGCTGCACACATTCTGAGAGTTCTGCTTCACCAACAGCAGGGGGGTCTCAGACTCAGACCCTGGGGGGGGGTGCTGTGTCTTCTGATGCTTATTGCAGCCTGACGAGTCATTGAAACAATGAACCCCCTTTTCTGACTTCGCCTAATCTATTGGATTGTACAGTAGATTGGTAGTTACCCGCAGAATGGCTCAGGACACGGACGGACGCGTTCCAGGTGTGCAGTTAGTTACGTGAGGCCCAAGGGAACCGAGAGCTCGTGTGCAATGAAGGGAAAACCCGCTCGGGCCCGCTGTGGAGGCACGGGACAGGGGCAGCCCAGGAGTCACGGCTCGTCCCCGGATGGGACACTGGCCCAGCGCAGGCCACAGAACCCGTCGCTCTGCAGAACGCTTTCTGAAAACCACCTCTGACGCACCGCTTGAGGTTAGAAGACCTAAACGACAGTACGAAGAAAAAAGCACAGGTGATGAGAGGTACCCCTTGGGTGTAGATGTCCCCGAATGCAGCAGCTCTCGGGGGCAGATTCTTGCGGCAGAGTGACCAGACCTCCTCTCGTTTCTGACCTCTTCCTTGCTCTGCCCTGGCGTGCTGCTCTGGTGACCCCCTGCTCTTTCCCCCCTCTCTCTCTCTCTCTGCGTCCAGTTCGCAGGGAGGTGGTATCGTGTCGGACTCGCCTACGACTCCCCCGCCTTCGCTCCGTTCCGGCACATGCTGCGCATCTCCAAGGGGATCCTGACCCCTATGGAAAATGGGAATGTCAACGTCACCATGTGGGGAGCGAGGTGAGTCTCCCCTCTTCTCACCAGGGGGCATCGCTACAACCAAAGGACAACTGACAAGTCCTCCATGCTCTGAGTGACAGCACAGTGTCCCACAATGCACTGCGAGGGCTGCGTCCCACAATGCACTGCAAGGGCTGCGTCCCACAATGCACTGCGAGGGATTTCCCCCCCCACACACACAGCTCCAGCCCACTCAGGGGAGAAAGGCCCATAGCAGATGACTGTGGTATAGCATGATCAAAAGCAGAGTAGAGTTCAATAAAGAAGAGCAAAAGCATGGCTAATTCCTGGCAAGGGCACAGGACTGTGGGATACAAGCTTGAGAAACCACACCCAAGCAACTGTTTTGCATAAACATTACCACAGTAACAAGTAATGGGTTTATCCCCTGCTGAAAAGAGAAGAAACAACGTTTCGGCTTCTTCAACCCCGAAGAAGGCTCCCACACCCAAAGAAGGCTCCACAGCTGAAACGTGTTTCATTTCTTCTCCTTTCATCAGGGAATAAATCTTTACTTGCTCCTTAGCAGCATGCGCATGCTGACGCAGCTCCCCACCTGAACTACATTTACCACAGTAGTTACCGCTGCAGATTTTTTTTATCTTAAAAACACACTTTAACTTTATTTTGAAAACACGTTTTAAAATAATCTTCGGACCTTTTAAATTTGTGGGGGTTGTTTTTTTTTTTTTGGTGCATTAACCAAAGAACGAAAGCACAGGGCAGTCCTGAGGGCGAGAACCTCACACGGCCTCCTGTCTAAACGTCTTTCAGGTCCTCTGGCTGCCGCAGCAGGATGTACATGTACGAGAAGACAGCTGTCCCGGGCCAGTTCACCTACTTCAGCACCAGTAAGCAGGCACTGTCGCGCTAACCTCTGGAAAAGGTGCCGGGTTCTCTCTGTTGTTGGGCACAGACCACGCCTGACCCGGGTCCGGCCGGGCGAATAGCCGCAGAAAGAGAGGCTGTGCTCTGATCCTCCAAGCTGGAGTCACGGGGCAGGGCCGGTGTTGTACGGCGTTGTGCTCATGGGGACCGTTTGTCGGCACGCGTGTTTCAGGTCACAACCGGGTGAAGGACATCACCATCGTGGAGACCAACTACAACGAGTACGCCTTGGTGATGAAGCACAAGAAGATGGACAAGGAATATTCCCAGGTGGCGCTATACGGTAAGCTGGCTTGTGCCACCAGGAATAAATCCAGGGTGAGCGTGCGGAGGGCAAGGATTGCTGGATTGACATCCCATCACGCACTGCAGTTTAAAGGCCTCCTGCAGGAGCAGGCCAGTTTTTGAGGAACCCACTCAGATTAATTATTTAGACAGCATTTACATCTTAAAGCTGTTGGCTTTATCCTGAGGAAGAAGGTAGCTCCCAAAGGTTGCTCCCATGGAATGTAAGAGCAGACAGAAAGGTTTTTCTGACCCCAGATGTTAATTAATTAATGCAAAACAAGTCTTAAACATTTTTGCCCAGCTGCTAGAAGGTACAGGTGTAATGTATGCAACAACTCTATATGCCTTACACAGTATAGTAATCAGATCATGTATATGTAGAATTTGAAAGTTGGGTTTAATTTAGAGTTCCTGACTGCCACAGAGTTGGACTCACCCCTAACTTGCGGACGCGTTTGTTCCTCCACTCTCCTCTCTCTTTCTCCCCTCCGGCTCATCTCTCACGACTCTGACCGCCCGACAGGCCGCACGGAGAGGCTGAGACCCGAGCTGCTGGAGAAGTTCCGGGAGTTTGCGCTGGCCCAGGGATTCTCTCCCGAATCCATCCTGACCCCGCCTCCGACAGGTGAGAGGGGGGGGCACCCTCCTGCCGCGGCCCTGAGGGAGATGACAAGCGAGCCGCACGTCAGCTGGGCTTGTGGCACATCATGCAGGGCCTGACGCAGATGGGGGAGGGGGGTCTGGGGCACTCAGGCCTTGGGAAATCCAGGGGTACTGGGGGTTCAAGTCTCCAGCGCAGACATTGCTGTTGACGTTGTACCCCCATTAGCCAGGTTCTGCACCCCCAATGCTCCAGTCAGCCCACCTATATATAGTACATGATCCAGTCGGCATCACGAACTCCGACCCCCAGCCCCTGACCCCTGCAGAAGGGCACTGTAGGGCGCTATGAGGGAGCTGTCCACTCCTGGCCTCAGGGGTGTAGTGCAGCTCAGGGGGCGACAGACAAGCGGTCAAGAAGGATCACTTTTATACGTGCAAAGGGCCCCGACATCGCAACACTGTAATGAGAGCTGTGCTCTGTGACCTTTGACCTTTGTAGTCCGCTCAGGGGGGGGGGCAAAAACAAACTTGCTCTGCATACAAAAAACAGAGACTGGACCTTAGCAATGATTTTTATTTTATTTTAAAGGTGCACGAAATGTGTTCGCAAGCTTAAAATATAACCCACCTGTTTTCTTCTCCCCTGTCCGCAGAAGACTGTCCCCCAGGTGGAATTTAGGTGAGTGGGGCGTCTGTCTCTGTTTCTTAACACACCGGTCGGGGCTGCAGGATCCTGGCCTCTGTGGAACATCGGGACACTTCAGGCACTGACCGGCACAGAGAAAAACAAAAGTGATCCTGCAATTCCACTTGCTTCGGCGTACACTGTGTATGATCAAAACTGAAGTCAAATCACAGAGGAGGGTGTTCATAAATGAATGGATGGATGTACATATTCATGTTGAGGTAGCTTTTCGTCTGAGAATCCAGAAACACATTCAGAATTGTAAGCAAAATCACTTAAAACTAATAATAATACTACCTTAAGTTACCTGAGATGGACTGGTGTGTACCCTTGCCTTGCACCTGTAGCTTGCTGGGATAGGCTCCAGCTCCCCCACAACCCTGTACTGGATACAGAGGTTAGAAAACGGTTGAGTGGATGATAACATAAACCCAGAGTCCCCAACCCCTGGCCCCAGAGAGCCCTAGTCCAGTTTGTTTTACAGGTTAAGTTCAAAGACCTGCTTTTTTAAAGATCGGGAACAGTTGTAAGTCGCTGACCAATTAAGCAATTAATTTGTTCAATTAAGGGAAGTCTGATTCCCTGCGGGCCAACTTCTTGGTATTAAATAGTCACTAAATTGCTTTTTAACCCCCCCGTCTAACTGATCACAGATCAGTTGTTCCAGGTCTTTAGAAATCAATGACTTAATTAACTTAAAGGCGACCCACATCGCCTGCTGGATAGGGGCAGGGGCACTCCGGGACCAGGGTGCCACCCGTCCTGGTGGACGATGGCGGGGATAGCACCCACGCGCAGGACAATCCGCTGTGTATTAACAGACGTTGTGTATTAACAGACCAGTCAATCTGGAGACCCAGGAGCTACGGAGAGATCAGACTGCCCTGCTCTGAAAGCTCAAAGCCATCGCCACTATCCGCCTCCCTTCCACCCCTCAACTGCCTGTATTTCCCCCTGCCCCGGGACAATTCCTCCTCCCCGCCCCCAGCACGGTGCTCTACAGCTCTCTCGGACCCGGCATCGGGCCTCAGGGTTACCGGCGGGAGAGCTGTCCGCACCTCCATCGCATAGCTCCTGGGAGAACCTCCCTTCCTCCCCGGTCGGTGCCTTCCTGACGGTGAGACAAAACGGAAGGCCGGCCACCCTGCAGTTCACCCACCTCGTTCCCGTGCCGCCCCTCAGCGTCCAAACCGAGAAGGCCTGGACAAAGGCTGGCAGTGCACACGGTCGCCCCCCTGTTCCTGCTCTCTACAAGCCCCGCGGGAAATCGACGGACCGCAAGACGCACCTTCCTCTGCCTCGGAAGACAACAAAACCCCCCGCGGAGACGCCTGCCCTCCACAGCCTCTCCTCTGTCCCCCTTCGCAACGGCACCCAGCCGCTGCAGTTCACTTACAGCGCCTACGGAACAAAGGGCGATGTTGTGTGGTTGTAACTGAATAAATCGTGCGTTCTGTCCTTGCGAACAATGACTGGCGTGTGTACTTGAGTGCGACTCTGTTGTAGCCAGGGGGCCGAGGTCAGGAGGAGCTCAGAGCACACGACAGCAGCGGCTGACCTCCCAGGAGCCTCTGTCAGACAAGCCGCGCAGGGGAAGCTCAAAACTTGTGTGCGATTTGTAACATCTTGTCTCGTTAGGAAGTCGAACACGCAGTGAGGCGGCTCTCGTTGCTGTAGCAAGGCCCGACGATAAGGCTACATTTGAGATCATGCCCTGGTGCCAACAAGGATGGGGGTCTTGGTTATACCAGGTGACTGGGTTATACCAGCGAGGACTGTGCTTTAGTGGTAGCCATAATGTGGGCTACAAAGTAACATGGAGCTCTATGATAAAGACCATGGGGGGACTCTTTTGAGTGGGGCCACACTAAAAAGCCTTCTCGCAGACGGGCTGAGTAAACCTCATTCCCAGCTGACTCTGCCAACGCTGGGACGCTGGTGCTCTGTAACCTAGGCCTGCGTCCGTGGCCCAGAACACAAAACACGACAGAGTACACGGGGGCCTGTCTGCAGCGGTCAGTAATGTTGGTATTCCAGCCCCTGCCGGTGTTTGAGGGGGGTGAATGATTACCCAGAGCAGAGCCCTGTCAGCAAAGCCCTCTGCCTTTCCACAGGTCAGACAGGGTCTCGCTCGCTCTTATCTCTTCACCCTAACCCGAACGCCCCGGGACGCGGCACGCCAACTGCGCCTGCCCCGATCGCCCAAAAGGGGCCACCTCGCGCTCTTCGATCTCGTCTTCGATACAGGCCCGCCCCTGGCCCGGCGGGACGAGCCCAGCGAAGCGATGCGGCCCCGTGCCTTGTCGGCGAACCCCGCAGAAGAGATCCGTGCCTTGATTGATCGGCCCAGTCAATTCAACTCAATTCAAGGTGCTTGATTAGCATGGCCGATGGGTACAATCAGTGCTGCCAAAGCAAATGAAAGTAATGATATGTACATTAAACAAAACAAAAAACAGAAGTTTTACAGACGTTTACAAAGACGTATTATAAAATATTGACATGTACTGTAGGCGTACATATACTCCGCCAGTCTCTCGCACAGAAGGTCAGGCGGGGGAGTGAGCTCAGATGTCAACTTGCTTGGGCAACACAAGTGTACCAGAGGCCAACTTGAGAAATGCCTTTACCGTCACACCAGTGTTGTCTCCCTTCTGCAAACAGGCACAGGAAGGCCGAGCCTGTCAGATAGTAAACAAGAGGCCCTGGTGAACACCCCTCTGACCCCTGACTCCGCTTTTGCGGTGGGGCTGTAAAAGCCAGGGGAGAGTGCGCGGTCTTCTTTTTTTATTGGCTTCCTATGCAAAACGCAATGATGCAGCCTTTTAGCTGTTTACCTGTAAGGTTACGCAAACTGTACATCGTTCCCATGTGACCATGTGGGAGGGGGGTCACGTGGCTGTTGGGGGTCGGGGGTCGGGGGAGGGAGGGAGGGTTGTCCTCCCAGCCGGGTTCGTTTCAAGTCAGGACCGGTGCCGAAAGCGTCAGTCCGCTCCCCACACACCAGCTCTCAGTGGGGAGGAGAGCAGAGTGACGGAGCCAGTTCAGAGAGGGTGATTATTTGGAGGCCATGATTGGTTAAGGCCAGGGGGGAATCTGGCCAGGACACCGGGGTTACACCCCTGCTCTTTATGAGAAACGCCCTGGGATTTTGATGACCACAGAGAATCAGGACCTCACTTTTATGTCTCAATCGACGGCACCTGTTTACAGTATAGTGTCCCCGTCACTATACCGGGGCATTAGTACCCACACAGACTGCAGGGCGCCCCCTACTGGCCCCTCTGATACCTCTTCCAGCAGCAACTTTCCCAGGAGGTCTACCATCCAGGTACTGGCCAGGCTCACACCAGGCTCCAGTGGGGCTGCCAGCCCTGAGCTGCAGGGTGATATGGCTGCTGGCCATCTCCGAAACCTGCTATCTGACTAGATTTAGGCCCCTGCTTGTGGCGTCTCCAAGACTCTGTCTAATCTGGGCCGCCGCAAGAGCCGAGCTCTAGAAAGCAATCCCAGCGGGCACTGCGGGAGCCGCTATCCCGACAGAAGCCTTGAAGCGGCTCTCCGTCTCCTGGTCTCTGTTCAAGTAAAAGCAACAGCAACAGCAGAGATAAAACGGAGCCCTTTGCTCGGGGCTGCTGTTTGCTGTCGGGGGGTAAGCACACATGCCCCAGGGGTCAATGTCCTAAGCAGGGGGGGGGGGTGAGGGTGAGTGAGAGCGTGTGACTTGGGCACAGAGGTGGGGAGGTGGGTGGGGGGTGAGCCACATTCTGGGGAACAAACAAGGGTCTTTTCTCACAGCCCAGCCTGGACAGCTCAGAGACTCAGAGAGCTCGCTCAGCGCCCTCAGTGTGAAGATGCGGATTCCTCTGTGTGCCCTCCTCGCTGCCTTCCTGCCCCTCGCCCTGGGGGGACCCTTGCCTGATGCCCCCCCGGCCGTGGAGATTCAGGAGAACTTCGACCTGGATAAGGTAGAAAATGACCCCCTTCTTCCGCCTTGGGGATCTGCTTCTGTTCTGTTCCTTTCCTTCTGTTCGCCCCTCTTCTGCTGCTCCCCCAAACTCCTAACGGTTCGACAGGCTCAAGGGGTCGAATGGCCCTCCTCTTGTTTCCAAACATCTAGACAGCGACGATTCAGAGAAACAACACAACTTCCTAAGAAGCCTGCAGAGCCAAGTGCGGTTAAACTGGATTTTGCGTTGTTTAGCAAGTAATATTAGTGACGCGCGCACAAGCCCACAACTGCTGCTTAGTAAAAAAAATGTGTCCGTTGTGGTTGGAAAGCTGAGGTTGTGCACGATCACCACACGGGGATACTGGACCTGTGGCTGTCGGGACAGGCTACAGGGGCAGGACAAACTTCCCCGTTCCCAAGCTCCTGCAGAGCCTGTCTGTGCTGAGAGCGCTGTGGCTGACTGATTTATTCCTCCTGCTCTGGGGCAGCACCTGGGCCCTCAAGGCAGCCTCTTTACGTCTGTGAGTTTTCTACGTCTGTGGCTCCAGGGTGGGAAAACTAGGAGCCAATTACAGAGTCACGATGAAACAAAACCCAAAAAAATGGAACCACACGGTTCTCTGGAAATGAAAGGGTTCTCTTTCCCTCTTGGCACAGTACCTCTTGCTCGTTTTCTTCATCCACCCCCGTTTTTCTTCCTCTTTCTCCCTGGTGGTGGCAGTAGTGGGATTCAGTAGTGGGGGGTTCAGTGTCTTTGCTTTACCTTCTTTAATTGCGATGCAATTATTGATCTGATAAGGAGCCTCCTCTCTCTCTCTCTCCCTGTCCCCGGCAGTTCATGGGCAAGTGGTATGACATCGCCCTTGGCTCCACCTGCCCCTGGGTGCAGAAGCACAAGGACAAGATGAGCATGGGGACCCTGAACCTGCAGCCCTCGGAGGACAGCACTGAGATTGATATGACGATGACCTTCACGAGGTCAGAGCCCCCAGCCCCGGAGACACTCATGCACACTGTCCAGCGCCCCTTCAGATTAGCCGCAAAAGCCATTTAACTCCATTTACAAGCATTTCAGAAGCTGCAATGTACTGAGAGGACATGAAACACTGTCGATGCCATGAAAGGAATGGGCACACTTACTACGTGTACCCTTATAAAGTGCGATTGCATGACTGAAGTATCACCAGACCTTGTGGCTATCAGTTTTATCAAATAAAATTATAAGAGGAAGAAAAGACAGTAATGTTCGCCATTAAAGGGCACGTCATTGTTGGATATCACAGCAGGCACTTTATCTCTGTAATTATTTAAATGAAATTTGTCTTAATTTAAACTCATGACCGTATCGTTAAAAGGGACACCGATCCGCCAGGTGTGGTACATTTTGCAAAAAGCACATTAAGTCCGCTGGAAATGCTCAACAAAAAAAAAACGATTTCCCCACGACAAGACAACAGAAAGGCCTTCCATTTCGCAAAAGTCAATCTAGCGCCCAAGTCAACAGACTTCCAAAAAAAAAACAAAAACAACTGACCGTATTTGAATACCTCTGGTAATATGAACTCAGATGTCCGATATGGGATGAAATCTTCTATCCTGCTCAGCAACTCCACGTACAAACCGCACAGGACCATGAACGAGTTTCAGCTCATCTCGCCCAACCTCCTCACAAGAAGATGACATTTCACTCCAACAAAACACATTTAGATTTGTTTTTCCCCCTGATATCCGATAAGGTGGCACGGAATTTCAAATTTGTTCAAAAGTGTGGATTCTACCAAAAATATGCCCGACCTATATCCGTCGGCACTTTTTTTAATTCAGAATTTGAATTAGTTACGCTTTCAAATGCCTGAAATAGGATGATATATGATGCCTCCGATATAAAGAAGCTGAACCCTATTGACCCTATTGCTTTGCTCTTGAACGCAGACACGGGACCTGCAAGCAGATTGTGGGGGTGTACAAGAAGACAGAGACCCCCGGCCATATGACCTATCACAACAACAGTGAGTACAGACACACCTGCCTCTTACCAGCCAGCACGCCTCCTGATTACAAGCTGACACTGCATACAGGGCTAAAACAATTCTGCTTTGGCAATTAGCTTCACTAGTGGGTTTGCAGGGAATTGTCAACCAATGCATTTAGAAACAATACACCTGGAATTAAGTCCAGGTTACACAAGCATCGAATTTGTGAAGGCACAGAGAGATTAATGATTAATTAAGCTTGACTACCCAGGTTGAGAGTGTTTGCCCAGGAGGTTGTGTGCATTTTTTTTTTTTATGAAGAGTGATTCAAGTTAAACAGGAAGTCCTGCTCCCCCTTCTGCCATGCTGTAATTGAGAGTACTATTAGATACAGTATAACAGTCCGGTTTGGTAATTTATCAGTGCGATTCGGATAAAAAAAAAATCCCCCATTTTGTCTAAACAGCCGTGAAGGTTAGGGGAGCGAGCCAGCAACAATCCACAATGAAACGGGTGGGAAAAAAAAAATCACGCCAGATCCCTTTCGGATTCTGAATTCTGAAAATCCGCTTCTTCGCTCCGGAAAAATGTTTCAGGATTCCTAAACGTAGATCAAACAGATACTAATTTTCCCATTTGCTCCCTGGTCACAGCAATTAAATGGCAATATAAACCGATCATGCTGTAGCGGACTATGGGCGATATCTCATGATTGTGTTGTAACAAGTTGTGCATGTGTAATGTTTTATGATGAATTCAGATCTACAGCAGCAATTAGTTTCCCCCTAAAAAAGTTTCCCAGAGGGGACAATAAAGTCAACAGTGCAACACTATATTATTTATATGAGCCACTGGCTACGCAGCTGCTGGCATTTCTACCAACTGGAACTCTCACTACCAGGGAGTATTTGAGGAAGAATAGAGGAATTTAAAAATCTAGACAAAACTACAACCACCACCCAAAAAAACTACTGCAAAAGTGTTACTTCCCTGCCCATTTCTCTCCCCTGTCCAGAGTGGGCAACAGATGTGGACTCCTACATTGTTCGCACGAACTACGCCGAGTACGCCCTGACGCTGATGATCAAGTCGAGACCCGGGTACAACAGCACCCGGACGGTGAGGCTGTATGGTAAGGGCGCAGGAGGGGGTGCGACCGTCCCGGCGGTGTTAGAAACCTGCGTCGCCTGAGCTGCAGAGCTCTGAAACTCCCGTGTCCTGCGGCCGATGACAAGCAGCCCGGGCCCCGTTTGCACTGGGGCTTCGGGGCACAGCCCGGACGCCGCAGGGAGCAGCGTGTCAGGACGCCTGCAGTTCATGGCCATGCTGCCTCGTCCCTGGGGCTGCGGGATTGAGTCTTCATCGCCGGGCCACACCGAATCGGTGTAGCTCCCTCCCACAGGGGGTGCAATTTCTGTGCAGAAAACGTGACTGTCTGTTCTTACTGGTCCTTACCTGCTGACTGGGGAATTCTGGGTCTCAGCCACTCCTGGCATCTGCTAAACAGACAGCACAAGCGCCAACGTCCCCCCAACCTGTGAAAAGCACCCCCTCAAACCTCACCCCTCACCCTCTTGCTCCCCCAGAAAGAATGTTGAAATACTCTGACCCTAACCCTGCGTCGGTAACACGTTTGCCCCCCCCTGCAGGACGAACCCAGGAGCTGCGCCCCAGCCTGATTGACGATTTCACCCAGTATGCCAAGACGCATGACATCGACGACGACTCCATCATCATCCTGCCCAAGAAAGGTACGATTCCCATGGCACAGAGCTGACCCAGAAAAGAACGAGAAACAAAATACTGCCCACTACAGTGAACAGAATAATATCATTAATAATTGCTTCCACTTACATAGCTCTTTTCTGGTCACTCCACTCAAAGCGCTTTAGAGGTGATGGGGAATCCCACTACCGCCACCAGTGTGCAGCCCCACCTGGATGATGCGCCAGTCCGCTCCCGATACACCAGCTCTCACTGGGGAGGAGAGCAGAGTGATGGAGCCGATTCAGAGATGGGGGTTATTAGGAGGCCATGATGGGTAAAGGCCAGGGGGGAACCCAGCTAATTCCAAACCGAACGACTCCAGCCCCCCACTGCAGTTAATAATCATAAACTCGACAAGAAAAAAAAGTGCGTTTTTCTCCTTCTGATAACGTCACTGTCCAGCATCAGCCAGGAAACGGAGACCATGTGGGGTCCGTTGATGTGCCCCCCCCCCCACCGAACTCAAGCGCTGCTGTTCCAGGTTTAAAATGGCGTTTTTCTCCTCCGCAGACGAGTGTGTCCCCGGCGAGACGGAGGGAACGCCGCAGATCACGGTGCGTCAGAATCCAGCTCCCCGCCCTGCGCCCTCTCCAGTCCGCCCCACCCGCAGCCGGGGGCGTTTTGACCGGAGCGATCGGCCAGGTTTCACCCCCCCCCCCACCCCCAGACTGGATCAGAACCTGCCACCTTCCTGATACGAGCCTGGCCACACGGGTTTTCACGACGCAGTTATTCAGCAAGGCCGATAAGCCCTTACCGGGGTCTGCCATGTAGACGGCAGAGCTTACTTCTTTGGTAACATGGGGGGGGGAAAAAAATGTGAAACTGTACTTTCATGAGTCCTCTGGCCTGTGTTAGCCCACGTCACCACCCCTTCCATTATCAGCTCACTTTGGTCCCTCCCAGTACAGGGCGGCAGGGGAGGCTGGAGCCTGTCCTGGCAGGACACACCCTGGATGGGAAGCCAGGCCATCAGAGGGCGCGCACACACACCTAGGGACCATTTTCCCAGAAGCCCACTAACCCACCAGCGTGGTCTTTGGGCTGCGAGAGGAAACAAACACGGGGAGAACATACAAACTCCACACAGACAGCACCCCAGGAATTCAACCGAGGGCACCAGAGCTGCATGGCAACATGACTAACCCCCCAGATCCCAGCCCACAGAAACAGGGAGATTCCCGGTGGGATCCCCCAGGCATCAGGCGCAGCCCTCTCTTTCCAGAGCAGCTCCAGGGTGGGGGGGGCCCGGGGGCCCTCAGCAGTGGCCCAGTGTGACCCCCGCGCTTCCCCTCTGCTTGTCTCCCGTCTCCAGAGAGCACGGAGGGACACTGTTCTGGACGCAGGCGACGAAGGGTCAGGAACGGGAGAGCTCGCCCAGTTCTGGGATTCAGGTGAGGGAGACGCAGTGCAGGCCCACGCGCAGTGCTGGGGTGGGAGATCTCCGGGTAGAAAGCCGGGCTGCGGTAGTTAGGGGTGCTGGTGGACCGGTTTGGTGACCAAGGTGACGTCCTCAGGATGACCTTTCAACCGATTTGTTCCCAGATGAGCCGCGGGAAAAATGATCTAGTCACTGAATATCCCAGGGCCCTGCTGGTAAGAGAGTTAGCCAAGATGCCCCCGCCAAATTCCGCTCCGGGCTGAAAATCCGGCCTCACTAAATTCCCACTTTAATTGAACTGGTGTAGCCACCCCCCCGACCTTCAGTGCAAATTCCCAATGAAATGCTGGATGGGATCTTTCCCCTTGTGGGGGGAATTTCTCTGGCTCACGTCACCTAGATGGGAGCTATGCGGCAGAGATGGATGAAGTGGGGGGGGGGGGGTCCCCCTCCTCTGTTTCTGGGGCAGAACAGTGCTCTTCAAAACGCAACCATCGCGATCGAGAACCTGGTGTCCGTTTTCCTGCCGGACGAACCCCTGAAAGAGGCCTCCTGTCGGCACAGCACAGTGCAGTAAAGCACGGTGAAGCAGGAGACCGTGGCGATTGCGAGGCAGTCGCGGCAGGACAGGCAGGACGACGCAGGGCCGAATCTGGCCCCGGCATAATAATTAATCATTAATAATAATTGCTTACACTTATACAGCGCTTTTCTGGACACTCCACTCAAAGCGCTTTACAGGTAATGGGGATCCCCTCCACCACCACCAGTGTGCAGCCCCACCTGGATGATGCGCCAGAACGCTCCCCACACACCAGCTCTCAGTGGGGAGGAGAACAGAGTGATGTAGCCAATTCATAGAGGGGGATTATTAGGAGGCCATGATTGGTAAGGGCAAATGGGAAATTTTGGCCAGGACACCAGGATACCCCCCTGAGGCACGCCTCTGCCCTTCCTCTCCCCCTCAGAGTCCTGCAAGCTGGCTCCGGACGCCGGCCCCTGCCTGGGCTACATGACGCGCTTCCACTACAACTCCTCCCTCATGGCCTGTCAGTCCTTCGGCTACGGGGGCTGCCTGGGGAACGGCAACAACTTCGTGACCGAGAAGGAGTGCCTGCAGAGCTGCCGCACGGAGGGTGAGGGGCGGGGCGAGGGGGCGGGGCAATGGGCGGGGCAGGGGGCGGGGTTCGGACCTCACAGCGGCCTCCTCGCTGGCATGTCTGCGAAAGCACCTGCCCGTGTGTTTTAACAGACCCCGTCAGTAAGGAGCGATTTCTCCCTGATCCCCAAACTCGGGGGCTTCATCCCCAGAATGTTCAACTCTGAAATATCTGATGCCGAAAAACTATTTGGCCGCAGTGAAGAGGAGAGATACCGCGCCTCATCAGCCTGCTCTTCCGTCTCTTTAATTCATCGTCTTTTCTTTCCTCTCCGTCTCTGTCCTATCTGTCAGTCCTCTCGCTGTCACCAATCGAATCAACCCCTCCCTCCTCTCCAGTTGAAACGTCATTAGCCCCTGGGGCAAAACAACCAATCAGACGAACGTCTCCCAACAAAAAATACTGCACAATTAACCAACCCGATCCGACCTCTCCATCTGCTCTCTTGTCTCCCGTTTCCCAAATCCAATCCCATCTCCTATTTCCCCCTCCTCTCCCTGTCTCCCATCTCTCCAATCTGATCCATCTCTCCATCCTCTCCCACTCTCCCATTCCCCTGTTCCTTCCCTCCTCTCCTTCCTCCCCGTGTCTCCCAGCGGCCTGCCGCCTGCCGATGGACCCGGGTCCCTGCTTCGCCAGCGTCCAACTCTGGGCCTTCGACTCCGACAGTGGGAAGTGCGTACCCTTCAAGTACGGCGGCTGCCAGGGCAACGGCAACAAGTTCTACACCCAGAAGGAGTGCGAGGAGTACTGCGGGGCCACGAAGGACGGTAAGAGAGACTGAAGGCAATGTCCAGCCCGGTGTCCAGCGCGGGCAGCTCTCCGGAACCATGTCTGGGAACTGGGCCGAAAGCAAATAGCCGAAACCTCAAGAGCAGGGCAGAACACGAGGCAGCAGGGTTCTCACACTTCCTGTAGTAATAATAATAATTGCTTACACTTATATAGCAGTTTTCTGGACACTCCACTCAAAGCGCTTTATAGGTAATGGGGACCCCCCTCAACCACCAGTGTGCAGCCCCACCTGGATGATGCGACGGCAGCCATAGTGCACCAAAACGCTCAACACACACCAGCTCTCAGTGGGGAGGAGAGAAGAGTAAATATCTATATCTATAATAGATCTATTACCATCGGTCACAGAAGTCACAAAGGCATTAGTGGCAGCTCATTGGTATCATGTTCAGTGACACAGTCATTACAGCAACTGTCTGTGTGGAGTCTGCATAGTCTGGTTCCGGCCAGCCTTCTAAAGACATGCTCTCTAGGTTATCTGGGGTTTCTAAGTTGTCTCTGTGTGCTGTGTGCAATAACCAGACATAGTGTTCAGGGGACTTTCCTTGGATAGACTCTGGGTTGTCTGTACCCCTCCCTGGAATAAGCAGCTTTCTGATAAAGTACGCCTGGACAGAAGCCTTTCCTTTTACTTGGTGAGAAACAGGACTCACCAGTGATGCCACACTTTACCACCAGGTGGCACACACGAGTCTCTAACTCACAGGAGCCAACAGGTGCCAGTCAGGAAAGGACACACTCACACTAGCAACAACGTCCAAATTCACCGTGACCTCTTCCAGTATGAAATCCCATAATTGCAACAGCTCAGTCACAAAACGCGTTTCCGTGCTTTGCAAAACATTTCTTTTTTCACGCTCAGGAACAAAATATTAGCGCACAAAGTCGACAGACAGTTCAGGCGACACGTTACTATCCTTTAATCGTCTGATCATGCATCAGCATCGCATAGCTGTTCGCCTTCGCCTCTGAAGCATCCAGCCTGCCTTTCACCGTAAGCCTGATATTCCCCGTGTGTCTTTCAGGGGAGGAGGAGTTCCTGGGCCTGCCCAAAAAGAACTGAGCGAGCTGTGTCACGACGGGCCAGAGTCACAGACCACACTGGCCCCCCCTCCTCAAGATCACAGATGGCAGTTCTCAGATAGACGTTACCTAATTCATCCCTCTCACTGCCCACTTTTAATCTCATCCCTCCCAACACCTCTAAGCCTTGCCTCTGGGTACGGGCTACCTCCCCGTCAAAGAACAAGGGTTAAACGAGGCCTCAATTTAATGAACATCTTCAACCCCCTCTTGCCACACCTAAATTACCAACACCCACAGCAGTGCTCAGGTGGATCTAACTGTCTACACCTTGGGCCAACAGAACCCCCCCCCAAATCAGGTAGAGCACAGCACCAAGCAGGAGGAAGTCTGGTTTAATCCAGGCCTACGCTGAGTGACGATACAACATACCCTGTGAGTCACACGCCTGGATGGGACTGTTTGATGTTTCGGCGCCAACGTTAAACTGAAGACTCAGACCAAACACGCACAGCTCCAATAAACTACTTTAAAGCACTGTCTTCTGGACCTTTTTTCCCCCCAATTAAAACAGCCGACGAGCCTGTATGCAAGGGGCAGACATGAGAGAACCGCCTTCCAGACCTAACAGGACCAGCGGCCCCAGCAGGTCTGCAGCTCTGGGTCTCTCGGTTCCGAGAGCCACACACAGGGGGTTAGTGAAGTGAACAGGGGGTCCTAGCAAGCGGGATATGAGGGACTCTTCCACATGTCGAAACGAGCTGGGTGGGGTGAAAATCATATTTTTGGGGGGTACCTCCAAGCCCTCGCCCCCTGCGGGTGTGTTGTGCAGCACTCCTACCTGCGCCGGACCACTGGGACCCGCCGCCATCTTCCTCTTCATCCCCGTCTTCCAGCATGTCTTACTGGTCCGCCCGCTTTCTTGTCCCGCAGGTGACAGGAATAAAGCCGGCGCCAGTTCCGTATTTGTTTACTTTTCTCGCCGGATACGAGAGAAACGGCTTATCTGGGGGGCCCCGACGGCGTTGCAGCTCGTTGGCGCCATTTGAGGGAGAAAATAAACGCCCGTATTTTCCTCTCCGACTTCAGGTGCGCTTTGCGCTCCCAGAATCGCACTTCCTTCTCGCATGGCTCTGCACCGAGCGCCTTCATATTTTGTACAACAAATATAACAAACACCTATGAGGGGGGGAAACAGGTGAAAAGGGGATATCAGGAGGAGGAAGTGAGGCGACGGAAACAATTTACTGTGACACGGCTCAGAACTGGTGCAGCACTGACAATCTTCCCCGCAGTATTTCCTTTCACTGCGCTTTAGTTACTGTTAAATCGGAGTTTTAAAGGCGAGGGTCCGTCAGTCTGAAACACCTCTTGCTGTTTTATTTTTAAAAAGATTTCGTCGATAGTTCTGGCAAATCTAGGGTTGAATACATTGGGGGCTGAGTTGCTGTCTGGGAATGTCTAAATCAGACTTTTTCCCGGAGAAAAAGCTCGTCTCCAGTCTGGAATTTGTACTTTTCGCCCTGAGTCATACCATTCCGAATAGACACAAATACGAAGAGTGTTTTTTGTTTCGGTAGAGATGTTTGGGTAGCACGTTACCCGCGGCGTCACTTTGGTGGAGAGATCTTATACCAGATGTATCAACGCTGAGAAAGTCATTTTTAAAAACATTCCCAAACAACGTGGACTCTTCTCCAGAAATGGTGTACCTTTAAAAATAAATCTTCACCTGCGTCTGTTTCTGCGGCTCTGGGGCCGGGCAGTGCCCTGGCCTCCTGGCTTGTCCTGTCTATCCGAGCAGTAAACGCTGGGGGGCGCTACTGGTTAATTCAAGGGCCGCCCGGCTTCTCCCCCTCACCTGCGCCTCGCTGCTCCGAGTCTTGATTTGTGGGTATTCGTGGGTATTCACAGTGCCTGCCAGGGACACGGAGACCCCACAGAGCGCTCGCATGTCCTTAATTACACACCCACAAGAGGACCAGGAACTCTGATTTACAGTGCAAACGTTGACACCATGCATTGCAACAACAACAAAAAAAAAACCAACGTTTTATTTTAAGATCAATAGCAGATTGAATGTTTAGATATATATTCCTCTCCTCGTGTGGAGCCACGGCGTTAGGGCGCCATCTTGCGGCGGGGCGTGTGCGAGGAGCAGAGGATGTCAAAGATTCCGTCATTCTGGAAAAACCCGTTTTCCTCCGCTCTCCTGGTGTGTGTGTGTGTGTGTACACACACACCAGAGACGGGAGGGCGAGATCGAGGTGACAAAGGAATTCTTTCCAGACCAGACACCTCAATCCGTGCATTATTTTTTCATTTAAATTCTATTAGAAATGTACAGAATCACAAGGCAAGACCTACAATGAAAATATCTAATAAGTATCATTTTTAGTTTTTACAATTGTGAATTCCTCTGGCTTTGAAGGACTATTTCTGTACATATTTCATTATTCTGTGTCCTTTTTGTATTTCTGGTGTTTAAATACATTTTTTTAAAAATCAATCCGTGCATTATAGTCGTATCCGATTAGCCTGTCCTGCAGCAGAGCCGCGGAGAGGGGAGTTGCACTGTAGCTGGTACCCAGTTCATCCTGCATCAGGGCCTGACCAGCCCGACCTTCCAGGTAGCAGAAATTAACATTCTTATCCTCTCTTTAGAGGTTTATAACCTTCCCCAAAGAAAAGTACAAGCGTGGAAAACACCACCCCTACTTACTATCTAAATAATACATAATATTGCTTGTGTCCTAGCTGAACACCCGTTTCTATTGATTTGTTTATTGGCAGGCGTATTAACAAACACGTACTCATTTGATTTTGATTTGAATGACCGCATAACGTCTAAACAACCTTTTTTTTTTGGTCCGAAACAACTGCAGGGTCTCACGTCACGGCTTCAAGTCTCATTAGTACGATTGCGATCCTAAATTAACCCACCTCCCAGACAAACAGACACACAGAAGCAAACGAAGTATTGAGCCTGTCGACTTCGGCGCTGGCTTCAGGAAGACGCAGCTAAGTTGGCTCTCTGGCCAGAGGTCACTTGGGTGTCCAGAGACCTTGTGTTTCCCATCAGGTTGCAGTTTGTCCTGCTGCGCGGGTGTTAGTGTGTAAGTAATAAAACTGGTAGGTTTCAACGGTTCAAAACACACCGCTGATAAGGCGTCTAGGCCGTCCGAAAGCGCAGGGGCCTTTTTCTGTACAAACTGGGAAGACATTGCAGACGAAGACGGGAGCTTCTCCGATTTCACGAATTTCTCATCAAGGGCTTGCGCTCCGTCTCGGTCCGATACCGCACGGCTGTCTGGGTGCGGCGACCTAGAGGGTAATTAAGTCTGCCCTCACCGAGAGAAGGAATAGCCACGTCTAATGCCCAGCGCAGAGATACGGAACCCGACCGGAACACAAGAGTCCAGGGCCTGCCGCAATGGGGAGGTCGGGGACAGACTCACTCATAACACTCATTCCGGACGGACTCTGTGAAATGCATATTTCTACAACACCATGGGGACTTTCAATGCCCCGGTTTCTCTCCCACTTCAGTGTCGTATTTCTCTTATTATTAAGGACTTCTATGGCCACTTTCTCCCCGTCGATATGTGAACGAGGACCCCGGCGGAACCAATGGGAAATAGGAGTCACCGGCCGGCGGACGGTACAGACGGACACACACGCGTGCGATTGGCCTGCAGGCAGGGCTGCGGTGGACAGGGTCGCAAAACTTCATCTTTAAACGTTAAAGTGTGACTGTCAGATTGATTAAAATTGATATTTTGTTACACTTTGTAAATATTAATTTGGAAAAGGAACATTTACCTTTATTTTTTTAATAATGAATATTTATCAATGATGATTATTAGTTACAAATGTGTAATTAAAGAGAAACGATTATAAGCCTATTAGTAATACTGGGTAGACATCACATTCACAAAACAAAACAGCTTCCTCCCGCTTTGATGCCGACAATGTGGAAATGCCCTATTATTTGAGCTTAATTTAAAACGTGAAAAATAACACGGCCAAAAAAAAAAAACACAACTGGTGTATGTACAAATTGTAGCCTATCGTGTTCCGATTTGTAAGCCCTGGCAGAATATTTTGTGTGTGTGTGTTTGTTCAACCTTTCTCCTTCGTTTGTATTATTTGATGTGAAAATAAAAGTTGGAAATTGCTCTGCGGGGACTGCGCCCTGAAAAGACACGTTTTTCCTTCTGGCTGGCTTTGCTGCACGTCATTCCGCACAGTAACCTACGCTGGAATTGTGCACACACGTACAGTATCTAAGCGTAAGCAATTATTATTGTTATAGTATTGACACACGTTCTAAACAACACTTTTTAATCTCAGATTTGAGAAGAGGGCGTATCTTTCACCCATTTAAAATAAAAAAGGGGGTTTTAAAAGAACGGAGACGGTCCGATGACCCGGGGGGGAAGAGACAACCGGCGGAGTCGGCCGAGGAGACAGAGCGGGGCTTGTGTTTGCGCGACCCGGCGCTGTCCCTTCCCAGACACTGGGGGGGGGGGGCGGGAGACCCAGCCGGCCGAGGGGCGCTTCTATTCACCGCGCCGTCAAAGGGATTTGCATATTTCAGCTTCATAAGCAGCGGCGGGGCCTGACAGTTCACCTCACTGCCGCCGACAAGCGAAGAAGAGGGAGAGAGACAAGTGTGTGTTTGTGTGTGTGTGGGGGGTAGTATATACTAATAATAGTATATAATAATATACTATTATTATATATAATAATAGTATAGTGGGATTTTTAATGACTACAGAGAGTCGGTTTTACATCTCATCCGAAGGACGGAGCCTGTTTACAGTCTAGTGTCCCCGTCACTATACAGGGGCATTAGGACCCACATGGACCGCAGGGTGAGCGCCCCCTGCTGGCCCCACTAACACCTCTCCCAGCAGCAACCTTAGCTTTCCCAGGAGTCTCCCATGCAGGTACTGACCAGGCTCACACCTGCTGGGCTCCAGTGGGGCTGCCAGGGGTGAGTTGCAGAGTGATATGGCTGCTGGCTACAATTTTGTAGTTTCTCTCCCGTTAGGCCATGCCTGGACAGGAAGGCAGGGGTGTGTGTGGGGGGTGACTAAGGTCTAACGTCTAGTCCGTAGGGCTCTCAGCTACTGCAGTGTGTCGCCTCTCCAGCCTTGCCCCACCCCCACCCCCAACCTGAATGTTATCGCCGTGGTTACGCCTGCATCCACACCTCCGGAGCACCTGGGCCTGATTCCCGCCAGGGTCCGGTCGCAGCCCGATCAGCCCAGCCCAGCGGCCCCGCAGAGGGGTCATCAGCAGGTGGGGGACGTTCAGAGGGCGCCCGGGGGCCCTGGGTGGCACAGCGAGAGACTGCAGCGTTTAGCCCGCAAGAACAGAGCCGGTGGGTCTAAAGCAAGAAACTGTATATGGCCACTGACGTGATCTTATACTGTACGGGGCTGAAGAGGGCTCTCAGCAGGGAATACACCTTTCCCCGATCCTCGGCAGCCTGCGCACTGGTAGGCACAGTCTGGTTTCTAGAAGTCAACGCTCCTGCCTTTCGACATCCAGTGGCAAAGAGGCTCTCGTCCCCGAGCTGATCGGAGATGCCGCCGCCGCCGGGCTGGAAGAACCGTGCAAACAAAACAGGGGGTTTAGAAAAAGTCAGGCCTCTTTCCGAGAGCCAGGAGACGGACCGTCAGCCGCCCTCTGTTAAAGAGCTGGAGAGAGCGAGCCTCCTGCAGGGGGGGGGGGGGAGGTCAGACAGATTTTCACCCCGGTACAGCGTGGGGGCAGGGGGGGACCTGCAGCTCTCTCTACTGACACCCCGACTCCCCCCCTCGCTCGCTCGCTCACCGCCGTGCGCAGATGTGACTGTAGACAGAGGAGAGAGAGAGAGAAAGAGACCGCATTTCAAAGAGATATCCATCGGCATTCCACCTCTCCCCCGACAATGCCCGACCGCGGTTTGGGGTGAATAGACAAGGAGCAGGGGGTTGAGTCGGGGCCGATCTGCCCTGCTATCCCACAAAAAAAAAGAGAGAGAGAGAGAAGAGCCCACCCCCCCCTCCCCACACCTCGCTAGCCATTCATCCAGGCACCTCCCCCACCTCACACACACCCCCCTGCCTATTCTTCTGCTCTTAATGACAGCCCCCCTCCCCAAATCACACACACACACACACACTCTCCCGTGCAGGAAGACTCAGTTGCTTGCTATAAACCTAACTCTGGGTGCCAGGCCCACTGACCCACCCTCCCAGCGCAGATACCCCACCCTGTCCCAGTCGGCCCGGCCAGTCTGGGGGAGAGCGAGGGACAGCGATGGGGGGCCGTGGGACTCGGAGGAGGGTGGTGTGGAGAAGGTGGCAGCGATGCCGTGGTGAATAGCCCCATTCAGTCTGCCCAGCCAAACAGAAAACCAGGCTCCCCTCGCACTCCAACAAAAAAAAAAAAAAGGGGGTTTGGCCACATACAACAGATGCTTTATTCTCCTTAATTGCTTTCAGAGCAGGGGAAGCTCTTTCTATATGCACACACACACACACACACACACACACACACACACACACACACACACACACAGCGTGTAGAGGATGAGACACGGCGGTCCGGTGTGCAGTGAGGTGGGCTGACCGCTCGGTCTCCGGGTCCCCACAGGACAGGAGAGCCGCGGGCACCACGGACAATAATAACTGCTTCCGCTTACATAGCGCCTTTCTGGACACCCCACTCAAAGCGCTTTACAGGGCATGGGGGATCCCCTCCACCACCAGCAGTGTGCAGCCCCACCTGGATGATGCGCCAGTCCGCTCCCCACACACCAGCTCTCAGTGGGGAGGAGAGCAGAGTGATGGAGCCAGTTCAGAGACGGGGGTTATTAGGAGGCCATGACTGGTCAAGGCCAGGGGGAAATTTGGCCAGGACACCGGGGTAACACCCCTACTCTTTTCGAGAAACACCCTGGGATTTAATGGCCACAGAGAGTCAGGACCTCGGTTTTATGTCTCATCTGAAGGACGGTGCCCTTTTTATAGGACAGTGTCCCCATCACTATACTGGGGCATTAGGACCCACACAGTGCCCAGAACAGCTCTATATAAGTGCAAGCGATTATTCTTCTTCAAGAATAAAAGCAGGTTTGGAGCCGTGCTGTCTGGACAGCGGTGGGGTCGGGCTCTCTAGTGGTCTCTGGGCCTGGGTTCGATAAGCCCTCCAGAACAGGGTCTCCCTCAGAACGCAGTCTGGGGCGGGGGGCAACCAGAGCAGGCCGGATCGAGTCCTGGGAGGCCAGCAGAGGCGTTGGAAGAAGGAATTTCCCAGACGAAGGATCAGACGCCACACACACACACACACACACACACACACACACACACACACCGTTCTCAAAGCAAGGGGGCACAAGCGCCACCGTTGCTCAAGCAGAGGAGTTTAGAAGGATGCCAGTCGTCGGGCACCATGCCAAGCCAAGTACATCCATGGCACTGGGCTGGCAAAAAAAACTCCATCTAGATGATCCCTCCCCCCCCCCGCCTTAAAAACATTCGAACAACGGAACGGGGAGTCTCACGGGCGCATAGGAATTCGACTCTCGAGTGTCCCCGCGGGAGAGCCGGATCCCGCGTCACGTGAGGGGGCAGGGCCCCACATGGACGCTCCGGAGCCTGTGCGCGCACACGGGCAGCTGTCGCGTCGCCCCCCTGCCTGGCGTGCAGACTTGAGGTCGCGAACGGAGGGCATTTATTTATAGTCAATTTGTTAGTCATTCTGGGCAAATTTCACATTCGTTCAGCAAACTGGTCTAACAATACTCCCCCCTTTTTAGTACTTTTGAGGTGGAGTTGCAACACTACATCTGATCACATCATTCACCTCATGACCTCCGGCGGTTCTGCGTTAGACGGTCCATTTTAGACGTTTCATTTTGTTTGCGGCGGCAGGAGAGACGCCCGAGAGAGAGAGACGAGCAAGTTTCAGTCCCGGAAAGGCGATGAGAGGGGTTCGGATAACAATGACGTAACGGCAACAGTGGGGCGAGAACCAAAAATGAAAAAAAATGAACACAGAGGCTGCAAACAAGAAGGCCACCATCGGGCTGCTGCTTAAACGGATAGATAGTCAGATACATACATTCCATTGTTCCCCTCTCCATTAATGCAAACGTCAAGGATAAACTCCACAACGCCGCTTGAGTGCAATAGGTTTCGCGATGAGTTATAGATGTTACACGCAGTTATGCGTTAGACTGTGCTACATCTACATCTAGAGTGATGTGCCATGTTTTTCTTCTCTGTTTTTGTTTTTTTTTGTTTGCATTCCATTTAAAATGAACAGGAGTCCTGGGTGTCCCTAAAAAAGTTCCCTCAGGGAGATAATAAAAATATGTTCTTCCAATTCAGCTGCCAGAAGGAAGCCTGGCTGTCAGGAATGTTACCGATACCGAGAGGCCCGGCTCAGTACGGAGGATCCAAAAACGCAGGATATTTAACGTCCCGGGATGCTTTACAGATTTCATTCCCGGACACATCCGACGCCAAAAAGAGAATATCGAAATGGGGCCCGACCAGGGTTCGTTCCTAACCTGGCCCCGGCCCATTTTAAATAACGGACACCTGTGTGCGGGACATTTTAGAGACGCCCGAAGCGCAGGGGAGAACACTCCGAAATAGCCGCTGGGCGCTGTCACAGGACCTGCAGCGAGATGTATGATGACTGCACCTGTACAGATATTAGTTGGCGCGACCAGCCAGGAAGACAGAAGTGTGTGTAAGCTGTGTGAGTACCACAGCGTGGTGCGCAAGTCTTTTCCAGTAATTATTCCCTTTCAAATCTTGTGGATGAATCGAACCCAGAACAATAACAGAGCAGCATCTTTTATATAGCCAAGGCGAACGCAATGATCACCTGCAATGGGTGGACTGGTGGCCCTGTGGCTCAGGATCTGCGCCTGTGGCTGGGAGGTTGCCGGTTCAAATCCCGCGGCCAGCAGAGGAATCCTACTCCGTTGGGCCCCTGAGCAAGGCCCTTCACCCCAGCTGCTCCAGGGGTGCCGTATAAATGGCTGACCCTGCGCTCTGACCCCCAGCTTCTCTCCCTGTCTGTGTGTCTCATAGAGAGCAAGATCAGGTCTGCGAAAAGACAAATTCCTAATGCAAGAAATTGTATAGGGCCGATAAAAAAAAGTGATGTGACCTTACTTCTAAAGTCTAGTAACAGAGGTTGGCCCGAGCTGTACTCGGACAATAAAACTGCAGAGTGGTTGGGGTTCAGAGCACCGTGGGGAGAGAAACTTGTGAGCGCGTCTCCTTGGGCGTTCTCTGGAAATGGCCTTTATCGCCACCAGCGAGAATGCCGTTCGGACATCGGCTGAGCCGCGCCACGATTTCCCTCCTCCTCTAGAACGACCCTGGCACCCCCAGGTGGGCACGAGGAGGGGCATGCTGGCGGGCAAGAGGTTCAGCTGACTGACCGCTCAAGATCCTGTAGTGTGTGGGGTTATGTTCTATTTGGGGGGCTCCAGTGGAGTGCAAGCTGGCCTGCTTAAAGTGCCCCCTTAATTCAACTGGTGCAGGAGCCCCCCCACGAGCTGCACTCCATGAAAGGGGGGGATCCTGTCCTATAGGTGCAACACTCTGGGACCCTCCGGGGACAAAGGGCCTACACAAGAGCATGCAAATATTTTCACTATCGCGGCCGCCACTCCCCCCCCCGACAGAAACGGCCCCCGCCGCCGCCCTCCAGCAACAAAACGCAGTCTGAGAGGCAATTCAACTCCCGTGAAGCGGGCACAGGAGAGCACAGGCCCGCGCTGTTCCGCCGTGTTTACATGTCATGCATATGCAAATTCCTGCAGGGAGATTCCTCCGAGCCCGACATATGTGCTGGTCCTCATTGTTCCGCCCTGGAGACTGGGCTCTCGGGGCGCGAGAGCAGGGGAATGAGGAAGGGGTGGGAAGAGCAGATGTCGGCTCCAGGGAGCCACGGAGAGATACGCGGCGAAGAAATGGCGAGGGGGGGGGGGGTGGGTCCCCCATTCAGGAGGATAACCCTAAAGACACACCAGACACATAGATCAGGAAGGGCCGGGCTTGCCCAGGAGAGAGACCCGCCGCACAGAGCAGGGGGCTGTTTTAACGCAGTGCTATGAATGCGCCCATCTTTACTGCAGGGTGTTTAATGAATTTGAATGTGAAAGAGGTGGAGTGGGCGGGGGGGGCGAAGAAGAAAAGGGGGTGGAGGGGTCAGGGGGAGGAGGGGGAGGGCTGTGCACGTCTTTTGTCCCGCAGGTCTGCTGGTTTAAACCCTGCACCGGCTATTGAGCGTTTGGAGAACCGAGAAGGGCCCCCCTCCCTCCCTCCCTCTCTCCCGGGCTCATTAGCATAGCAGCTGCCTAGTGAGAAGCCAGGGGCTCACGTCAATGGGAGCCCAGTCTGGTGGGGATGAATAGAGCCTGCACATAGCTGAGGAGCCGGAACAAAGAGGCGGGGAGGGCAGGGGAACGAGGGCCTGAATGGGGCCGGTTGTGTTCGGGCGGTGGAAGGCGCAGGAGAGAGTGAAAGAATGAAAGGAAGTTAAAAAAAAAAGAGCAGAGGGCAGGCGAGGCCCAGCTCCGCCACCTGTCTCCACACGCGGGCCGAGGGGGCAGACGCACCCCCCCCCCCCCCCCAGCGCCCGCTGGGGTGGGGTTCCCGGGACTGGCTTTCTCTTTGCTTTTATTTTGGTTGGGGGTGGGGAGGGAGAGGGAGAATTAGGATGGGAAGGGAGCCGCCCGTGTTGAATTCTCCCACTCTTCCAGGGGAGAAGGGGACATGCAATAAAGAATCCTCACACTTATAGAGCGCTTTTCTGGACACTCCACTCAAAGCACTCTACAGGTGATGGGGAATCCCACTACCACCACCAGTGTGCAGCCCCACCTGGATGATGCGCCAGTCTGCTCCCCACACACCAGCTCTCAGTGGGGAGGAGAGCAGAGTGATGGAGCCAGTTCAGAGAGGGGGATTATTAGGAGGTTAGGTCCTCTTTTCAGAGCCATCAAGGCCCATGGGGGACAAGGGCCACCATTGTTTCTCAATGGCGGTGGAGGTGGAGGTGATGTGGTCAGCATCACGCTCTGGCCAGCCTGTTATCCCCGGAAGGATTAACCTCTGGTACTCAGTTGGAAAGCAGGCTGTGTGGAGCGAGGAGAAGTCTGGAAGGGATTAGAGCAAGCTACATCGCTGGCCCCTACCTGGGATTGAAATCGAGACCTTCCGGTCAGGAGCCAGGCACCCTTGCCCTCTGCGCTACCACGGCTCCAGGATTATTAGGAGGCCAGTTAAAACACTCTTGAACGCAGGAGGTAGCCAGGACCAGCTCTGTCAGGGCAAACCGAAATCCTTCTAAAAAGAAAAAAAGGCAAAAATTGCACTGTCGGCAGAACCGCCTGATTGCACCCGAGTCACCCTTTCGGCTGGAATCTATTATCCAAGCTGTGGCTGTAAACGTCTGCTGTTCCTCCACTGTGCCAGGAGAGGAATCGCACAGCGCCACCCCGAATGGGCTCTGCGCGCCGCACCACTGAAAGGAACCCGCGCAGCGCCTTGCTCTCCCGCCGCAGCCGATAAACGGTACACCGGCGTCACGCGCAGCTGGCCGACCTCGGATCTGCACCTCGCCTTGCAGGAGAGGCAGTGTGTGAACGAGGCCTGGGCTGGCAACGAAACCCACAGAAGTACTGCAGAATAGCTACAAGGGTGGAGAAAAACGCACTTGAATAAAGTGACATACCTATTAGATAGAGAAACCTGATCTTGTAATATGTCCTTTCTTTGAGCCCTCCCAGATGGAAGGGCTATCATTTCGTAAACCTATCTATAGGTAAACCTATCTAAAACAGTGGCTCAGAATGCAGGGCGTTGTCAGTGTCTCCTAATCACCAACACGCTGAGGTCCACAGATAAGGAACACATCGGCCCCGGTTGAATTGGACCGCGTGGGTAACTCCGGCTTTTGGAGTCTGAGGCCCGGAGCTCCCCTTGTGGAATAGGGAACATGCGCCTCTTCTGGGGGGCCCTTACAGCGGCACGGCTCTTTGTGAAGCACCCCAGGGAGGACGCTCAGCACAGCACCGTTATTGACCAACACTTTCTGTCGTCTCGGGGACACCTGCCTGTACTGCTCACTCGGCCCCGGTTCCACAAGGGAAAGGCCAGGCTGTTTGAGGCTGCAGCACAATCAATCAATCAATCAATCAATCAATACTGGAGAACATAAATCACGGGGATCTATAAAAAGCACAAGATAAATCATTTGTGGAAAGCAGTACAGAGCCATTGAACATCTACCACAGCACTTTGCACAAGGGTACGAGTACGGCCTGAACCCACAAGCTCCGAATGAAGAGATCAGAGTCTTAATCACTACCCCACGCTACCGAATACACACTGTCCCAACCGCTACAACGCCTGGGACCCATCAGGGACCAGAGAGCTGGGCGGCGACAGCAGGATGAGACGTTTGCTCCAGTCAAAGCTCTCTCCTGGGAGGCCCGGTGCAGCTCCGGGGCTCATCCGTATGAGAGGTTTGGCTCGATAGCCGTCTCAGCATGCATAGGCTGCAAAGGAACAGGAAAGGGTTTATTCCCTGCTGAAAAGAGAAGGGACAACCGGACAGGCTCCACAGCGGAAATGTTGCGTCTCTTTGCTTTCCCTTTCCGAATGGACGAAGCCTTCGCCTGCTCTTGTTTTAGAGGGCACGTCTGCAAGCCCTCATTCTTGCAGATCCCATTCAGGTGTTGCACAGGTAAGCCGAGCTGATCAATAACGGACAGTTTCCCCCAATGCTTCAGAAACAGGACACTCTTACTAGGGTATACCCTAGTGGGATACGTCCTCACACAGTGAAATTAGAGGAAAGGCACGCAGAGAGTTGCGCCAGAACGCACGCTCACAAATTCTGGGAAGCCGATGTTAGGATACGTGCCCGACACGATGAGCCGAATATCCTCCCCTCTCCTGTCACCTCTCCTCACGTTCTGCTGCCCCGGGACGCGTCGGCTGACCCGTTACCAGCCTACCCCGATGGCCACGCCATCCTGACCGCAGAGGCCTGGGAATTGTGCTCCGCTCCAGCGCCGCGGCGTGTGGGGCTGGCGAACCTCACGTGCTCCTGGGCAGGCCTGGGATCCGAGCCCGGCAGGGGATCGGCGGTTTGCGCCTTGCTGAAAAAAAAAAGGGGGGGGGGGGAATGTTTATCGTCCCCTGTTGTTCCGCATTGCTGCGCTCATCCTCTGGGGCGGCGATAGCATCTGTGCGCGGGAAGCACTTGGGCCGGGAGACCGCCACTCTGCTCCCACTGGAGGTGAGGGGATCACTCCAGCAGAAAAAGAAGTTTATTAGCAAAGTTGTTTTGCGACGGTTGTTTGTTCCCCCCCACCACCACTCTTGGAAGAGATCTGCGGGGCACCCAGCTCCAAAGTGTTTAGAAACAAAGTCTAAAGCATTTGTTTCCAGAGAGGGAAGAGGCTAGAAATTAAACAAACAACAGCCGACCTTGTGGAAGACGGGTTTGTGCAATAGTTGAGATTCTTACCTCCCCACTGGGACTGCAACATGGCAGAACAGCGTCAGCGCTTGGACAGGAACCCTGTATACAGGCTCTGCTGACAGGCTGTGTTGAAGGCTTTCTTCCGACAGTTGCAATCAAACACCCCCTCTCTGGCAACATAACATTTTGCAGCAGAGATCCAGTCTCTCCTCCAGCGGGTTCCAAGATGGAGCTTGCAGCCGATTATCGGGATCTCGCGGTAAAACGGGACAAACTATTTTGGCCTGAAAGATTGCACACAGGGGTCTTACGAATGTAGTTCCACTGCAGCTCTGCATTACTTAAATGAAGCCATTAATACCATGAATCAACCACGATTCGGGTGCACAAAACCACTGGGGTAACCCAGAGCCCAGGGGGCTCCTCCCCAAATGCAGGGCCAGCAGTCATGGGGGCTGCACGTCCCCAGGTGAACCGCAGTAGCTCCGGTGGTTAGCCTGCAGCACAGGACTAACACAGCGCTCAGTCAGGATCTTTAAGGCATTTTTATCAACTTCCAGAAAGGTTAGGAATCTGCAATCCTCAACCCCCCTTCTATTCTTATACCACCACCCCCCCGCAAATAAAAATGGATTCTGCAATGGCAAATCAGCTCAGATCACCACCACCCCCCCCGGGAAAAATACCTGGGGAACAAGTGTGGGCTCCTCCAGCACCATCCTCTTCCGGCTCACTCTGTCGGACACCAGGAGAGCTCCAGGAAACTCAGGCCCCCCCATCCAACAGCAGAGCCAGGGTGCAGTCTGATGGCAGCAAAGACGAGCCTTGTGCACGCTGCTTGTGCACGTGCGAGAAGAACCACTTGTGCAAAACTCAGTACTGGCTCCCAGGTCTGGTCCTGGAGAAATATTGGGTCTGCTAATGTCCATTCCAGCTGAGCCCCGCATCTCCGGTGCTATGAGGACTTGGTTCGCTTGCTTGTTTAGACTTTCATTTAACTCGTGTCTTGAGAGCAGTCCTGAGTGCCATAAATATCCCTTTTCAAGAATACCGACTCCAACAACTTCAACACCCAGAGCTCTGCACAGCCTTTCCTCAGCTTGCCGGCCCTCATTTCCAAATAAGCAGCTCCTGTTAGCTGATCAAGTGATGATGAGACACAGGTGGGAAGAACAGTCTCAGGCAGGCCCACAGCAGGTGTGGCGCGGTGTCAGACACACCCACTGCAGGTGTGGCACTCGGATCGGTTTTTTTTCCTCCTGCAGGTGCACTTGGTTGCATTTCCCACAGCACACCCGAACGAGGGCAGGTCTGAGACTCGGAAACAGGTGCAAAGTTGACACCATTGAACAAACCCCCTTCGACCTATGAGGAGCCGGAAGCCAATGTACAAATATTCCCCAAACAGAAGACCGAAACCAATTAATCTGTGACAAAGAACGAGACTAGAGGACAAACCAGAAGGCCCAGTGTTCCTCCAGGACTGGGATGGGGGGGGGGGACCACTGCCACAGTGTAACGGGGGAACATCATGAAAAGACGAAGGCGAGCAATGAGCACGATGAAGACTGCCCCTGCAGTCAGCTCCTTTCCATGCTGTGCTGCAGGAACTCAGGCCCACAATGCCCCCAGAATGGTAGCTGGGTTGTTTCGTGAGAGAGGCCTCTGCTCGACCGGTTCAACACAGGCGAACAGAGGATTCGCTCCTGTATGTTCTTGGTGTTTCTCTGCTTTTGAGGACCCCCTGTCATCCCTTGCTGACTCTCTTTCCAGCTCTCCTGTCCTCTGCCTCACCGAAACGACACTCAAGCCACAGCGCACTTGTGCACATACTGTAAAACACCATTTGACCTGTGAGCACACGATCGCGGGCGCAGTTCTCACCATTGTAGTGAGCCCTGCTCTGCACGCACACACACACACACACGCACACTCCTTTGCAGTCCTGGGTTTGTGGGGTCTTCCTGTTGACGCTCCTGCTGGATGCACTTATTGTTCAACACTCCAGTCCAGCGAAACTCCCCAGGAGTCCCTTCAGCCCGCAAATAAGATGCCGTTCGGTCTGCAGGGAAAAAAGGCGATAGTGACCTCGCGGGGGTACCCCCACGCTGTCTGCTTGTGCTCAGTGGGGTAATTCATGGGGATCCTTGGGGATGATCACACACTTGAGGGGGGCCCCCTGTTCCCCCTTCTGTCCCCCTGCGGCGGGACTCTGCTTCCCCAAAACCGCTCTGCTCTAATCCGAAGCAGGCACATGAAGAATCTATCGGGGTGGGGGGGCTCTCTCTGGACCGCAGGAGGCCTGGGAAGACAGCCAACTCCTCTGGCCGCACAATGGAAACACACTTCAAGAAAAACATCCTGCAAGAGCAGAGAGGCTCGGCTCCTTCTCGCAACGCGGCCGACGCCCCCCCCCCCCGCCCCATACACCAGGAAAGGTGTTCGTCCCAGCATTCCCAGCGACAGCGAGCCAGCCTCCCTGAGTGTGTTAATTTGGGGAGGGGTTGGGGGGGGGTCCACTTTTATAGTTCAAGATCCCCCCCTGTGCAAGACACGCAGCTTCAATGAGGACCCCCGCTGCCGTCTAGAATTCCTACAAAGATGTACAACAACATCGCAGCCGTCATAAGCCAGGATGATGCACAGATTTCACGGAGAAATGGGTGTAGGTTCGCCATCAACACCTCATTGTCAATTAACGGCGAATTGATAATTACACTTACAAAATGAGCACTTGCTGAAAGGCAGTGGGCAGTACGGTGGCACGGGACTCAGCATTGCTGGGATCTCTGGGTTCACTCCTGGAGCAGGGGGGCTGTCTGTGTGGAGTTTGCATGTTCTCCACATGTTTGTGTGGGTTACCTCTGGGTGAATTGGCTTCTGTAAGACTGGCCCCATGTGTGAGTGGGAGCAAGTCTATGTCTTGTGAGTGCCCTGCCATGGACTGGTGTCCCTTCCAGGGTGTAGCCTGCCTTGTGCCCGTTGCTTGCTGGGATAGACTCAAGCTCCCTCCCGCGACCCTAGATCGGAAGAAGCCTTTAGCAAGTGGATGGATGGCAGTCACACGGGCTATAACGAGCGCTCCTTTTGCAAAATATTTGTTAAAATAAAGACTTTCACTTCGTCAGGCCCCTTTGAACAAACTGAAATGGAGAACAAGAGTCACTTCTTTACAGTAAGGGCAGTGGGGGCTTCATTCGAGAACTGGCTGGATAAGATCCTTGGATCCACTACTATTAGCAGCCAAGCAGGCTGGTGTAGGCGTCCACCTGCCAGGGCCGACATGCTGTTGTCATGACCTTGCTCTCAAACTCACCCGTTCACCCACAGCCCACGCGTTTCAGGACATAGCGGAAATCGAGAGCACAGCCATGTCCAACTGGAGTCAAAGCTTTACTATGAAGAGCGCTGGCTGTTTGAATTGAGATCTGGGACTGCAGGCGAAGACAACAGGAAGAATAAATAAATAAAAATAAAAAAAACATGACATGGAGTGGAAAAGACCATTAAAGACCAACGGTAAGTTTCAAAGACCGTGGGAAATCTACCGTGTTGGTGTGGCGAGACATTGTGCGTGGGGCTGTGTCTCGGCTGAGCTGCCTCTTCCTGCTCGCGCGTGCAGGGGCTCACCAGGGCAGCTCTGCTCCAGACACCAGCTCCCAGCACTCGACTGCTGAGCCTCAACCTCCCTCCGCGTCCGAGCGGCCCTGCCCGGCACTGACCCCTCCACAGCCCCAGGAAGGAAGGCCGTTGCTCAGCTGGGAAACGGGCAAAGGTCGATGCCCCTGCCGAGGGGAAAAGACCAGAGGCACAGTGCTCTCGGCTCAGGCTTCGGTGGCACCTGAAGACGCCTCCGCAGCCGAAACGCCGTCTCTTTTCAGCAGGGAAGAAACAGCTCCCTGGTCCTTTGCAGCAGGCGCAGGCCGACGCGGCTCCCTGCTTGATCGGCTTAATTAGCCCACAGAGCCCGAGAAGTTGCGCCTCTGTGACCCTCAACACTCAAGAAGACTAAGGATTCTTACGCACTTCATGCTTTTAGCAGGGAGAGCCGCAGTGAACGGCTCCGATTCGCGCGCGTACGGACACGGGCACCAGCCACACACACACACACTCTCCTAGAACAACTGCAGCCTCCTCCGAAACATCTGGGAGAGCTCTTTCAAACTCGCGGGGAGAGAGAGAGAGGGGGGGGGGGGGGAGACAGGACCGGCTCCCGGGCTCCCATCAGTCCGCCCTCTCGCCCAAGCGCCGTGTCAACGACACACCTTCCACCCCTACAGACCGCGCGCAGAGGAACAGGGGAGCGTTTGCAAGGCCGGGGGTGGGGTGGGGGACTCCTTGCAGCCACCTCCTTCGCTTGATTGCACAGTAGCTAATTGATCCCAGAGTGCCCAGCCAGCCGGTTTGTGACACGTTCCCCGGCTCCTGCCTCTTCCTGTTTTAAAGCGCTAAGGGCCGAAGGGGGTCCCCGTTTTCATTTTGCAGAGTTGGGTACCACTCCCGGGCAGACTGGTTTTATCAGCGTCGGGCGATACCCACCGTCTGGAAACGGTCCAGGCGTGTGTGCTCGAGAATACAGGAACCCCCTAACCACCCTAGTGATCTCCCTGCACCTCTTTGGCAACCAGCCGAAGAGCCCCCAGGAGACCACACGTGAGAGCTGGGGTGGGGGTGCTGTTTGATTTAGGAGAGGGGGGAGGTTTGTAAAGCCTAACTTACTTGTGACCCCCCCGTGCCCACCGTGAGCTCAGCAAACACTCAAGAGCCAAGACCCAGCGGCTTCTGGGATGAAGCAGAATGGAAAAGCAAGGCAGGGCCAAAACTTCAGGAAAAACACACAGGAATCACTCTCTTTCCTTTCATATTTCCCCACGAGTAAAGGTTTAATGATTTTTTTTTCTTTACGGACTTGTACACAAATGTACAAAATTACAGCATCCATTTCAGATTCGGTTTCCACATCGATCACAGTGTTACAACATTCGACAATAAAAAAATTCAAAAAAAAAAACACGCACTCAACACACAATGGAACATCCATATCACAAAACTGGCTTTTAATCTCGCTTTGTACATTTTTTTATTTCCAAACCAAGCTGCTGGTATTTTCTCTTTTTTTTTTAGCTTGCTGAAAAAGCAAAACACGATCAGAACTTGGTCCAAAAACACCAACTTCAGACTTTCACTCAACACCACCATTTCATTTTGTTTTTTACTCCTATGCCATAAATGTTATGACACATCAAGTAAACCTCGAAAATAGCCATCGTGCAACTTCTTTTGTTACAATGATCTTACCATCAAATGTATTGTTCCCCTTTCACTAAAACAGGAGGACCGCACTTCAGAAACAAAGTGCTTCGAGATTATTTTATAATATATATATTTATATATACACCCCAATCACAGAAATATAAATGACTTTGCAAACATTACGTTTCACAAAGCAGCACACTAAAAGAAGAGTACAACCTGGAGCTTTGTATACAATAGTATTTTGCTGTGTTTTTTTTTCTATTTAGAAAAAATAAAGTTGGTATTACACCAACATTTTTTTTAAAAAAAGACAAAACAGTTATCAGTGCAATGTTAAAATAATAATTAAAAAAAAAAGATTTCTCAAGTTTAACACAAAGCGATGCATATCGATTCAGTTTCTTTGCCCCCCGACCACGAGAGGCCCCCGGTTTTGGGGGGGGGGAGAGAGAGTGAAGGGAGAGTACAGACCCCCGAGACTCCACGCGGACGCAGGACAGGACAGAAACTCAGACACGCGGGTACACAGAAGCAAAAAAAAAAAAGTGTTGAAAACGCAGAGAACAGTTCTAGATGTCAGAGGGAAAGCGAAAACACACATTCGCACAAAACTCTTGATGTATTAGGCGGGATGTTCAAGCTCCTTCTGTTGGGACTTCGACGTTGACGAGACAAAAATAAAACATTTATTATATATAAAAGCAGCATTGCAAAAAAAAAAACAACAACAACAACAACAACATATTACTAGGTGCCATGATTTCAAAATGCAATTCGACTGCAGGTTAGTCCATCTTCCCCTTGTAGTCATGCGCTTTGCATTGAAATGTGGGCCTAGAATCACGCAGGAATTACCCCCCCGTGTTTATCTGTTTAAACACACACACAAAAAACAACAAACAATCGTATTAATAATGATCACGAAACTCCTGCTCAGTAGTAAATATCCGTTGGTCTCAGCTCCTCCCCAAAAACAGACACTAGGCGGCGTTAAAAACAAGGAGCCGCATTTTGTGCAACACAAACTCCCTGCCCTCCCCCCGAAAAAAAAAATCATGCAATAAATCTTATTTCTGCTAATCAAAAGCGGAAAACAAAATGCAAAAAAACAAATTCGTTCTTAGAAAAAAGAATCCTTGAATGCTGACGTTTACAAGGGAGAAACAAAACGTTGGACCGAGTCAAACTGAGCCGGTCCGACAGGCGGGGGTCCAGGTGGTGTTCGCGAGAGATCTGCGAACCGCAGGTTTTTGCAAAAGATCCAAGACGCTGGTGCTGGAGGGAGGGGGGGAGTTCGAGGGGAACGGACTCGGTACTTAGGCGCTTCCTAGAATAACTTTTATTCTAACGACGTGTGACCAACGGCACTCCCGAGTTCGCCCTCCTTGATCACCGCGTTGGCCTTTTTCAAGAAGACACCCAGGTACAGAAACCCACCCGGTGTCCCAGCGTGCGCGGGGCTTTCCAGTCCCCTGCTCCAGTATTCGTCCTGTGAAAGTGTCGCCGAACCGCACAAAAACGATCACTTGGAAAAATCGTCAATACTGCATAGTCGAGGTAGTTGCCGAAGGAAACCTATATATATATGCATATATATATATACACACACATACAGTAGAGAGGAGTGTTCTTTTGAGGAAAAAAAAAGTAGTTACAAATTAAGTTTATAGTGTGGGGTCTCCACGTTGGACTTTTATCATATTGAGTCCGGAGCAGCTTTGACATCATACATTAAAACAAAACAAAAAAAAACATTTTTTAAACCTATATAGGTTTCAAAATGGAATAACAATCATAGCAACATTTCAAGAACAACAAAAAAAAAAATCTCAATGTACCTTCATAAATACAGGACAAAAAAAAAGACCCCCCCCCTAGCCCGGAATCACATTAACGACTAGGGCGTGTGTTCAAATACTGAAAGGAGATCGATTAAAGAAGAGGAGATTCCGATCGCGACCTCTTCCCGGGTCGCCGGCAGGGAGAAAGAGGATTTTAGGGAGCGAAAACGAGCCCCCTGGCCGGAAAGTTCGCTGGGACCCGTGTCGCCCCGGCAACACGGCCCGTCCAGGAGATTGTGTTGCGTCTATAAAGCTATGCCGTACAGTACTCTCCAACGCGACACGGTTTTATCTGTCAAAAAGAAAAAAATATATATATAGACGCTTGGGGATGCTTTTGAACGCCGCTTTGAGGAAAAAAAAATATATATCGCCAACAGCCACAGAGTCAGACTAGAAACCGTAACAAACCCATATAGGTTTAAAAAATTAAAACAACACATCGCCCTCCGACTTTAAGTAAAACGGTAGTGGTGGTGAGGGGGTGTCACGTCCCCGTCTTTGACCGGATCTCCTCGTCTCTCCCACCCTCCCAAGAGAGAGGAAAGTAATGCCCCCCCCCGACACTACACAATCATTTAAATAAGGTCAGAGAGTGAGCGACCACACTTGCAGAGGCCAGACCGACAAGACCAGCGTTTCCACTGCGGAAGCCCCCCCACGGGGCTAGAGACAGCGGAAAGAGAGAGACCCCCCCACACACACACACAAAAACAAAACAACAACAACCACCAAAAAAAAAAAAAAGACAGCGAGGTGGAAAACGTCGTTTTGCACCTTTAAGAAAAAAAAAACCACACACACAACCACCCCAAAACAAAACGAGAACACCAACTTCTGACGCGCCAAGACAACAACCTACCGAGGGTCTCGGTCTGGAAATATCAAAAATGGTTTCGGTACCGACTCGACGCGAGGTGCGTGCCATTTTTTTGTTTTGTTTTTGTCGTTCCCGAGCCAAAATCCCCAGGGAAGAAAGAGGAGGAGGAGGTGAAGGGTGTCTCTGTCCAGCGCACCAAAGACAGGAGGGTGGGCGCGCACAAGAGACACGATCCTTCGCTGTCTCCGTCTCTCTCTCGTCCGTGTCCGCTATTGCTCCGGTCAGCTAACCCGGGGAGAAAAGCAGGTTGTCTGCCACACACACACACACAATTTTGTATGAGGGGCTGGTGGCGGTGGTCTCGGCGAGGCGTCGGGAACGGAGCGGGAGGGAGAGAGAGAGAGAGAGACGGGGGCGCCCTTGACGACTCTCTCGGGGGTTTTTGTGTGTGTGTGTGTCCGTTTTGATTCCCCATTACCTGCCGGGCGGCTCACCGTGCGCCCGACGAATACTTCGCCTTGGTGATGAGGTACAGGACGATGTCCTGGTGGCCCCCGAAGGCGGCGATGTGCAGGGCGCTCCAGCCGTCCCGGTTGGCCAGCCGGATGTCCGCCCCGAACTTGACCAGCAGCTTGACCAGCTCCAGGTTGCCGTCGATGACCGACTGGTGCAGCGCCGTCTGGCCCTCGGGCCCGAAGGAGTTCACGTTAAACTCGCAGTTGGTCATGTTCTGCAGCAGCGAGTGCAGCTCCTTCGTGTTGCCCTTCTTCACCGCCTCCTGAAACACCCTCTGCGGCGCGGAGCACGGCGAGATCTCGGCCTGACTCATGCTCGGTCGAGGGTCGAGGAAAAGCGAGAGATCCTGTATTGGTGCGTGTGTGTATATGCACACACACACAGGAAGCCAAAAACCTGCAACCGCGGCCTAGATTTAGAAGAATTTTAAGAATTCCCCAATAGATCTGTTAAAGCACTTTTTGTTGCTGTTGTTGTTGTTGTTGCAAAAAACAAAGATGCAAAAAATGCGTTTTTAAAAGTAGGGGGAGGTGGGAAAAAAACCCCACAGTCGCCTGTAAGTTCCCGAAAAGAGGGGGGAGTTTGAAGAGGACACACTCGGTGTGCAAGAGAGGAGAAAAAAAAAAACCTCTCTAGACAATGGGTTGAAACAAGCCGGAGATGAACAGCGCTCGGATGTCGTGGCTTTGTAACCGGAGTCTTCACCCAGCGAGCCAGAGAGCACTGTGAGCCGAGAACTCCCCGTCGCGCCCGGAGTGAGGCTGTAGCAGCAGACTGCAGGAGCAGAATTCAAGAGTGTCGCGTTGTAGGAGCAATTACAGCAACAACACCAGAAAAAAAACACACACAACAACAACTATTTCCAAACAGAGCGGTGAGTTGCACGCCGATACAGACTGACTGACGGTGGTGGTGGTGGTGGGGGGGGTGTCTTCTTTTTCCTTAAAAAAAATAAGTTACCTCCTCTTGCGAGCGTCTCGTGAAAATTCCTTTATAAGCCCCCCAGTCGCTCGAAGTCCCTTTTAATTTATGGCATTTGTTCTGCTGCAAAAAAAGGAAGAAAAACACAGACTCGTTATTATGGTGAAAGCCTTTTGACATACATGTTGCGTGCGTGTGTTAAAAAAAAACAACAACAACAAACTTTAACAGCGCAGAAAGCTTTAAGGATCATGCCGAAAGGGTCAACACATCGCGATAGTGGCGGCGGCTGTTGCATTCTCCCACTACTTGCCTGTACACCCAGGAGGAGTCCTCGACAGAGCCTCTGTATTAATCCACCGGTGCGACCCCCTGGTATCCGCTGGTCCGCTCAGCCTGTGTCTGCTGGCGAGCGGGGCTGACGGGACCGTTTTTACAAGCCCCTTATTTGCATAATAATGGATTCCCTTAAACCGAGCTCTGCTGAGAAGGGGCGGAGCCCGCGGACGGTGATTGGCGGTTGACGGCCGGTGGGCGGGGCCCCGAAGCCGCAGTTCCGCGCTGTGTGCGTGGGGGCGGGGGGAGATGGGCGTGGTTTAAACCCCTTCCCCCTCCCCTCCCCCCAGGCGAGCCGTGAAGTGGGCGGGGCTAAGTTACACCCCAGGGACGGTCTGCGTGGAGCGTCGAATCGAGAGAAACGAAAACACCCCCCCCCCCCCCCCAAAAATAAAAATAAAGTCTGTCATGACTAAGTCGGTCGGTATTTTTATTTTTCATAAAAACATGTAATGCGCACATTTTATCGCGACATATAACGAAAACATTTGCTACTTAAACATAGTATACGCCTGCAACAAAGTTAAACATTACAGATCTTGCAATGCAGAAAACAAATGATGTGAATCAGAACTGCAACAGACAGCGTTTTAACTGTTGGCAGGGGTATTTTATGAAATGCTCTGAAAAGATGATGATTTTTTTCCAGCCGTTTCCAGAAAGAAGCGACGGTATCGGTCTAGAGACAACATGCCTGGGCAGCTTGCTCCACACCCCCACAACGCTTTGTGCAAAGACATTTTTGAACAACGTGCGTCCTGCGGTTCGTACCCATGCCCAGCCCCATGCCTCTGATGGTTCGGGAACAGCTGAGTCGGCTCTTCTGTTGAGGGCCTCACAGTTAAATTATTTTCGGCTTGCCCGTCAGCATTAGGCCGAGAAACGCTTTTGATCCCTGCTCTCTGGGCCGAATCCAGAGCCGTGAAGTTTACCGGGTGGGCTGTGGGACGAGGGGGCAGCCCGTGATATCGCTCTTGAGCGTGTCTCCGGGTGGATCTGAGGGTTAATTTGGCGATACCTGATCTGACAAACAGGGGGCACAAGCGGTCAGTTTGGGGGATTCGAGGAGTCTCCAGGAGACATGAGCCCCCCAAACGGTGAAACCCGTTTCACCCAAACGGATGAAATATTGTCTCTTCCCAGTGAGACCAGTTACTGTCAAGACCCGTCGACATCTCCCGTCCGCGTCGGAGGGGACCGACAAAACCACCTCGTGTGGCCGAACCGCAGAAACTGTTGCCCCGGCTCCATGAAAAGATTTTTTTTTTTTTTAATACGTAACACAGATAAAAACATAAAGAAAGACAGGCCGAGGGCTCCCCGCAGCCGCGCGCGCTGACGGGTGTGGAACGGCGCGGGGCGGTGGGCGCAGCACCCCCAAACCCCGAACCCCCGGAAAAGACGCGCACGAGCCGTGCGGGGCACCGGCCGTTCCAGACCCACCCGCGCCTCTCGATACGCGCACTTCAGGAGAGTGCGTCTCGTCCGGACTTTGGGGATGCGCGATATCTTCTCGCTCTCCCGTGAGCGGACGACCGGCGGCGGGACGCAAAACTCTCGGAAGCGTCTGGCCTCGGCCTCTGGAGTAACTGCAGGCCCTGGTGGAGTCGTGTCTGTTTCACAGGGGTGAGCGCGCCGGGGGCCCTGCTAGCAGGCGGAGCTGGCTCATGGGCACTGCGTGTGGTTTCAGAAAAGGACAAATCCAAACATCTGGCCGTTCTTTGGATATCGAAACAAAGCCGGCGACAGCCTCAGCAAATGCTTTGTAGACACACGGGGTATAAAGGCACTTCAGTGTATCGGGAACTTGCTCCGAAATCGCCGCGCAGAGATGCGCGTCTGGCGCAGGAGCCTCTCGGGCGCGACAGGACAGCGACCCCGCCGCTCGCTTACAAACGAGGTTGAGTGGGAATTAGCGCCCATGCAGGGGAAACGTAGAGAAAAATCACTTTACGCGCAGAGACAGGACCGCGGAGCATGTTTGAACTCCCTGTTTTTGTTTTTTAATATCTACGGAAACATTTACAGCCGATTGCTCTGGGCGCCCTCCGGCTCCCGAACCGCAACGCTGCTGTGAGAAACGTCTGAAACGGAGCGGCCGATTTCTAAGACGGGGGTCCTGTTTAAGTTCTGTTTATCATCCAGGTGGGGCTGCACACTGGTGGTGGAGGGGATCCCCATGACCTGTAAAGCGCTTTGAGTGGAGTGTCCAGAAAAGCGCTATATAAGTGTAAGCAATTATTATTAATGATGATGATGATTATTATTAAGTGTAAGATTAGACCCACCCGCAATAATAAAGAATAAATTATGATATGGTAAATTCACGTCTCTGATTCTGCTTGAATGCTTCTGTCCGGGTTCCCCCCCAATATAAACTGCGTCTCGCCCAGAAGTTCCTCCGTGTGCACCCACGTCTCCGCAGGAGTTATTCGGAAGCAGAGGTCCGCCGAAGGGACTCCTGTTACAGTAGACACGCACACCACACGCACACGGCACACAGCGGCAGAGCGGTATTTCCTGAGCGTCTGTGATGCACAGCGACGGAATAACCGCCTTCTGAAGTTCCTCCGGTGTCATTTTTTTTTCTCTCGTCACGTTTATTTTTCGGTTTCTCACGGGCGTGCGTGTGTGACTCCGGGGAGCGTACAAGGCCGTAAATAAAAAAAACAACAACCTTTTTTTTCCCCCATACCTGTGCCAAGCTCGGCGGGACATATTAAAAGGACACATTCGCAGGTTCCTCGCTTTTATTTCGAATTGTTGTCACTGTTAGGCATTGCGATGTTTCTGCCTACGTTCGCCTTTACACCACAGTTGGACGTTTTTCCTTACACGATGAAATACACGACTGTAACCATCGCCAGCACAGCCAAAGGCCTCATTGTGGTGAGCAGGCCTGTCACTTAGTTCCTGGGTGGCCCGGAGTCTCCTGGGCCTTTTTACTTCTGCCGAGTTCTGTTACATAATTGGGCTAATTATTTAATTGACTGCAAAATTGCAATCCGTCTAAACGGGCTTTGATGTGATATAGAGGTACGGTTAATGAAGTGAGGGTTTTGAGCGATCAGCTGCACAAGACCTTAAAAAACCTAATTAATACACTAACTAGGGTTAAGTGTCCGCCACCCAGGTTGGTACAAGAGAAGCATTAGGCGCTCCAGGTACGCGGTCTGAGGCCTTCGGTTCTCTAAGCGGTGCGGAACTTTGCAGACGCTCCCTTGCCGCCGGAGACCACAGGAATGTGCGGATTCGAGCGCTCCCGCACGACACACATTCGTCTCTCTCTCGCTGTCGGCGAGAAGAGCAGCGCTTAGCGCCTCAATAGAGTCACAGCAGAAGTGTTCATTTTCGAGCAACGTGCACGCTAACGGCCGCCGCACTTCAGCGATGTCTTGGAAGAAACAAAACAAAACAAAACAAAAAGGTTTCATTCCTCCCAGCAGGAAATATTTCAAGCTCCGAAGAGTGGGACAGATACCAGTTCTCGCATTCTAGTGTTCAGTTAAAACTGAAAATGGGCTTCACACCACAGACCAGCCTTTCGACTTGCATTAAAAATCTCCCAAGACAATCTTGTAATCACGGGTGCAACACCTATATGACGTCTATGCATGCACCTTCACATTTTCAAACGACACTTCAGTGAAAAAAAGTCCTATTTCTGTAGTGTGAGTCTTAACTGAATGCCACAAATAATTTCTAACTAGCGTGCCCTCTGATTGGCGCTCAAGGCCCCCAGCACCTTACGATCAGATGACACGGGAGCTAATCTGTGCTGGTGAAATGCGATTTATTTTAAATGCTCTTTGTTTTTTGTTTCATCTCTCCGCAAGGTCAACCTGTCGCGGACGTGCATTTTGAAAGCGCTTCTGAAGTTCTGCAACCCGCACGAACGCAACGGGGATTCAAACGTCCAGAAAGGCAGCTAGAGACACAATACCGGCGGGCTTTCGCGGGTGCAATGAGAGGATGGAAAACTGAGACACATGCAGAGCACTGTAGCGCTAATACTCCGGAATAGGTCCCCACTGCACGCCTTACTGTGCGATTTGGCGCGCTTGCTCCTGACAGAAGACGTGACAGCATGGTGTGGGCGGAGCCAGAGGGCTGATGGGCGGTACCCCCGCCCCCCTGGAACGGGTGTGACGTCTCCCCGGAGGAGGCGGGGCCCGGGCGATACAGTTCCTGACCACGTGTTTGCAGAGCGTGGGAAAGAGGCTAGGTTTTCTTCCCAGCACAGGGGAGAAGGGGAGATCATATATCGTGCTACCGCTTAAAGCTCAAGGCTGCTCGACTATAAAAGTTGAGGGTGAAGCACCGAGCCCAGACAGGGGGAAGGCTGAGCTATTTAAAAATAAAAAATAAAAACCGCACGAACACGGTTAGGAGCAAGCATTTCGGTGCCCCGTGTCTGAGCCTTACAAATATGTACAAATCAGATGGGAATCAAGGTTTAATTTGGGCACAGAGGGCGTAAAGGAAACCGCGGCTGTGAAAAACAGTTGCAAGTTGAAACAAAGGCTTTCTCCTGCGCCGCGCACAATGCCACTGTCGGTGGGAGCTGGATCTGAGCTACCTTTTCCCATTTTCCTGCCGAAAGCTGTGACTGTGACCTCGTGGCCCCGTTTTGTTTTTTAACCAGAAGCGATCAGCTGCGGTTCGGTATTTGTTTCAGAGAGGAATAAGAAGCATATTTCCCACCCCTCCCAATCTGTGCAGAAACCGTTTTATTTTGAAGGGTTTTTTTGTGTGTGTATTAGACGCACAACTACCCTCCAGCCAAATGTAGGGGGGTCACCTCTGAATCTAACGCTGCGCGTAGCTCTCACAAGCAACACGGCTTATATAGGGTTAGTCAAAATGCCGTCTACATTACAAATTACAGGGGTTACTATGACAAAAAAAGGTTTCAAAAGCATACATATCGAAGTTTCTAACAGTTACCTTACAACCCTTCGCCACCCGTGGAGGAGAAAACCAAACCGTTAGTAAAACAACTGGCTTTTATACTCGACGACGACATTTCGACCAACCCTGTATATATTCACGATAGAATGACCCTGTCACAAAATACAGGCGGATGGGGGAACTGTGTGATGTTATGAATCATGTGAAGGGGTCACCCATCTTTAAACGTCGCAAACGCCTCCCGACAGCACGCTCTGACGCGTTTTCAGCCGCCTCTCCGAGGAGAGCCATCGAAGGAGAGTTCACGGGTGGGCTCGGAAAACAGAACCCCCCCCCCTCCAGCTCTCTGCCTGCACCGGCGTTCAGGACTTCCAAAACCTCCACCCACCTCCCGAGCACCCGGGCAAACAAGCGCTCGTCGCATGCTTTTTGGGAAAAGGTACCGATCTCGAGATATTGATCACCGCATGCTCCGGGAGGGCCACTGTGATTAACCAGTCGCTCCCGAGAGCGCGCCCAACCCACCTGAGGTGTTGCGTCAGTGCTACTTCACTCCCTGGACGAGAGGTGACTGGGCACGGGTGTTGAGCTGCCCGGCTGGTGCATGCCACCCCTGGGGGGGTGGGGGCTCTTAAACGACAAGCAAGAAGCAGCCAGGCGGTCCCTAAATGCCTTCACACCTGCTGAGCCTCACTGGTGAGCTGCCAGTGGTGAGCAGCAGGGTGATCTGGCTGCTGGCACCCATCACCCCACACTTAATTTAGAGAACTGCGGCCCTTACGAGTCGAGGGGTCCTCAGCTCTTTGCTGTGGAATCCCAGTGGTCACGTGCTCCCAGTGGATCCGACTCGGCTGGCTCTCCCGCCAGGGTTTACAGATCACCGGACGGGAGAACAGGTCTGGGGCTGGCTATCCTCCGGACAGTCCGGAATCCGTGCCATACCTATAAGGCTGACCCTGCGAGGTGCGTCCCCCCCGCCCCGGGTAGCGGTTGGGATTCGACCTCCCGTTCCTGGTCTCTTTCCGTCTCCGCATGCGCCCAGAGGCCGGCGAGCAGGGAATTCGGTTTTCATGCCTGCCCACCCCAAAAACAACTCCCATGTAACAACAACAACAACAACAACAACAACTGCCAAACTCCCTTATACTCCAAATAGTCTCGACTCCACAGTACCCTGTGAACAAACGCCAGCTCTTTTTTACGACACTGCAAACTGTGAAAGCACGTGGCACTGGCCACACACATAATTCCCCTGGGGGGGGGGTTGGAGATGGAAAAGGTCAATTAGCCAAGTCCAGGATTCCCAGCCTGAAGGCAGTTATCTGGGGACCACTGCCTTTTGTGGGTTTCTGTCAGAGATGGGGGGGGCATCTTCCAAACTCCAGTCTTATGTCCGTGTGACCACTCCCTCCCCCCACACAGTGCTCAGCCTCTGCTGATTCACACTGCACCCTGAGCCCTGAGTCACTTCACCTCCCTCCTCTGCAAGCAAACATCTCCCATCAAGGTGCTCTGCTCTCCTTTGGGCTCTTCTGAGCAGAAAGGCACCTGCTCACGCCGGAGGGTCTTCAAAGCAGGGGGGGGGGGCAGTGGAGGCCGAGAGCTGCTGGAATTCACAGATGCGCAAGAGAGGCGATTCTGAAAAAGTGGTGTATTTATTAGGCGAGTTATCGCTTACTGAGGCGACACAGACACGGTAAAACAAGTCCCCAGCCTCAGGCCGGAAAATGCGACACCCCTGCGGGAGAAGAGAAGCATTTTCCTTGCCAGAGCAAACCCATTCGAATACAAAAACAAAATTAAAACACGTTGTTCCCGCTTGGACTCGCCGATTATTTGAGGCGTCGGAAGACGAAAGAACTCAAATCTGCATCTCCATCGCGAAGCTTTAAAAGAAGTCTAGCAGAGACGGGATCATTTTTTTTGGGGGGGGGGGGGGTTGGGGCAGAACAACAGAAGGTCCCGCTGTCATAAAAACAGGCTGACGGGTTTTAAAACAATCCGAGCTTTTACCCAAGAGCCCTACGAGCCAAGACTCGGGGGGGGGAAACTCGCTAAAACAAACCACTCGTTCTCCTTCTGCGGAGAACTCCTCTGAGTGCACTGGCGCGCACTGGGTCTTTCCCGCCTCCCTATCCCCCACCCTCCCGGGGCCTCGGGATTATCCCGGCTCTGCCGTGAGCACTCCTTGTCGGGAGTAAACAAAAAAAAAAAAAAAAGGGGGGGGGGGGGAAATTATTGTCAATCTGCAACATGAGAAAAGCGTTGTGTTGCAAAGCAGAAGCAAGGTGTGCAGATCCTACAGGGGTACAGACGACAGGCAGAAGGTGTGGACTGGGACAGTACTGGTGACTTATTGTTGAAGTCTGCTGCTGCAGCGGCTTCTGGGACGCCCTGTAGCGCCGAAACAGGCTGACCAATCGAAACCCTTGCTTTCGGGCTTGCAGACGAGGATGCCAAGACAATCGGGGGCGTTGAGGCCCCTGGGGGGGGGGGCCTGCGGTCAGTCGGTCAAGTCCTGGTAGAGGGACTCGCCCTCCTCGATGTGCAGCACCTCCTGCAACTGGGACAGCACCCTCCCGAAGTGGGAGCCCTCCCAGAAGACCTTGCCGCAGCTGGTGCAGACGTAGAAGAGCTCCACCTTGCGGAGGACGCCGGGGGGCACGGCGTGCAGCTGCAGCGCAGCGCCGCTGGCGAAGGTCAGGGTCCGGGGGTCCATGTCCGCCGGGGGCGCCCACTGGCACTGCGAGGCGTAGCGGGGGGCGTCGGAGGAGGGGGGAGCGGCGGCGGCAGCAGCAGCCGGGGGACAGCCCTCTTTCGCCCTCTGCTCCGGCTCTTCGGAGCCACTCCCCTGCTCCGGAAGCAGGCCTGGGAAAATCAGAAACGCACAGCTGATGCCCTCAAAGGCTCTAGGGCAGCCCATTCGGCGGAACGTTTAGGCACTCCCAGCACGGAACGAATTCGGGATAACGGACAGTAACCGTAGCCGGGGGGAAGGCGAGGAAGATTAGTTTCGTCTACATTCTTCTGGAGTTTGTAACTGCACTGCGGTGGTGGCGGCTCAGGAAGCTGGAATGGGATCGCTCAGGGCTCCCAGCCTCTGCGATTACGCACCTGGGTGCTCTCAGCTGCAGGACAGGACAGGCACACCTGGGGCGGCCCCAGTGACTCACTTCCTCCTCCTCCTTCACTGCTGTCCCTCCACAGAGCGCTCTGCCGCCAGGTGCCAGGCGGAGGGAGATGCGTTACTGCGCAGGTGCCTCCCTCGTCTTCCTGTCTCACGCTGATCCAGGCGGCACCCGTGCCCCGCCGCTCAGCCTCTGTGCACCGGCCCTGACCACTTCCTTAGCCCGTGGGTAACTCTGCCCGCCCCCCCCCCCACCCACCCACCCTGGGGAGCCCTGGAGATCGAGCTCCTTCTGCAATTCCCAGAGAGATCCGACTAGGCCCGCGTGCTCGACCTGAAGATCAGGAGCAACGCCCCCCACAAAAAAAACTCACAGAAAAAAACTTAAGAGGGATTTTCTCCCGGCTGGAATCAAAGAACAGTCCCCTCTCTGCCCTTTGGGAATTCTTTTCATGGTCATTCAACATGCCTGTGGTACTCTTTTTTTTGTTGTTTTTTTTGTCGCTCCAAGCTGACGGACCCTCTGCTGGGAGACCGCTCTCACAGGAAGTTGTATTAGTTTGATTTGCTTTCCAGCACAGAGACCAGCGAAGGGAAAACCGACGTCGGGCTGGACGCGTATTCCCGGCCAACTCTGCCCTCCTCGAGCCTGCAGGCAGGACTGACGGATTTCTCGAGCGGTTTCCGTCCACTGCTCTAAGGAAACTGTGGCCTTGCGGAAGTAGCATTCCAGATTTTGTCAGCTCCCTGGTCTTTGAAACAGAACCAAAAGCTGGGAAGTACATGTAGCACTCAGCACGGGAGACATGTCTCTTCGCAAAGGGTGCTGGGAGTCTGGAACGAGCGGTTCAGCCATATTGTGAAAGCGGTTGCCTGGCTTTTTTCAAGTAACGGCTAATGAGATTTTTCTCCTGTTCTTATGCCAATAACCACGCAGACGTTCTCAATCCAGGAACTACCTGCGGCTGCTCTCGTCCCGAGACACTAACACTAAGGACACCAGTCATCCCGGTTTCTCACTTTTCTCCCCCCTGCCCTCTGGTTAGCACTACAGGAGCATAAAGGCACGAACGTCCGGATTCAGAGACTGTTTCTTCCCACAAGCTGTTAGATTACTGAACTCTACCCCTACCACCGGCTCACACTGGTGGGGTTTTAGTTTTCAAAGATGTATGTTATTCAACTTGTTGTGACTGTTGGTGCTGCTGCTGTTCTGTTTACCCCAGCACCAGCAGGGTAAAACGAACCCAGCTCACGGACTTATTAGTGGGTCGGCGAGGGGCCAGGGCTGGGGGGGGGGGGGGGGGGGGTTGGTCGGTGTGTCTGAGGCGCCAGGAGGCGATGACGCGACAGGACCACGCGGCCCAGGATGCACTGGGGCCGGCTTGCGCTCCCCCACCCCCCCCCTCAGCCCCGCTGAAGTGCCCCAAGGGGTGACAGGTCGGGGTGACAGGTCAGGGCAGGCAGGCAGTCGCTGGCCCGCGACGGGGGTGGGGGGTGGGAGGGTATCCCTTTGCTAATGGGTGTGTTTAAAATCGTAACAGTCAACACAGGGCCCTTCTGCCTTCTGTTTCGTGTGGCATTGTGGCTTCTCTTACACCCATTAGATTGGGTTTCCCAGGCAGCGCGACTTTCTCACAGGCTGGAGGGCGAGGGAGGGGCCAGGAGCTGACCTCCGTCCAGAGACAGCCCCGACTCTTTCTTCTGTTCTGCTGCTCTCTCAGGGCCAGGGCTGTGAGAAAGTATTTGAGCAACAGGTGACAAACCTTTACCAGGCAGCTCAGATTAACCCTTTCCCCTCCGGGGGAAAACCTTTTCGCCTTCCTTGCTTTGCCACACGACATTCCGAGCCCAGAGGACGGGTTCGGCAGCTGGGTCTGCTGACCGACTGGGTCTGTGATCACTGGGATCAGTGATCGGTTACCATTCAGACCTAACTTTAACAATGAAGCTAAGCCACTGCTGCAGAAAATCTAATCAACCCACCAATTAATTCATCAATCTCCACTGGCTCTAATTAGCCCAGCTGTAGGTACAATATACAGTAGCAATATATTTAAAGAAGAGCATGTATTTACAATGGAGTGACATCAGCAATGTTACCGATTTTCCTCTTGTCTTTATGATCTGCAACTTGTGACAGGGGCACGGACACATTTTGATGTGGACTTTTCACGGTAAAGACTGCCTTTCGGAAGAGGCCCTCGATTGGAGATGGCAATGACGCTCGGCACGAAAGAACGTATTTGAAGAAACGTGAAATGGGTGAACCTTCAGGTAATGTCTGAGACGCGTGGAGGCAGGAGTTAAAGTGCCCCTCGTAACGACGTCACAGTCGGAGTTGGGGCGCTGTGGGTATTTCGAAAGAGGTGGCCTTTTCAGTTTTAAAAGGACGGGACATCATCAAGCACATGAGCACATCAAGGCATTATCAGGTGGACTAACGAAATGACATGAAACGCCACATTACTCACTGCCCTTACTCGCCGCTTGTCCTGCGACGTTAGGGCCTCTGAACCGTCGGCTCATCTTTATTTTGCCAACGAAATCCTGGACCAGGAACTCTGGGCTTCCTGCTCCCAACGAGCTCTGTCGCAATCTGCTCCTTTCTTCCGGCCCGCTTCCCCGACTGCAGGTGAACGGGGTTGCGGCTCCGACGCGCTGAGAGAGGACCCTGGGACCCGCGAGCCTTTCCCAGCAGCCGCCAGTATGACCTCACCTGCCCGCCCCGCGGTGAGGAAGCCGCGATCACGAGGAGATCACATTCTCCGGCATTGCGACATCCTACTCAGACATCCCACACCTGCCCCCCCCCACCTCGACACCCTGCCATGTGATGGACAGACACAATGGAATCTGTCTCTCGATCTCGGCAGCCTGTTTCCGCTGCGGAGTGACAGCTTGGCAGCTCATATCTGAAGCCCGAGTTACTGACTCGTTTATTGAACCGGATTGGCCACTTTAGAACTATTCTGTACGAGGGTGACCCGGTGACCAAGTTCATAGCCATCGGAGGGAAGTACGTTGTGCAAGTGGCGTTCCAGCTGGGATCTGAACCCCCCAGCGCTCTGGGCAGGGTTGGTTAATTGGAATGTTTCTTAAACAACAAATCAGCCTAATTGATCACTGAAACCTCTACAGCATTGCAGCATGCATTTAAGGGCATTCCTGAGAATTAGGACATTTAGAAAATATGTATAGTGTAATATATTTAAATACAAATATTACATTTAAATATTTAAATAATATATATTGTGTTCGCAATCTGTAAGTTGTTTAGTCCAGCTGTTCGAGCGTCTACAGTGACTATAAGTACTATAGAAGTCAAGACAGCCAGCAGGGAGTTTGAAGGCTTAAAACTGGCAGCAAAAAAGCAGTGAGAGGAGGAAAGTACATTTTTCTGCTTATACCACAAGGCAGAAAAATGTCGAAGCGCTCGTATACTGTGGTTTTAAAAATGACGTTGTGTATATACTGCAACATTAATGCATGCAAAAACAATATGTCCTCAATTCCCAGGCCTGTAAAGTTTTTAACCCGAGGTCTTAATGGCTGACCTGAACCAATGAATTCCGTAGCCGGTAATGCCGACTGTTTCCAGGGCTCGGGCTGATACGGGCTCGACCGGGTTCACGACTCACCTCTCTCGCGCAGCAGGCGTTCCATCTCCTCCCTCGACATCCTCATGTAGCGGTCCCCGTTGCACACCTGAGAGCAGACGGAGCAGGGTTACAGTGGACGTGCAGGGCAGGGGCAGGCAGACAGCACCCCTCTCCGCTTCCTCTTTTACTCCCGTTGTTACCCTGCTCTTGAGACGAGAGGGTTTCTAAACGCAGCCACACGCACGTCCGCAAGCAACACAACGGGTCACAGGCAGGCTAAACCCCTCCAAAATGGCACAGGGCTGCTTCCGCCAATGTCGGGCAACGGCATTCCTAAAATTAAATGCTTTTTCCCTTTTCTCTGCCCCCTCATCTCTGCCATTATTGCTCCTAAATCGTGTTCTAGCTTTGCTTAACAGCACCCTGAAGAAAGGTCTAAACCCTTGCAACCGTAACACGCCGTATTCACAAATGTTCACATTTTGTCACCAGCAATCCTGGTTTTGTGGGCGACACCTCTCACCTCCTCTCAGACACAAGGATCGGGGGGGACAAGCGGAAACTAAGCATGGGAGAGCTCCAGATGAAAATCCGAAGACGTGTCTCTACGTAGAGAGTGGCAGGGGTCTGGAGCGACCTCCCCTGAGCATGTTGCGGAAGCGTGACCACAGTGGGGGGTCCTTTTAAGAAACAGTGAAGGGATCGCCAAGCCTGTGGCACTACTAAAAAAAACACAAACGTCTCGTTGGCAACTTTCTGTAACTCCCTTTTGATACAGTGCGCCAGGCCTCAGATCTCAACACACGTATGCGTACATGCTCAGCCTAAATTAGGACGCTGGGAGAAGAGCTTGCCACTGGCCTGAGAGTGTATACGAGCTCACCCCAGCTAGGGTGCTAGAGTGCTGAATGCTGTGCACGCCAAGGGCAGGTGGCAGAAGAAAGGGTGCCAAGAGATCATATCTCTCCGCCTGTCCTGTGCTCTGCTTTTCACACTCATTCTCAGGCTGTATCGCGCTGCATCTCCTCCTCGCCTGCTATCTCAGGATCTCTGCTGTCACACTTTCTCACACAGCGCGCCTCTCTGCTAGCGGCGGCGGGGGCGGGCCTGTCTGGGGCTCGGGAGGGCACAGAGAAGCCGTGCAGACCGCCGCAGGAGGGGGGGGGGGGTGAAAGTCTCTCAGGTGAGGCAGCTGCTCACCTGCCCTCTACCCCTCCGGGTCTCTAGAGTGGCCCGATCCGCTCGGTCCAGGAGCTGGAGCCCGTGTAGGATGGGGGGGGGGGGCTGCGCAGGCCGAGCTGGCCCACGCTGAGAGTGCGGTCAGGATCCGTCCCCGAGTCAAAAAAGGCAGAAGCGGCTCTTCAAGGGTGCTGGGAAGACGTGCAGCTAAGTGGGACAGGAACAGAAGGCGCGTTTTTTTCTTCGCGGGGGTGGGGGGGGGTGAACGGTGATTTGCCAGCGGCGCTCGTCTTCAGCTTTTCCCACGTTTTAACTCTGTTCGTACCACGCAGTTCCGTGTCTGTGCTGTGGTTTGCCTGTGGTTTGCATCATGCCCCGCTGTAGAGGGTTTATCTCGGCGCGCTGCGGTATGCTACGGCGGATCTCAGCACGCCGACGCGAGACATCACGCCTTCTGCGCAGGAGGACGGACACGCGGCCGGTGGGAAAATGTGATCACGCCTCGGGCAGAACCCCCCCCCCCCCCGAATGAAGATCAGACTTTATTGATCCCGAAGGTCATCGGCAGCCCAGCCCAAGAAAAGCAAGACAGACATCAGAATAAGTTCAAATTAAAATAACTCCAGCACGAGAGTAATTCAATAAGTATACAGAATACAAAATAAAATAAAGTTGACAAAATAGGTGTGTGCAAGATATGCTAATTATCACTGTAAAACAATAAAAGACGTGCAAAATACGCATAGGTGTGTACAGATTGAAACTACCCCAGCATAAACAGCATACTAATGCAGTGTCCAAAACTCCTCACGACATTCCACTGGGATGCATCCCGGCATTCAGATTCCCAGCTCTCATGCCATACCCTGGGCAGTAGTCTCTCAAACCTCTAGGGGGATCCAAGAGGGAGACCCCCCCCCCAAAAAAAGATCTGACCGAAAGGGGGTCTTTGCTGCGAACGCCTGAATCTGCCCCAGCAGGTTCCCGGCCCGTCAGGAAGAGCCGCATTTTTAAAACGAGGCGCCGGGAGAGGCCCGGAACACGCCTGACCTCCTCAGGAATCCGCGCCGACTCCGGCTTCCGGAGTCTTTTCTTCCCAGAAGTCACCCACCTGATGCCAGCTGGGCTTTGAGCCCCCCTGTCGATGCAACTTCAGCGGACGGGTTTCCCCCAGAGCGCCAGCCACACCATCCGAAACCTGCGGCAGGTTTAACCCCCCTCCCAAGCTCAGTTCAACACAACTCCTCGTGTCTCGCGGACATCAGGCTCTCACGGAAAAGCCCTACGGTCGGACCGTGCTTTTTAAAGCGTCTTTTCACGGGGCTGGCAGGCTGAGGCCTGCTGGAGGTCCTGCGCTCTGCTGTTCCCTGAGTGAAGGCACACCGGCCAATGGCACTCAGGAGAAGGCGCTCGGGAATGTGCCCGGACAGTCAGGCCCTGCGCGCCAGGTCGCTTCCTGCCACACGGGAGTCAAGGCCAGGGTCCGCTTCAGAGCGGCCGAGACGCCTGCGCAGGGCTGCCAGCTTCTCTCCACCAGGGCACGGCGGGTCAAACCGGCGCCGGAGGGACCCGCTTACAAGCCGACACGTGCGCGCGTGTGCACAAATAATTAAAAAAAAAAAAAGGCACAGGCGACAGAACCCACAAGATGCACACAGGGGCCTGGCTGGCAAAACAAGTCTCCCTCGTGCTACAGGCCATCATCCTACTGACCCGGCTACTGGCCATCCTACTGACCCGTCTACTGGCCATCCTACTGACCGGTCTACTGGCCATCCTACTGACCGGTCTACTGGCCATCCTACTGACCGGTCTACTGGCCATCTTACAGGCCAGGCTACTAGCCATCCTACTGACCGGTCTACTGGCCATCCTACAGGCCGGGCTACTGGCCATCCAGCAGGTGAGGACCAGCCCCGCATGGAAAGACTCTCCAGGCTTTATTCTCCCCAGACAAGGGCCGCGCTGCCCAGAAGCCCTCAGCAGACTCGCACAGCAAGGACAGGCTATGGGGGGGGGGGGGGGGGGGGGATTAAATTACAGGTCCTTCGCAAGGTGGGCACCCCCTGAGAAACACGACACCCCTCCCCTCCCCGTGGACTCTCGAGGTTCGGTGCCGATGGCTGCCAGTCGTGGGAGGGCACTGCGGAGCCCTTCTCGGAGGCTGGCAGCAGCCAGAGCCTTTCCCAGGGCGGGGAGAGCGAGAGAGAGGGAGCGGGCAGGCAGCTTTCCCAGGCCCAGCCTCCCTCCTCAGGCTGCTCCCATGGGAAAATCGTCTGCCCGCGCGGGAGGAGGGGCCAGGCGCCGGCGAGGGTCACGTGTGCCGGCCGGCCGGCCAGTGAGGGGGGAGTGATTTGATTCAAACGGGAAAGCTGGGTGTCAGGTGAGTCGGGGGGGGGGGGGGCAGCCAGGCGGGAGGGTAACAGGGCAGCAGCGTGGGAATCGCTGCCAGAGGAAGGACGAAATCCAGCCCTTTCTTCTCTCTCGCTCTCTCTCTCTCTCTCTTTTCAAACGCTGATTGACTTTGGAACAAAAAAGAAAAGAGTAACCCCCCCCCCCCCCCCACACACACACACACGCACACAAGCCACTACCCTGCCAATTCTGCAATCCCAGCACTCCTCTCGGGGACACAAGCCCCACACACCCCCTTGTCACCCCTAATCGGGGAAAAAGACGGGCAGCCCCACACCCCCCCACTGCCTGCCCACCCGTGGCCGACTTGAGTGACTCATTACCTAGATGCACCAGACCCCTGACCCGGTGAATCAGCCCCCGCAGGCTGGGGGCGAGGAAACACTCTCCCATTATTGACAAAACAGCCTTCAAGACTATTTTTAAGTGGATCGTCTTAAAGGAAGACTTGGCAGGTTAAGAGTCCGCACAGAATCAGGCGGAAAGCACTTTACCATCGAAGCCCTGAGTCCTTTTCTTTTTTTTTGTTTTTTTAGAGTTTTAAGCTGGTCATGCGATTGTGGAGGTGTTGTGTGCAGCCCGAGGACCGGAACGTTACCAAATTGTCTGTCGTGAAACAAAAGCCGCTGAGGTGTTTCAGAAGGGTTTTGTGATCAAGAAACCCTCTTTGTCACTGAACGCTGACAGACATTTACTTAAAGAGTTAAAACGTGAATCGGACTGGGGCTGCGACTAGTTTGGATTTGTCAGAGCGCGTGTTCAGATGTCGGCGAGGCCATCCAGCTGTCAAACATACCACGCTCTCTTGTGCGCTACCACAGCTCGTTTCCCAGGGGGTACACATGTCTGTCCTGCACATCTGGGGGCTTCAGAGTCGAAGCGCGTTAATAAGTCGTGACCGAGCTGAGCTCCTACTCAGCGAACAGGAGTAACGCCAACAGGGCAACGACTAACTGGGTCTTAATCGCTGACACAGCTTGGCATTGTCATGCAAGAACTGCACGGCCATTACACATGAGCCCCAGTCGGTCCACAGCCCTTTTTATAGGATTCTCAGATCGAAATGAATGCTCCCCAGACACCAGCTATCAGTAGAGAGGAGAACAGAGTGATGGTAGAGTGATCTGCACCAGCAGCCCCACCTGGGAGACACAGAGCGGCCATTCTGCACCAGCAGCCCCACTTGGGAGACACACAGCGGCCATTCTGCACCTGCTGCCCAACTGTACAGCAGATCAGGGGCATGAGCGAGAGAGCGCTTCACTGTTCAAGCTCCAAGTGGAGTTTAGCCAGGACCACAAGGGCTAACACCTCTGCTCCTAAGAACAGTAACCTAGAGGCTTTAATCACCAAATGGCCAAGACCTGAAATTAACATCTCATCTGAAGATTGATACTTCCGACAGCATTGTGTCCTGTCACCATACTGGGACGCTGGATTGAAGCTTCTAGTCCACAGGGAAGAATATCGCCTACTGGTTCACTAACATCACCATCCTGGCTGTCTTTGGGGGGTCTCCCATCCCAGTACTGATCAGGCCTAGGCCAGCTAAGCTTCTGAGACCGGGACACTGATGAGTTCATTAGTTACTTTAATTCTTCCGTAATCAAGTCCAAAGTCATTCTGCGACACAGTGTCAACAGTGTCTCCCAACCTTTATCAATATCATAAAAACAATCAATCAAACAACGAAAGGAGCGACTCTCTGGAGTTGAGAACAGGCTGCTGATTGAGTGATTTAAATGGAAATGCCGATACCTGTATGCACCCCATCACTAAGATTTGAAACTGGAATAAGGAGCAACTTGATGTTGACGTGAGTGGGGGGGGGGGGAACCAAAAAACACCTTCACCAGTGGGAAAGAACGTCTGTTCGATCCACGGCAAACACAGGCCTTCCTCCAAACCCTTGTTTGCCTTTCCTATTTCGCCCCGTCCTATCGGGATTTCATCAGATCCAACCACAGTTCACAGAGAGAGAGGCTGGCGCCCGGCCAGCCCGGCCGAGTCTGAACATTCTCACGGAGACACACCTTAGAGCTCCGTTCCCAGCCCCACTGCCAGAGCGCGGCAGCCTTCTCCCTCTCTCAAACACACACACACACACACACACTCTCTCTCGTCAGCCTGGCCAGAAGAGGAGCCCCCATGAAATCGGTATTTCTTGACACAGCTAAATAAAAAAGAATCCACAATCTAGCGAAGGCACGGCCCTGACTGAGAGGAAGCTGGTGTCTCTCTACCCTCCTGACCTGCAGTGCGGGGGCAGCGTCTCTGATCCTACCCTTGCTTGCTGCTGCTCCTGCTCCTGTATTCGATTTTGACGGTTGGGAACCAAACCGACGCCCTTCGCCCCTCGCTGTTCCAGCCTGGGGGGGGGCTCATTCTGAAAGCTGCACGCAGCACATGGGAAAACGCTTGACATGGGGTTCGAAGCCATCGCTTAGACGGTACAGGTGCACACTTGGAAGCCAAAAGGGGGGGGGGGGGGGTGTGATAAGGGCCCCTTCTGAAGCTGCAACAGGTGACAACATGATCACGTGTTTGGAAGGCAAAGTAGGGACTTTTACAACCGACTTATCAGACGTCGCAAGCGCCAGGGGAAGGTTTGTCAAAGCCGTCTCTATGGGCAGCTGCGGACAGATTGGCGTGACTACACGGTGGAGATAGGTCCACTGCGCCATTGCGTGACAGCCGGCTATGCATTTATCTCTGGGCTGTGTTAAGGGTGTGTGTGTGTGTGTGTGAGTGTGTGTGTGAGAGGCCGTAGGAAGCCCCTGTAATTGTCTACTGGGTCCCAGCCTCTCCCTCTCTCTCGACCCACTGAGCAGCTGTCAGCAGGCCCAGGGGTCGGAGGTCAAACACCGTGGCCCCAGGCTGACCTGCACACTGAGCCAGGGTGACCCCTGAGAGGCTCCGACAGTATCCCACCAGCTCCCAGTACAATAGGCCCTTTGTTGGGGTGCGGGCATCTGAGTACAGGTGTCTCCCTGCACTGTTATTTTAAACAGGCTCGGAGCTCTCAGCCTGCATGCCAACCTGCTCGACCGCCTGTGAACGCCACCACGGGCCCAGCGCGGGCGTTGTACACATTCCTCAGGAGGTCTGTTCCTTTATTGCTGTGCATTTATTGCTGTTTTGCCTTTTAACTCCTTGCTGCCGGCATTCAAACATGGGTTCCACTCTGAAACACGGGAAGTATTTCCTTGCCTGTGGAGCTTTTCCCCCCCACATCGGGCCAGCTGAAAAAAACGCAAATGCTCATTTATGCCCTACGCAGCCCTGGTTACATAACATGCTATGGAAAATAGCTCCATAAAATAGTTTATGACCACTACACAGGAAGCAATAAAACGGCAGTGTTCCTAAACTATCATATATACCGCCTTTAAAAATCACCTGAATTGCAATAAAATGACAACCCGCAAACCTCCATATGAAACGAGGCAGCCTCAGATCAGAAGAACGTCTCATCGGAAAAGTTCCGACTCGTACACAAGTCCCCAATTTCCACAGGGATAGGGCTTCTGAACTCGGAGGCACAACAGGAAGGGTCAGGGGACCAGCTGAGCAAAGGTCGCCCGGAGGGAGGGGAGTAACCAGACGACATATCGGCACTTGAGAAAAGGAAAGATCGCCCTGGATTAGCGGCAAACCTCTGTTGTGGCTGCATCTTTGCTTTACACACAGGGCAACAGCACGCACGGAAGAGCTGGGGGCCCATCGCGTCCCGAACTGCAAATGGCCTGGATCAACGCCCACGATGTTAGGATACCGAGTACTGTAAGCAGGCAACCAAACCATGTTGTTTTTTTAAATTTATTTTATAGCCAGGTCTGAGCACATTTATCTGGAGATTCTGAACGAGGAGGAGCCCTGTTTTGCCCCTGGAAGCGTGGCTGTCCGAAGGCGCACTCGAGCCTCTCTCTTTGGGGCTGACGGAGTAAGGGGAGAGAGAGAGAGAAAGAGCGAGCACACAGCAGCTGTGGCTGTTACACGGAGATCAGGGCCTGGGTGGGTGTGTGTGTGTGAGCTGCAGCAGAGCTGTGAGTCTTCACAGTGCGTCTTCCTGCTGTGACCCACAGTGATAATTCACCGGGCTCTTCCCTGTGTAGTGTATTGTCTGAGCTGTGTGTGTGTGTTGCGGAGGGGGGGGGGGGGGAGAGGTTAGCACATCAATCAACTGCCCATTAGCACCGCATTCCTCCAAGGAACTCCCCTCCTCCTCCTCCTCCTCCAAATCCCTCCTCCCCAGCTTCTCCGCAGGGCAAACATCAGACCGCTGGCCACGCATTCCTCTGCTGTTCCTCTCCGGCCCTGTCCCTCTCCCTCTCCAACTCGAACATGAGCAAAACCGCGTCTCTCCGCCGCCGCTGGCCTCTCTCTCGCGCGCGGTTCTCATTCAGGAGCGGTCGCTCTGAGATATAGGATATGTCTTGTCTGTAATATGTCTGTAGATTTTATTTGACTTTTATTTTCTGTTTTGTTCCATGTTGATTTTATTATTTTCATTGGCTTTGGCAACGTGTTTTCCCGAAAGCCGGAAACATGAGCTGACAAGGTGACAGGAACGTGTCTAAGAAGGGTGCCGGGGATAAAAAATTCAGGTGGTGAACGTCACTTTTTTTTTTTTACGCCAAAGTCTTAAATGTACTGTAGGAATTCTTTATTTACGATGGACTGAACACGTATCTAATCTGTGCTAACATTTTGATTAGGATAATCACATTAATTTTGGCGGACCTCGGGTTAGGCACGCGGTTAGGTTTGGAGTGGTCTGCCCCTGACCCTGTTTTCCCCATAAGCCCTGTTGTTTTTATGGTGCGACTTTGTATAACGCAAGGTTTTACAGGCACGCGTCCATCGCAGAGACGCCTGTACAAGTTATAACCAAACAAGTCACCCTCCCTCCTCACATCCCCCTCTCTAGCACTTCTCCTCTCTCCTCCTGCCACCCTCAGAGTCACAGACGTGAGGATCGACCGTCCCCCCCCTCTCTGAAATCACTCTCCGCTCACAACAACGCCCTGAACCACAGCTTCCTGACCCCCAGCTTCTCTCTCCCCGTCTGTGTGTCACACGGAGAGCAAGCTGGGGTCTGCCCAGAAGACAAGTTCCTAATGCAAGAAACTGTGTTTGGCCCATGAGGTGATCTGATCAAATGGCCTTCTGGTGCACAGACTGGGGAGACACCCACCCCCTGCTGTGGCTGCAGGTGTGAGGACAGGGGTGTGGGGGTGCCCAGGCGCGGGACCCCGCAGACAGAGGGAGACAGATGCAATTACATCCCAACAGCACACACCCAGGAGACAGGGAGGAAGGGGCTGGTGATTCTGACAGAGCCCGCAAATCCCTCCCCTGCCCACACACACACACACCACAACACCCTCCCAAAAGCCTTACAGTACCTCGCCATCAAAGGGACACAGAATCAAAGCAGTTGTAAAAGCAGGCTGCCATACTGCAGCCAGACAGACAAACACCTCCCCGGCTTAACCGCACTCTTGTACGAGCATGAAAAAGCTTCCTGTCATTAAAAGAGAGAGCAGTCTTTGGCGACGGACAAGGCGGAGTGGGAGCGAGAGCGGCCTGTTGTTCTGGAACCATCTGGAGGCTACAGCCCCCGCAAAACTCCACTGGGTTTTACCGGGGTCCGGCGGGACCGCTGTGCCCATCTCTACCGGGATTTTCCCGGGGCGAGATCTCTGCCAAGCGCGGTGCAGACCGGGGAGGGAGTGAGGGGAGACGAGGGAGAGTTTGTCGGAAGGTGTGGAGCCGGGAGGGGGGGGATAGAGACCTTCCACTCTTCGGCTGAGCTACATCCACGCGCGCGGGAGCTGAAGGGAAGCCACAGACCCAATAAGAGTGTAAAAACATCAGATGTAAGGGGGGAGAATGGGTGCCAGCTCACGCCCACTTCTGCACCCCCCTTCCCCAGATGCAAAAGAGCTTTTGCCCCTCACATTGCAACTGCTAATCATGACCGCCTTCATTAAAAGGGCGACTGTCCCCATGTCAGCAGTCGAACGCCCCCACAGTTTTAACACTCTTGTGCTTCTATGTCCGAGAGAACAACCTGGCACAGAGGTCTGGGCAGAGATTCCCGGGCCAAAGACCTCACTCCAGGGAACTGCGGGGGGGGGTCGGGGGGGGGGGGGGGGGCTTGCCGCCTCACTACCTTCTGTGCTCAGTTTGCTCGGTTTCTTGCGCCAAACCTTTCAACAGTTAGTCCTGCCACCACTCTAGTATCCCAGAATTCCTTCCACATGTTCCTGAATAACGAGTTTCTTGGCCGAACGTGTCGGCAGAAGAAAATCAGGACTATTACAATTCTGCCGTCTGATTTTCCCCTCTCTGCCCCAAATCTCGACCCGATCCCGCACCTCTGCTGCAGAAGCCGAGAAAAAGATAAAGCAAACGACAGCGAGGTAAAGGAAGTGCACAGCTCTCCGCCGGCATGAGAAACCAGGGAAGATTCTGCAGAAATGCACCGAGAACTTGTCATTGCGACTGAGCACAGTTAGAGAGAGATCACTTTCTTGGCCAGATACAATTTCTCGCACTAGGAATCTGTCTTTGCGCAGACCCCAGCTTGCTCTCCATGAGACACACAGACAGGGAGAGAAGCTGGGGGTCAGAGCGCAGGGTCAGCCATTTATACGGCGCCCCTGGAGCAGCTGGGGTGAAGGGCCTGGCTCAGGGGCCCAACGGAGTAGGATTCCTCTGCTGGCCGCGGGATACGAACCGGCAACCTTCCAGCCACAGGCGCAGATCCTGAGCCACAGGGCCAACTCGTCTTGTTAGCTGGCATGGGTGGGGGGAGAACAGGTGGCGATCTGTGAAGGTGCTATCAGGGTCTCGGCAGCTCCTTCCTCCAGCTAGACAGAGGTGAGACGCCAGAGGGGGGGGCACCACTGCGTTCCCAGGACGGAGAGGGGGAAATGTGAGGAGCCGTCAACACCTGGGCCCTGGGAACCGGGACAGGCAGGGTCACAGGCCGTGGGGTAGGTAGGTGTGAAAGAGGGGAAAGGCCTGGGCTGTTCACTCAGGATGGGACAGTCAATTAGCAAAGGGGAACTAACAACACGCACGTGTCAATCAGCCCATTTGTCAAGCAAACGACCTCCCCTCTTCCCGTCCTCCCCTGTCCAGCGACGCCGTGCTGCCTGGGAAATGTGTCGGGTTCACCCCATTAAGGATCTGCCAAGTGATCGATAATAAGGCCGGAGGAAAAGAGGGGGTGGCGTGGGGGGGAGAACCCAGGCTAGGAAAAGCTGCAGATCACAACATCAGTGCTGACGGACACCACTCGGATTCTGATGAGAGGAGACGGGAGAAAAGGGAGAGGAGGAGAGGGGTACAGTAAGACTTAGACTGGGGTGACGGTGCGAGAGGGGCCTCCTCTTCGCTTCTAGAACCGGAGCAGTCCACAGCTTTTGCGCGCTCAAAGGAGCGGCTGTGGATCCGACACGCGTGAAGCGTTTTTCCCTCCGTTTTCCCACACGGAACGTCCGCTCATTCATACGCTCTGTTCTCCCCCCTCCCAAGTTAGCCGGGCTCCACTGACACGGGCCGGGCCGGGCTCCCTGCGGGTCGGCCGGGCGCCGCCTGGGGTAGCGGGGCGACACCGGAGAGATCCCAGGCCGAACACCGCCAAGCCCGGGAACTATTTCCGCCTTCTTGTCTTGGCCGCCTCTTAAAACGAGATCAGCACGGCGTCCGTGCCGACGTTGCCGGTGCAGCATCCCCCTGCCACACCGTCTCTTCCTACCCCTCTGTCCCCTCTCGCACGCGCTCACAGCTCGTCCGTTCCCATCTGGACGCCTCTGAAGGTGTCAACACAGCAACGGCCGCCTGCAGAGCCCCTCCTGCGCTGCTGGCTGTCGGCGCAGAGGGCTGGCAGCCCGGCTCTTCCTGCCGGGGGCCATGTTTATCTTTCAGGGAGGCGATAACTCCGTCCAGACATAACAGCAGCCCGCGCTCCCAGAAACAGACCTCCGAGGGAGCTACGGGGGGCCGGGGCGCGGCGGCGCGAGCATGCCGCTGTGTCTGCGCGCTCACTGCTGCAGCCGCGGGAGGGCTGCCCGAGACCGGGCCGCAGCTGCGGAGAGGTTCGGCCCGACGCTCGCTGCCCGAGACCGGGCCGCAGCTGCGGAGAGGCTCGGCCTGACGCTCGCTGCCCGAGACCGGGCCGCAGCTGCGGAGAGGCTCGGCCCGACGCTAAAAACCGATGTCATAGCGCAAGATCAGGGCGACAATTACCCCTGGAGCGAGACTGGACCGGAGCCCTGCATGGCCCCCGGCTGGAGAACACTGCTCTCGCCCCGGGGAACAGACAGCCTTCCAGGCTGGCGGGAGCAGGACCCGGCCGTGCTGAGCTTCAGCCCCCTCCATGAGCGAACTGGTCTCCACCGGACTGACCGCGCAGGACGGATCTGCCCCTCATCGGGGAGAGGAGCGAGAGAGGAGAGGTGCTTCCCTGCTCTGGGCTCTCCAGCTCTCCCCCTCTCCCTCCCTCCCTTCCCAGGCCGCCCGAGCACCTAAACTCCCTCCTGGGAGCCGCGCCAGGCCGGGTTGCGTAATCCAAAATATTTTCACAAGCACACACAAGTATTCGGGGAATGTTATTGTAATGCTCCGTGATTCATCCCGGTTCTAAATATTGACTTACTCACGCTGGGCAGGAGTGCGTTCCCTGGGAGAGGTGTGGGAACCAGCCGCAGTCGGGCCCTTCGGTTGGAGGAGTCAAGAGCTGGGGTGTCAGGGAAGGGGGTGGGGGTGTGGGGGGGGACACTGCACGATGGGGTGCAGGTGTGTGCGGAGTGCGTGTATGCTTTCCTCTGACAGATTTCAATGAAGCGATCTCCGAGACCTCCCCACCCCCCTCCAAGACTGAAGCAGTGCCAAAGCCTTGGGCACGCACAGCGCACCGCAGGAAAATCTGCACGAGCGGCCACGATCCCAGGGATCTGCCGTTCTCCCTCGCTCGTCCCCAGACTACCTTCTCACCTTCTTTGATCTCCGCGGTCCGCCTTCTGCGGCCCCCTTCTGCGTCAGGCCCCGCGGGATGCCCACGGCCCGGGCTGCCCGCTGCAGAAGTGTGGGATCCCGCCGCACGCCGTCGTGCGCTGGGTGGAGGCCTGCCTGCGCGTGCGCTCCAAGTCCAAGCTCTTTTAGGCGTTATTATTCTTTTTAACGGGACAAGTCAAGGTTGATTCCGTGCTGAAAAGAGAAGAAAAGAAACACAACGTTTCGGCTGTGGAGCCTTCTTCAGGTGTCGCACACACAGAAGGCTCCAGAGCCAAAACCTTGTGTTTCTTTTCTTCTCTTTTCAGCAGGGAATAGGGAAGAAACCTCGACTTGTTCCTTTGCAGCCCACGCGTGCTGACGCAGCTCCCTACTGGTATTATTTTTAATATCGGCTCGGACCTAAAATGCTTTTCCGGTCCCGGACGTCCGAGGATCCAGCCGGAACAGGCCGTTCTCAAGGATCCAGCCGGCTGCAGGAGCGAGGGACCCCTGGCTGGGGGGGGGAGGTCGGCTGTCCCCCAGAACTGGACCGAAGCCGCAAGGCCATTGTGCTACAGCTCCCGGGGACCCTACAAATCACAATCGACCCAACTCCGGGCACGCTGCAGACGAAATTCAAGGCAGCTGGGATCGGTGTCCACTTAACGCCTTGACTTTTCCTCCAGTGACAAAAAAAAAAACTTCGGACAGATGCCCTGAAATTAAGCTAGAGAACAAATACCAAACGAGTCTCAAGGTCACAGCACGGACACGCTTTATCTCCCAGTACCTCCCGCTACGCAAACACGCCACGCCCCTGTAACCCCACAGTCCCTCTCGTTATCCCGCACGATGAAACAGCATGCCAACACATGGGCAGCTCTCTGTGGCTTTCGCCAGCGGCCAGCCCATACCTGCTGCCTGCCAGTATTTGCAAGGGGAGGTTGCCGCGTGAGAAAATACTGGATAGAAGCGCTCAGACTTTGCTGACCTATATCCGGGGCCTATATCAGGACCACCAGCCCAACAAGGACAGGGGAGCACATTCAGTCAAGCTGTTCCTCTCTCCTCCCCCTGCTCTGCAGTGGGGGGGCTGCACGTGTCACCCAGGTGATGCAGGGAGTGGGCTTCCCCCATGTGCACGGCCCTCTGGGATACCCTGGGACGACGAGCGCTGTACGGATGTGACGGCAGTGCCACCTGAAAGCCGGCTCTTGCTCGTCAGCCTGTTTCTCCTATCGCTTAAGACGGTGTCCCAGGGCTGCCTAGCACCAAAAAACCCTTCTCGGCGTCACAGACGGACCACACCGCTGTGCTTCCACTCTCTCCACCCGCTGCCCCGGCCCTGCGGAGCCCCGCGGCCTGCTGGCGTTGTGATACGGCCTCCTCGCTCTCGCCTCTGGCTCGAGCCATCTTTCGGTTTCTGAGAGCCGAGGGTTTTTTTGGGGGGAGCAGACGGTCTTAAGAAGGGCAAGGCCACGGAGGTGAAACCACCCTGCGGGATCCCAGCCACCCCGGCCACAGACCGTTCTCCCCCCGCGCTCTGGCAAGCGGTACCTCTCTGTTAAAGCAGGGACCACCGGGGCTTGAGAACAGCTTCTACCCCACTGCAGTCCGCATCCTCAACAGCTAACTGCACTGCCTCGACTCAATGCACCTCTGCACTTTTTGCATTATCTACCATGTTTTTTTCTTTCACTACTATATACTTATTGTCCTGTTGTAATCACTTGTAATGTTCCGTCGACATTATGTGATGTCTGCAGTACTGACAGTGCCAGATTTCCCATGAGGCACTGCAGGCACAGTGCCTAGGGCCTACGAAGGAGGGAAACACGAGTGACTAACGAGAAACGAGCTGGAGCAACTTGTTTGCGATCAACTCTAGGTGCTCCAAATCAATAATCACACGCCATCCAGCGGCTCTTCTGGAAACCAGAAGTCTCGAAGGGATGGTCGCTGGACTCGCTCCATCGAACACGCGGTTTATCATTAGAAAAGTTGTAAGTGCATCATATCAGTCGACATCATTCAATTGGCGTTTACCCTTCTTTTAGCACATTTCAGAGAGAAAGTGCACCAAAAACCCACGCACACCAAAATCCTGCCCTGTGTACTGTGTAGCTCCGAAGAGATCAGCAAGAATAAGAATTCCAATGTACATGTATGTATGACTATGAACTCCTCTACTACTACACTCATACGGGGCAAAATTAAAAGGCTGAGGACATTTGCTTCCCCCTGTAGGCCTCCCTGGGACGGGGAGAGAGGACAGCACACCTGCAGCCCGGCCCCGAGACAGTTCAGTTCGGGGCAGGCGTGCACCGTCTCGGAGGGGCGTGTCTGCTCTCCACCCTGCGCCCCGCACAGGCATGGAAAACATCCTGGGAATGCCGAGAACGGGAAAAACAAGCCCACCCCCGCTCGCTAATTACGCCGGCTCAATTATCCGCTAAATGAGCCCAATTATGCAACTCCTTCTCTTCCCCCCTCCGGGGGTTCTGGGAGGATAAGCTGATTGAGCGACGCCCACAGCGAGGCCTGCAGGCTGGCGGACTCCCGGGGGTCTGCCTGCCCCCCCCCCCCGACCCCCCTGTCAGAGATGCTCGGCTGTGGCTGCCTTTACCCCACCTACGGGCTTAGATCTCGGCCATCAGGCGCCTCTCGTTCCACAAAAGTCTCGCAGGGGCGCAGTCATCTACCTCATCTCCTCCCCTGAGCACTTCCGGATCCCCAGCTTCAACCTGCACCCCCCCTTCCCTACCCGATTTGGGATATGGGATGGCCTCCTAATAACCCCCATCTCTGGACTGGCTCCATCACTCTGCTCTCCTCCCCACTGAGAGCTGGTGTGGGGGGAGCGGACTGGCGCATCATCCAGGTGGGGCTGCACACTGGTGGCAGCAGTGGGATTCCCCATCACCTGTAAAGCGCTTTGATTGGAGTGTCCAGAAACGCGCTCTATAAGTTAAAGGAATTATTACTATTATTCACCGATCTGCCCATCATTCTGGAGCCCTCCATGCAGCTCTGGTGACCCGCTCACTCCTCCGCTGGCGACAGGACCCTCGCCTGTCCAGCACTGTCCAGAAGGAGGCCAACGCGGCACAGTTCTGTCTGCTCCTCACATCGGGGTGGGTTGGGGGCATGATTTTTAACAATAAACTGCCCTCCCCCCCACCCCCCAGAGCTCTCCCTGTCTGGATTCACCCCCCACCCCACCCTCATGCAAAAGAGCTGTCCCTTTCTCACACACCCCCCCCCCCCCCTCTGTCCGCCCCAGGATTAGTCCTGCCTGGGGACAGTGAGCTCTCTCTGATGACCCCTAACCTCTGATGGCTTAAGGATGCCCACCATCTCCCTCTGTGTTCCCACAGCGCAAAATCCCTTTATCTCCCTTCCCACTTTCCCACACTCCCCGCCTCATGGAAAAAAACAAATCAACAGAAAAAGCCCGGCATCTAGGAGTCATTCTAAATATACCGACGGAAATCCCCCCCGTTGCAACCTTCTAAGGTTCTTGCCACAAAGATGCGCCACACCCTGCTTCCTCTGTCTGCACACAGAACCCACTTGCTCACCAGAAGCAATCGCATCTGAAAAAAATCCCACATGCTTCCACAAGCAGAAGCTTGCACTTCCAAGCACCTGAACTCGCTGACTCAAAGCCTCTGCCTCCCACACGATCGCAAGCGCTTCACAACAGAAGCTAATCGTGCAAACGCGCATCCTCCCATAACACCCCCCCCCAACACACACACACTTCATGATAAGGAGATCCCTCTTCTTATTAGACAATAAACGCCAAATCCGTTTCCCCGCCAGAGAGGTATTCTTGAAAGGCCACAGATCAGATTCTTTTTGCAGGGTGATCTGATCCATTTCCAGGTTTCGTGTGCAGGCTCGTGTGCCTGGTCATGGATGGAGCTGACAAGCAAAAAGGGTTCATATTATTTTAACTCTGCACACCAGGCAAAAGCCAGAATAAAGCTGCTGTAAAAGGTTTAATTCACTGGCCAATATAAGAGCCTGCAGCCTCTGTAAAACATGAAATGGATCATTTTGCTCTGCAGCTGGAGTCTAACACGTGCCCTTGCCCTTTAACAAACGTACCTGTCAACCCAGACACATGACGCAGTCATAAATCTTTCGAATTGCCAGCTCTGGAACAAGACCGTGCACGAAGGCCTGGAGAGAGACTGATGATCTGCCCAAGTACAGTTCTGATCCGTATCTTTACACTGGTGCCCTTCCTGCCAAACGTTTCCAAAAAAAGTGCAATTCGGGATGATAAATGAGGAAATTGACAGTACCAGCCTGGCACAGTTCTGTAACAAATCTCTTCTGTAAGACCTCTTTTTTGGACCTAGGAGTTGCAGCTTTTCCGATAAGGGGACGTATCTCGATGGAGAGGGAGCCAGATGGCCGAAGCCTCCGGCCCTAGTTTTCCAAGTTTTTTTTTTTCATGCTTTGGGCCTTATTATTAAAAATCCCTAAAAAGCACAGAAAACCAGGGAGAAATTAACGAGAAAAGGGAGTCCCGGGCTTGAACGGGACAGCTAGAAAGAGGGCGAGAGAGAGAGAAACTGAGAGAGGAGGGGATTAGAGAGAGAGAGAGAAAGACGATACAGTGTCATTCTCGAGCCATGGTAAAAACAGCAAAAGCACGAGATGGATCTGGGTAGCTGGGGGGCTGGGGGGGCTTGGGGGGTTCCGATGTCATTATTTTGAAGCAGTGATTAAAAAAAAGGACAGAGAGGAGGGGGGGGGGGAGAGAGAGAGAGAAAGAGGTTTTGGAGGGAGAGCAGAGGGAGAGAGAGGACAGTGACATTCCCAGGCCTCAGTCGCAGAGACGGAAAAAGAAAGAGAGAGAGATAGGGAGAAAGTTGGGGGGGGCAGGGGGTGTTTTCCCAGGCGGCAGGTCCTGCTCTGGTGGGAGATCTGTGGGAAAGTGGGGGGAGGGGCTGCAGGCTGGCTGGAGAGAGGGAGATAGGTGCGGACTTTATAGCGTCCTGCCTCAGGGCCAGAGCCGCGCGCACCCACCCTTCTGGCGGAGGATTCGCCCCCCCCGATCTTTTCCGCGCCTCTTCCGGATACTTCGGGCCGGCGTGACGGCACGGTGCCCCGTCCCGGCCCTCTGAGGAAGCCAGCAGGGCCCGGGGGAAGACGGGCAGAGACGGGAGAAGGAGATCGGAAACGCCGTGGGAGCTGCCCCGATCTGCGGATTCCAGGCATCGGAATCCCAGGAGTAAGATCTAACTGGGGTGGGTGTAGTCAAACGATGTCAGAAAATCGCTGGTGCGGATCTTTCGGCCCTATCCCAGGTCTATCCCCTACAGGTTTTGTATAAAGTATCATCCATCCTACACCACCTTTCACACCCTTTGTTTAATTTGTTTAATTCCAATGACTCCCCTCAGAATGCAGAGACAGATTCCCCCGATCTAAAAACAAACGGGTGAGAAATACGTTCTCAATGACACCTGGGACCACAGCCCTGCTCAGCAGATGATCCTCTTGTGCACCTATATGTGTGCTGTTAATTTGTACATTTTTCTTTTTACTGCCTGCTGCTCTAAAATAAACTGCGACTTCTGGATAGTAAAGGCTCTCTCTACTCCAAAACCAACAACAGCAGACGCGTCTCAACCTACTCGGTTGTATTGAAGTTTCTTTCAAGAAACAGCTGGATGCTACTAACTACCAAATCGGCCTGAAACGTCTGAATGCTCAGCTCACTACTGGCAGCCCCACTGACGGGGACACTACTGTAAAAAAGGCGCCGTCCTTCGAATGAGATGTAAAAACGAGGTCCTGACTCTCCAGAGGGTTGCTTGAAAAGTCTTGGTCAAATATAACATCACTTTATTAACCCTGTACAATTTCTTGCATTAGGAATGTGTCTTTTCGTAGACCCCAGCTTCCTCTCCATGAGACACACAGACAGGGAGAGAAGCTGGGGGTCAGAGCGCAGGGTCTGCCATTGTACAGAGCCCCTGGAGCACCTGGGGTTAAGGGCCTGGCTCAGGGGCCCGATGGAGTAGGATTCCTCTGCCGGCCGCGGGATTTGAACCCGCAACCTCCCAGCCACAGGCGCAGATCCTGAGCCACAGAGCCATCACTCTGCCCCGGCCTTTACCAGTCATGGCCTCCTAATAACCCCCCATCTCTGAACTGGCTCCATCACTCTGCTCTCCTCCCCACTGAGAGCTGGTGTGTGGGGAGAGGATTGGTGCACTCTGGCTGCCGTCGCATCATCCATGTGGGGGAAAGTGCTTTGAGTGGAGTGTCCAGAAAAGCATTACACATGAGTAAAGATAATAATAATAATTGCTTACACTTATATAGCGCTTTTCTGGACACTCCACTCAGAGATCTTTACAGGTCATGGGGAATCCCACTGTCACCACCAGTGTGCAGCCCCACCTGGATGATGCGACAGCAGCCATCGATAGATAATGATTATTTTCGTAAGAAAAGGGGGAGAAGGCTCAGGAAAACACGAGGGAGAGAGAGAGAGCAGGGGAACTAAGCAAGCTGAGAAACCAGCAGCGGATGAAGAGAGGGGGCAAGGGCTTGCCAGAGGCACGGTGGAGGAGAGAGGAGAACATTCCTGGCCGTAGCTCCTGCCAGACGGCGGAGCTACACGGGGAGGCGGCCGGCACTCTCGCTGTGCTGTGTGTGTGTGTGAGGTAGACAGCTCAGAGCAAGCGAGCGAGCGAGCGCGCCTGGGGAAATCACTCACTTGTCACTAATGGATTCAACTCTGACCTCCAGATGTGCTGTCCCCCCCCGAAAGGACTCCCCCCCCTCCCTCCCTCAGAGCAGAATGACCAGGATTCCTTCAGATCAGCGTCACACTAAACAACACAGCCTCTCAACATAAAAGCCTGCAAATCTGTAGCGATCAGAGCTGTCTTCCCGCAGTACTCCTGGAGCACCAGGAGCAATCATCAAGCTTTGCATAATCATGTTGTTTCAGGCCCGATACCGCGGCAGTGCTTAATTTACTCATTTTACAACGTTTAAAAGGTTTCTTCTGCGCCAGACATGTGTTAGAATCTCGGAGCCTGACACGTCTGACAGTCCTGCCTGTGACTCAAAAATTTGGCAAACGTGTCAAGACTGGTAGACACGCAAAGAGTGACACACACACACACACACACACACGCAGACACACAAACAAACCTACACAAGTCATTCATCTTCTCAGGGAGGCTGGTAAGGCCAATATCCTAACGCAGTACTGCCCTGGACGGTGAGAGGTGAAGCAGGGAAGGGACGTTCACCGTGTCCCCCGAATCAGGGACTCTGTCCTGAATATGGCTTTAATATCGATGCGAATGGAAATCGGCCAGACCAGTTACAACAGTGAGTAACTGCGGATTCTAGTGAAAACTGCCAGGGGCAGCCTGACGAATTCAGAGGAGACGCATCGGCTCGAAAAAACTGGGGGTTCTGCGCGTTGGCAGCTGAGCTCAGGACACAGGGAGAGACAGCAGGAAGACAGGGCGTCTTGCAGACAGCACTTGCTGAACATACAGGTTCGCCCCCCCCCTGCTGCTGCAGTAGCAGCTTCATGGGAACTGTGAGCCACCAGCACCCAGAGCCCGCTCTCCGGAATGCCACGCTGTTTACGGAACATAAGGACGGAGCTGCTGGCGAGAAAACAAACACGTTATTTTCCGTACTTTTTTCATGACGAAACGGAAAACGCAGTGCCGCCACCCCCCCCCCAGCGCCAATTCTCCGGGGAAAGAAAGGGAACTTCCCCCCCCAAGAGATAAGAATTCTCTGCACTCGAGGAGCCCCGTGCTGAAGGGTCCGGAGAGACCGGGGAGGCGGAGGGGAGCGAGACAGGCGGAGGAAGACGAGTTCGCGCCGGGAGAGCCGAGCCGCCTGGAGGAGCAGGGCAAGGGGGCAAGGCGGAAAACCCGACGCGTAGATGATGGAGAAATAAACCGACTGCAGGGGAGAGAGAACAGATTCACGCAGGAAAAAAAGAGAGAGGTTACTGAGAGAGGAAATAACACCAGGGTAATGAGCAGTCAAGACAGGACAGGGCCTGCTGCAGCATCAGCAACAGCATTTAAATATCACTACTGGGGAGAAAAGACCCCCCCAGACTTATGCCACTGGCCCGATGTCCTACACAGCTGGAAATCTGGGTGAGTGACATGTTTTTCCCAGCGTCCACTACTGCCTTGCATCTTACTGCCTGCCTCCCCCTGTTACCTCCTTCAGATCGCCTGGGGGTCAACAGGTGGGTTCGGGGCTCTGAGAACCCCGCTTTCTTGTCCAGGCGTCTGCCGCCCCCCCCCCCAAGACTAAACTCTTGCCACCCTACCAGCAGACCCCTCAAACACGCCTCTCGTTCTGGAGCGCCTTCTGCAGCCCCTCGGCCCTGCAGAGTCTGCGAGAGAGAGGGGCCAGGGCGTCTTTACACAAAGAGTGGCGGAGCCCTGCGGCACGTGGAAGCCGACTCCTCACTGGGACGGCGGCGAGGCGCGGTCGAGGGGGCCGGCAACCTTCCCACCAATCTCACCATCTCGGGGACGACAAGCAGACCAGGCTCCCAGCAGGCGATTTGGGAGGTGGGGGAGGTACCTCCTGCAGGGTCTAAACCTGGACACGACCCATGGGTGGAGCGCAGAGACGTCCACCTGCAGAGAGCTCGCGCACAGAGCCGGGGCAGCCCTGCTGGTAACACGCCACCCCTCCTTAAACGAGCCAATTAGTCTCCGCTCGGGCAGAGAGGAGAGGAGCGGGGGGGGGGTGGGGTGGACAATGCTGGAATTCTTAGTTCATTCATCGCCTCGAGTTTGTGAAGCAGCACAGAAACAGCAGGCTGCTTTCGAGCCCCACCGAACCCGTGAGGTCTCGCACTTGCTCCGATCCCTTGCTTGCGCTCGGAACCCCACAACCCGTCCTGGGGGTGCAGCTGGGTAAATCCCCTGGACTCTCCACCCCCTCTCCCAGTGTCTGCTCTGCAACAGCCAGGCGGTTTGACGACCGTCTCCGGACTGGCCACAACTGTTTCTGGATTTTAGAGGGGAATCTTAAAACAAAAAAAAGAGAAAGAGAAACGCACCAGGCGGTAGAAGTGTGGGGTTAGCGAGGAGCCAAGGGGAGGAAGAGCCGTGTGCGTTACTCACGCCATGAGAGGGTGAGACCGCGATGGACGCAGATAGAGAGATCCCAGAGGGGGGGTGGGGGGGGGGCGCCGATGCCGTGGGATAAGGCCCCTGTGAATTTCGGGCACAAAGCAGGGCCAGGCCGAAAACTTCAAAGCTTCCCAGGGAGATGGTGTCAACGAGCGGGGAGGGGAGGGAGAGGGGGACACAGACAGCGACCTGAGAGGCAGCGAAGGAGAAGAAAAAAGGAGGGGGGGGGAGAAAGAGAGAGAGAGAGAAGGGGATTAAAAAAAGGAAGCCAAAGACAACGACTCAGGAGAAGAAAAGGGAATAAGGGGGGGGGGGGGAGAGGGGGGGGGGGGCACCTCTAGTGTGAAAGAAATGAGGTAACAGGAGCGTGAAGGGCTGAGAGAGTTCCTGCACCCCAGCCCCCATCCCCACCCCCCCTCCCTTGACTGCAGAAACAGCCCCAGTGAATTCCCCAGGGCCAGAGGCAGGTCCCTTTCAGTCTCCTGTGACCCAGTAATTATAAGTGTGGGAACGGAGTCTCTCTCCCAGCCCCCCCCCCCCCCCGCTCTGCTGCTGAACAAGCCCGCTATCTCACAGCGCAGCGCTGATAGGCATGGGAACGGCACTGTGGGAACCAGCGACAGGTTCACAGATAGCGACGGACACGAGAGAGGAGAGGACGGAGGGGGGGAGGGGAGGGCCGGAGGAAACAACAGTTTTCAGCGCCGTAGGGACGGACGGACAGATGAGACGACCGAAGGGCTGGCCGGACAGGCACGTACGCCGACGCCGAGGCAGACGGGCGAGGGGTCGGCCCACGAGGACGTCCGGCCGGAAACGGCAGCGGAACACAGGACAGGACGGCTCCCGGTTTCGTCCTCCCCCTTCGACAGGCGGCCGGCACGGGCAAGACCCGCTCGGCGACCGGCCTAGCGTCTTCGAGACCCCAAGCTCCGATGCCTCGGCTGAGCCTTCGGGACCTGTCAGTTCTAGAACTGCTAGAAAACAGAGCTGGGGGCCTCCGGCAACCCCCTGAGTCTTGAAAACAGGAGACGGGTGCCCCTCTGCTTTATTTACTTTTTTAACTGAGACACCGGCGTCCAATGTCTCACAGGCCTGACGATTCTACCACGGCAGTGGCCCTCAAGCCCCAGAGCTGAGAGCCGACAGCCTAGCCACTAGAGGAAAGACGCCTTGGGGTTGCACAGGGTGCCTGCGCTGGGTGACGGGCCCTCCAGTCTCTTGCCCAAACCACCACACTGGCCCACAGGTGCCGACATCGGGCTTTCATGTCGGCGTCGTCAGGCGCCAATCCGGCAGTGCTATCAACCCCCTCACAGAACTGTAAACGCGCTCAAATGAACCGATTTCACCCGGTTTTCCGATAAACCACACGCAGGAGGTTTGATTCGGCCCAGGTAAGCAAATAATGAAATGGAAACAGGTCATCAAAATAGGACGAAAACCCAAGACCCTGTGGATTTAGGGCCGAGAAGTAAAAGAAAAATAACAGAAGCCCCAGCCGAGCTCTGGACTTCTCGCATACAGTAAAGCAGCTCGGCAGACAGTGGAGTCGCAGGGATCCGGTCGGGAAGGAGCCACCGGGAAGGAGCACGGATCCAGCTGTCCCGTGTCGGGATCGGCGGCTCCCTGTCGCTCCCTGCGACGGCCCGCTCCGCCGCCGGTCCTGCTCCTGGACACAGGGCGCAGTGACCGCTGGGGCCACGAGCTTCACAGGCCCTCCCCCGGCTTCCGACCGCTGCGCCGTTCCTATGAGAACGAACCGGGCTTGGGGGAAGGACCGCGCCGAGACTTTCTTTATTTTTAAAAACACGGCATTTTTCCATTCCATTTTTATCCCGCGTCGCTCGCTGCTCGCAAGCTCCCAGCCCTTTCCCAAACTGACCTCACTGACCCTTGCCCTGCCCCCCCCCCCCCCCTCCCATACCCTCCGCCCCCAGTACCCCCGCCGCTGCTACTGCTGCGGCCTGCCCTCCCCCCCCCGGGGTCCCCAGAGGGTCCCTCAGTCGCCCCTTCCCAGCCCCGGCTGCCCAGCGCTCCCAAAACAAACACTCCGCGTCGACCCTGATAGCATCGTGCTGGCCCGGACATCACCCAGCAGAGGAAATGCCTTGCAGGAGCCTTTAACCCGCTGCTGGCCGGGAAGCGAAGCTGAAACGTCCCCGCGAGGAACCCATTTCGGGTCCGAAAAAACGCCCGCGACCCGGTTCTCCAGGACCAAAACGTTTCTGCTGGGACCTCACGTTCTGAGTATGGGGGCCTAGCTATGCAGAGCTCGGCGACAGAGTCCAGAGAGCCCCTGGGGTGTTCCTGGACAGCCAGGAACGAATTCACAGGCTCTGGGACGCTCGGCGTACTGTAGCTCTGCGGTGCCACCCCCCTGGCCCTGCATCCAGGGGGGTGGCACCGCCGCCCGGGTCACCAGATTGGGTGGGTTGAGGTACCTCCGCGGTCGCCGCAGGGCAGTATGGGTTTCCCAGCCACAGACCGTTCAAGGTGGGATAAGCAAATGCACGCACCTGGGAAAATACGCAAAGAGTTGTGAAGTGCCACTTCCAGATGACGGCCCTGCTCTGTACTACCACAACTAATGATTGCGCAGCAACGAAGGAGAAACTGAAAATGTTCTGGGAGCGAGAGGTGCAGTCACCCCGTGTTGCGAAAAACAGGGCTTTACACATCAGGGGCAACTCAGGGGTAGCCCCCACCCAGGTGACGCGTGAAGTAATTCTGCACCAGCAGCTCCAGTGCACTGCAGGAAATGGGGAGGAGAGAGAAACTGCTTCACCAGCAGGAATTAAGAGGCCAGACATCAGCTACGACACCAAGATGAACACACCAACACCCCTACGCCTACGAACACAGGTCTTGACTAGGTCATTAAAGCATCCCCTGGCAAGAGCGCCACCTACTGGTCTACCAACAGGACTTCAAGCCCCGGAGGTCTCCCAGCCGGCCACACGTGCCGGGCTAGAGTCCGGCAGGGGGAGCTCTCTCTCTCTCTCTCTCACGGCTCGCTCCACTCTCGATACGCCTCGCCAATCCTCCTAGCCGGAGCAGCATGGAGAACAAGCGACGTTAACCCACCCGGAGCAAAGACGAGGGCTGGAATGCCCCTTGTATCTGTACACACTTAAGATTTTCTCAGTGGAATTATTTTCGCTAAGCCATGCAGTAACTAAAAAGCTAAGGCTGCTGGTGGAAGAGTGGAGCCAGTAGAGGGCTCTCACCCTGCGGTCTGTGGGTCCTAATGCCCCAATATAGTGACGGGGGCACTATACCGTAAAAAAGGTGCTGTCCTTTGGATGAGACGCAAAACCGAAGTCCTGACTCTGTAGTCATTAAAAATCCCAGGGTCTTTCTCGAAAAGAGTTGGGGTGTTACCCCGCTGTCCTGGCCATATTTCCCCCTGGAGTTTACCAGTCATGGTCTCTTGATAATTCCCATCGCTGAACTGGCTCCATCACTCTGCTCTCCTCCCCAGCGAGAGCTGGTGTGGGGGGAGCGGACTGGCGCATTATCCAGGTGGGGCTGCACACTGGTGGTGGTAGTGGGATTCCCCATTACCTGTAAAGCGCTTTGAGTGGAGTGTCCAGAAAAGCGCTATATAAGTATAATGAATTATTATTATTTATTATTAACCTCCCTTCGGCTCATACCACACAACTCGCCGTGCTTTTGAGGCTCGTACTGCACTTTACCACAGAGCACCAGAGACAAACCGCAGCAGAGGGACAGCCGGCTCTCGGACCGGAGCCAGGCCCCTCTCCGAGCCGGGCTGCTGTCCAGGACGAGTCGGCGCCCTGTCCCACCGTTACACGGCCAAGCGCTCGTTCTCGGAGAGCCGGGGAGCCAGCAACGCAGCTGGGGAGGACAGCCGGATGATTAAAGCTCCCTTTGCGGCCGGTGCACGTCTGACGGGTTCTGACGAGAAACCAACACCGTAACCGTACTAACCTGCACTGAAAAGGCCCGCACCGTAGCGTGGCAAACCTGCACTCGCAGAGAGGGAGAATCTGCCCAGTCATGCTGTGGACATGCTGAGTCACAGGTAGGGGTGGGGGGGGGACGATTCCAGAGACCAGGAAACTGCAGCATCTTTCAGGGGACTGGCCATCGGATCCCACCAACGAGGTCCACTTTGCGATCTCCTTTTTAAAAACCCCAAAGTGGCCAGACATTGGAGAGCGCCTGGGATGCGTTCGGCTCCGGCAGGAGAACAGTTTTACAAGCAGCTCTGCTCCCCCGGGCGCTGCGGTTAGGGGGGGAGAGACGCGCTACTGTACGAGGCAGCTGTTTTCCAGCGTTCGGGGCAGTTAAAGCGAATGCGGAAAAAAAAAAAAGTGCTCGCGGAGGATCTCATGTAATATTATACTGTTCAGGAAGGAAAGAAAAATGTGCTGGAAGTTGACACCACATCCCCCCTCCTCCGTCAGCTCCGGCAGGCCGGACACACAGAGAGAAGAAGGGGGGGGGGGTACGTCTCAGGGGGTCAGTGGAGGGGGGGGGGGGGACCTGATAAACACACAGTCTCATTAGAGTCGGCCCAGCGACTTAACGAGCGTTTAATCCGACAATTAGCATTAGGGCTCTCGAAGACCGCTGGTGCGGTGCTGGAGGGAACTGTGGGATCGCAGCAGGAAGTCAGCGTGTCTGTTTGGAAGGAAAAGAGGGGGCAGAGAGTTTGTGTGTGCGCGTGTGTGTGTGTGGCGGGGGGGGGGGGGGGTTAGTTTAGTATGTCTGTCGACCTTCCAGGAGCTTGGACCTCTGTCTGTGCAAACATGCAAGGGGCTCCCGTGTCTGCGCACAAGGATGGCAAAAGGGTTCTGAGCTCATGTCTGCAGACTGAAACCTTAAAACAAAAACAAACTTAAGACGAGTTTGGACCACGGGCGGGAGCCAGCTGTGAGCGCGGGGAGCTGGGTGCCGGTCACATCGACAGGACGTGGGAAGAGCGCAAGGGCAGGTCTAATAAACAGAATTCGCCCAGCCAAGTCCCTGCACCGATCTGCCCTGGTGGAAAAGCCCGTGAACACAATGCACTCACCGACCGCTCATCAGAAGCCCATCTGGGCAGCCCCCTAAACCGGGTTCCCCCACAACCTGGGGCACTCAGACATTCATGCCTACAGACCAAGTTACGCACACATCACTCAATTTAATGGCGCCAGCAACATTTCAAGGACAAAGAGAGATCCCAGCATTATTGCAATCGTTCTGGCGAAAGACTTCTTCTAAAAGCCATTTCTGACGCTGTGACATCAGTGAAGCTCCCCCCCACAAGCCCAGGCGCCCACACTTGACGAATTGACGAATGACGAATTCCTGATACAAGAAATTGCATATGGCCAATAAAGTGATCTCTTATAGGGCGATGAGTGGACACACCGTGCTGTAGGAGGCGCCGTCCTCATTATGAACTGGTGTCCTGGCTACTTGGGCGTTAAAGATCCCATCCAGGGCACAGTACAAGAGAACGTGGGGGGTTTTGCCCCTGGTGCTGTGGTTCCACTCTCCTGTGGGTTGCATAGCCCCCCCACCCGTGTTCCCCCTCGATTCGCCTGCTTCACCAGGCCCCGTCTGCTGTGCTTTTGGGGGTGCTGGTGCAGAATAACGACAGTGTGGCACCCAGGTGACGGGGCGAAGGGGGTCCCCTTCCTGTGTGTAAAAGCGCTCCGAGATCACGCGGGATGAAACCCGCTACCGGAATGAAAATGATGATGAAACGACCGCTTCAAGCTGAAGGAGCCGGGGCGTGGCCGGGATTGGCATGAAGCCGGCAGGTGGCTTGGTCCTGGCGGCTTCCCGCCGGGACATGAGCCGGGCCGCTGCTTCAGAGACCCGACGAGGTCCGGCCGGCCAGCAGGGCAGGGGTTACCGGGCGCTTCGGCCACCAGCACGCCCCGAAACCCGCCGGCCGGCGAGTCTTAGCTCAAGAAAGCATGCGTCCCCTTCTAAAGAGACGACGCGACGAGCTCTGCTGGAAGAAAAAGCAGGCCGGAGCTGCGAGAGGAGGAGGAAGAGGAGACGGGCCGGGGCGCAGGGAGAGAGAGTCCTGGGGCAGCGGTGCTCGGCTCTCCCGTTCCCAGGCCCGCGGCCCTAATTGCCGGATTTCGGTTCACATCCTCCTCTCGGTTCGCATTAGTGTCCGGAAGAGTGCCGAGCTGGAAAAAGCCAAGAGCAGCGAGCGGGAGAGCGGAGTGGAGGGAGGGAGGGAGGAGAGAGGGGGCCGGCGAACTTGACCAACGCGCGCGACGGCTCCTGCCCGCGGCGGAACGGAGGGCCGAGGGACGTCCGGGCTGCCCTGGCACCGACATCTGCCCCGCTGACGGACTCCTGTCTCCGGCCACCTCGATGACTCTGCGCCAGAGCCGGCGCCGAGAGCCGAAGCACAAATAACCTCTCCAGCTGCCCGGCGTGCCTTCCGCTGTCGAGCCCGGTAGCACCGCTGGCAGCTGGAGAGGTTATTTGCGCTTCCGCTATCGGGCTGGGCCGGGCCGGCTCGCCGCCAGCCCTAGAGGCCCAATCGGATGTGGATCTCCCCAGCGGCGGGCGCCGCACGGTGACCGAACGACGTCCTCCTGACTTCTGTTATCTCAGCGGGGCAGGATCGCGTCAACCAGCACCGGTTATACGTTTCAACAGGTCCCAAAAAAATACACTGAGGGCTGACAGGTCGAGTTCATCCATCCCTGAGAGACCACCCACAGATAACCTTTTAATAAACCGGGCAGAGGGAGGATAATCGCTGCCTTACCTCCAGCATTGCAAGATGTAAATACCATATGTATGCAGTCCTTTGAGACGGGCAGGCCTGAAAAGCAGACTGTGAGATCATTGGGGGCAGTAGAACCTACACAGACCGAGCGCCCCCTACTGGCCCCCCCTAACACCTCTTCCAGCAGCAACCTTAGCTTTCCCATCCAGGAGGGATGGTCTCCCATCCAGGTACTGGCCAGGCTCACGCCTGCTGAGCTCCAGTGGGGCTGCCAGCAGGGTGAGCAGCAGGAGATCTGGCTGCTGGCACGCGAACTACACTAGGCTTTGGATTTCTGTTGCTTCCTCTACACCCATCGCAACAGTCCGTCACAAAACCGGCCTGCGCTGACCCCCCCCTCTTCACTTCCCCTTCCTCGGGACAGTGGTGTCTCCGGTTCTGGGATCGTGATGCCTGCGCCCGCGGGGGTCGCGCTGGGGGGGGGGAGCTGTGCACCGACGAGCGAGACGGGCTCCGGGCGCTCTTCCCTCCTCGGAAGCGTGGAGCTCCGACCGGGAAGAGGGAAACGCAGCCGACAGGGGGAGCGGAGAGAGGAGAGCCCAGTCTCCCACCCGGGAGGCCTGGGAAAGCTCCAGCCCCACCTACCGGCAGCACGGGGGAGTGCACGCCTCTCCGGCAATCCGCACAGGAGACGGAAGAGGCACAACGTCAACACCGTAACTTCGGACCGGAATAGTACACTGCAGGGGAATGCAGCAAAAAAAAAAAGATCGATAACATAAGACAGACAGACGCCAGATATCGGCCCTTCTTCAGTCTTCCACACTCCACGTTCGATGCTGGAAATGCAAACTGTAGGAGCAGTAAAGGAAGCCCAACGGGACAAAAGTCAGGATGAGGTAAACACCTGGAAGCATGTTACATGTTATTTAAGTGTTACATGACTGGAGGCGGATAAATGCAGGGCCTGTCATTACTAGTGCAATGTACTAGTAAACACCCACTAAGAATGCCGTGCACAGGGTTGGTTGCCACATTACAGAGGAGAGATCGCTGCTCTAGGATCGATTCAGAGAAAAGCAAATTGCCACTGCACAGCAGAGTAGCTGAAGAATAAGGGCTTTAAGAGGGTCAAACGGTACAAGCCCAGATTGGAATGTAGCTAGGGCCAACACCCTTGCTCTTACACACACCACTCCAGGATCTTTACTGCCCAAGCAGTCGGGCCGTCCTTTAGATAAGACGGTTTTTAAACCACTACTGCACATTGTCCCCTGGTCACCATGGTCTGTATTGGGCACTCAGCTCCAGAGCAAAGTGCGCCCCCTACTGGTCCACCAGCACCACTTACACCATTATCCTGGATTTCCCTAGGATTTACTTAGTCTCCGAGATCTGACCACATCAGGCCGCAAGGTGGTGACAACCAAAAAAAAATCAAGAGAGATATAACAGGGAAAAAAAAAGAACGAGTTGGGGATGAGTCAGATGCTGCAAGACTGAAGTGACTAAAACAGGCAAGAGGTTGGACACAGCTGACTGGATCGCTGCTCAGCCAGGGAAAGACTGAAGTGGACTGGAGTCCCTACACCACCCCGGCTGGGCAGCTCGTTCCCGATACCTTCCCACCCCTCCTGTTAAGAAGAGTATCCTGCCTCTTGGTCTTATATCAGCTTCCCGTTAAACACCGAGAGCTTCGGAGGCGACACATGCCCGTACATCTCTCGCCCTTCCGAGCCCGGGGAGACCGGATCTATTCGGGATGCACTTTCAGCCGCAGGAGAAGTGCAGAGGACCCCCGAGCGAGTGGCAGGCACCGTGATCCCTGACACACGGCCCCCACTGGCTCGGATCAGAGCTCGTCCTCCAGTCCTGCCCTGGCGTCTCCCAGCGTCCCTTTACGAGCGACCGCAGCCGATCGCACTTCCTAACGGAACGCTTCCCCTGCAAGAAAACATCCTCCCGTTGTGATCCCCGATTCCCCCCCCCCCACCCCCAATCTCTGTCAGCCCGCGCTTCTCTCCCTGTCCTCCTGCAGGCATCTGGGGGCCCCCTTGCCAGTCCTATCTAACACCAACACCACATCTCCCGGCTCCCGCCCCCCCCCCTCCAGTTCCTGTTCCGAAGAGTATAAACAGCGCTGTCTGCCCCAGGCCAGTTCTCATGACATCACCGCCCGGCAGGAATGCACGGCCGGCCTCAAAACATTTTTTGAAACTGTAAAACAGCTCGCGGAGGGAAGGAAGCGCTCTCTTCTCGCTTTTCGCGGAGCTCTGAACTCTCTCTCTCCCCCCCCCGAGGAGGGCTGCTGCGAGGGAAAATATTTAACCCCTCGTGCTCCCGAACGACTGTCACATCCACACACCTCCCCGGACAGCAATGGAGGTCATTCAACTGAAACTGGACTTGCAGTGCTGACCGTCCTCTCCACTGAAACTGTAACCTAACCTGCGCGACCTCGCCACTCTCGGACCCGAGCAGCTCTCGCGAGCCGCGTTCCCTCTCCCTCCACGCACCTCTCATCGATACCGAGGATCCGGCGGAATAACGAAGTGGGGGAGCTCAGCTCGGGGAGGGGGGGGGCGGTTTAAAAAGCACGCTCCAGCGAACCTGCCGTGCACGCTTTCGGAAGACCGTGCAGACTCCACACAACAAGATCGCCAAAGGCCACAACTGGAACCCAAACTCCCACAGGTCCAGGCGCCACAAGCCCCGCCGCACAGCAGCCTGACAGCGAGACAGCGGACCGGTGATCACGGCCCGCCAACTTTTTATCGCGTGGAGACTCCACGCGTCCTTCCACCCTGCTCTCTTCTGCTTGTGTGCGACTGTGCTGCGGGGAGGTGGGGCCGCTGGGTTAAGAACCCGACCCGAAAGCAGGGACGACTGCCAGCGTTATTTGTTGCCTTTCTTTATTTAATCGGAATTCCAGCCCCCCCCCCTCGCAACCTTATCGGCAGCGCGCTCCCCCTTTTCCTCCCGGCCGCGGCCGCGCTGGGAAAGAGGCGAGGGGAAATGACGCGGCCCGGCTCATTGTGTCGGCTCTCTCGGCGGAGGAAGAGCCCCATCGAGATTGCTATCGGGCTGACGGAGCTGTCCGGGCGGAGGGGGGGGTTTGGGGGGGCTTTGGGGCAGGAAGACCCCCCCCACCACCACCACCGCATGCGCGAGACTTCGCAGACAATGGGGGTGGGGGGGGTGGGGGGGCACATCAAACGGAGCGGCACCGGCAGGCCCTGCTGGCCTCACGGAAGAGCGAAACAGGGCCCAGCGGGGCCAACGAAAACAGACCAGGTCGCTCCTCTGTGCACAAACACACAGCGATGACAAACAGGACATTCCTGGTGGTGGTGGTGGTGGTGGGGGGGGCATTGGAATTTTATACGCCAACCCAACCGGAGACCAGTTTTGCTGTGAAGGTGGGTGTGGTGGTGGTGGTGAAGAGTCAGGGCAGTGTGTGATATTAACCCCTGCCCCTGTGCCTGGGACAGGAGGGGGCAGGGGGAGTTACCCCTCTACCGATCACCAATTCTTCCACCCATTTTGCGACGGGGGATGAACCCCCCCCAAAAAAACCACCCGAATTTGTCTTTTCTTTGCCGTGTCTGCGGCCGAACGCAGAGGCGCCCCGATTCGGATGAGAAGACCCGGCTCTCCGGCACCTATCCCTACACCCACGGGAGACGGGGCTGCACCGATCCGACCCAATAAGCCCATCCCTTGTTCGACAGGAACACTGGGCACCGCAGTGCCCGACGGGGAGAGGAAGCACCCCAAGAACCCCAGGTGTCAGCTGGAAAAGGGGGAATCTCATGAAGGGCGAGCCTCTCCCCCAACACCCTACTAGAGGAACACAGACATCTGCACCTTGGGGTCCAAATGACCCCCGGCTCCACCACCCAGCAACCCTGCAGACTGCTCAGTTACAAGCAACGATGCAAAAAAAACCCCCAAAACATCAATTCTATTAAACACCTCCACTTTTAAATAAAAATACAAAGGCCAGAACTCAGACTCCCCCGTGCAGAACAGCTGCTTCCAGGTCCGGTTCTCCATATTGTACCAGTGGAGCAGAAAAACACACAGACTGTAGTCGGCACGTCGACAACATTTTGTTGGCTTCCGTACAAGAGACCTGCAGCTAACAAAAAAAAAGTATGAGAAAGAATCATTCAAACATGAAGGACGGGAACTGGTCTGGCTGCATATTTAAAAAGCCCACGTGACGTCCCCTTTTCTTCTCTTCCTTCACCCCTCTTGCCTCTTTCGCAAACAAGAGAACAAAACCACGGCCGAGGGAATCCGGATCGGGGCGACCCCAGAGAGAGGTCAGAGGGAACGGGGTGAGTCTGGGGGCGGTGTGGATGGCACAGGGGGCTCAGGCTGGGAGGCGACCTTACTGCTGGAGCCGGAGGGCGCAGGCATGCCGTCGCAGAGAGAGACTCCCCGAGTGAACCCCGAGACAGTGCGCTGTAGACGCAATCACGTCCCCAGTGAACCCCAAGAACTGTGCACTGTGGACATGATCACGTCCCCCAAGAACCATGCGCTGAGGACATGATCACTCCCCGAGTGAACCCCGAGACAGTGCGCTGTAGACGCAATCACGTCCCCCAATGAACCCCAAGAACTGTGCACTGTGGACATGATCACGTCCACCAAGAACCATGTGCAGTGGACGCGATCACTCCCTGAGCGAACCCCAAGAAGCGTGTGCTGTTGGACATGATCACGTCTCACAGTGAAACCCCATAGCTGAGTGGTGTGGACACCATCGCTCCCCGAGTGAACCCCAAAAAGCGTGATCACCTCTCCAGTGCACACAGGGAGCTGTAGGCATCGCTGCCTGATCGGTGTCCTGACGCCGACGTACAAGCGAAGTTAAACAGGTTTGTAACCGAACAAACCTTGAGGTGGGCTGAACCCAGAAGCCACCGAGGCTGGCAAAGACCCAGGAAGTCTATTTTTTTACACCTCACAATGCACCAAGTGGCCGACAGCTCGCGGTTCGAATTACAGGGAAGCGCGGAGGGTTTAAGACGGGGAACAGTGAGCAGTTGAGCAAGACGCTGTATTACCCTGGGACTTCCTGAGATACAGACCAGACAGATCTGACAGACGCCTGTGCTTGGCAAAGGGGAGGGACAGCAACTTGCTAAACTAGAGGAAGCGGACAGCGGAGGTCAAACCCGCGTCCAATTAACAGGTGCAAGTTCACCACCAGGTAGAGAACACAAATGCCGAAAGCGCAGGACGTCGGAGATGAGCGCACCTCCTGTTTGGTCTCGGGGGGGGAATCAATCTCCCCGATAAGAAAGGAAAATTCTGCAGAAGAGAGAAACAAACCGGCGGCGGGTGTCTGGGACGAGCTGCCCGGCCATGTGGTCGAAGCCGATACCCCGGCTTCTTTCGGGAACCGGCTGGATGAGATTCCGGGATCAACGAGCTACTATAAATACCCAAATGGGCCAGATGGGTCCCTTTCTTTCTTGTTTTTCCTAAAGGCAGGCCTGGCACCCGTTCGAGGTAAAAAAAAAAACCTTCCACAGGGCTCGCCCTTCTCTTTCAAGCCCTGGCCAAACACGCAGACAGCCCGCACAGTTAAAAAGGAAACTGGATTAAAAACGACACCTCACGGTGAACGTGGCCGCTGCGCTCGTCGTGGTCGCAGAGTTCAACCAAGGGAACGCCGCGAAAAATCAGTCACATGTCTGTGGGGCTGGGTTTTCGAAAGCTTGACCTACCAGCCACAAAGCGAACTTTACACGATAGGCTACTTCGAACTGTCAGTTACACGACTCCGTATGTCTCTTAAGCCAATCCTATTTGGCTTTTTAGTTATGGAGGCAGAAAAGAGACCCCCCTCCCCTTCCCCCTGGGTGCCTGCTTGTCGTCATTTTGAACCGCTCTGTCTTCGAGCCACAGCGAATGAGAGAGACCAGTGAAGTTTGGATCTCTGAAAGCAGAGAGTTTCGAACTAGGTCTCGGAAACGCACACAAAAGAGAACATTTTCCATGAGCAAGAGATCCCGTTGAAGAAAAAGCCCAAGGGAAAATTTCGAGTCAAGGTGGAACGCGACGCTTTCGGGCAAATCTCAGAGCCACCGTAGCCCCCACCGACCCAGCACGAGCCGAGCAGAACCTGGGTTCCCCCTTTTATTCCCGGACGGCGAGTGCCGGTCAGCCTGTCGGCCGGGACAGCCCTGCCAGCCTTCCTGCAGCGGACCGACCGGCGTGCCAGTAAGCCCAGCGCTCCCCGGGGCTCGGCCAGTGTCGGTTTTGCCGGCGGCGTGCCCGGCGTCTCGGTTTCGCGGGAACAGGGCCGGGATCTGCCCGGAGCGTCACAGCTTAAGCAAGGGTACGGCCGCCTGAGTGAACTGACAAAAGGGAAACACAAAGACAGACCCCCCACGCGCACACACACATATACCCTTCTCCTCCCCTTTGAGAAATATTTGAGATTGTTTCCCTTGGAATGCTTTGGTGTTCCTGTGGAATGTCCCCTCCCTCCCTCCAGCACATCTCTGCCTTTTCACCTACAACACCTCCCCCCCCCCTCCCTCTCCCTCTCCCTCTCCCGAGCTTTAAATCTTCCCCTGCTTCCAGGGAGGGGATCAGCATCACAATAGATAAAGGCGAAAGGTGGGGGATCTAAGAGGGGAGGGGCTAAAGCATTTAAGAATGGAGACGGTGGCTGATGAAGACTACAAATCTCTGCTTTTACAACCTCTGTACCCCCCCCCACCACACACACACACACCTCACCTCCTCTCAGCCCATCCCCACAAAAATCACTGACTGCTCACGTCCAGCCTGGGGTGCCCTCCAAAGCAGGGCCCGTCCGGCGGCTCGTTCACCGGGCTCAGTCGGGCCGGGCCTTGTAGATCAAAGCCCAAGGCCGAAACCTCAGGCCTCATCTCGCATCCGAGACCCCCCGACCCCCCCCACCCCCTCTTTAGGGTGCGGAAACTCTCACAGTTCTTTCGGCCTTTCCCCCCCTCAACAGCCCCCCACCCCAGCATCAATCTCCCGTCTCCTTCATCCTGCCCCCCTCTTCATCGCTGCCTGTGCCTCCTCCGTCCAAAACACACAGCACACCCCTCGGTGTTGTTCACACTGGGGTCCCCAGATCGTACAGTGAAAAAGCTCAGCACAACTATTGTGCAAGAGCACAGTTTCACGATCAAAGAGCTGCACAGTGTACCGTAGCAACAACAACAACTAACATTTCAGACGAAATCCTTTAGGAATGATGTTATAACAAGGACATCTGTAGAGGAATAGGAGGGAGTCAGAAAGCTTGCTGCTGGAACAGATCGCTGTGAAGGGGTGGAAAGCCAGTTTGGTGAGAGAAGGGGCCAGGTAGCCCAGGGAGGAGGAGAAGATTTAGCGGGAGGCACAGAGGGTCGCTGCAGAATTGGATTCAAGACGTTCAAGCAGGGAGCTGCATCAGGGTGTTATTCTGCAGCACACAAATGCAAAACGCGAGGAAAAAAACCCCATAAAAATCCCACGGGTGTAAAAGAAAGTGCAAACAGTAAGGTGGTATAAAAACTTTGATGAAATTATTCCTGCATTTCTGAAAACCTGATCACCCCTTCCCAGTCGCCCTAGGACACTGGGGATTCAAGGATCTCCAAAAGGTGTAAACCCTGTAGGACTTGCCCTTCCCGTTGGTACCGGTACCGGTACCGGTACCAGTACAGTACTGGCCGATACCGTCGAACGGGAACAGGAAGAGAGGGGATTCCTGACCCACAACGCCCCTGAGGGGTCTGGAGAACACGCAGGCTCTCCCGGAAAGAGAAGGAAGAATTCTGCAAGGATCCGTCTGTGCTTCCCGGCCCGGGGAGAAGCGGACGGGGGGGAAACTCCGCCCGCGCGCCCGGTCGGCCACACGCCTTCAGCGGGTCCTCGAGCGGCGCTCCGGCCACAACATGGGGGGAAAAAATAAATACAGATGAATAAGGAGGGGAGGTGCAGAGAGAAGGAATTCCTGCGGCTGAGAGAATGAAACGCACCCCCCCACACACACACACACGGGAAGGGTTTTATGGAGTGTCAGTTTTCACAGGATGTGAGAGGGGACCGAAGTTTGAAAAGAGCCAGCGGTGGCAGGGTTAATAATCACCCTGATCCCATCAATAGGCAACCACCCCCCCCCCCACCCCCTCCGCACAATAGAGGAGATTCCCGGCTCAGGAATTTCTTTCTGCTGGGATGCCCGAAGAAAGCCCTGGGAGGGAGCTGAAAAGAAGAGAGAGGAAGGGGGGTGTGGGGGGCCCACCCACCCTCACCTACTGAAAAGGCTTTTATGGCCGGCTGACAAAGGGTTAAGTCCGCCTGGGAGGGCCATCGATCACTGCCCCCCACCACACACACACACCCTTCTCACATACAGTTAAGACCCCCAGGGCTCCTCTAAGACAGCGGCATCGCCACGGACGCCCTGGGAACCCGCGAGCCGACCAGGCGGGAGTACCGCGACGCGGTCACGCAGCAGACAGCTCCAGGTGCGCCCAGGAAACCGGTGGCAGAGCACAACGTAGACGACAAGTAGCGGGGAAGGGTGGAGGGCTGGTGGTGTGGGGACAAATCGTCAGGCAGGGACGGTGACTCGCAGAGCCGGGCAGTCCTGCCTTTTCGAGGGGCGCGATCCGCAGAAGAGGCTGCGGCCCGGCTAAAACCCGGGAACAGATCGCCCTGCCGCGCGGCGGGAGTCTCATTGTCCAGGCGACAATCTTTCTATGTCTCTCATCCACACCCCCAGTCGGCACACAGGGACAGAGCATTTAATTGAGCAGTTCAAAACTGCGCATCTCTTACAAGGGGAGAGAGAATGAAGGCCACGGGGCTCTGAATACCCCACGCCCTGCAGATCTCTTTCCAGACATGTAGCTTAATGACCTTCCTCTAATTCCTTCTTCCTAGGCCCTCAGGTGTTGTCTAAACAAAATGCACCTTTGTGCACATCCCGGGTTCGGCTCAGGTCATCCCGGGGGCCAGTGCCTTTCGCGGGAGCGGGAGCGGGAGCGCGGCTTGACGTGACCCTTCCCAGACACCCCCGCGCACGCGCGGGAATCCTGGAAATGTGGCTGGCACTGGGAGGCTTGGCGGTGCCGATCCTGAAAACTGCCCTCCATGTGGAAGAGGTAGGGGGACCCCAAATGATCCCAAACCACGCATCAGCCAATGAGCAGTGCCGGATATCCCATGAGGCACTGCGGGCACAGTGCCTAGGGCCTACGAAGGAGGCAAACACAAACGAGAAACGAGCTGGAACAACATGCTTGCGATCGACTCTATTGATTTGGAGCACCTAATCGCACGCCATCCAGCGGCTCTTCTAGAAACCAGAAGTCTCGAAGGGATGGTCGCTGGACTCGCTCCATCGAACACGCGGTTTAGCATTAGAAGAGCTGAAAGTGCATCATGCCAACCGACGTCATTCCAGTTGGCGTTGACCCCTCTCTTTGCACATTTCGGAGTGAAAGCAAACACCAAAATCCGGCCCTGCCAACGAGCCCCCCGAGTTCGCTACGCCACCCCCTCCCCCCAACAAGCCGGTGCCCTCCTCCAGCCTGCCACCCGTGCCAACACCCACGTCAGGAACGGGGAAAAGGAGGGGTGACTCTTGGCCAGAGTCCTGGCACTGCGTGGCATGACGCCTCTCGGACCCACAGCGGCAGGCGGGTTAACGACACCGATGACCACCAACGACCGCTCCGGCCGAGGCAGGGACCGCCAGGCACCCAGCGCACCGGCGACGCAGCCACAGCCCCAGGTAGGACCAGGTAGGACCAGCCGGGGCTATGGTTTCCTGCAGAAGCCCTCGGAGTCCCTGTTCTCTGGCCCTATCGCCTGCCGTGCTCCCCCCCACCCCTCTCGCTCCAGCAATCTGCAGAGCTGCAGGAGACCCACCACAGTCTGTTCCGCACAATTTAGCTCTAATGTTTCTCCCCCACATGGAACAATTGGTTAGCAGAGATTGGGGGGGGGGGGAGCTGGCAAAATCAGAACCATCCCCTGAAGCCCTCGTATCTAAAAAAAAAAAAAAAGGGCAGCAATCACATCAGCTCTCGAACAGGAGACCTCTGTTTTGTCAGCTGAGATGTGGCCGTGCTGTGGGGAGGGGGGGGCAGAAATCAGGTGGAGAGGGGTGTGTGTGTGTGTGTGTGTGTGTGTGTGTATATCTCCAGTCTGAGCGACAGGTACAGCACGGTTTGCAGCGGAGGAACGCCAGCGCGTGAAAGCCCGTTTCACAGACGAGAGGCCATTTGGCCCAGATGGCTCATTTGGCATTCCGCTCTCTGATCCAAGCTGCTCCTCCGAATGATCAAAGCATGCATGCGCCCCCCCCCAGCCAGACAAAACGCCCACCCACCCAACGTGGTCTGCGGTTTACTCCAAAAACTGCGGAGTCAGAGTCAGGGGCTCTCCGCTCCTGTGATTCGCCGCAGGCTCGGAGAGAGTGCGAGAGGCTCGGGGAAGTCGCCCCCCGCTGCTGGCTCTTAGTTTACGGACATTGGAGACCTCGTCGGGGGGGGGGGGGGGGTGGATTGGAAAAGCACGCTCCGGTTTTGAATCCAAAGTGCTTCTTTTCTAAAGGTTGCCCACTTACATCTGGTTAACTGACGCGTCCGGGGGCTGGCGAGTTCACAGTCCTGTTTGCTGGCTGGAGAAGGGCTCTTGCACGTTAAAAAACCCGCCGTCGATTTCAGAATTTTACATCACTAGAACCAATGATCACCGCCCTTGCGTGAAGTTGGACCCGGGTGCATCAGCAACGCTAGGCGAACCCCGTTCATGAGCTGTCCTTAACTCACGCGCACAAGAAACGATCTGCTAACGAGTTCACAAACGGTCGGATTAGGCAGACACATCCTCCTGATGCAAGTCACGGACGTCGGGGATCACTTGCACAAAACTCTGCTCGAGAAGGCAGAAAAGAAGCTATCTTAATAGCAAACACGTTGTGCTTGCCGAAATGAAAGTTGCGTCGGACGGAGCTCAGTACTAACAAAGAACTGACCACAAATTCCAGAGCCCACAAAGTGTTACTACACTGCGAGTGCATGCCTGATTTATTACACAACATCAGCGTTGGGATCCTGTCCAGAATCCTACCAGTGACACAGGAAAGCAGACTGCACAGTTTGATTTTTTTAACCTTTGTTTTGCTTGGAGTTTGCTGAAACAGCTCCAGTTGAATCTAATCTCCAAAGACTAATCACTTGCAGGCTCAGCCTACCCCTTATTTTCGAGAAAATATGGTCCAGTAAATATACTATTGTTCCACTAAATACCATACTTATCTCGAAAACACATGATTCAGTGGAAATGCATTTCCGAAACCTCCAGTTACAGGAACAATTCTTTCCAAACTGTTATTGTTTAGTTCTACCAATACAATAATAATAATAAAAGGCTTCAAATGCTTCCAAAAACTTCATGATGCCTTTCTTGCATTTTTGCGCAAACCCTCTGCTCTTTGAACAATGCTTTCGAAAACCCCCTATTGATAAAAAGCACATTGTCTGAAACCTCAACTAGAATTCTTTCAATCCATAAACCGCAGCTCCTAATTGCTAGCAAAAACATTTAGAAATCCCATTCCCTGAAAACATTTCAAACCAACCTCTTCTTCAAAACAGATTTACTAGAAATACACAGCGTAGATGGACGAACCAGCATCCTCATTAAAAGCATTTACTGAAACAGACATGTTATGGATTCAAGAGCCTTCACCCAAAACACTTGTGGCCGGGGGCTCATATTAAATGACAAAAACTAATATGAGAGATACTGCTTTGCTTGGAAACCCCAGTTTATAGAAGAAATGTTATAACACAGACTAGTTTGATGAGAGAAGTGGCAACAATTTTTCCTTTCCGTGTTACAAACAGCCCTGTTCAGTAGGGAGTGCATGCCCACCTTCTGAAAGCAGCGAAAGTTTTAATAAAACAATTTAAAAAACCAGCCCTATTGGGTCCAGATATTTACAGCAATGGTTCAAAGCAGGGGTACCCAATCCCCATCCTGGTGACCCCCACACCAGCTGGTTTCCCTTCCAGCCCACATATCATCAGATAACCGAAACCCCACTTGATCTAAGACAATTGTTTCGATCGATTCAATGTCAAAAGGCAGGGATTTTATTTCACTTCCAAAACCCCGCAGTTAAAGCTCCAATGTGTTCAAGGGCTGGGAACAAACAGCTCAAATTCTGCGCATTATTAATATTCTGATCATCATCGTCGTTATGACGTCAGTGCGGGGTCTGGTCGTGTGGCCGAGGGCTCGGCCGAGAGCCACACCGGCAGGCGTGTGGGTCACCAGCACCGGGATCTGGGAAGCGCTGGGAGATGGGCCCCCATCCTGACTCCGACGGGAGAAGGGGGCGCGGGGGGCCGGGACCTTACCTTGCAGCGGCTGAAGATGGCAGCTTGGGTGACCTGGACGTTGAAGTGCTTGAGGACGCGGACCGCCTGGTCACGGGCCTTCTCCGAGCAGTCCACCACCAGACAGCGCCCCTCGCCCACCTGCGACTTCAGCTGGGGGACAGGGGCAGGGTCAGTACCAGTACCAGGGACAGGGGCAGGGGCAGGGGCAGTACCAGGGCTGGGTAAGTACCCGTACCAGGGACAGGGGAAATACCAGGGGCAGGGCTGGGTAAGTACCAGTACCAGAGACAGTGGCAGGGTCAGTACCAGTGCCAGGGACAGGGGCAGGGGCAGGGTCAGGGTCAGTACCAGGTGCAGGGACAGAGGCAGGGTCAGCACCAGTGGTAGGGTTAGGGTCAGTACCAGGTACGGGCTCAGTACCAGTACCAGGGACAGGGGCAGGGAGAGGGGAGGAGTCCACACAGAGCTCTCACTGGGCTTTAGTGCACTATACAGTGCTTATACCATGATCTTTTAGCACCTTACAACACATTACTGTGCTTTCACCCTGATTTCACTGTGCATATCAGCCCGCTACCAACTTTTTCACAGTACTGTGCAGCAGCCCCCCCCCTCCACGCTCACTTACTGTCTGGAAGGGGAGCCCAGAGGTGAGAATGACGCGGCCCTCTGTTCTGGCGATCTGTGGAAGAGAAGAGTCTGCTCAGGTCTAACGCCGGGACAGTGGGAGGCCGGGGACTGGGCGAGCAGGCTGACCCCCCCCGGCTGACCTCGGCCGCGAGGCGGTGGTCATCGCTGCTGTCCAGCATGTGCACGTCCACGCCCACGCAGCGCAGGTAGCGGCCCAGGCCCTGCAGCATGTTGTCGCAGACCACGCGCAGCTGCTGGGGCGGCCGGGGGCCGGGGGCCGCGGCGGGGGGCCAGGGAGACGGGGCTTCCGCGGGGGCCGGCCACCGAGGCTCCTGGAGAGACAGGGAGAGGGAAGATGGGGGCACTGCGCTGCATCCCGACACAAACCCTCCCACACCCCCCCTACGCTGGCGACGGCCCTGACCTCCGGCGACCCGGGCGGCCGGCGCCTCTCCCGCCATTTCTTCTTCTCCGGGGGCGCGCGGTGGAAGTCGGCGGGGAGCCCGAACCTGGCGGGGTCCCGCGTCAGGGCGGAGTACACGTCCAGCAGGCAGTACGCGTCCGCGGCTGGAGAGAGGACAGAGAGAGACAGGGTGCGTGAGGGCTTGGGCTCCGGTGCCCCGCCTGAGGCCGCCTGAGGCCGCCTGAGGCCGCCTGAGGCCGCCTGAGGCCGCCTGAGGCCGCCTGAGGCCGCCTGAGGCCGCCTGAGGCCGCCTGAGGCCGACTGAGGCCGACTGAGGCCGACTGAGGCCGACTGAGGCCGACTGAGGCCGACTGAGGCCGACTGAGGCCGACTGAGGCCGACTGAGGCCGCTAGACTCCTCTGCAGGGAGACACTGAGCGCCACGCTGTTGTGCTCCCCCCTGACCAGCAGGGGGAAGGTCCCCCCCCCCCACTCCACCACGGCCTACACTCCCGTGTGCACGAGGGCTGTGCGGGGGTACACTCTTCCTAGGCGTGGAACTGAACGGACACCGATGAGGACGCAGCCCTGGTTGCTTTCAAGAAAAGCCTGGGTGAGACTCTGGGATAACCCGACCAGACGAGCTATACGGACCTCCTCTGGGGCAGAACTTAACCGTAGCTCTGTTGAGGCCAACCGTATTTTGCTTTTCCATGCTTAAAAAGAAACGGAAATGCAGAAGTTTCAAAAAGAGAGGGGCACGTATAGAAGCTTTCTTACCATCCCATTACCGAGAGCTTCTCTACACGTCTTTCCCATTTTGACCGTCTTTTTAGAACCATTCTTATTTTATTTTTCTCCCACCTCGTACTCCGTGCGCGTGACCGACCCTTGTTCGGGCTCGACCGCGCGTTTCCAAACTCGGCGCTCGGCTTTGCTCACGCACGACACGGACCTGCGCGCGCGGAGGCAGGACGGGCTGGAAAACCGTCGCCAACGAAGCGCTTGGGAATCTCGAGTCACACACAGAGAGGGGGGTGGGGGGGGCACCGAGACGGACGTCCGACGAGGGGGGAGAGCGCGCGCGAGGTGAAGAGGGAAAAGCAGGAGGGGGGGGGGAAGAGACTGTCGGCAGGGCGGCCGTGAAGAAAGTGACAGAAGGAAACGGTTCAGGCAACAGACGTACGAGTGGGAAGTGAAGGCGAGCGGAACAGATGATGGGAAAGATACCCTTGATGGAAAACACGACGGGCGGGGGAGCGACGGGTTCACGTCACGGGAAGGGGGAGGGAGCAGGACGAGGAGGAGGATGGAAGCAAAGAGACCGGAGGCCACGACGTTCCGGCCCTGCTGCGGACGCGCTCTGACCCACGACCTCCGACCTGCGTAGTAGAGCTGGCTGGGTCTCAGGGGCCGTCTCTCCCAGTTGGACAGCTGCTCTGTCTTGTCCAGCGGCTTGCCCAGAACCTGCTGGACCAGCAGGCTCAGCCCTTTCTCCGCGGGTCCATTACTGGCCTCCACGTTCCGTGGTCCTGCTGGGAGGCTGCGCTTTGCCCGCTGGAGCTGCAGGGAAACACACACACACATACGAATCTTGTTTAAGAGCCAAGCCACTATCAGGTTCCAGATACCGAATGCTCATGGCCGTGTTTTGGGTACATTTGCATGGATGGGGGATGGAGTTCAAAGCATGTTTAATAAAAAATAAAAAGCTGCTCAGTGTGTTCAAGACCTTGTACAAGCCGCAGCGAACACGGGGATAGAACAAACAATTCTGTTAAAAATTCTGGAAAAAGGCAATTCGGCACACAGGCAGGAGAAAACTCATTTTTTTCAGCCGTAAGAGATCACCAATTCGTGTCCTAAAGGAGGACTGCAAATGCTTGTCGCAGATTCGTGACAAGAATGACAAACGTGAGGAGGGACAGAACCGGCCTGCTCTCTGTACGGAGGCACGCTTGTGTTGTCACGTCACAGGGAAAACCACTGATTGGCCGGGCCGGGTTGTGGGAGCACGCTGCAGCTGCTAACACTGGAGAAGGCTCAGAGAGCGCGAGGGGTGGCCTCACGTCCACGCTCGACCACAGCGCTCAGGCTCGGAGCGCGTGAAGGGAGATCACCTGTTGGTGTGTAGAGAGCAGGTCCAGGACGCTGGCTTCCTGCAGGGGATCCTGGCAGAACTCCGGCCATGTGGCGGACAGGCTCCGCAGGTCTCCTGACATCCCGTACCCTGGACCAGACCAGAGAGAGGGTTTTTTTTAGAATGTGTGTGGGAGGGGAAGGGGGGGCGGGGGGCGTCACTGATGGTTGATTTTTTTTTATCGTGTTCTTATCAGGAAGCAAGTGGCTGTGAAATTTCTGTGGTCGGCAAGCAGCAAGCAGCTCGTTTTGTCTACCTGTGAAACCGGAACAAAATAATTAGCATGGTTAACAAAAACTACACTAATGTCAACGTACTGCTTCTTATTATTATTTTGTTATTATTGCTTGTTATTAATGCTTTAATTTAATTTAATGGCTATTTTAATTGCATTAGCTATTAAAACCAATTAAAAATTTTCCATTTCATCCAGATATAAATGTACGCATATTTCAATGGAAACAAATTCCTACTGTATTCCAAACCCTAGCCGTGTAATTTGAGAAGCCATCTTTAAAGGCGCTATATAAAATACAATTTATTACTGCTAATATCACGCTTAAAACAAAACAAAACAAAACAAAACAGTTAAACCGAAGGCACGTGGTGCTGTAAACGCTGACCCAATCGCAAGACAGAATCCCAAACGTAGGCATGAATCAGGACAGATCTTCTGCAACGACCAGCCCAGGACAGCACTGGCACTGGAGTATTCAAATTGAAAACCTGGGTTTTAAAATGCTGAGCATGCATTTTAAAATGGCTAATTACTTACATTCTGGATAAGCAGGTTGCAATTGATTAAGGTGAACCCTTAAGATTAAGAGACTGTTGCTTTACCACAGCTTTTTGTACGCTGGGAGGAATATAAATGTTGAAAAGGAACAAAGCCTATTTATAAATATCGTCGAAGAGCGCAAAAGAGAACAGGATCGTATTCAATTAAAGTAACTGAGGCTGTGAGGGCTGAACAGCTGACTGGACTCACCCAGCTTGGTGATGCTGGGGTCAGCGAACAGGGACCGAATAAAGCCGGCCAGCTCTGCCAGGCGGAGATGATCCTCATGCCCGCTCTCGCATGGGTCCAGCAGGAACACGAAGCCGGGCACTGCCAGCTGGATCAGCGCCGCGGGCGGCTTGGACACCGAGCCAAATCGGGCGCGCCACTCCATGTCGAAGCCCACCACTGCCCCCGACTGTCGGGGTACGAGGGTGGGGTGGGGGGGAAGAGCAGGAATAAAAACATGAGAAATCGGATGGAGTGTGGAAGAGGGAAGGACAGGGAGAAAAAGAACACGTACAGCAGAACCCAGGAAAGTGCAATGTTTTAAATCTGTCACAGTATGTTAAGATTTCTTCTGCTTCCTTAACACAAATGCAAAAAAAAACACCTTAATCTGAAGCCACATCCTGTCAGAATTATCAAAAGTATGAAACAACTCTCAAAACATAACAATGCATAATTAAAAAAAAAACTGAGGAATGCAGACAATGGGGTTGTACCTTGAGCACAGTCTCTTGGCACCATCTCAGCCCTTCTACAGTGTCCAGGAAGTGAATGCTTTCCTTTGGCACAGGAAGCTGGTAGCAATTGTCCTTCCTGTGCAGGGGCAGCTCCCAGGTATCCAGAGTGTCTGCAGTGTCAGCCTGCTGGACGCTGTGAAAGTCCGGAAGGATAAAGTGAGTCAGTGGGCACTGCTGCCACAGGGTACGAGTGATGGCACCAGGCAGAGGGAAAAGGGACAGAGGGAGAGGTGGGAAGGCAGCGTGGACTGGGAGAGGCAGAGGCAGTGTGGGACAGTGGTTAGAGCTGAGACACTGGGAGAGGCAGAGGCAGTGTGGGACAGAGGTTAGAGCTGAGACACTGGGAGAGGCAGAGGCAGTGTGGGGCAGAGGTTAGAGCTGAGACACTGGGAGAGGCAGTGGCAGTGTGGGGCAGAGGTTAGAGCTGAGACACTGGGAGAGGCAGAGGCAGTGTGGGACAGTGGTTAGAGCTGGGGAGGGGGGCAGGAGGCAGCACGGACGTGTGGTTACAGTTAAGGGACTCGGAGAGAGAGGTGTGGAGGACCTGAGGGTGCCAGGTTGATTTACCACTCTCCTCAAGTTTCTTTCTTGTGTTTTGGCAGTGCAGCTGGAAAAGAAGCCCAACTCTCCATTCCTCCCCCCCTCCCCCCAAAAAACTTGGAAAGACCTAAGCTGTTCCAGTGGGGTGGAACGGAGCAAACCTCTTCTAAACAAAATCACCGCAATTTCAGTTTCTCCCTGGGCCACTTCCTTCAGAATTAGGATAAATAAGAGCTGAATTACAAAAGGAAAGGAAGAAAAACACCAAGAGAAAATTAGGACTAAAACCAAATACATATGCGCGGACTCCTGTCCAAACCTGCGGGCTATTGTGCTTCTCCAAAATTTTAACATAAAAGAAGAGAAAAGCCAGGCATTCTTGCCAACGAAATGATTTATTTACCAAGAAAGAGTTGCAGGGGAGGCCCTCTCGGTGCAGAAAAGCCGCAGACAGATTGCACAGCGCACAAACTGCTGGGGCTGTGGGCTGCTCGCTGGGGCTTGGCATCTCGCACAGAGACCCGCCAACGGCACTCGCACCTCCCCTCTCACAGAGCCGCGCAAGTCAGGTCCCCCGGACGGCTCGTTCCTGCGACAGGCTGGCGGTAAGGTAACACCGCCATACTTCAGATGATAATACTTCCTTACGCTTACAAAGCGTTTGACAGGTAATGGGGAATCCCACAACCACCACCAATGTGGATGATGCGACGGCAGCCAGAGCGCCTCAGTCCGCTCCCCACACACCAGCTCTCAGTGGGGAGGAGAGCAGAGTGATAGAGCCAGTTCAGAGATGGGGATTATTTGGAGGCCATGATTGGTAAAGGCCAGGGGGGGAAATTTGGCCAGGATGCCGGGGTAACACCCCTACTCTTTTCGAGAAACACCCTGGGATTTTTAATGACCGCAGAGAATCAGGACTTCAGTTTTATGTCTCATCCGAAGGACGGCGCCTTTTTACAGTATCGTGTCCCCGTCACTATACTGGGGCATCAGGACCCACTCAGACTGCAGGATGAGCGCCCCCTACTGGCCCCTTTAATACCCTCTTCCAGCAGCAGCCTTAGCTGGACCCAGGAGGTCTCCCATCCAGGTCGTGGCCAGGCTCACACCTGCTGAGCTTCAGTGGGGCTGCCAGTGGTGAGCTGCAGGATGATAATGGCTTCTGGCATAAGTCTGCACGATAACCAACGAAGCACTGCAGCTGTGCATCTAGGATTGCAAACCAAAGACCTTTCTTGACACACGCTTTTGGTGGAGCTGAGGGACTGTCCAGCAAAAGCACAGAACCAGATGCCCTGGGATCATCCAAGAAAAAAGCAGGATCTGCCCCCCTTCCCACCTCCCACTTGTTAAAAAAACAAGGGGCTACAACCAGGCAAGCAGGATGCCCTGAACTGGCTACGAGCTACTGTGGTGTTTGTGTCTTCTCCGTTTTGTGCTTGGTGCTGTGCGTGCCGAGACTGCTCGTTTTCATGTGACCGTGCAACTAGACGCTAGGCTCGACTGTCTCGCACAGGCTTGACTGTCTCCCACAGGCTTCTCGGCCCCCTGGAGCAGAGCCCAGGGCTCAGGGAGATCAGCAAACAGTGCCTCTGGCTGCTGGTATGTCTGTCACGCTGGTCTGGGGGAAACCAATATTTGCATTCACTGTTTGGGGAAGGCAGGGCCGGGGCCGACTCAGGCAACGGAGCAGGGGCTCCCACTTACAAAGGTCTGGTTTGCAGGCAACGTGCTAACCTGTCAAAGCAAACTTGAAGATTCCCAGCCCTCCCTTCGCCTACTGAAGAAAACGTTAAGAGGCGAAACGGCTTTTCTTCTCTGCACGAACTAGCGCTGCTGACCCAGGAGTCCATCAGGCGCGGGACACACCATCGCCCTCGAGGGCAAGAGGGGGGAGAGAAAATGTCGCAGACAGGCAAGCAGCCCAGCTTCTTCATTTGGTGGCTTGCAGCTTACTGACCTGAGGGGTTCAATCCTGCTCTCTGTTTAAAAAAAGCCCAGTTCATTCCAGACCTTCACAACACTTCAGGAAGTTCTTCTTCGCTGAAATCCATCCCTGAATGCACTTCTCCTTTGTTTTTCCCTCCCACTCGTGCGGCTGGGTAACTTTCTATGGATATAATACTTGCGTCACGTCTGCCTGCAGTCTCTCCCTCTGCAGGACTGAAGATATTCAGTTCCCTTAACCCTTTTTCACCTGAGAGCCATGCAAGAGGAAGTGGTCGGATCCAGAGACGAGGATGCCTGGGTGGGCGCAGTGGGGGGGCGGGACAGAGCGAGCGCAAGGAATAAAACACGCCAACAGAGAGACAGAACGACAGCAGGGAAGGAAAGAGATGCCGACACATCTGCCCCCCTGCGCGCTCCTTTTGCTCCACGAGATCCTGCACGAATTCAAAACACCAGTTCGAAACGCTCGGCTGCACATACCGGTGGGAGCAGAGCGTGGGCGAACGGGGCGGTTGGCAATTTGGCTGCCGAAAGACTTGGAAAAACCGAACTGGGTCATGTCACGCTAATCAAGCTCTTCAATGAACTTCTCCATTTAAAAAAAAAAAAAGACTTGCAGAAAGGCACCAGCGGCGCGCACCCAGGCAGGCAGACCAACTGCTCTTTTGTGCACAGCAACACACCTAGAGCCCCACAGCAGAAACACGGGATCAGAAAACGGGACGAGCGCCCACCTAAGCCAGCAATGCCCGCGGTCAAGCGGTCTCATAATCGAACGAGCCGCACCCTAGCGGAGGGATGAAAGTTTTCCTTGAAGGTCAGGGCCACCCAGTCCTGCGGGGTACCTCGCTCGTGAGAGGGAGCGGCAGGCACGAGCCAGCCAGCGGACGGGTCCTTACGGTAGGTGCTCGGGCAGCCTCTGGACCTCGCTCCACACGCCGAAGGGCAGCCGGTCCCTGGGAACCCGGTACCGCAGGGCCCACTGGGCGGCCCCGGCCGGCGCGCCGTACTTGGCGAGCAGGGCGATGAGCTGGCACTGCAGCTCGCCGTGCTCTCCCACCATGGCCTGGACGAGAGAAGGAGGGCAGAGGTCAGAGGGCAGAGGTCGGCTCCGCACGGCACGGGCGCGGGCGCGCATAGCAGGCCGCTGTACTCACGCAGACCACACCCGTCTCGAAACCCCCCGGTTTTCAGTCCACCTGCAGTCCCAGTTACAAAACTAGGTGTAACCAGTCTATAGTTAAAAAAACCAGCCACCAATTAACTAGCTGATTGTGTAAATTTTTTAAGTCTTAATCAATTGCTTATTGAAAAATGCAACTCCAGGAAGGCCTCTATGGACTGGAGTTGTCAATCCGTGAAACAGACTAAATTGGGGTCCGATTCTGCCTCCGGACCCCTGCTGTTGCCGAGCCCCCCCCCCCCCTCCTCCCCGCCCCACACATTTGTTTCAGGGCTGCTACAGAGCTGCAAGCACCCCCTCCATTCCCCACGTGCCCTTGTGCGGTCAAGCAGAGCGAGGATTTCCAGGAGACGCGCCAGGCAGGGTTTATAAGGGTGGGCCGGTCCAACCTGCCCGGCCAGTGGGAGCAGTTGCGTGCATGCGCCCACGCACAGACAAACACGCACACAAGCACAGCAGGCACAGTCACGGGATCCCGAACACGCCGGCCACACGGGGCCCGTCCCGTGCCAGCAAGTGTCCTCGTCTCACACTGGCATCCTCAGCCGCTCAGAGAACAGAGACAAGCTACGCTGGCTCTGCCTTCGCAGGGCCTTGGTCACACTGCATGTCAACCAGTAGGCCAGCTCAACCAGTACTGGACTGTAATTTAAGTAGGGGGCTGCGTCAGCACGCGTAGGCTGCAAAGGAACAAGTGAACGTTTATTCCCTGCTGAAAAGAGAAGAAAAGAAACAACGTTTTGGCTGAGGAGCCATCTTCAGGTGTCAAAGGCTCCTCAGCCGAAACGTTGCGTTTCTTTTCTTCTCTTTCCAGCAGGGAATAAACGTTCACTTGTTGCAGCCCTGCACTGGGTTAATAGATCAATAAACACCCTCCCCCCTGAACATCACTCACATCGTCTGGCACTGTACTGTTCTAGACCTGGATTACCACAACTGTTTTTACTTTTATTGCACGACTGGAGGTGCAAAAGGTGCACAAGTCACAAGAAATCAATTCTTTTGGAGCTCCAAATGGCTGCAAAAGTTCAGTTCAGGGAACATTACAAGCTCGCTTTAAGAGAGAGTCCTGCCAGAGCACAAACCGGTGTGAAGAATCAGAAAAAATAAATTGATTGAGTTGAAAATCAAATGTGTTAATTTAGGGTTATCTGGCATAAACTGCAGCAGAACGTGAAGAGCCGATAATTGTACCTTGAGGCTTAGCTTCTGCAGCTAGTTTTACAAGACAGGTCACAACCCATGACGCATAGAAAGGCCTGTTCATCATGCCTCCAGCACCGATAAGACTCCACATCCCTAGCAAACTAATCAGGCCGGTGTACTGAGTAGAAAGCTGCACCTTCCTGAGACGTGTGCTACTGGATCTGAATCCGTTGAACTTGATCTCTTGAGCGATAATAAGGGGCTTTGATTCATGCATTCCTCATGCATATTAAAGGTCAGTCCAAATGATTGCTTCACAATCAAGGGCCAGAAGCTGAATTTAAGAAAACTGCAGACATGAAGTGCTTCTTTACACAAGAACTAGATGTTTGGAAAACATCAGTAAGACCGATGCCCAGAATGGGATCATTCTTGAAAGTCCCAGAAGGCTTTATAGGATAAATAAAAACTTACACTTGTGTGAACAAAAACCAGGCTCTTGCTCTCCAGCAAGACTTCAGTTTTCCATGGACTGTTGACTTGGGTGTTTTTCAAATTCAAGTGAACTTCTCTGGGTTTTGCAAGTGAAAACATTTTGACTTTGCATAAAAAAAGCTCTGTCGAAAAGAGCATAGAAAAGCAAAATGATTCTTTCTGAGCTTTAACGCCTCATTAGGGGCCAGATCTGATGTCTGAGGCTTTTGAAGTTGTGGACGTGTGCATCTGTATGTACACCAGTGGAGGGAGAGCTTTATTGCCAAAGTTCTTATGCAAAGGGAGCAACAGCCTCCCAGTCCATTCCTAATCAAAGTATTAATTGTCCATCTACCTGAACATGGTCCGTCCAGTTCTCTTCCGTCATGCTTTTCTGAAAAAGAGGGAGAGTAAAGGTGAAAGTCACCTCTGTCATATTCCATGACTGTTTACTGACAAACATACAGGACAAACCAGCAAGGATAGGGGGACCAGTGATCGCTGCACTAGACTGATACACAACAGCCTGCTACATCAGGCCCTGCTGGACACACATCGTTAGTCAGGTATGAAGAGGCATGTGCGTGCGCCATTTTAAGCTTGGCGTTTTAACCAAGCTGCATAATGGTTAATGCTGAAGAAGCACATTTCATGCAAGTTTGAAGGTTTTGGGAACCACGACAGCAATTCCATGGACTTGCATAGATCCATTCATTTCCAAGGAAATCCAGGAGTAACTTCCAGATAAAAAGCACCCTCTGGGAATACTTCTCTTATTGCTACCTGTTCATGCCAGACACCAAACGTCCTACCGCAGCACAGAGACAGAAAACCGCCTCACCTCCACAAACCTTTTATACATGAGGAATCTGAGGGAGTCCAGCCTTCTCTTGAAGACTGCATTGGGGCACAAGGCTGGAACAGAGGAAGGCAGCAGGATTAGGGACGATAATAACTGTTACCCCCAAAAACTTTTAAGAAAGAGAGCAGGTTGTAGAACTATTTTCCTCGCAGGATGCTACATTTGGCACCGTTCAGCTGATCTATTCTGTGCTGTTTGTCCTTCATCCCCCTCATACAGCCCCCCTGGCCCTGCCTGCCTCAGGCTCCAGGCCTTGGACGGGCCGACTGGTCACCAGAGTCTCTGCAACGGCAGCTGTCGTCGATGCCACCATTCACCCCCTATAGTCAGCTCAGTTGGGTTTATTTGTCGTACACACCAGTGCAGTGAAATGCTTACACGGGTCTCTCTGGACAACAGAGGTGACTGGCGCCGATGACGGCTAACAATACCATCATCATCATCTGAATTATTACAGTCACACAGACGAACCACGCAGGAGAGGGGGGTAGGAACTCCAATATCGACACGAGCCTCAGCTGTCCGCTGGAGCGCAAAGCCCACAAGCGGAGCGAAGAAAACAAACAACGAGGGAATGTGCGGGTCGGGGGGGGGTGCGCCCCTCATCAGAACCCTGCTCCGCCACTGCCCCCTGCTGGTCACGGCCCGGAGCAGCAGCCAGGTTGACTCCTCCAGCTCCGGCGTTTACAGACCTGGGTCGACGGCGAACCGCTCCATCAGCCGGAACACCTGTTTGCTGAGCACCTTGGGGTGCAGCCGGTCCCGGTGGTGCTGGGAGAGCTGGAGTTTGGGGTACCGGCTACAAGATAGACAGAGAGAGAGAGGGAGTACAGGCCTGTGAGTGCCGTGTGAATGTCTGCGCTTTCGAACTCAAGAAATCCTGTTAAAAGCACGCTAAGGTACAGTAAAGTATGGTAAGGCAAAGCTAGACTCTGGAAATACATGGAAAAGGACTGTAAATCCACAATACACTCACAGGAGATCCACTAAAACGCACTCAACATTTACTATGGTAAACTTATGGAACGCTCTGCAGCAGAAAGGAATCTCCACTGAAAACCGACTTCAGACGGTACCAGCTCAATTGTCCACCCCTCGTCTATGACAATACCCGTCCACCCTACCCCAAACGATATAACCTCTAACCCCAACCTGTAACTGCAATGCAAAGCTGTTGGAAAAAGACAAGACAAAGGGAGGCTTTTTTTTCCATCGAAGTGCGAGGCATTACTGTGCAGCACTGATAAATGTCCCTCTGTCACTTCCTGTCCCTGTTTTTTTTTTCTGTGTGTGCTAATTTCTCCCTGAAGGTTATTTTTGTCGAACTAGTATTTCAGAGTGGCAAATAAGAGAGAGAAAATAAGAATCGACAATTGCTCTAGGCTGGAGAACCTGAATTGCAGGATGTGCATTACTCTGCTGATGCCCTTACACGGGGCAATTTAAAATTAATAAGACAAACACGTTCATCAAACACATTTTGATGCCCTCGGGGGACGCTCGGCAGCAGAGCCCAACAACAATACAACATAGAACCCTCACCGAGAAAAAAGATCAACATTTCAGGAAAAACAAATGATTTAACTTTATTCAAAAGAAAAATTGCAGGGGGGGGGGAATTCCCTCAATCTTTTTCTGGTGCACCTCGTGGCTCAGAGGTGGCCGTAGCGTCCATTCCAAATGACAGCCTTCAACAGATGGCGCAGATCAACCTCACAAGCTGCAGAGCACCTCGCGCAGTAATTAGATAATTAATGCGGTCAAAAAATGTTAAAAATGGTTGGTGGAAATATTTCCTTTCCCGTCTTCCCCTCCCTTTCCCACAGACACGGAACAGACGAGGCTCTGTGTGCTCCGAGAGGCAGCGGGGTCATTAAGCCAGCTACGGGCTACTGCGTGCGCTAATGACCGATGGCGACGGCTCGTTGGAGAAGGTGGTTGTGGTTTCAGCGCGTAGCTACGCGCTCGTCCGCTGAACCGCTGCCCGCAGAATTAATCCCAGCGGCGCGGCAATTAAAAAGGATCGACCCCAAGACGCACAGGGGCACTGGATCAAGCAACATCAGGCAGGCGCTTCGGGGACGTCTGCTACAAAAGCAGCAGCAGCTGTGTTTTATGACCCTAAAACTACACTTCATTTCTTAATTGAATGGGTAACCCATGTCAGTTCAGCTGAGAAAAGTCCAGCTTCTAAAGTTCGTTTTCTTTCCAATATCTGGAACAGACATCGCGCTTCCTGTGTGAGAAGAGGCCGAAAGAGGATACGGCAAATCCGAGAGTGGAAAAATGGGTCTTTGGCATTTTCTTCCAGTGCGTTACCAATGTGCTAAAAAAAAAACCGCTTATCGCATTAAATCTCCAAAACTCTTTCCCATGTAAATGTATTAAAAAAAAAACATTTTTAAAAGACCTGTATCTTAAAGCAGTTCGATTAGGGAGCTGCGTCAGCATGCGTAGGCTGCAAAGGAACAAGTGAAGGTTTTTTCCCTGCTGAAAAGAGAGCCTCCTGGAGAGCCTGTGGAGCCTTCTTCGGGTGTCCACAGCCGAAACGTGTTTGTGGACACTCTTCTCTTTTCAGCGTGGAATAAACCTTTACTTGGTCCCCTGCACCTTCAAGCCAAACATCAAAATATGAAATTAAAGAAGAATGGGGTGCAATAAAGGGCCTACATTCCGAAATGCATTCCCACCTAGACTCTTCCCGGTAGCCGGCAGGCTGGGAGGGGTCGAGATCCATACCTGAGCAGGTGTGCCAGACTGAAGTCTGGGCCGCACCAGGAGTCGAGCAGCCTGACCAGCCGCTCCTGCAGGGACGGGTGCCCGCGCACCAGCGACTCCACCAGGCTCTGCTTGTCCAGGAGGATCAGGGGCACGCACACCTGTGGGGGCGGAGGGGCGCGGTGAGTGTGGGCACCGCGCGGGAAGCACCAAAGGCGCCCTGCTGTCCCCCCCCACACTCTGAACCGCTCAATCAAACGGTCTCCGGCCAGGAACCTGGGGATCCACCACCAGTTATAACCTCAAAAACCTCTATTGCTTCACACTGTATGGACACCACATTAATTGCCACTCGATTGCCATTTAAATGAGCAGCAAGACCTTTTCCGGGCGGGGTGCAGCTCCAGCTACCCTCCCTAATTATTCTCTCAAGGGTCGTTAACCGATTGACAGTAACTCGGAGAGTGGCAGAAATCCAGACGGAGCGCCCCCCTCTGAGGGAACTGTTGCACCCCCACGCTCTCCGGACATCCCCACCTCCTCCACGTCCTGGTCTGCCTGCAGCTTCAGCTTCATGCTCAACAGCGCCGCCTGCAGGGGGGGGAGAAGATAGCGACGCCCCGTGAGCGACAATAGAATAAATGTGGCAGTCGGCAACAAATACCCGGTCCAGACAGCGGCTGCAGCCTGAAGGGGGGGGGTTGAATCTGCCCCTCACCTCTCTGTAGCTGCCACGGGCCAGCAGTTGCCCCCTCTGCTCCAGCAGCAGGTCCCGGTCCAGGGAGGCCAGCTGGAAGATATTCAGCAGGGCATCGGCGAAACTGGGCTGGTTCTCCACGATGAACCCCAGGGCCCGCAGCTGCAGGGGGCGCACCCTGGCCGCCGGCACCCCCTGCAGGCCAGCCTGGGGGTGCAGCCTCTGCCAGTGCAGGAACTCGGCGAAGATGCAGTAGCCCGGAGACGAGCTCTTCCCCTTCTGCACCCCGGGACAGCCATCCAGAACCTGCAGCAGCCCTTCGAGGGGGTCTCCCAGGGCCGAGAAGCCCCTCTGTGCCACGGCATGCAGCTGGGGGGGGGGAGGGGGGGCACAGAACGAACACAATCTCAATTGTTTTGTTCACGTCAAGCACTGCTAAGCACACACACACGTGCATTAAAACACAGGCGCCGGGGGTGGAGCCAAGATCAACGTCAAGTCAAAATGGTAACGGAGGCGTTTCTGTGGACTTTGCACTCCAGGGAACACTGGGGAAAAAATAAAAGGGCTTGGCTGGCCACTCGCCCACCTTCTGCAGAATTCTCGCAGCTCGTAATAGTACATTAGGATTTCGACAAAAGTCACACTGTCTGTCTACCTGCAGTGCTGCTCCACCCAATGACAGCCTTGCAACGTGAAAGGGAAGACCTAAGCCTGAAACTTGGGTTCAAGGGCTTTCAGAGCTGCAAAAGTGCACATGGATTTCTCCATTCCTCCATCAAGAGACGGGCCTGTCACACCCCTGCCATTTACCAGGCACTGAATTTGGCTCAGATTTGCCTGCTCTCGGGCTTCTCGAACCCTTCCCAGTGGTCACCTTCCATAGCCGAGAAGATCCCGAACAGGGGAGTCTGACCGAGCCCAGCACAACGTTAACTAAAGACCCCCCCCCCCCCCGACGACCAGGGGAGCGTGCAGTTCAACTATTTGAGCAGCATCGCGGTTGTGCGGCTGACCGGGTTCCAAATGCATCCGGTTCCAAAGCCCGCTTTCTTCAACGCTGGGCGAAACCGAAAGAGTTTAAACTTAGGTGGAGATTCCAAAACGCCCCGCACATCCAGAGGACCACGCCAGAGCACACATTTGACATCCCTGTCATCCCAGGCCGGCAGAACCCTACCTCTTCGAACTCCTTCCTGGCCCACAGAGCGAGCAGGGCGTCTCTGAGCTGGACGGGGTCAGCGTCTGGAAGACAGGAAGGTACCACTTTACTCCCTGTCCTGGGGGGAGCGCTGGATCAGTCTAACGGGGTGCTGGGGTGGGGGGGTTGGGTTAGGCGGACCACTGGGTCAGTAACGCACCCAACCCTGGAAACCCAGAGGCCTCCGTACTTTGGCTTTCACCCAGCCCCTTCGAGGGCGACGCGCCCGGCTGACGGAACGACTGGGGGGCAGGTGGAAACTTGCGGCCTTGTGGAAGGGCGGGAGCCTTACAGCCTGTCACATGACCCAGCGAGTTCCACACTTAGGCCTTTCGCGCGGCACCGAGCCATCACAGGAACTTCCTCGCGGTCCGGCTGCTCCACGCGGCCTCTGTGGTGGAAACGGTCATACGGGGGCGATTCTATCGGATCACCACGGGCCAAACGAAGGAGCAATTTCTGATTTGTTTTTTTTCCTGCAGCCCCGCCACCATCGGCGAATCGACTTCCTCACCGAAACGCCGAGGAGAGCGGGGGGACTTCACGCAGATGGACAGGTGACAGGTGAGCCCCTCCGGCTTTGCGACCCTTGACACCAGCGTGCAGGGGGGGGGCCACCGCGGCACCCACTCGGGGAGCGAGTGGGGGGGGGGCACGAGACCCCCGCTGAGCTGCTGCTCTGCTGGAACATTACTGTATCACAACCCTGAGCCTTACCGGCTGTCGCCGCCCACGCAGTAAGAAACCAGAGCTGTTCAAGCCGCTTCCCTGTTTATTTCGTGCGTCTTGGAAGTTGTTTTTTTTAGACGAGACGGCGCGGGACGGCATTGCGTAACTTTCAGCAAGCTGACAGCGCACGATGTAGTGGTTCTGGTGCACGCTATGCGCCCTACAGCTTCCCGGTACACGGCTCCTGTGGGCTGTACCCCACTCTCCCCCCCCGACAGCGCACAACCCCAGCCCTATCCTACATGGTGCCGAACTACGGAAGCAAGATGGAAGAGGGGGGGGGGGGGAGACCGAGGGGGATAAGCGGAGATCTCCTTGCACCCCCTTAGAGCCCAGGCTGTGTGCAGCGAGCCGTGGGATCACGGACAGCGCACGCAGGCGCACGCAGACCTCACACCCACACGCCCGCTCCCGGTGATCTTTTCTCTTGCCGCTATCTGCAACGCCTCTGCTTGCAGGGAAGCCCGGGCTCTCTGGCACGGCGGGTAATAGAAAACACATTTGCTCCTCTCAGCGCCGGGCCCCAGCGACAATCAGAGAGCGCGAGCAGGAGGAGGGAGGAGGGAGGGGCGGCTGGCACCCGCACAGCATCGTGGAGCCCAGCCGCACCAGCTGCACCAGCTGCACCAGCTGCACCAGCTGCGCAGGCCAGAGGACGCCGAGCCCGGGCGGAATGCCACCTTCACCTCCAAGCACTTAAAACTTCGCAACAAGCTAACTTACCGCTCTCATTTGCATTAGGTCATCTCTCCCCCTCCCTTTCCCAGTTATAATGCAAAGGCTACTTATCCCCTGCTGCCCGGTGTTTATTATTTCAAATATTTCGAATTTTTAATGAAAGGGACCGCACACCCCAGAGGAGATGCCCAGGGCCATAAAGAACGCACAACGCCGTTCTGATGCACTGAAAACACACGGCTTGGACGGGACGGATCGAACACTCACAGCCTAACAAAACCCCTGCAGCAGGACCCTGCACAGCACGTCGCCGTCGGCCTACTGTAGGTACAGGCGCTCGTGGCGAATGCCGGCTGAGCCCTGGTGATCACACCCTGCTGGACCGAGCTCGGACTGTTGGGCTGGCTGAGAGAGGGACTGGGATTTCTCAAGCGACACAGGGGGGCCGACATGACCAGGGCACCTGCGGTCCGTCGGGAAGCGTGCAGTGTATTCAGCAGACACAGCACCTCTACACCCCCCCCACCGCCACTCAATTCTAAACGTGCTGCAGCCCCCGCAGCGGCGAAGAAGCCAAAAAGAGAACGCGCCGAGTCGCAGCTGCCAATTCCAAAATGGAACAAAAAGCGACAGAAGCTGGCAGATCCGTCACTAAAGGAGAAACAGGTGGATCGGCTTTCGCCGTTCGATTTCTGAGCTCGATTGGGGATCGAAGCAACAGCTCAAGGGGCAATCGGATCCAACTAGGCAGGTGCCGCCAACGTAACCGAGGGGCAGGGGACCGCCTCGGTTTTTCGGAACGGCCGAAAGGCAGCCGGAGCAATTAGGTCATAAGCCCGTCGCCGTCGCGGGCCACCTGCCAGGTCACGGCACCGCTGGGCAGGTACCACGCACACACGGAGCTCCGCCTGTGGGCGAGACAGCGGCCCAGCTCTCCCTTACTGCTTCCCCGGCGAAGGGGGGGGGGTGGGGGTGGGGGAGGGGGTTCACAGGGGGTGTTTTTCTTGGCCAGGGCAAGATCCTGCTATCGGGATTCAAGATTCCCCGAGACGGGCTGCGGAATGGGAAGGAGTTGCTTTGGGAGGGGAAGGTGGTGGTGGTGGTGGTGGGGGGGGGGGGGTAGATTTCGGGATAAAAGGGAAGCAAAGGGGAGACGAGCCAATCTAAACAAACCTCCCCTTGAGCAATCCCATCTGCTTGGACCTGCCTCGCTCCTTGCTCCCTCTCTCTCTGGCCGCCTTCTTCCACGCCAACACTGCCCCCCCCCCCAGCCTCGCTTCCCCCAGTTCCTCTCCTCGCTTTCCTGCAAACCCCCCCCCCCACACACACACACCACCTTTCTTCCCCCACCCTCCCCCCTCTGTTTTGGAGAGTTCTGCGCTTGCCTCGGATATCCCCAGGAAAAGGCAATGCTTTGGTCATGGTGTAAAAATCCCAAAGCCCTGAACTGCAGTAACCTTCCTGACGGAGCGGTAGCCTGGGAAAATTCCTTCGCTGGCCTGGCCGGGCCGGGCCTCCCCTGAGCCATGTCACCGGGATGAACCCGGCAGCACAGTGGGCTCTCTATTCCATAGGTGCTGCCCGCCGACAGCGTCAATGCGGCATTGTCCATTCCATAGGCAGCAGGAAGTTCGTCCTGTGCACTGCCGGTATAAATGCTGCATTGTGCATCTAGAGGGAGAGATGGCAGGGACTTCCTTAGAGAGGCCAGAACGAGCCTAGAGCACGACCTGAGCTAATATTTTGCAGACGCACATTGCTCAGGGGCGGGGGTGGGGGGTGGGGGGGTTGACTGAGAACATTATAAAACACGGAACAAAATACCGCAGGTGCTGACGGAGCCGGGAGACTTCAAGCGCTGCTTACGGGAGGGTTACCGCCTTGAAGCCTAGCCGGGCCGGACCCGATCGGTCCTGGCAGGGGCGGAAGGGTCCCGTTGCAAGTACCTCCTGGACCAGAACTCAATCTCTGCCGTAACGCCGTCCAGAATTTGAAAGGGGGGGGGGGTCGATCTTAAAAAACATGGCGGTGACCCAATCAGACCGGCGGGCTTCCACAAAATCGACGAGAGTGGGCCGGACCGGGGGGAATGAAGCTTGGGAACAATTCAGGACCGAAAACAGGAGACATTTCTCCGGAGGGAGGATTATCGGAGATGGATGCCAACTCCCTAATCAAGTGGTAGATGCCGCCTTTTAGTCGGAATCCTGGATTACCGCATCCAAACTGAGCTCCCGGGGACCTGCTGCTCGTTTATGTTGGGAAACTCTTTTGTCAAATGTTAAAGCTTTGAAAGCGTCCTCAGGAGCACATCTCCTTTCGCTTTTCCAGCTAAACCTAACGGCTCCCACTTGCACAGTTCAGTTTTCCCCCCCCCCAACCAGCTTCTCATCAGCCTGTGACACACAGACGGAGCCGGGCTCTGGGACGGGAACTGGACCCCCGGCCACGACTGCGTTCCTCCGCACCTGCTCTCCGCCGAGGGAGGCCAGGAGCAGAGGAAAGCAGGATGTCGTCCGGTACCTCTGGGGGGGGGGGCGATCAGCAGGATCCGTGGGTCCGGCCGAATAACCCGTCCCTTCTCTCTCTCTCTCTCTCGGACTCGGGAGAGCGCTCCTGCTGGAGCTCCCCGTTCCCAGGCTCCGGCGCTCTCAGGAGGGGGCAGGAAGAGCTGGCACGGAGCTGCCCTTCCTGCCGGGCTGAGGGCACTTCCAGGCAGCGGGGCGCCTTGCCAAGGCGGCCAGAAAAACAGCGCCGGGGCGGGGAGAGGAGCAGGGGCAGGGAGCAGGGAGGATAGGGGGCGGGGAAGCCAGCGCAGCCGGACGGGGGAAAGACAAAAAAAAGACATAGCATCACCGGGCAGGTGGAGCACGGGAGTATGTCTCTCCCTCGCTGTGTGCAGTTTGGTCTCAACCGCCGACCACAGCGGCTGTACTGCCAAAATGAAATCGGTGCTCTCGGAGCACGCAAAGCAAGAGGGAGGAGGGGGGGAAGAGAAGCTGCTCGTGACGGAAGGAGCGCCCCCTCTTCCGGAAGAATGAGGAAGAACCGGAAGAAAACAGGAGGGATGGTTGAAAAGAAAGACACAAACGGTATATCCTGGCCAGGTACTGCACTACGCAAAGGCGCTTTCACATTTGACAAACAGCTCCCCCAACATAAACGCGCGGCAGGTCTCCCTCGGGAGCTCCGACAAGGCTCGGACAGCGCGGGGGCGTTTTGTCCACCACCAGTTTGGCGCTCATGCATCATGGGAGGACTGGAAGGGTCTCCGATTTGCAGCTGCATGAAAACAGCTCCCCCCCCCCCAGGAAAAACTGGTCAAACTCGGCTCCGTGATCTACCCGCAGGAACATTGTGACCCCCCCGCACCCCCCCCCGCGCGCTTCGCTGTCGGGAGGGGCTGCAAGTGCCAGGTCACGCGTCTTCAAACCAGCTGGACTCCCTCTTTAAAAAAAAACCCTTCAGCGCTATTGTAAACACTGAGAGACAGAAACCCCTGCAACTGGTCCCTGCATGGCTACACAAGACAGGTCTGGCAGGAGCTGCTTGAGCGGGCTTTAGTCCTCCCGGAACGCCAAGGCGCCAGAAATCGAACCGCGGCGCACCGCGGTTCATCCCTTTCTTTGCCTTTCACTCTCTCCCCGACGCGAGGACTCCTGTTTCAAACGCCGCTGACCCGCTCCGAACAGGGCCGGCCGCGAGGCGCGATCCGCGGGCCAGACCTGCCTGACCCAGTCCTCCGGCCCCAGTCCTCCGGCGAGGAAGGCCTCACCGAACAGGGTAACAAGCAAAGAAAACATTTGATCTGTGGGCTCCCTCTGGATCACCCCCACCCCAAAGATACGCTACATTAATCCACCCCCCCCCCTCAGGTTCCCAGGGCATGATCGCTGCCCCACTGCAACACTCTGGGGGCTCTCTGCCCACTGGGGTGCCTCAGACGGCTAGGGTGGTCCCAACAGTAGTCTAGGGCTCACAAAATGACACTGAGCAGAATACAAGCCAGCCTTCAATGCATTCCTAAAACATTCCAGATGGAAACGAGGGCCTGCTGCACGCCGCCTGGAGGGAGCCGGTGGTGTAAGGGTTAGGGTATTGTTCGTGCGGGGTTCAGGATGAGGGGCTTTGTTTCCAACACACGATTAATCAGCCACAGGGGTTACAGAGCTTACGGCAGTCACGTCACCGAATCATTACACTGAATATGATCAGAATATAACCTGCACCCTGTAATCTAGAGTGACGTCCACAAACGCCCATCCAGGGAAGAATGTACTCGCAGAGCCTGCTGTCAGCACCTCGTCGCCTGGTTTTGTTTTCTTATCTACGTGAACCCAGCGTCGCTCCTCCGTTTCCGCGACGCGGCGCTGCCGGGCTCTGGTCCGATCGGACTCCCGATCGATTCCTTCGATCCACAGCGGGGCAGCACAGGGAAGGGGCTCCTTCTTCTCCCGGCCGCTTGACCCGCCCCGTCCCTCCCTGGACCTCCCCGTCCCGTCCCAGATTGTCCCACCTCGGACTGTCCCTCCCTGGACCTCCCCGCCCCACCCCGGACTGTCCCTCCTTGGACCGTCCCTCCCTGGACTGTCCCTCCTTGGACCGCCCCGGACTGTCCCTCCCGGGACCTCCCTGTCCCTCCCTGGACTGTCCCACCCTGGACCTCCCTGTCCCTCCCTGGACTGTCCCACCCTGGACCTCCCTGTCCCACCCCGGACTGTCCCTCCCTGGACTGCCCCGGACTGGCCATCCCTGGACTGTACCACCCTGGACCTCCCTGTCCCACCCCGGACTGTCCCTCCCTGGACCTCCCTGTCCCACCCCAGACTGTCCCTCCCTGGACCTCCCTGTCCCACCCCGGACTGTCCCTCCCTGGACTGTCCCGTCCCGCCCCAGACTGTCCCTCCCTGGACTGTCCCGTCCCGCCCCGCCCCTGCACTCACCCCGGGCCTCGGAACCTGCGCTCATCTTTCACTCTGGGACGTCCCGGGATGTCAGCTCCCCCGGCCGGCCTGCTGCTCCCGCTGCCCTGGGGGAGAGAGGAGGCACAGGGGTGAAACAGCGCCGCTGCAGGGAGACTGGGGCTGGCATCTGGGGGGAGAGAGGAGGCACAGGGGTGAAACAGCGCCGCTGCAGGGAGACTGGGGCTGGCATCTGGGGGGAGAGAGGAGGCACAGGGGTGAAACAGCGCCACCTGCAGGGAGACTGGGGCTGGCATCTGGGGGGAGAGAGGAGGAACAGGGGTGAAACAGCGCCGCCTGCAAGGAGACTGGGGCTGGGATCTGGGGGCCGCGGGGAGTGCTCACGGAGCTCTGGGGGCTGCCGAGTGTTGTGTGTGTGTTTCGGGGTGGTGGGGGGTACCCCAAAAATCCTGGAGAGGCCTCAGTGCCCGACGACGGGCCCTGCAAATGAAATTGCTCGTTATAACATCCCCCCCCCCACACACACACACAACCCCGTGCATGCTACACTGAACACGTTAAATCTCCGTTGGGTTTCCCATCTTCACGTGGTGCGACCCAAATTTAACCCGAGAGGCAGGGGACGTCTGGGGAGGGGGGGGCGGGGGGGTTCCCCCCTGAAAGTGCCGGCGTGCGGGAAAAAAAAAAAGAGGTCCCCCAGCAGGGCGCCCCCCTGTCCCCTAATCCTACAGGTCTTCGCCCTGTGAGGGGCTGGAGGGGGCCGACGGCAGCCCGAGGTGTCGGGGCCACGTCCCCAGCTCTCTCTCGGCTCCGCACAGGCAGCGGAGAGGAAGGCTGGGGGGGCCGCTGGCCCAGGCCCAGCTGCCCTCTGGGAAACGCAGTCATAGACGGGGGAAGTCTGCCAGCTGGACCGGGGAGAGAGTTTCTGCTGGGTCGGAGGATGTTTTCTTAGGTCTGGAGTTGGCTGTTTCTTTTTCTCTGCTAACACAGTGGGAGTCTCTTGGCTCACAGCCCCTCACTTTGCAGCTCAGAGGAGTGTGAGCCAGGCTCCCACAGAGCTCTCTGCCGCCCTCCGGTGGAGGGCCTGAGGCACTGCGTCACCAGCCCCCCCCCCCGGTGGGCTAATTCTAATTAGAATTAGAAGGAATTCTAATGCAAAGGGCTCTCAGTTCTTTCTGTTCATGCCGACCCGGGCAGGAACGCGTGGGCTCCGTTGTTTTCTGAACTGTCCAGATTTTCTGTCCATTTCATCCAATTCGGAGATTTGAAGCTTTTGAACTGCAATATTAAACTATCAAGGGCTGAACGTTGCTGTTAGGCCATTTAGGAACACAGCTGAAGACCACTGTTAAAAAGTCATCTAGATATATTACACAAAAATAATTTAAATGTTCACAGTCACATCTTATATATGTAATCTGCATATAGCCACATGTTCATAAGAATAGCACTGCCTTTGTCGCCCCCTGGTGGTCATTCCCTGACAATACAGCTACTGTCTCCAATCGGCACTTGATAGTACAATAAGAGATGGTTTTGCCCTCATAAATTCAAATTCTTCATATATAACAATTGTAAATACACACAGTAAGAACCTGTGCAGAGAAATGGGCTGCTAATTCCTTAAGAAACTAGGCCCAAAAGAACAGGGTGATAACACACATTGCCCGAGACTTCACCAATACCACTACAGCAAGGACACTGAAGAGATGCACGTGTTCACTGCTCGCACTCTCCTGACCAGGTCAACCCAGTCAATACAAGAAGTGATGCAAGATATCGGTGCAAAAAAACCCAACAATCACTGTACGTTACTAAACAGTTTCTCGCAACTGGTTTTACAATGAGGCACGTGGAGTCACAACAACCTGGAAAACGACGGCACTTGCATAATCTATTTTTTCCGGCCTTCACAAGGTGCAATGAGGGATCTTGCCTGCATCACGGATGGAGAAACAGCCCACCGACAGACGCTGAAAATCTCTTTTTTGACCCCGGGCACGTCTCTCACCCAGCCATGCTCGACTCCAGCCAGAGCTGGCGTCTCTAAAGTGCGTCTCTCTCTGGCTCTCTGAGACCGCCCGTCCGCTGCCTGAGTGCGAAAAGAGCCAGGGGATTATTGCTGGGAAAGGCGAACGGTCATCACTGCCCAGAACTGCCCTGTTCGTAGCAAAGCCAGCGCTCAGGTTTCTCGATCAATACCGCAAGGCCTTCGATCAATACCACAGGGCACCCGATCAATACCGCAAGGCCTCCGATCAATACCACAGGGCACCCGATCAATACCGCAAGGTCTCCGACCAATACCGCAGAGATCCCCATCAATACCGCAGGGTTCCTTGATCAATACCGCACTGCCCCTGATGAAAATCGCAGATCCCGATCAATACTGCAAGGGCCCTGATTAATACCGCAGGGTTACAATATTCTTCTTCTTATTAATCCCTTACACTTCCTGATCAACACCGCAGGGCTCCCAATCAATACCACAGAGTCCCCGATCAAAACCTCCTTCCTTTGCTTGTATGAGAGGTGGAGGGACACACCCACTAGAGAACTGTGATGCCACAGGGCCCTTCTGCACCAAAAAGACTGAGAGCCCCCCCACCTTCCTTCTTGAGCTCTCTGCCCTCTGACCCAATGCAGTTACCCTTCCGTTTCCAAGGGGGGGACGGAAACACGGGAAAAAAGACGACAAAATCCTCAGTGTGCAGCCCCACCTGGATGATGCGCCAGTCTGCTCCCCACACACCAGCTGTCATTTGGCCAAGACACTGGGGATAACACCCCTACTCTTTTCGAGAAACACCCCAGGTTTGTTAATGACCACAGAGAGTCAGGACCTCAGTTTTACGTCTCATCCAAAGGACAGTGCCTGTTTACAGTATAGTGTCCCCGTCACTATACTGGGGCATTAGGACCCAAATGGACCGCAGGGTGAGCGCCCCCTGCTGGCCCCACTAACACCTCTTCCAACAGCAACCTTAGTTTTTCCCCAGGAGGTCTCCCGTCCAGGTACTGACCAGGCTCACGCCTGCTGAGCTCCAGGGGGGCTGCCAGCAGTGAGCAGCAGGGTGAAAGAGCAGCTGGCATAAGTCTCTCAAGCGCGCAAAACAATTTTCCCTGGGATAACCGGGATAATCCGCATTCCAAAAGAGCTCATCACTTCCCGGGAGAGGCGCTTCTGGGAAGAAAGATCTGTCCCGCTGGTTTCCGGTGAGGAGGGGGAGGCTAGGCCAGGGGGTGAAGGGGGTCATGTCAACGGCTCGGTCCGGAATATCTGGGAAAGCAGGGAGAAGGGAGGGCCCGGACGAAAGCTTGCTCAGGGTCCCGGCCTGAGAGCCGAGGAGCGACACCTGGCTGGGAGCGGGAGGCTAAGGAGGGGGCACGAGGCAGGCCCACAGCCACACTCCCGACCCCCCAGGGGGAATAAAGACCGGCACTGGGCCGGGGACGCAGCTCAGCAGATTGCTGGCGTGATGCCTCCTTTTGTCATTGTAATGCCCCCCCACCCCCGCCAATTAGGGGAACAATAGAGGCACGCGCTCGATCCGCTGGGAGCCCCCCTACTCCCCTCCAGCACCGTGATGCTCCAGCAGACGCAACGCCAAGCGAACGCCAAGCTACTCAGCACCCAACCCCCCCCCCCCCCCCAAACCACGCCAAGTAACGGCCTAACCCAGTCCGCTCCCCCACACACCAGTTCTCAGTGGGGAGGACAGCAGAGCGATGGATGCGATGGATGATGGATGATTTGGCCTGGACACTGGGGCAATACCCCCTACCTCAGCTTTCCCAGGAGGTCTCCCATCCAGGTACTGGCCAGGCGCACACCTGCTGAGCTCCAGTGGGGCTGCCAGCGGTGAGCAGCAGGGTGACAGAGCTGCTGACAAACACCCCAGCTTGGTGACATCTCCGTTTCAACACCGCATCACACTTCTCACCGAAAGCCCGTCTGGGTTTTTTTCCCCATCCGATCTGTCTGATTTCGACTTCCGCTCCTGAAGGGCCTCTCGTTTTTACGCTGCGCAGGAGCGAAAGTCAGCTTAGACCGTCTGCTGAAGAAGCTGCCCTATTTCATTTCCAAACGCTTGTTTTTAACCAGCTGTGGTGAAAGTTGAGACTGAAAACAAGTGATCCCGTCAGTGTATTCTACACAGAGAGCACAGTAGTAGAGAGCCGAGGAGTTTACTGCCATAATTACACGTACACTGGGGTTCTCATGCGCTCTGATCTCTCGGGACACACGCAGTACAGCAGACAACACCACACAACGTAGACAGTACATCACAGAATAATTACAACCAGCAACAATAAATGAAAAAAAAAAACACTGTACACCAGGCAAAAAAAATGAAGAGTGCAGAGGTGCACTGAGTTTGAGGGACTGCAGTTATAGCTGTTGAGGTTGCATACTGCAGTACGATAGATGCTGTTCTTTAGCCTGATTAAGTATAGTTGCAGTAATAATTAATAATAATAATAATCCCTTACAGTTATGTAGCACTTTTCTGGACTCTCCACTCAAAGCGCTTTACAGGTCATGGGGATCCCCTCCACCACCACCAGTGTGCAGCCCCACCTGGATGATGCGCCAGTCCGCTCCCCACACACCAGCTCTCAGTGGGGAGGAGAGCAGAGTGATCCGGACGCCAGATCAGAGATGGGGGTTATTAGGAGGCCATGACTGGTAAAGGCCAGGGGGAAATTGGGCCAGGATGCCAGGGTTACACCCCTACTCTTTTCGAGAAACGCCCTGGGATTTTTAATGACCACAGAGAGTCAGGATCTCAGTTTTACGTCTCATCCGAAGGACGGTGCCTTTTTACAGTATAGTGTCCCCGTCACTATACAGGGGCATTAGGACTCACACAGACTGCAGGGTGAGCGCCCCCTACTGGCCCCACTAACACCTCTTCCAGCAGCAACCTGAGTTTTTCCCAGGAGGAAAGGAGTTGCAGAGTGATATGTTCCAGTTAAGGCGGGTCATCATTACAGTGGTTGGGGCGTTCTGACCTTGGAAAACTCCGGAGAGAGAGAGGCGACTCAGCAACTTACACGCGCAGCGAAGGGGCACCGCCGTGACTCCAGGCGCAACAGCGACCCCCACCGGCGGCGCCTGGGAGAACACACACACAAGAGACAGGAATGAGTCGGCAAACGCGCTTCACACGAAGTGAAAACATTCACACATCAGCTGGCATCAGACTCTTCAGACATCACCCGTGTACTTACAGCCGGCAAGGTCTCAAACTGAGCTCCAAACAGCGGCTGAATCACAATATTGCTCTGTGACACTCGGGACACTGTATACGGGATCCTGTCTCCCATCCCGTTTTCAGGAGCGCAAATATTAGCCATATTAGCAGACTTAAACTCGCCGAAGGCACATGAAATACAAACGTGAAGCAAGCGAGTGTTTTTTTTTTCATTTTAACGTGGAATTGTTTTTTTTTTTAACCACGAGTGCGGAGGTGAACGAGACTTAAAAAAAAAATCAAAGCTCTTCACTAGTTCATCTCCGACACAGACTTACACGGGTGGTTGTTGTTGTTGTTGTTGTTGTTCTGGTTGGCTGTTTTTTTTTATTTTTATTTCGTTATCCTGCCCGGCTGCTGCTTGGGTCCACACGGAAATTGTCAAGCGCTGCCTTCGGGACCCTGAAGGTGCTTCGCTGTCTACACAAACACACACACGCACACGGTTAAAACAAACACAGCTGGCTAAAATAACGTTTTAAAAGAGGGCGAGGAGAGGAACAACTAAACTCCCCGCAAGACAGCCGCTTTTCTCCCGGACGCGACAACTGGACGAACCCTCCTAAGTTTCTGTGCCGTGTCCACCCGGCCCTGGGTTGTTGTTGTTGTGTTGTGGTGCTGTCTGTGAGGGGGACAGGGCCGCCTGTTACCCGGACCGCTCCTCAGCGCGCGCACACGCTCGCGGCGGCGGCAGCGGCAGGAAGTCGATTCGATTCGCCCGTCGGAAGCGAGCGCAAGAGGGGCACGTGAGCGTGCCCCGCGGAAATGCTTCCCCCCCCCACCACCACCACCTCGGAACCTTCGCGGGCGGTGCCGCTTGTTCGCTCCGTGCCGCCACCCCCGTTACGCATGACGTGTTCAGCAAACGTGTGGATTTCGGACTGTAATTATCCGCATTAGGACCATGTTGCAAAACATTCTGTGCCTGTATATATATATACACACACGTTCATCAGTACCGCGAATTTGATCAAATGACTACTGTGATATTCTCACGACGTTTTAATCTGTTAAAATGACACTTTCTGGATTCGTTTTTTTGTGGATATTGTAGAATTCGTTACGATATATACAAAGTTGTGTTGGCTTAGAGTCGCAGAACTTGATCTTTAAAAATTTAAAGGTGAATGTCGGATTTAAGGAGTTTGATGTTATGTTGTACGTATTGGCAGATGTCATATGAAAAAAACATATCTAATTATATACACAGAACGGTCTGTTGCTATTCACACCTTTAATGCTTATAAGGTGTAAATGCAATTTTGCTTAAATTCCAGTCTTCAAAATAAGACAAAAGGCTCAGGTGATGTAAGACATTTAAGTAACTGTTATGGTATTCAGGTCTGTAATAATCTCTGGCATCGTACTGCTTTGAGTTTTTTTTTGTTCACTTATCTTTTTAGGATACCTTTTCTCCTTTGTGTTGATGTTCAATAAAAAAAAATGAAAGAAATACTCTCAGGAAGTGTCGACTTTATCATTCATAATGGGGAACTATTTTCTCTGATGAAGAGCATTTTTCTCATATAATACTAGTTAACCACATAAGCAAACCTCCCGATGAGTAAACAAATGTGGATTTTAGATGTTGATTTCAAAGCAGAAGAGGGAGATAGTTAAGTACTGTTTATTTAGAAGAACGAGTAATAGGTTTATTCCACGCTGAAAAGAGGAGAAAGAAAACACAGCGTTTCGACCTGAAGGAGGCGCCGCGGACGAAACGCGGTGTTTTCTTCTCTTTTCAGCAGAATAATCCTATTACTTGTTCCTTTGCAGCTTACGCATGCTGACGCAGCCGCCCACCCGAACTGTTTATTTAGAGGTTAGTCGATTAGCCTGCCCCGTGCTTCTCACAAGTACGCCCGGAGGGGTGTGTACACCAGAATAAAGAGACCCCCACCGCTGCAACGACAGCTTTCATTTTGCATTTTGTATTTGACTAAGGCGCGGTGTCCGCTACGCGCGGCACCTGGCAGGCTTGTCACGTGTAAGGCGCGCCCTCGCTGGAGCCGGGGCGTGCTGCCTGGCACCCTCGGTCACGTGAGCCGCCCCCCCCTCCCTCCCCTCGGGCCCCTGGTTACGGGGGAAAGCGTCGCCAAGGAAGTGGAACGTCCGGGCGCCGCGAGGGGAGCAGCAGCGGCCCGTGCGTGTCCAGCCCCACGCGTGTGCAGGACACTACGCGTGTAGGTCCGAACAAAGCTGGCACCGGCACTATTCCAACCCAGAGTGTGGAGGTGCGCCCGGGTAGTACTATCTGCCTTTTTAACGGGTGAGAGACTTCAGCATCCCCTTGCTGGGTGAAAGACAGCCTCTGTCGTTTTGGGATTTTTTCTCCCTCTCTCTCTATATATATTTAAAACATTTACGAGCCGAAATCGGAATCGCACGCAGTAGAACTGTAATAACCGGCCGGTCTTGGCGGATCTTTGAAATACGAGCGCACACACGCGGCGCTGGCAGCTCCAGCCGTGTCTGGGACGGGAGATCGACGGTGCCGCTCCTCACGGCGTGTCGGTCTCTTGTGCGGCTGTTCGTACGAGACTTGTATCCTTCCAGCTCATGCAAACCAGCTCAAATTCCGCTCCCTAATCGCGCCGTACAAATAACACAGTCCCGTATTTGAATAGCGCCATGCAAATGCGGGCAGGTTGAGTTTCCTCACACCCGGGGGGCCGTGCTGTTTGACGCGCCGTTTCTTCCTTGTAACTCTCGGCGGATTTTAGTCGTTTCCTTCATCTTCTTTTTTTTTTCTTTCGGGCGCGTAACAGATGAAGTCAAGCCTGAAGCCGGTCTCTCTTACAGCCACCCTCTTCCTCCTCTGCGCCCCCAGCGGCGGTATTGACTCTTTCCTGCTGTTACCGCCGCTTCTTTGGCGATGCTCTGGGGATGTTTGTTACATTCTCCGGAACACCGCAATCATGCCAAGCGAGCGGAGGCCGTTCGGTAGCTGCTGGGACTTTCCAGTGAGGCGCCAGCGCGAATCTGCGTATCTTGTTCCCTCCTCCCACCCCCCTTTGTGTAAAGAAGCGCCTACTGCAGTTTCTGGAGACCAGCTGGGCGTCAGAGCGCAGGGTCAGGGTCATTTTCAAACGGTGCCCCTGGAGCAGCTGGGGTGAAGGGCCTTGCTCAGGGGCCCAACAGAGTAGGATTCCTCTGCCGGCCGCGGGATTCGAACCGGCAACCTCCCAGCCACAGGCGCAGATCCTGAGCCACAGAGCCACCACACCCCCTCTCAATACCAACCATCCAGAGCCTGTAAGATACCGAGAGTCTCGGGACACACAGGGGCTGTCCCCATTAAAAGCTGCGAACTGAGGCTTTTCCTGCACAGGGGGTCAGGCCTGTAAATGGCAGCAGGGAGATCAGAGTCGCGCAGGCTCTGCTGGGGAGACACAGAGGAGACAGAGAGAGCGAGGCAGGGCCTCACCTTATCCTACTGAGCCGTAATGCGGAGTAATAGGATTGACGTGCACCTGCTTCTGGGACGAGCAGTCACTCCGGGGTCTAGCCTGCGGGGCGCTCGTCTCCCGAGAGTCGGAGGGGAGGGGGGTCGGATCCCCGCGGGTCAGAAATAACCGTTTCCTCTCTCCCTCCTCCCCCCACGCCGGCAGACCCAGGGACGTGGCCGGGCCGCTCACTGCTCTCCGCCAGGCCCTTCCGGTGGTGGTGGTGGGGGGGGTGGCGATGGCACCCGGAGGCAGGCCGTGACCCAGCGGACCGGCTGGGGTGGGGCGCCGGCGCAACCACGCATCCCGACTCCTGACCGGGCGTCCGCGGACATGGGGAAGCGGCAGAGCAAGGTCAGGCGACGGACATCGGCCTACAGGTAGGGGTCACCCCCCCGGGTGGGGCCGCCCCCCTCGAATTGCCCCCACGCCGTTATCTCTATTCCGAGATTCCGACAGGCACTTACTTTTTCCGGGGTTATTTAGATCGGACCGGATTTCTACCGTCATTTCCCCGGCGGTCCCTCGGTGGGGGGGGTGCACATTGGTGGCGGTAGTGGGATTCCCCATGACCTGTAAAGGGCTTGGAGTGGAGTGTCCAGAAAAGCCCGATAGAAGTGCAAGCGATTATTATGACTGATCTAAGCACGATAGAAGTGCAAGCGATTATTATGACTGGTCTTTCGCCGGGTCGTTTTTGTTAACCCAAAGTGTGACCTTTGAGGACAGCAATTTTTGCCGGCTCTTCATCGGCTCATTTGGGCCGTTTTAATTCAGTGCGGGATGCCAGACACTAGACATAATGATAAATAATAATTCATACGAGTCAGAAAGTGCTTGGCCGGTTTATGAAATCCAGTATTGCGCTATCCCAAGGAACAATACTACTGAACCGGCAGGCTTATCTGTAAATAGGACGAAGCACGCGCCCAGCGAGCTACTGCTGCAGAATGTAGATTTGCGTTTTCATTACACATCAGCGTGTATCCCCAACATCTTCATTATTACCCCTGGTCTTCAGCTGATGTATCTAGAAAGGAGGCCCTGGTGGGTTTGTGTAAAAACCAGTCCAAACGGGGAAAAGCGCAGGATTGTAGTGAGGCACTGGTCACGCCCTGATGTACAGCAGCACCTAACCGATTCCATGGTCTGTTTCAGGCTGTGAAAAAACGGACAGGATGACGTGATGGCAAGCAGGCAGAGGTGGGGGCCAGGCCCGGAAAAAAACAGCTTTAGATCAGTGAGGTGCCTCCTAGATTGAACCAGCTGTTCATCTGAATAAACGAGACCCTCTCCTCTGTAGCTGCACTTAGTTAAGATCAGATCACTTTATCAGCCCTATACAATTTCTCGCATTAGGAATGTGTCTTTTCGCAGACCCCACCTTGCTCTCCATGAGACACACAGACAGGGAGAGAAGCTGGGGGTCAGAGCGCAGGGTCAGCCATTCATACCGCGCCCCTGGAGCAGCTGGGGTGAAGGGCCTTGCTCAGGGGCCCAACGGAGTAGGATTCCTCCGCCGGCTGTGGGATTTGAACCGGCAACCTCCCAGCCACAGGCGCCGATCCTGAGCCACAGGGCCACCACTCCGCCCGTTTTCACCGCGCAGAAAGGGAATAATTGTGTCTCTGCAGGGCCGTGACAGGGGCGGAAGACAGCTCTCCCGGTGAGCAGGAGGTGCAGTACAGCGCCGCGCACAGCGGCGCCGTCAACTCAGTGGCGGCTTTGACCTCCGACCTCTGCGTATCTGGGGGAAGCGACAAGGTAACGGGGGGGGTGTATGGCGATTCTCCCTTGGTGGGTGGGGGGGGCACCCATCCTCAGCCTCCCTGTTAGAAGATGAGCCTGCGTGTCCTCTGTAAAGGGACACTGTGGAGCCTTGTGTGATGAGGCGTGTGTTCCCCCGAGCACCCACTTGGAAGATTTCTGCTGCCAGGGTGGAATCATCAACCTGCCTCCTTTAAAACGCGCTAGTAGGGAATATCACCTCAGCAACATTTCTCCGCTGAAAGAAAGTTTCTCTGCCCGGCTTCCTTCACAAGATCGGGCCTTGACGTCACGTCCGTTGTCACATGTTCTATACCGTACGGCGTCGCGGGAAGCCGGAGCCTACCCGGCAAGCAGCTCATCGCCATCTCTTTCCTCCCAGGCTGTCGTAGTGTACAACTGGAGGTCGGGCCGGCTGTACCAGAGGCTTCAGGGCCATACGAGGGAGGTGACGAAGGTAGGTTCATCAGCTGCAGTCCCGAACAAACGCCCAGTATCGTCCGAGGCGGACGATCCTTGTCCCTGGTGGATCGGTGAACTCATAGTCCTAACAAGCCCCTATCTCTTTCTCTCCGTGTGGCTGAGCGTGGAGAAAAGAGGAGGCGATTTTCCCAACTTCCCGAGCTTCTCCTCTCCCCCCTGCCTTGCTCCGGGGGGGGGGTGGCTGACCGCCCGCTGTCTGCGCAGGTGGGGTGCGTCTACAGCTCCGGGAGGGTCTTCAGCTCTTCCAGGGACAAGACCGTCCTCATGTGGGATCTGGACAGAGGGGACCAGCCGGTGGGGAGGTTCTGCGGGCACGACCTGGTGGTCAGCGGCCTGGCGGTCAGTCCAGGTGGGGACACTGCACACGCGCCGGTACGAGAGACGCCGCGCCGATACAGCCGCGCAGAAGCCGCGACCAGCAAACAAATAGCATTTTAGAAGAAAAGGCGTTAGGTTATGTTGGATAATTCTCCAATATGACACATAGCTTACTGTGAACTTACAGAGATCATTGTTGGGAACCAGTTATTAAAAGATAAAGGAAAACTCTGGTGAAAAAGTAATACAGGGAAAACAGGTCATGGGGGATCCCCTCCACCACCCCCACCAGTGTGTACCCCCACCTGGATGATGCGCCAGTCCACTCCCCACACACCAGCTCTCAGTGGGGAGGAGAGCAGAGCGATGGAGCCAGTTCAGAGATGGGGGGTTATTAGGAGGCCATGACTGGTAAAGGCCAGGGGGGAAATTTGGCCAGGACACCGGGGTAACACCCCTACTCTTTTCGAGAAACGCCCTGGGCTTTTTAATGACCACAAAGAGTCAGGACCTCGGTTTTACATCTCATCCAAAGCATGGCGCCTTTTTACAGTATCGCCGTCACTCTACTAGGGCATTAGGACCCATACAGACTCCAGGGTGAGCGCCCCCTACTGGTCCCACCAACAGCTCTTCCAGCATTATGTTTAATTCCATAAACGGACACTGACAGACTAGCTCTGCCAAAATGGACTGTTGTCAATAATTACACCTTTATGCCACTGTTAACGGAACCTACCACAGTACCGTGCAAGACCGTGACCCAGCTTCAGTAAATTAAAAACAACCTGCGTGCTCTTCAAATTTGATCGCATCTTGAGGTGTAAAACACCGCTGTGATTTGTGTCGTCCCAGACGGCTCTCGGCTTTGCACGGGGTCCCGGGACAATTCCCTGTGCCTGTGGGACATCGAATCCGGGGAGATGCTGCTGAAAAACTCCATTTCCAGAAACCTGGTAAGGGAGGCTGTGTGGTCAGTGGCCCACTGGCCCCCAGTCTCGTGCTGTGAGATGAGAGGCCCTTCCTGCTGGAAACCGCAGATCCCGAAGGAGAAAGGGAAATCTCAGAGGACGCATTACTGAGGATAAGCCAGTGAGATGATAATCATAGTAAAGAGAGAATCAGCACTGACGAGCGCATTTCAAACCACAACGAAAGTGAGATGCACACAGTAACTTGTTAAAACCTCCAATTTCCATCACAAAATAAGACAAAATTTCCAGGTGTGCGCCATGTTCTGCGATTCGGAACGAGGCGACCAAACTTCTCGTGCCAGGAAGCAGCCCTGTGCCATTGTAAACAAGCAGGCTCGTGAATCCAGCTCTTTTAATCCAATAGAACTATTGCTCTCGAGTTCGAGACAGTTTTGCCAACAAATACTACTCACTTGTTAACTCTGCCTGCAGAGCACCTTGGAACATCTCTGCGGCCAAGCATCTGCTTTAAAACCTGTACTTATCCGCTCGTTACATCACAGCACATCAGTCAGTGCAGTGACTAGTGAGCAGGAAGGGCTGCCTCACGTCGCAGTTTGTGCACAAGGTTAATGAATTTGTGTGTCATTTGAAATTTGGTAAAATGGTTCTAGACCGTCAGTGATGTCAATGGATTTTGCTACCGAGATTTGAGAACCGGTCTGAGAAAGTGGGACTGCGATTAATAAGCTGGAGGAACAAGAACGCGTACAGAAGGTGGGTGACAAACGAGGGGAGGCCGGTAAACCGTTTGGGAGATGGAGATGGAGATACTGTGGCCCCCCTCCACTCTGGGCCTTCACACAGCCCTGCCCCTCTCTTTGCCCAGGTGACGCACCTGTGCTGGGTTCCTGGCGGCTCCTGCATCCTGCAGACGTCCGAGGACAAAACCATCAGGTGCGTAGCCCCCCCCCCGTGCACGAGTCCCCCCTCAACCCCCCCCCACCGTCAGCACTGCTCCTGCCTCCCCGGTGGTGGTGGTGTGGGGGGGGGCGTCCCGAGCAGCACCACAGGGTCACTGAGGGCGCCCCGTTTTTTCTCGTCGCCCCCCCCCCTGCAGGCTGTGGGACAGCCGCTGCCTCGGGGTGGCCAGCGCCTTCCCCGCGAAGCAGCACATCCAGACGCACTGCGACGTGAGCCCGGACGCGCGGTACTGCCTGAGCTGCAGCAACGGATTCGGGGGACAGGGGTGCGAGGCCACGGTAAGGGGGCGAGGGGGCGCGGGGCGCCAGTCTCCGGCCAGGAGCTTCTCGCTTACGGCCCGAGTGTTGATTCCCGGATTCCCGGATTCCCAGTCGGGAAGCGGATCAGAGGGCGGCACAGCACTGGGGCCCCCGGGTTCGACTCCTGACCTGGGGTGCTGGCTGTGTGGAGTTTGCATGGTCTCTCGCGGTTCGTGTGGGTTTCCCCCATCCAAAGCCATGTGGCAAGGTTAACTGGCTTCTGGGAAAACCGGCCCGGGCACGAGCGGACCCGTGCTTGTGTCCATCTGTGCCCTGGAAAATGGGACAGTGGGAGAGTGGATCAGAGATGGGATTGAAAACGGGCCGTGGGGGGAAACACTGGTTTGCAGAATGTAGGCCTGGAGCCAAGAGGAATAACCGGGTCCTTAGTACTGCTTGACGTGAGAAAGGCGTCATCCTGTTACGCGACACCACAGTGCGATTTCCCGTACTCTCACGGCAAGTTCCTGTCACTGCCAGGGACGCCTTGTTGCCTGGAACTGCATTGTTTAGGCAACTGTTCTTTCCCCGTTCCTGCTGAGAATTTGGTCAGCCTGTTAATCAATAATTTGCAGTCATTGGGCTCTCACCTTAAGGGCACAGTCCATGGATAAAGCCGTTATGCGAATACAGGTTTCAGCAGCAGAGAGAGAGAGCAGCTTTAACGCTGGAGTGCGCTCTCCCACAGCGAGGCTGAAACGGTTCATTTGTTTCGACGGGCTTTAGCACAGATTTTCAAAGGAATGGCGTGGCCGCCGTTTTCGTTGTGACCGATGCCAGGGGTTAGGCTTTTGGGAGGGTAGGAGACTTGCAAGAGCTTCGAAAGAAAATGGTCAAAACAAATTGTGGAGTCAAAACTCTCCTTGTCCTCCTGCTGGCCCCTTCTATGCTTCATGAGCCGAGGCCCTCCCGAGGCAGAGTTAGCGTTGCCAGTTGCCAATAAGGCTGAATTCCAGGGTGTGGGTCTCTCTCGGGGGAAGGGGTTGTGCTTTCGGAAGCTTCCCCTTAAAGATTGAGCACCCCCCTCACCCCCACCTGCCTTTCAGAAACGTTCAGTGACTTATTAATAATACTGATCTCTGTTAAGACGTTTGGCAGCAAACGTGCTGGTGTCGGAAAACAGCGGATGAAGGGATTAGTTGAAGTTCGAGGCAGGAGCTGCTTCGACATGTGGGGGCTGGGAGGAAGAGGGAGGAAGAGGGAAAGGTTTATTCCCTGCTGAAAGGTAAACCAAAGCGACACGACCTGACGGGGGGCTCTGCAGCCGACAGGCGGTCTCTTTTCTGTTCCCTGCAGCAAGGAACAAGCCTTTCCCTGTTCCCGTGATCAGATGGGTCTGTTTGCTGCTGTCCCCTGTCCTTGCGTGCCGCTCGGGGGGTGGGGGTGCAGGGGGGGGGTCTCCCATGCTAACCCGGCCCTCCCGCGCGCCGTCTCGCTCTCTCGCCCCGTGTGCGGTGTAGCTGTGGGACCTGCGGCAGACGGGCGCCTGGGCCTGCGAGTACCGGGGCCACCTGCACAGCGCCTCCTGCTGCCTCTTCCTGCCGGCCCGCCCCGGCGAGCCCCCCGCCCTGGCCACCTCCTCCCACGACGGCTCCGTGAGGGTCTGGGACCAGAGCTCCGCAGGTAGGGGCCCCCGGGGCCGGCGTTCGGGGAGAGGGGTGGGTGGGGCGCGATTACGGGACGGGGACGGGCCCCACGGCAGGGTGCTACGGCGCAGATGCGGTGAGGATCCCAGAGCTGCACACTGGAGGTCTCTCGCCCTAATAAAGAGAGGCTGATCTCTCTTCATTTATTAGATCTCTCACACTTCGCTCCACGCTAAGAGTGAGAACACGACAGCCGGGTAACACGCCTGCCAGTCACCCTCTCCTGTGTTAGACGCACCGAACGGCTTCAAAATTGTCCCTTATTCCCCCCCCCCAGATGAAAGGCATCTCTAAGGGTTCGGGGGAATATGAATCACCCGCTCGATCAGTCCGTTTTATCGTTAGACAGGGCCTTTCACCCCAGAGCATCCTCACAGCCACTAGTCGACCCCAGTCGTCTCCCTAGCAGCAGCGGTGGCCCACCAGCCTGAGCAGACACATGGAAACCACGCGGGGAAGGGCGTTTTAAAACCGAGAACAGGAGGGGCCTCTTTCCCCCAAGGGGGGGACTGGGACAAGACGCCCAGCCCTGTTAATTGCTTATTATAATTGCCTACACTTAGATAGCGCTTTTCTGGATCCCACTGCCGCCACCAGTGTGCAGCCCCACCTGGATGATGCGCCAGTCCGCTCCCCACACACCAGCTCTCAGTGGGGAGGAGAGCAGAGTGATGGAGCCAGTTCAGAGAGGGGGGTTATTAGGAGGCCATGATTAGTAAAGCCAAACGGCCGGATAAGATCCTCGGATAACTTCGCTGCCCACCACCACCCCCCGCGAGGCTCGTCTCGCTCGCCGCCCCTGTCCCGCCGTCCGCGCACAGGATAGTTTCTAGCACCTGCCGGCGGCATTTTTCGCGAGGACCGGCCTAGGGCCTGACGGGCTTTCCCCTGCGCCTCCGCCCTCTTGCAGCCTGCCTGGCCGCGCTGCAGCTCGACGGCTCCGGCCCGCTGTCCTCGCTCGCCGCGGGCGACGCCGCCAGCCTGCTGTGCGCCGCCTTCAACACGGGCGTCCACCTGCTCCGCACGGAGCGCGGCGGACGGGGGGTCCAGCTGAGCGCCCAGGCCCGCTGGTGAAGTGCCCGCCTGCCCGCAGAGGCGACTTCCCCACCGGCGGCAAGAACACTGAAGCTGCGGCCAGCGGGGAATTCGAGAGGAAGGTCCGCGTGTGGCCAAGGCTGCACGCCTGGAGTATGGCGGGAGGGTTCGATCACCGGTACAGGGGAGCTGCAGTCCCAGTTTCCCAGACTGGTTATTAAATCCGTTACAAAATAGATTCCTGAACAGCATTGGGAAAAAAAGGCACCAATTTCAAATTAAGCACAAAATCGGGAACGTGGTGAAAGGCGCTGGCGGCGGCCATGTTCCCACAGACCCCTGCTCTTGCGGGCGAGAGCGAGAGTCCGCAAGAACCGGGACGGGAGGCGGGCCTTCCTGCTCACTAGTCCCCGCGCCGCCTGATGCACTGCGACGGCCCAGCGGAGGAGTACGGGCCGGGCCGCGGCCATCTCACAGCAGAAGCGGGACCACCGCGATCTGCAGGCGGAGTGAACGAGGAGGAGGTGGTGGCAAAACCGGCTCCAAGCCGAGAGGACTATTTCGATTGGGTTAAAAGAGCTGCATGCGCAAGCCTGCTTGTCGACAGCGTCAGGGGGCTGCGAAACGCCACCGGGAGGTTTGTTGCCTCGATCGGAATCGCAGAACATAGCGCTGAGCAGACCTGGAAATTGAGGCTATTTTGTGATGGAAATGGGAGGTTTTACAAATTACTGTGTCCGTTTTACTTTCTTTGGGGTCTGAAATGCACTTCATCGATGCCGATTCCGTCTAACCCCGCAATATAAAAATAGGCCTGTAGTTCCCCTTGAAGGCGTGACAAGCCTGGCCTACCCCTTCCCTGCCTTCTTGAGAAACAGCGGTTTAGCGCCTTAGCGTAGGCGAGGAAAGTTAACCTTACAGACAGGAAAAAAAAAAAAGTGAAGTTAAATAACGCAGGTAATCAGCTACATGCAAATAGATAATGCGATGGTGCTTCCTTTAGAAGTGGTCTAGATCTCAGGTTCATCTGGTAAATAAAAAGCAATTTCATAAGTAGATTGAATTTTGCATTTTAAAGATGGTTAAAGATGGAGTCACCTCTAGGAAAACCGTACATTTTGTAGGTTCCCATGTTTGTATGCTGAGGTTTAACTGCAAAGATCAATTAGTGTCTTGTTATCTGAATGCATGTTGAAGGCCACCTTTCTTAAATTAGAAATAATCTTCTGCCAAGCCATAAGCAGTCGTGCTAAGAAGGACAGTCTGGAACAACAGCCTGTATTTGCACTGTATACTCATAAACTCTGCAACTGCACTTTCAAACAGATTTTAAAGAAACATGGTCCAAATCTGCAAAATGTTGAATACAACACTAATTTATTTTAATAGGAGTAAAACAATAAAACTAGCAATATGAAGAGCTGAAGACTTCCGATTCAGCATTTCTGAACTCTCTCTTGTAGGCCACAGGTGCTAAATACACCCACTGATTACCGAATCACTGTCTTTCCCAGCAAGAACCAGCAAATTAATTCAGTTCTTCATTTACTTTCCGCATATTGTACAGAGAAAAGACTAGTGATTTTAATTTCTATCAGGTAATGTGCAATTAACTGTTTCCTCCCTGGTCACTCCAGGGGGTTTTCGTACTGCGAAATAATGAATTGTAAACACTTGAACAGAAAAGTCGTAACACTGCTGTGACACTGTGCTGTTGTGTATCTGTTTTGCTTTTTTGGAATAAACACTAATGAAGTTTTTAGCAGTACCAACCTTGCAGCTTTCTCCTTTGTATACAGCAAACCTGTTCTGCAGAGAGCAGATCTTTATCAGTGTTATTTGGTGTCCAGCATGGAAATAGACCTCTGTAAAAAAAATGTCTTTATTTCTGTGACTTGAGCATTGGTTCCTAAAAAAGTGTGTGTGCACGCTCATAAGCTCCGGGCTGATCTGGTTCAGTGTGCGTCTGAGTTTGGGAAAAGAAAAAAAGTAAATACACATTTTACACTCCAGTGCACTTGCAGACATCGTTCAGAGTGTTTCAAGGCAAGACCCGCTCATCAAAGCCCCTGCCCTTCCAGAGTTAATAATAATAATAATAATTGCTTACACTTATATAGCGCTTTTCTGCACACTCCACTCAAAGCGCTTTACAGGTAATGGGGAATCCCACTACCGCCACCAGTGTGCAGCCCCACCTGGATGATGCACCAGTCCGCTCCCCACACACCAGCTCTCAGTGGGGAGGAGAGCAGAGTGATGGAGCCAGTTCAGAGATGGGGATTATTAGGAGGCCATGATTGGTAAAGACCAGGGGGAAATCTGGCCAGGACACTGGGGTTATAACCCCTCTCTTTTCAAGAAACACCCTGGGATTTTTAATGACCACAGAGAGTCAGGACCTCGGTTTTACGTCTCATCCGAAGGAGGGCGCCTGTTTTACAGTATAGTGTCCCCATCACTATACTGGGGCAGTAGGACCCACATGGACCGCAGGGTGAGCGCCCCCTGCTGGCCCCACTAACACCTCTTCCAGCAGCAGCCTCAGTTTTTCCCAGGAGGTCTCCCATCCAGGTACGGACCAGGCTCACACCTGCTGAGCTCCAGTGGGGCTGCCAGTGGCGAGTTGCAGAGTGATATGGCTGCTAGCTAGTGACCAAGGGCTCCTGCTTGCGATCTCTGCAGCAGCTCAGAAGTGATTAAGGAGAGCAGAAGACAGATCGAGGTCGAGGCTGCAGGGATGATATTGGGTGCAGGGTTAGGCAGGATGAAGAGGGCAAAAACGCAGGAGCGTCAGTGGCTACTCACCACATTAATTTTTGACTTAAAGCTGGACCCGTCTCCTGTAGCTCTCAAAGACTGGAGGATTCAACTATATTTCGGCCTCAGGAAATGGAATTGTCTTAGCGTGTCCCATCAAGGGGTGACAGGGAAAACTCCAAGGAAGGTCCCAGATGGACAATGTTAATGACCCTCTTCGCTCCAAGTTATAAAAGGGCAATTGAGCACAACCTTGTTCTCCCAGAAAAATCGCAAAATCAGGCCCCACCTTTCCCAGCCCTTTTTAACCAAGGCCTGCATCTGAATACAGTTCAGAAAATGTTTGCTAGAGCTTTGGTTCTTTGGTCTCTTTCCACCCCTCAATTTTCGGGAAATCACAAAATCGATGAGCGAGACGGACGCTCCAGACTAGTTTTTCCTCTCTCTCCATATCCGGATGGACAGACGGGGAAAATCTACCCCTCTTCGTCATCGATGGGTGTCACACGTGGCCCTGTGGTGCCAAGCGCCTGCAGTTCTCATTTCACACTGACCTGCTGGGACTGGAAAGCAGTGGTTTGATGCAGATTCCCAGCCTGTGGCCTTCCCCCACCCCCACCTCCTCTGCCCCCTAGTCATACAAGCACCAACGTGCCCTCACACGCCCCCCCCGGTCAGCTCCGCACACAATGGCCAGGCCGAGACTCACGCCCTCCCTGCCTGTGTTTGATGCTCCCTGGAGCCTGGAGACCAGCAGCACCCCGGGCAACACAGGGGACACGTGCCAACGACGTTTCTGACACTTTTGAAAGGCAGTGTTGTAGGACCTTGCCCGTCTTGATCAACACCAGCCCGCTGAACATTTTGGGAAAAAAAGTTCAGACCTCACAAGACACAGTCCTCCCCTCACAAGATAAGAAGCATTCATAAGCATTAAGATCAAATTTATTGGATTCTTATAAGATCTAATTAATAGGAATTAGATCCTGCTTCAAAATCCACATGGATCATGAGACAAAAGTATTTTGAACCATCATTAACAACACAAAAGACCTCATTCCGGAAATGATGTTGTAATAGCTTCATTGATTCACTCATATTTTGAAAACCTGTCTGAAAAATCTTTTCGTACAGAAAAAAAGTGAAACACTGGGATGACAATGACGTTTCCAAAGCACATGACACATTACGCGTGTGTCTCGAATACATGTCAATCTATTTGAGAGACGTCACACGGCCTTTTGGACAAACGGAACTATTTTGTGCAAAAGATGGTAGTTTATAGTGCATTTTATTCTTTCAGCCCTTGTAGACTCTAATGCACCACTCCATAACAGTCTTGAATGCAGTGGACTAATTATTGCTTTTCTTTAAACCAAATTGAAAATATCAGCACGGATTTCTTCTCAAGCCCTGCTTTCATTGTGCCGGTTTGATTTCCAGAGTAAAACAAGCCGACTCCCTGCGTCACAAACCTTCACAAGCCGTTGCAATCTAAACGGCGGCTGTGCACCCCTCCAGAACCAAAACAGACCAGGCTGCCGTTCACAAAATTGTAGAAATTGAACGGATTTAGACGCTGGAGGAGATGGTTTCTCTCGATCGTTACACATTAGGAAAGCACCTGGGCAGAGCGGTGGCCCTGTGGCTCAGGATCTGCGCCTGTGGCTGGGAGGTTGCCGGTTCAAATCCCACAGCCGGCAGAGGAATCCTACTCCGTTGGGCCCCTGAGCCAGGCCCTTCACCCCAGCTGCTCCAGGGGCGCCGTATAAATGGCCGACCCTGCGCTCTGACCCCCAGCTTCTCTCCCCGTCTGTGTGTCTCATGGAGAGCAAGCTGGGGTCTGCGAAAAGACAAATTCCCAATGCAAGAAATTGTAAAGGGCCAATAAAGTGATCTGATCTTCTCTCACAATCTTAACTGCTATGCAACCGGCTTGAGCAGTACCAAAGCATTTTTCCCCAAATAAAACACGCTCTTGAAGGGTGTGCTCGAATTCTTACCACCACAATACAGAATTTCAGATCTGAAATCTGCTCAGACAGAGATCCGGCTTCGTGCTCTCAGCAGTGAGGTGTACTGCTGGCCGAATGTCCTTAAACAGCTTCTTGTGCAATAAGGTCAGATTTTTTTGGCAAAAAAACAAACTCAGTTTCCTGCAAACGTGGGACCACTTCTGAAGCAGTCTGGTCCAGTGCAAATTTGCCACGTTTTGTTTCCTCTCTCTCAAAACTCTCCGATTATACTGTAAATGGGAAACATTAGCAGAGAGTCACTTATTCCTGTAATAGCGCCGGGTTGCCACAACCCTGCTTTTCTCGGTAGCACACACGCTGGATGGGACCAGTCCATCGCCAGGCACACACAAGCACTCGGAGACACCTTAAACCCAGTCAGATTGTCTGTGCAGGGTGGAGGAAGCCAGAGAATCAGGATACAACACGTGCAAGCCTGGGGAACATGCAGACCCCGTACAGAAGGAGCCCCAGTCCAGAGTGATGAAAACCGTTCATTTAGCTTTTTCCCCACACAAATTTATAGTCCGTCTCTTGTTTGAGCTGAACTTTCATAGTGGTGTACTTCCTCTCGCCATATTGGGAGCAAATTGTGCTCTTGGTCCTTGGATCCTGTATATCTTCAATCTACAAGGAGAGCTGGAGCAGTGTTCTTAAAACGGGACACAGCCCACAGTTTCATCCCATCAAGTTATTGCACACAGTTACTCGATCTTGCTGTGGTAGTTCCATTACTCTGTACAAAGCCTCTCTCTGCTTGAGCACGATTTACCACCCTTCACAAGCCTTTGAAAGTCCAATCAAAGCTGCGATTAACAGCAGTATGGGTCGTTCTTAATGTCCCTGTTACCCAAAGTGCACTATTGCCATGTGCAATAAAAACAGGTTCGTTTGCTCAAGAAAAAAAAAATCACCTTCCAATATCCAAAGCCTGAAGTAACCTAGGGAAGAGAAATGTCAAAGAAAAGCTGGGGCACAAACGACCTTTTGAAAATATGTCAAAGCATCCGTTACAAAAATCATCTCTACGTCAACTTTTAAAGCTGCAAACAAATTTCAACTTTACACCTATTTCAGACCCGTCTCGCCCTAAATATGTTAGCAGTGTTTTTGAAATGTAGAATCAATCCGACTTCCAATGCATTTCAATATGATGAAAAAAAAGACTTAACTCGGTCAATAAAACCCAGCTTTCTTGACAGATTTCTCCTTCACGCGTTCACAGAGCCCTGCCGGTTTCAAAACCAGGAACCTGGCGAGACGGATCGAGACACAACACCCGTCACACGCCTGAGCAGACACCAACACACCCGTGTCTGGTCGCAGGGCTCGGTGTGGGTGCATGGCCAGACGCAGATGCTTGTGCTGAAGGTTGATGGTTTATACCCCTGTTGGGGTGGGGAAGTCCTGTCAGGGGAAAAAAAACAAAAAAAACAGTTTTTGGTGGTGCCGATTTCGAGGGGGCGGGGGCTCTCGTTCAGGGGATGCGCTGTGTGACGTAGATGGGGAAGAAGATGGTGCAGAAGAGGGCGACGAAGCAGACCGCGACCAGCAGCAGCAGGCACCAGAAGCTGTGGCACAGGTCCTGGCAGGCCAGCGGTCTGCGGTGGGCCCTGACCGTCACCAGGTTGACCGCCTGCCCCGGAGCTGGATGGCCAAGGGGGCTCCCGGTCAGCTGGACCTTGACCAGCACGTCCTGGCCGGGACCCGGCGCCAGCGGCCCCGGGTTGTAAGCCGGCTGGGGTTTCCAGTAGCAGAGCTGCGACCTCTCCAGCCAGACCCGCTGCAGGTTCCCTCTCTGGTCTGGGGGCAGCAGGGCCACCACCTCCATGTTGGGGGGCAGGCAGGGGACGCCCCCGAGGGGGAGAGGGACGGGGGCCCGACAGAGGGGGCACTGAAAGCTCTGGAAGGGCTTGAGGTAGAGGCACATCTGGGCCAGGCACTGCAGGCAGAAGGTGTGGGCACAGGGGGGCAACAGCAGGGGCGTCCTGAAGGCGTTGTCGTAGGGGGCGAAACAGATGGGGCACTCGGGCGCAGGGGACGAGGCGTCGGCCCCTGGAAACGCAGCGCCCCCTGCAGGGAGGGGGCTGGAAACGGCAGCCAGGCCTGCTTGGAACTCCATCTCGAGAGGGCCGAACTCCTTAGGTCCCCCAGAGAAGGACGCCGTCTTGCTCCCCAGAGGCAGGAGTGGAAAGAGCCGAGGTGGTGGTGGAGGCAGCCGGAGGACTCCGAGCAAGGCTGCAACACGGTTGCGCACGGCCCCCGATCCACGCAGCAAACCGCTTATTGCAGTCTAACGGACAGCCATCTGCAAGCCAGCAACCTGCAGGACCAGTAGGGGCAGCCACTCCGCAGCAGGCAGTTTGCAAATTCCCGCTCGGCGAGCTCCTCCACAGCACCGTGCAGGAAAGCTCCAGTCAGCTTTTTGTGCAGCCCCGCGGCGATCTCGACTCTAGTTTACCTCGCGGCCCTCGAACCCGCGGCCGGGCTGGCGTTGCGGCCGAGGACGCACCTCTGTCGAGTCCGAGCAGGGGGCTTCTCCCCCCCCAGAAAACAAATAAGGTACTGGACCGATGCTGATCTTGGTGGAGCTGTCAAAACGATGTCAAATGGAGGGGGAAAAAACAAAACAAAAACGGAAGGGGTTTTTCGCCAGGTAGCCGAATAAGGGATCAGAACTCCCAAAAAAAGTCCACGTTGTCTTTCCGTCCCGGAGCGCGGGGAAAAAAAAAAAACCTTTTTGTCGTCACTCAGCTGGGACACAGGCAGCCCCCTCCACCCTCCTCTTCCCCCTGGGAGCCAGTCTAGGGCTCCCCGGACTCCAGTGGCGGGAGGCCCTCTGTCTGGAGATGCACACACGTCGGGCGGCTCGCCGGCCCCCCCCCTCCTCCTCGGGTCTCTGGGAACGTCCGCGGGAAAGCTCCCTCTCTCCCAGCAGCATTGCCGCGCACAGGGGCTCAGAGCGGAGACCTGCCGTGTTGTGGCAGCACAGGCGGCGGAGCCCGGGGTAACTAGGCTACAGCCACAACAAAGCAGAGCTCCGAGCCTTCAGGGCTCCAGCCCGGGCCTGCCAAACCGCCGCGGCCCGCCCAGCCCGCCAGGGCAGCCCCAGCTGCAGGGGGTCGCCCGCCTTCTGGAACAAAAACAAAGTCGCTAACTTTAATCTGGCAGCAGCGCGAGTTGGGCCACTAACAGACTCGGGAAGAAGGCGCTGGGTGTCGCACTCATCCTTTATTAATGCGTTCCAATAAAAAAAAACCAATGAATTATAAATGGGGCGGTTTTCAACCCTGGAACGTAAAGCACTCATGATTTCGTTTCCTTCCCTTAGCCCTCCTGCTTCCGGGGAATGTCTCCTTCCACCTTTGCCTCCTCTTGTGAAATGCGATGATTGTTATTTTTGGAAAAAACAAAACAAACACTCCCCCCGACACAAGTCAACGATTACTAAAGTTGCATTAAACGTGCCGGGAGGGGTCTGGGAGAAGCCACAGTCCGGTTGAGTGAGGAGAGGTTGGTTTTCCTGTCCCTTCACGGACGCGGCTCAGGCTAGCGAGAAGAGGAGGTGCTGGCGTTGAGGGGCGATCAGGGGAGATGGGCAGGAGGGTCAGGGGCCGGAGGCCGGCCTCCCGTGACCCCTCCCTCCAGACCCTGAGCAAATTCCCTTCCTGGCCCGGGGGCAGCTGGGAGTATTGGGTGGGAGGCTCGGGGCCCCCCCCCCCAGGGGGTAAGGGGACCAGGGTCCGGCAGATGGGACACTGGAGGCTCTGGGAGGGCTTGAGAAAGACGCACATCTGGGCCAGGCACTGCAGGCAGGGACGGAAGAGTTGATTTAGAAGTCCAAGGAAGCCACCCGGGCGTCAGTTACACACTGCGCCTGAGTGCCGTGCAACAGCTCCGCCGTCGCAAGCTGAAGGACAAGAGCATTGTGCCGCGGTAGACAAGCCGGAGTTCCCGATTAAACCTGCTCATCGAGATCAGGCGTTCGGGCTGTGAATAATCAGTCGGCTTGAGAAAATCACTATCACTTCTGGGCTGAAATCAATTTACTCCATTTCTGGAAGTAATCGACTTAGATTGTGAAAATACCACATTATGACATTTTCACACTGTTCACCAAATTTAAGAATACAGAATTTCCTTCTAAGCACTGATGCTTTTGCAGAAACAGAAACTGCTGCTGCTAACTCAGGCAATGGAAAGTCCCCACTCAACAGCTGTCAAGAAACAAATCTCAGATTCTCGTCTTGCAGGCCTGGGCTGGACCTCTCGCTGTATGATAACAGCTCCACTGTTGTCCCAGCTACTCCAGCCGTCTCTGTTTTCTTGTTCTCCTACCCCTCTTGGCAACTTCGTGTTGGGTAAACAGCTGCCTGCAAACAGCACAGCTCCCTCCCAGCCCTGGTATCTTCTCGGCTCCAGCCAGAAACGCACCTTCCCATTCCTGCCAGCTGTCACTTACTGGAGCGGAGAAAGTCAGCCTTGCTTTTAGAACGGACGATTTCTCCACTGCCCCTGTCCCTTCTCACGAAGGGGAGCCCCGTCTGCTGGGAGAACTCCCTGTATCCAAGCCCAGAAAACCTCAACACCCCCCTTCAATGCACAGAACAATCTAGAGCAACCAGCCCCCAACTCGATTGATGAATTGTGATTGATGAATTCCAACCGCCTTCACAAGTACAGCGCTCTGCTCACCAGTAGCTCAAAACCGAGCGCTTTGCCAATTTCATGTCAAAGGGCATGACCTTCGAGCCAGTGTCCAAGCTACCCCTGCAGGTCTACATTAATTCTTCACCAGATTCAGCATCAAGCACACTTTGCACATTTCTCCAGGATTCACAATATATATTTATTCCACAGCCGTATTGCACAAGAAGTCACGCATTTTGAAATTCCTTGCAGTTATTGCTTCAGTATTTGTATAACAGCTCCCATATAAACAGAAAACACAGATTTCCAGTTAGTAAGCTCATTCCACTTTACGGTTTATCCCGTATATTGATTTTCTGGGCAATGCTATTGAGTTTTAGTAATAACCAGCAAATAGCAAAGCAAAATAATGAGATCCCTGGAACCGTCACACTTGTGACAGTATTTTCTTGGTGGAATTTTTGGCTTCCGGGACATAAAATGTGGGATTCTTGTTTCTGTCGGTTGTTGAAGTTGCATCCGAGCCGACTCCACGCCAGGCTTCACTTCAGTGGGTCAGTCAGACCCTCGTTAAGAAGGAGCAGATGTGCGATTCGAATCAAGAGCTGGAGTGGGGGGGAAAGACATCCCCCCCCCTCTGATGGGGGACGGGTCGGGGAGGAGAGAGGGACAAGACCGCTCCTACAGCAGCGGCAGGCGGAAGAGGGCGAGATCAGGGTCCGGCCTTCCCATGATCTTCCATTGCAAACTCCACGTGGGGCGACGAGAACTCCCCAGGAAAACCACTTCCCAACTGGATCGTTTCTGCGCCGCAGCGGAGAAGAGACAGCGCGATCTCCGAAGAAACCCCTGGAGTTTCCTTGACATCCAGCGTTGGGTCACAAAAAAAAGACATCACAGCTCCTGGGCCTCGTGATCTTGCAGGCGGTAGCCCGTTGTGCAATGCACATGTGGGGTCCAGCACTGCTGGAGGGTTGGAGGCGGGGGGTTCATTCCCATGTCTCTCGTCTGCTTCGTGCTCCAGAAACCAGGATGAGCCGTGGCCCAAGCGGGCTCCTCTCGTTCATATCCTCGCTCGTGTTGCCGTGCCCGGCCGTCACAGACGCCCCGTTATCAACCACCCCCCACTGTGAGCTCACGCCGGCAGTTCCCCCACTCGTCTCCAAGGGCCCCGCCTCACCCAGCGCGAGGAGCACAATGACCATCTTTCTCTTCCTCATTTGACTATTCTGTCGACGTTTCCTTATTTTATCCCAGAATTCAAATGAGGCCCGCAGAGTGAGCGAGCGAGCGAGCGAGCGAGCGACAGCAGGGACCGAGAGGGAGAAGGAGCGGGGTTGCAGAAGCTGGTAGCAGAGGGCTCCTGCAGGCACTGGCCGGAGGAGCAGTACGTCCCACGGGCACTGACCGGCGGACTCACCTGGCTCCGCGCCAGAGAGAGCGTCCAGTAAGCCCGACTACCGTCCCCACCACAGACACGGCAGAGCTTCTCCAGCGCCGAGCCAGGGGCAGCGTCTGTGGGCACACGCAGGTCAGGTGAGTCTTTTTGGATGCGAAAGAGATTACCAGCCTCGGACCAGCCCTGCCGATACTTCTGCGACATCTCTCTGCCTTAGAGCCTGAAGAGTTTGCCATTTGATTGGGTGCTTCACCCGACTGAAACTGCGAAGTATGGACAGGCACGTTTGCAGTGAAGTTGTTGTTGATGACGAAGATGATGATAGCACCATTATAGGGGTATCTGTGTGAAAGCGTGGCACAGAGAGAGGAGGTGCAAAAGAAAAATCTCTTGGGTCCAAGTTGGTATTAACAATGGTCTAAGTCAGCTAAAGTTCTTTCTTCTGAAATCAGCTTTATGCCAAGCAAATGTCTTTTCAAAATTCAAATTTTCCATAACACAATTCAAATTTTCCATAACACCCAGGCTCTTAAGCTCAGCGGTTTCAAGCATGCAGTTCAGCACAGACTGGACTGCCAAGCTGAACACCTACTTCCTAGCCACCTGTAACAGGAAGTACAGTAATGCAGCTGTAGAACTTCTCTTTCGGTCTTTCAGCACAGGAGAGTGAAACCCCAAACCGAAGAGGAAGAAAATGAAAACCGATCATTCCTCGCCCCTGACATGCGCTGAACGGTCTTCAGAGACCTCTAAGTATACTGTCCACAATTCTGACCACCACAACACAAAAAACACATTGTGCCACTACAGAATTAGTTCAGAACAGAGCAACCAGATCTATTTCCAAGCTTAAAACAGACATCTGTTACTGACAGAGCCCTGAATGTCTTGAACAGAGAAGATAAGAAATAAGATCACTTTATTGGCCCTATACAATTTCTTGCATTAGGAATTAGTCTTTTCGCAGACCCCAGCTTGCTCTCCATGAGACACACAGATCAAGACGAGCTGATCCAAATATTCAAAATCCTCACAGGTGCCGACAATGAGAACCCAGTAAACTACTTCAGAACGAACAGGGAAACGCAAGGGGAAACGACATGGAGGCATATTTAAAACGAGAAGAACCGGAGACACGTCTGTACGGGGCTGTGGGAGTCGGGGACAAGACGCCCACAGTGTCAAGAAGCGGGTCTTTGAGATCCTGGGATAAATGAGTTACCAAGTACAAGATGAGCCAGGGTGGGGTAGTATCACTGCCCGGGGATATGCCTGTGACCCGTCTTATCTTAAGAGTTGTAAAATCGCAGAGGGAGGCCCTGTTGTTTACAAGAGAGTTTTCTCTCACTACATTGCCCAGGCCAGTTTGTTGCTGCGGGCTGGTGTGACGTGTCAGGGTGAACACTGTTTTTCTTCTGCCCTGGAAAATGCAAATGAGCACAAAGCATTCTGCACTGATCTGGTTTTCTCTTTCACCTGGCAGCCACGCTGCAACACTGACATTTAAAACACCTCACACCCTCTCTCCCTCTGGGGACAGTTTAACAGTTTAGTGCAAAGCGGAAACTGGCGTTCGGTTTTAAAGTGATAATATAAGGAATATGCCTTTGGATAGAGCTCTTTTCACCCCCGATGGTTCCAGCAGCCCCACTGCACAACAGATCAGGGGGAGGACCAAGAACCTGCCTTTCCAATTTAATTAAGAGAGAATGTGCGATTTAGGTTTTACATTCGGCATAACTGGGATCTAGCCTTAATCACGTTTGGCTAGGCCCAGAGTTGCTTTTCTTGCATCTTCAGCATCAAACCTCCACTGAAAACAAGGTGCGCCCAGTACACAATCTGCATTTCGCTTTGCTTGGTATCCTGATGGCGGCAAGCCTTCCAGAAACTCTGAACAATTGCGCCAGCTTCGTCACCCTTCACCTCTCTCCTTTCCTAATCTCCCGCCTTTCTCTTCCCATTTCCGGTTGAGCGTCTAACCCACCGCGCCTACGGCCCCAGCCAGTTTCGTCTCTGCTGTAGCTTGGGCCTAGAGAGCTACAGAGAAAGGTTCCCGCCCCTTCGTTTGGAGTCCCACTAGTTGGTGCTGGCCCTCAACCGTTTCCCTCCCAAACTTAGTCGATATTCCTAAGAGTGCAGCTCAGAATACATTCTTATCCACTACTCCGTTACGCGTAGCTAACATCAGAAAGCAGCAGCTCTTTTCCGTTGTCTGCATCAGGCTACTATTCTGGACTGCCGTTTTGCTTGACTGCCAAGTGATGGTTCTCTTCCCGTTTCTGTTTCACGCTGCAGTGACTGGAAGAGCAATATCTTCTGCTGCCTACCACAGACTTCCAGAGCTGTCTTTAGCTGTACTAGCATCTACCCAGGTGGAAATGTTCTCCATTTCCTTTTATCCAGATAGCTTCAAGGACTGTTGTGCACTGGGTAACATATGCATTAATACTGGTTTTAGAGTTTTATCATGTTATTTTAGAAACAATATAATACAGGTATTATTGTATTATATAGACTATTGTTCTTTTACACTGTGTGGCAATTTATTTCCCGACTGTCATGTTACTCTGGAACACAATGGGCTACAGTGAACAACACTGATGTGCCCTCACCAATCTTTTTTTCCATTTTCTCAATCCCTGAAACCTGAGCTCGTAAGCATGACAAAGCAACCAAACAGCACAGGATATTGTTACTTAACTGTTCCATTTCCCTGTTAACGTTAATATTCCCAGTCCTACACGCTACAATCCGAGATTTAGCTGTACCCGATTTCACAATGACACACGAGAGAAGCATTCTTCCATCACAAGGCAAGGACAGGGAAAAACCAAGAATATCTCATGTGAATTTACCCTGACAAACAGGAAGGGATAAGCTAATAAACTTGGAGGGGGTTTTCCTGGTCTAGGGAACCATGGGAGCTCAGATGGCAAGGGCGTCTAGCTCCTGACCAGAAGGTCCTGGGTTCAATCCCAGGTAGGGGTAAGTGATGTAGCTCCAATTCCTTCCAGACAACTCCCAGGTCCACAACCTGCTTTCCAACTGAGTACCGGAGGTTAATCCTTCCAGGGGTAATAGGCTGGCCGGAGCGTGATACTAACCACATCACCTCCACCTCCAGTGTCAGATGGTTGAGAAAAAATGGTGGCCCTAGTCCCCCATGGGCCCTGATGGCCTGAAAAGAGACCTTCCAGGTCTAGCTGGTTTGCTCACAGGGTAGAAACCTGGAAGAACTTAAAACAAAACGGAGAGGGGCCGATGGGTTTGCCAACTCTCCCGGGCCCGGAGCTGAGCTACGTAGGTTCGGAGAACGGTTCTAATTGTGTTGTTCTGCAGGTCGGTCCAGCACCATGACAAACGTGGACAGCGACCGATGATCCGCTGAGGTCCAACCCCCATCCCAGCCCCAACGGGACACAGGGGTCAGCATGGAGCCGGAGCGCGAGCCACAGTTCTGGGGGGGCCCGGGCGAGGTCTCCCCCGACCTCGAGTGCGCCATCTGCTTCAGCCAGTTCAACAACGTCTTCCGCACCCCCAAGATGCTGCAGTGCCAGCACACCTTCTGCCTGGAGTGCCTGGCGCGCATGAACGTCAAGTCCTCCCAGCCGGACACCATCCGGTGCCCCCTGTGCCGGGGGCTGACCCCGCTGCCAAACCTGGGGCTGCCCAAGCTGGACAACAACCCCGCCATCCTCTCCTACCTCCCCGAGGCCATGCAGCGCGTCTACAGCATCCGCTTCAACCGGAACAAGGGGCGGCTGCTGGTGAAGAGGCCCACCGAGGTCCACGGCCTGCCCCCGCTCTGTACCGTCAGCCAGTCTCTGGACGTGGGGCTGCCCAGCGACCACGCCGCCAGGGGCCAGAGCCAGGGCAACGCCCTGATGCACATGTCCAGCAAGCCCCTCTGCCGCGCCTTCATCATGGTGTCGGTGGTGCTGTCGATGGTGCTGCTCACCTGCACCATCATCTTCATCATCAGCAGGAAGTAAGAGGTGGCCGCCGCAGCCCTGCGGAGAGACGGTGGTGGTGGGGGGGGGGTTCCCCACGGGTTGCACCGCGGCGCAAAGCACATTTCTTTGCAAAAGTAGGCCAAGAGAAGAGTGTAATCGGGACGACTTGGGAGGTGGCTGGCCTTAGCGCCATGGGGCAACGGCGCCCCTCTTCTCCCCGACCGGTTTACCGGGCGACTGGCATTTCGAGGACAGGAAAGCGAGACCTGATTTTCCTAACCACTTCCCACAGCTGGGCTGGGTTTTGACAACTCTTTAGAGCTCAGCTTAGAAATTCGAGGAAGAAACGCCTTTAACCCTTAATTGACGGTGAACATACTGAATTGCCTGAAGACTGAAGAGCCGACAACTGTCTGTTTTACCTCGTATGTGGAGACACATTAAGAATGCAACATCAATACAGAGTACTGGTTTTTACCACCCATCGGATGGGTTTTTAGTAAATGTACATGGGAGAGCAGGTGGCTCACCTGAGAGATCATCGTAAGGCTCCGACTTAAATATACTTCTGTATAATAACTTCATATGGAATAAGTTATCTACGTTATTACTTAAAGGAATGGATTTAACATACAAGGGCACTTCTGGAAGAAATTCTTAAAACAATGATTAAGACAGGAAAAAAATATGCGGCAAGATATTGTGTAAATATAGAATAAAAAAGAGGAAAGAAATATTCTATGCACTGTTTATCTAAATTTACATACATATACAAAGCATGGAATACATCGCATGCAGTTCTGTGCATCCATCACAAGCCCCATGTTGCGGCTTATCTGCATCGTCTGGCACATCACGTTGGTTTTGGAGGGGGAAGTTTCTCTTCGAACCTCAACTGTAGTGCTACACTAATAAAACATTCTTCCCCCAAAAAAAGTCCTTGAACTGAAATACCCCCACCACACAGGCATGTTGTAGAATATATGCAGCACCTTGTAGAAGTCTTCAGACCTTTCCCGTGGGATCCCATTTAGTGAAATTCACAAAACGATGCGTACACCTTGTTTTCCAAAACATACATGTTTTACTCCATTAGACTTAGGCCTGCCACAGCAAAGGGTTTGAATTCTTGTGCGATCGTGACCCTTCAATTGTTGGATCATAGGATCTAATGATAATTTCACTGCATTCATTTTTGTGTGTGAAGTTGTGTGAACAGCCGGGATTATTAAAAAGAAGGATATGGATCTCAAGAGGACTGAACTGAAGCCCAGGGAGGCTGTGCCAAAGGCGTCATTAACCCATATAACGAGCACACTAGCACATTGTATTCAACACTATTCAAGCATCAGATCTCACAATAGACCGGTTCTCTAGCCTAGATCATTCTGGCCCAAACACGAATTCACAAAGAACGCCTACCTGTTCTCTATCCATTCTTCTGCTGATAGCCTTCACAGGCATTCATTACCTTTGGAACAGCGAGATACCCCTGTCCCAGCTCACAGGCGGAGGGGTGGGAGGTTGTTGCTCTCAAGAGCCTCCAACCCCGTCAGACGCAAATCGCAACGTCTTCCCAAGCGGAACAGCAGGCCCCGCTTAGTGCGTCTGACAATTCGAGAACTGGACACTAGAGGGCGACATTGCTGCAGGTTTCACAGGGCAGGGACAGAAACGGGCTTCGCTCCAGTCTCGGGGCCGGAGAGACGCGCTCTTCCCCCGAATTATCAGCTGGGTCGCTGGCCGCCTGGCTGCCCCCCCCAACCCCAGCACAAACCCCAAGCTGAGGGCCTTACTGAGGAGCGCAGGGGCTGCTGAAACAGCAGCAGCTCTCCACAAGACCTGCCTGTATATACACAATTCAATGCAAACAGGTGCTGTGAATTCACCTCAGTACATTACATGCAATAAGCATCTATTAAATTCTAGGTTTATGTCTGTACGTATAATGTTTCCAATTATTAATGGAAATCCCACACTTTACTAGTGATAAAGAGGAGTGTCTCCAGCATTATAATGTAGGGTTTCACAGAGCTGTTTGCCCTGAGGTATGCAGATGGGGGGGGGGGGGGGATATGTGAATATTCCAAAGAAACACAGAGTGTCATCTTTGACTCACGAGGTCTCGGTAATCGATTTGCTCAATGCCATCTGAAGGTTAGGCACTTTCCTTCAGGTACGCCCCAGCGAAGCTGCCTCGCCTTATAACACAACAAGATACCGCAGCACCGGTCACACTCCAGGTGCTTCTGCTCCTGCTGGCACTGCGCCGGGATAATAATAATAGCTTACACTTATATAGCGCTTTTCTGGACACTCCACTCTACAGGAGTTTACAGGTAATGGGGATCCCCTCCACCACCACCAGTGTGCAGCCCCACCTGGATGATGCGACGGCAGCCATAGTGCGCCAGAACGCTCCCCACACACCAGCTCTCAGTGGGGAGGAGAGCAGAGTAATTAAGCCAATTTATAGATGGGGATTATTAGGAGGCCATGATTGATAAAGGCCGATGGGAAATTTGGTCAGGACACCGGGGTACACCCCTACTCTTTTCGAGAAACACCCTGGGATTTTTAATGACCACAGAGAGTCAGGACCTCGGTTTTACGTCTCATCCGAAGGACAGCACTTGTTTACAGTATAGTGTCCCCGTCACTATACTGGGGAATTAGGACCCACATGAGCAGCAGGGTGAGCGCCCCCTGCTGGCCCCACTAACACCTCTTCCAGCAGCAGCCTTAGTTTTTCCCAGGAGGTCTCCCATCCAGGTACTGGCCAGGCTCACACCTGCTGAGCTCCAGTGGGGCTGCCAGTTGTGAGTTGCAGGGTGATATGGCTGCTGGGATACACTGCCGCTGCCAGAGGAGACCACGAGCACTGCAGGAGCAGGGCAAGACGGAGGAGGAGAAACAGGGTGGATTAAGGAAGGGAGTGGAGGGACAGAAAAGCAGGAAGAGAAAGAGGAGCAAAATTGCGGAGAAGCAGGAGACTGAGCACAGGAAAGACAGGCAGAATGGGGAGAAGCCTCTTTTCCCAGCTGGCAGGCTCTCTGGACCACAGAGGAAGGCAGGAGAGCTGTGAAATGACTCACTGGTTGGGGGTCAAAGCTCTCCGTTAAAAACCCGACATGAAAATACTGTTTGTCACAACCAGTTAGAGACACCAGACTGCCTACGCACGCAAGGGCGAACGGCCCCATTGTACAGCTTAGAAGGATTCATACCATTGTACGCAAGGCATTTAGTTTAGGGTGACCTGGCCCACTGGTCTTCTTCCAAACACTCAATCAGGGAACGGACTGCGATATTTTAACCAGAGCCAGAAACGTACGTTTAGTGCCTTTCATCAGGAACACCAGCGGCTCTGGAGACTTAACATTTGTTTGCAGAACAGGCCGACTCCTATAGTCTAGAAGCCAATGGTTTGAGCCTGCAGCTTCAAAAGGCACTAGCCCACTGCGACAGGGGTCAGTCACCCAAGCAGCTTCAAAAGGCACTAGCCCACTGCGACAGGGGTCAGTCACCCAAGCAGCTTCAAAAGGCCCTAGCCCACTGCGACAGGGGTCAGTCACCCAAGCAGCTTCAAAAGGCCCTTGCCCACTGCGACAGGGGTCAGTCACCCAAGCAGCTTCAAAAGGCCCTAGCCCACTGCGACGGGGGGGTCAGTCACCCAAGCAGCTTCAAAAAGGCCCTAGCCCACTGCGACAGGGGTCACCCAAGCAGCTTCAAAAGGCACTAGCCCACTGCGACAGGGGTCAGTCACCCAAGCAGCTTCAAAAGGCACTAGCCCACTGCGACAGGGGTCAGTCACCCAAGCAGCTTCAAAAGGCCCTAGCCCACTGCGACAGGGGTCAGTCACCCAAGCAGCTTCAAAAGGCCCTTGCCCACTGCGACAGGGGTCAGTCACCCAAGCAGCTTCAAAAGGCCCTAGCCCACTGCGACGGGGGGGTCAGTCACCCAAGCAGCTTCAAAAAGGCCCTAGCCCACTGCGACAGGGGTCACCCAAGCAGCTTCAAAAGGCACTAGCCCACTGCGACAGGGGTCACCCAAGCAGCTTCAAAAGGCCCTAGCCCACTGCGACAGGGGTCACCCAAGCAGCTTCAAAAGGCCCTAGCCCACTGCGACAGGGGTCACCCAAGCAGCCTCAAAACTGGACGCATGTTCCCAGGGTGGAAGGCAAGGCAGCAGAGGCTGCTGTTGGGACGCCCATGAGCCGAAGCCTTTAATCAACACGGCGCTTTCCTCCTGTTCCGCGAGACTCCTGCACTGTTTGCCCTCACACCCCGTTCCTGGAAGTCCTCAGACAGGGCAAACAGCAAACACCGCCGTGTGAAATCTGGGAAAGACCAAAAAGGACCACAAATCTCAAAACAGGCCCTCTGCCCAGGAAGGAGGAAGTGAGCCATGAAGTCATTTGTTGGTTAAAGAGCTTTGCAGTTTGGATAGACACTAAGTCAGTTTCCTGCTCTCAATTCCAGTAAGCCAAGACTGGAGCAACAGCAGTCAGTCCCGCAGGACATGAGAGCAGACTTCCAGCAATTAGGGACGCAGGTGCTACCGTAAATAATATCTGATTGCGCTTTATGCAAAACGCAATGAATCTCCCACAACACACCTCTTTAACCGATTTTCACTGCCAGAGTCGATACGCTTTGACAACAACATGGGAAACCTACTCTCAACATTGCACAAAAAAAAAAAATCAAAGCTAACATACCGCCCCAAAGTCTGCAAAAACTGCGGAAGTGAAAAACTTACAACCTACACTCCTCATCCGAAGCCAAACCTTGGTATTCTGCACCTGGGTGATGATCTGCGTTTTTTTTTTTTTTTACCGCTAGTCAAATTAATCATAGGGTTCTCTGGCGGGATCCCTCTATGTGCTCTCTCTTCTTTTACAAGCTTGTCGGAAATTTGTAAAAGACAAATCGGAAAAAAACAGGAGACCATTAGGAGCGGAGCCGCAGCTTTGTAATCGAATACACAGCCACCCCCCTCCCTCGGACTGGGTGGGCTCCTTCTGCAAAACCAAGCCCCTCCGAGGGGAGAGAAGGGGCCGGAATATCCCGGCTCCGAACTCGACTGCGGTTGAGGAAAGACAGACGGATTGTGGGAGAGTGTGGGGGGTTTGCTCAGCCGGCTGTGAGCAGACCCGGACCCACAGGCTCCGTTCCCTGAAAAGCCAAGGGCAGATTCTGGCGAAGCTCCAGCCCAGTAGCCGAGCCCCTCTTCCCCCGGGGAAGCCCGCCTGCCCCGAATTCTGGATCCGGCAGGATCAGCCCGGCGTCACGCGTGAGGAATCGGCAGCGGGTGGAATCGGCATTACAGAAGCCGCCAGGTATGCTTCCTGGGCTTTCTCCGCGTTGGTGGAGGCGTGACTCCGGCGCCGGTTTTCACAGCTTATTCACCCCCTGCGCTTCCTCAAGCACTTTCACACACGCAGGCCTGGGCGCCTCTTTACTCAGGGCTGACGCGCGCCCCCTCCCCCCTCTCACGGCAAGAGCCAACAGCCCGCCTCTAGGAAAAATCCCTCTCGAGAAACGGGCCACCCATGTGGCTTGTGAAGGCCGAATTTCCCAATAAAAAGGAGCAGAGAAAGCTCCTATGGGATTTGTTGGGGGCGAGATGGGAGACGACCAATCCGGTGGAGCCGAGAATGAGTGAACCAACCGGCTCCGCTGATGGTGGGCTTTACCGTTTAAATTCATGGACTCTTTCAACCTTGTCCAGCAGAACGCCCTGCGAAAGGCTTGCGCAAAGCCTGCCATCCCTTGAGCTCAGGTGACCGTTCAATAGCTCAAAAGCTCAGCTGGGATGAAAACCAGGAGGCTCAGAGCTCAGGACTCCTACCCCAGCCGGCGGGCTGAAAAACCTCCTGTAGGCACAGATCTGCTGCTTACAGGACATCAGGCCAGCAGGGGTAGGTCATACTGGGGAGGACAGATGAATATAGGGGAGAAATGATCTTAGTAGAGAGTTTTTGTCTTTATTTTCAAGGACATTTTCCAAGTGATGCCTTGCTGCTCATGTCTCTTCCAAGAGTTTTGCCCACGATGTGGTTTTTTTTCTCGTATCCCAAGAAAAATAGGTCAGAGAAAACCAAAAAGAGACAAATCGACTGACCAGCCGCTCCCAATGAACGGCGCCCCCAGGCAGAAAACAGAATTCGTCCCGGGGAAGAATATGCCGGCGTTCGATCGTCCTTACCGTCAGGGGACCAGACGAGCCTCAGTAAAGCCTCTCTACTGAACCCGTGAGCTCGTTGGCACCCAGAGTGGAGTGGAATAATGAGCACTGAGCACCAGGCCCGGACCCCCCCCCTCTCTAACCCCGCCACGGTTCAACCACAGGAACAGGAAGTGCTCCCTCCAGCCGAACTTGGCCCAAACCCACCGCCCCCTAATCTCACCTGCCGGCCGGGTGTCGATTTCACCCTGCTGCAATCTGATTTTGTGGTGGAGATGGATATTGCTTCACACGGTTTTGCGGCTTTAGAAAGCAGATCTCTTCTGCAGGGTTGCATAAACCAGATGCAGGCAGAACACCAGTAAAACGGAGCCCCCAGTTGTTACAGAGGAATCAGGTTTGAGGTGTACAGGTCAGCGCTGCCCCCCTGCCCAGACATGCCGTGTCTGGGTTGCGAAGTCTTATGGCGGGAGGCACGAATGATCATCTGCGACGCTCCCCGTCACACCGCGGTAGGGGCGCTAGCGAGCTTCCCCTCGGCAGACCACAGAGCCTGGGACTCCTGTCTGAGCTGTAATCAGATGCCCGAGGCCACAGGCGCGACTCTGTGTGCAATTGCAAAGGGCAGCATGGGGACTATTTTTATTAACATCAGTGTAAGATCTTTGCGAACAGATCTGGGGGGGGGTGGAGGGGAGTTTTAGATGATTGGCAGATTTTGGCCTCATCGTCATCGAAACCCAATCGAACCGCTCCAGACATCATTCCAGCCACCCACCAGACACCACCACAGGTCCGGACTCGTTCCTCAAGGGAAGCGGAGGAGAGCTCATGCTCCTGAATAACCATTCCCGACGCATGAGGAAATGACAGTCTCTCGTGCAATGGGCAAAGCCGAACCTGATCTCTGGGTTCCTTGACCCTTATCGTGGCTTTGATTTAAAACCAAAAAGCCGCTGCAGAAATGCACAAACCGCTGAAGTCAAGGAATGATCTGAACTGGGGAAGAAAAACAAACAAACTGTGGGGTTTTCTTTAGGCTGTTAAACATTTTTTCCCGCCCTGAATACACACTTGGGATTTCTCCCTCCTGTGTGGAGCAGAGGGATTCAAGGGCTCCTTGTGCCAGTTTTTTCCAGCCTGAGTAAACTCCATTTGCGTCAAGGTGTGACGTTGACACTAGACAGGGCCGACCCCATGCGCTCTGCTCCGAAAACCGCAGGAGCCATCGGAAACGTTTGGGGTCGGAAGAGAGAGACCAGACCGTCCAAATTCTTAAAGCGCTCGCTCACCGGCAACTCGGATTTCTGGAGTTCAAACGCGGAGTTGTTTCTTTAAAACGTGCGCATCACAGGGCAAAAACCTTCAGTGCAAAAAATTCCAAATCCGGAATCCGGAGAAATTCAACATTTGCCCCTTTACGCTAGACTGAAGAAATCTGCTCTTCAGGAGAAGTTTGGAAAACTGGCGACATTTTTTTAAAAATCTGGGCGTGGCCAGGCATAATCTGTCAATACATAACCTAACCTCAAAGATAAGGGTATTTTAGCACAGGAACTCTTGTGTAATTGATGACACTGTTGAAGTATCTCTTGGCACAGCACCGAGTGTGAAAGGAGGCGTAAGAACTCCAGATATGGCCTTGTACAACAATACACTGCTAAGAGGAAACATCTGCCAATCTGTGTTTTTACTTCACAAAAAAAGACCAGCTTCGGCTGGTGATATTCAACCCGGAAAATGGAGAAGAAAAAAATCGCCAGGCAAGTTTCTCAAAATTGACTGGAACACAGCTCTCCTAGTCAGCACCCAGTCTCTGTTTCATTTGAAGGCTGTTTTGGGTAAATTTGTTTTTAAATTAAATATGGGGGAAAGTGGGCATCATCACCGATCCCAAATTTAAATTTGCCCATCGTTGCGTGGGCACATGGCTCAACCCAATGAACTTAATACAGACCACAAGCAGAAACAGCAGCTCAGTGAACACAGGAAGCTCTTCTTTGCACAAACAGCGGGGAGGCTCTGGAACAGACAACCCAGCCATTTAGTCAAAACCAATTCAGAAGCTTTCTTCGAGACATCACTGAATTAAATTGTCAGAATATTGAGCTACTCACAAAACAGCGTTGCCATCTAATATATATCCTGATCTGTTCAGATCTCAGACAGCCAGCAGGGCTGGGCCCAGTCTATACTGGGGCGAGACTTCAAAGGAAACTAGGTTGCTGCTGCTGCAAGTGGTGTTGGTGGACCAGTAGGAGGTGCTCTTCCCACTGGACAAGAATTTACAAACAATTCTCTAGGCTGGGGTCAACAGGAAGTTGTCCTTTGGCCGACGCCTCCTTTGGGAAAAATCTCATGGCAGCGCTCGGGCAGGGATGTTGAATCTGGTGCCCAGGCTAAACTTCACTCTGGGCTTAAAGACCCTCAAGTATCCACTTAATTCAACCACTGAAGTCCTTTCCCACTTCTCCCTCTGACCAGCTGGGAAGGGGGGCTGCTGCTCGGCAACCAGTTGGGGCCCAGACGTCAGTGGAGAACGATGGGGGTCCCCCTCCTGTACAGCAGGCCAAAGTGTTTCGGGGTCCTCCGGGATGAGCAGTTATCATTAACCATCACCGTGAGATGGCCCAATTGGCCTCCAGTCGCCTTACCGCGGCCAAAAGGCTCTATATTCGATGCGATTTATTTTTATATAGCGCCTTTCACAACAAGGTCGCCCCAAGGCGCCCAACAATGCAAGTGAGCGTACATTTAGTCAATACAGAACAGAAGACAACGGAGGAGAGGAACCAAAAACTCCCGAGTAAGGACTCCTCCTCATTTGTTTGACTCCCAAGTGGAAAAGTAGCGGAGAATCCGTGCAATGCGGATCCAGCCCAGTGTCCAAGACGGCGCCGTCCATCGACGCAGTAGCACAGCTGCGTTTTCGCCGTTCAGCAGGCAATGACGGAAAGGAACGCAAACACGGGGGAGAACTTCCCAGGCAGACCTCGGAGAGTCATTCGGGACTCCGACGGCAACTATTTTAAAACGCACACGGTCACGGTCTCAGGATACAGACGGAGGAGCGCGTGGGCTGGGGCGCTGGGGAGGGGGAGACACTGGAAAAAGCCTTAGTCAGGGCGGGAGATGATGAGATCTGTTTGCGCGGAGGCGCCGCTTGGCGTCACGGGCTGACCCACAGCGCGGAGGGAGAGAGAGCCGTGGGGCTCAGCAGACGGGGAGCACGATGCCGTCTGTGAGTGAGATGGGACGTCCGGGCGGCTGGATTCACCTGTGATTCAGCACCACTCACAGACCCAAGCAGCAGGCGGAAACAATCTGGGAATTAAGGGCAGATCACAGTTTTCCAGCCCCCTCCTCAAATAAATAAACTATTCCCTCAACCATACCTTTCGAAATTGTTTAATTAAAAGGCGCAGTCAGCTATAAAAGTTGCTTAATTGACCGCTACTAAGAGCTCTGGTCTCCCTAGGGCCCGAGTCCGAGAGCTCAGATTTGCAGAATATAACTGTAACAAACCGTTTTTATGCCACCACATGGTAGAAAAGAGATTTCTGCTCTGGAAGTGGTTCAGAGAAGAGCAGGCGGCCAAAAAGCAATCCTACAGCTTAAGCAAATAACTCCGTACAGACAGGCTAGGGTAACCGGAGCGTTTTAAACTTGAATACCAAGACCAGCAGGGGAATTCAGACAGCCAGCCCAGCGGATCGCCCCAAAACCAAGAAGTGCAGGACACAAGATGGGGGAAAACGACGTTTCAAACCGTCAGGAAGTGCTTCTTTAAACAAAGAGGGGGGGGGATGTAGGGGTCTGGAACAAGCTACCCTGTCAGCGAAGTCGATATCCTGGTTTCTTTCACAAAGCAGATGAAAGAGATCGTCAGATCAATGAACCACTAAGAAATAAAACTCCTCTGCTTCATAACAGTTCGAATGTTTATGTTCTCATGACAAGGTAAGTTAAACAGGGGGTTATGCAGTGCGATGTAGATTTGAACAAGTATGTATTTATATATTGTAGCCAGACAGCTTGATATTTACACTGGGGAGTTATGATTAGCCACGCGGTCGGTGGTATGCTCCAAACGACAACAAAAACTGGGTTCAGATGATGGTCAAAAAGACACGTGGAAAATCTGATGCAACGCCCAGCAGGAAGTTTATTCGGCCACGGCCAACTGTGCAGAAAGGGAAAAGGATATCGTGAGTCACGAGAATGATGCAGACCCAAAATTTCACCGACCCCCAAAATCACAGGAAACGGTGAATTCACACTGAAGTGTAAACGTGACGAGATAAAAACTGGCCTGGTTCCATCTGGTGCTTAGTCAGCATTGAAAAAAAACCCTCGTAGCATCACAGCGGTGCTCCAGCAACAATGTCTTTCAGCATCAAAAATTAGGGTAACTGGCTCTTCAAGCCAAATACCAGAAGAGGCTCGTCTGTAGCAAATCATTTAGCTTCTGACTTCACTCTTAATACATCTATATATATATAACATATGTAATTATGAACATAATTCATGTTGAAAAGTTGAACTAAGAAAACACGACTGCTTTTGTGGTTTTTTTTTTATTCTAGTTTTTCAGCGTGGAATTAACCTCCACCTGCTCCTTCGCAGTCGACATACCAATGCAGCTCCCTGCCCGACCCGGTTCAATCCACACCAGGCCCAGAAGCTGAAACTCTGCTCCGGGAACGTCTTAGAGGTTCACCAAAAAAAAAGCACGCAACTATGCCAAAAACCCTTTCAATTCAAAACAAACCGGCCCAGAAAAACTTTTTCGCATTAAAAGGGTATTAGAAATGATCACAAAGAATCGTTTTAGAATCCGATTCTAGAACAGTTCCCCCCCCATCTTTCCCTTCTTATTCAGTTCACCACTGCCACCCCTTGTACCCGCCTCTGCTTGTACCAGGACAGCGCCAACCCAGGTCTTTAAATTGTTTAATAAAAATAAAAAAGCAGGACTGATCGAACGGCTCACCGGTTACTTCCTGTAGCGCGCTGCTGTGGTGGAAGGGAAAGGCCGACTTGCATCCCCTGAACCGTGCCATCGCGAGCCCCCAGTCACGCCAGGAGACACCAGCGGGGGATCGCCGAGAGGGGGCCTGCAGTCGCTCGGCTGGCCGACGAGCTGCAGGGGGCGCACAGCCCTGCGAGCCCGCAGCGGAGGCAGAGGAGCTCAGCCTGGTCACCTCGACCCTCAGGAGAGCTGCATCAGGCGCGGGGGCTGCCGTCTCTTCAACGGGGCCAATGGACCACTCTCTCTGGGGGGGCACTGAAGCGGTGAATGTGAAACGTAGCAAGGCGCGTTGAAGGTCTGGCCTCCGTTGGGGGGGGGGGGTCACGGCCAACCCTCCGATGGGGTGCGGCCGATGCGATTCCCACCAGGATGACGGGGGGGGCTCGCATGGAGCAACTCAATTCACCCACCCTGTCCACGCCACGCCTCGCCCAACGCAAACGAGGGAGCGGATGAAGACGCTGGTGCGCCAAGGTGGGCCTGCTCCTCGGACACCTTCCCCCAGCTGACCTGCAACAGGCCAGCGGCGCAGGGCGCGGATCGGATGGCCGAGGGTTATCCGACTTTCATCGGATACGTGGGAAAATCTCAGGAAAGGAGCCTCGGCAGAGGCGGATTCAGCCAGTCTCAACTCTGTAGTCGCCCTAGAAGAGGATATTGTGAATCATAGGAATGATGCAGACCTGCAACTCAACTACCAAACATGGGAAAGAGTTAAGACATTGTGATGAGGATGATTAACATGCCACAGGGGCTTCAGCAAGATTTCTTGTAGGAATGGGGGTGGAAAGAGGAGATTGCAGGAGGAACAGAACCAGAAGTGAATACTGGAGCTCCAGAGGGACCTGGGTTCCTCTAGAAATACGGCCATATAAGAACAGCAGACAGCCTTGCTAGACTTCAGTTTCTTACTGTGGTTGCGGAGGTGCACAGGGAACCTGGAGTCCTCGTCTTCGAGGCACAATTGCCCTCCTCCTCCTCCTCCCCAACTGAGAGCTGGTGTGGGGGGGGAGCGGACTGGCGCATCATCCAGGTGGGGGGCTGCACACTGGTGGCGGGAGTGGGATTCCTCATTACCTGTAAAGCGCTCTGAGTGGGGTGTCCGGAAAAGTGTAAGGAATTAAGAATATTACTACAGCTTGAATAGTTGTCTCCATAGTTGTGAGGAGTAGGTCTATCCACAGCCACCAGAGGGCGACTAAAGCCCCACTCAAGGTCCAGAGAGAGAGACTCCCAGACTCAAACACATCACAGCACAGATCAAACAGCAATATCTCACACACACAAACACAACATAAACTGGAATGCTACAGAACCTTAAACAGACAATACACACTAGCTGAATATTTGACCAAAATAAAAAATAACAAACAGAAACAGACCCTGAAGAAGTACAGGCTCAGTGACCACAACCTGGCCATAGAAACTGGGCGACACAGGCAGACCTGGCTGCCCAGAGAGGACAGGCTGTGCTCCCACTGCCAGCAGGGAGAAATAGAGACAGAGGTGCACTTCCTACTGCACTGTGACAGATACTCTGGGATTAGAGAAACATTCTTCCCGAAATTCAGAAATCTAATCCCAGAGTTCCCACACCTGCCAAAACCACAACAGGTCCCAATCCTACTGGGAGAGGGAGGAGGGAACTCAGCTGATCTGGCAGCCCAGTATGTGATCTCCTGTCACAGCCTGAGGAACAGTGAGTCCGTCTCCCAATAATGCTCCAGCCGCCTACAGTATATGTCAATATTTTATAATATGTCTCTGTTGTAAATGTCTGTAACATGTCTGTAGATTTTATTTTACTTCTATTTTTTGTTTTGTTCCATGTTAATTTTATTATTTTTATTTGCTTTGGCAACACTGATTGTACCCATCAGTCATGCTAATAAAGCACCTTGAACTGAACTGAGAGAGAGAACTGGTAGCTCAGTTGAACTGGCAGCCCAGTATGTGATCTGTCACAGCCTGAGGAACAGTGAGTCTGTCACCCAATAATGCTCAATCTGTTTACAGAATATGCAAATATTTAATGATATGTCTCTGTTGTAAATGTCTGTAGATTTTATTTTCATTTTTGTTCCATGTCAATTTTATTATTTTTTATTTACTTTGGCAACACTGATTGTACCCATCGGTCATGCTAATAAAGCACCTTGAATTGAATTGAGAGAGAGATGCACATGCTCATCAGGGTGTGGGCCAACTGCAATGCCAACTATATGACTGGAAACTATATGACCCTAGCCCGCTCTCTACAGCCGGGAAGGACTGGGGAGGGGAGAGGGGGTTACATCTTTTGTGGGGGTTTTTTTGAGGCCGAGTGAGACATTTCTGAGCCATGAGGCCCGGCCTGCAGCCAGGGCAGGTGTGAGCAAGTGGGGAAAGAGCAGCCAGCCCCCACCACCCCCCCAGCAGCACAGACATCCCAGGGGGGGGTGTCTGGATCCACCGGCTGCGGCGTCTGTTCAGAGCTCACCGGTTCCTGCGCCGATGGTGGAAAGGACACCAGCCTGGGCAGCTGCCAGAATCTTAACACGTCACGCTAGCAAAAAGAGGGAAAAGTACAGGCCTCTCTATTTGTTCAGGTGAAATGCGACATTCAAGCCTCCTAGGTCTTCATCAGTTGCTTATTAAAATTCCTGTACATGATCTCAGTCCCCCGTTTTCATTTGTATCCCACTTTTAGACAGGCTATACAGAAAGCAATATATATATATATTGGACAGTAAGCATGTGCCATCGCTGAGTGTTATTAATATAGTGCGCCCATCCCGAATTGCACAGCAAAATGCTCAATCTACCGGGCTGTTCCAAAGAACCGGGCTCAGCCTTTTCCGAAGAACTCCGACAACCCAGCGTGACTCATCGCACACGGCTCACAGGCACAACGGTGCACGTCGAAGGAGACGAGTTGCCACTTATCCCCGATCCCAGTCCCGGAGAAAAACGTGGAAAAGCCGGGGAGGGGGGTCCCTAGAATTGGGAAGATTGGATTTTCCCCTACCTTTAACGGAATGTAGAGGCCGATCTCGCTCTAGAATCAGATTACTTTATTAGCCATATACAATTAGGAATGTGTCTTTTCCCAGACCCCAGCTTGCTCTCCATGAGACACACAGACAGGGAGAGAAGCTGGGGGTCACAGCGCAGGGTCTGCTATTGTACAGAGCCCCAGGTGCAGCTGGGGTGAAGGGCCTGGCTCAGGGGCCCAACGGAGTAGGATTCCTCTGCCGGCCGCGGGATTCGAACCGGCAACCTTCCAGCCACAGGCGCAGATCCTGAGCCACAGAGCCCCCGCTCCACCCCGTCCTGTCTAGGACAGGACAGCCCAACCCCGAGTCTCGACACGCATAGAAACACCGGCCCCCCACTTTAACCAAACCAGCTGATCCCCCAGTTCAGACGTTAAGCAGCACTTTCCTGACAAGAAGCCAGCAGGCTCCGATCTGCCCCAGTACAGGCCGCCTCTCCTGCCCTTCCTAACTGCTGCCACACAGACACAATCACTCCTCCCCTCTCCCAGGCCTGCTAGCACTTGACGCGGCGCAAAAGCGATAGTGGAGTGAGAAGAGATCGGACTTGGTGTCCTGCTGCTCACTTCCAATAACTTGTCTTTCGCTGCCAGAAAGCGTGGCGGTATTTTCCCCGGCCGCAAAGCCCAGCCCTGAGAATCCGCCGACAGGAAATATCTCACAGACCCTTGTAGTTTCCAGCATGTTCCCGCTGTCGGTTAGTTCGGTCCGATTCTCGGGACGTCGAAACGAGCCGATATACGGGGGAGACAGAGCCTACCTCGTACTTTGGCGTGAGCTGGCCTGGCTGAAGAAATGACAGGCCTGGTCAGCCATCAGCCTCATGGGGAGCAAGCGAACTGCAGGCAGGCAAGCATGTCTCTACACGAGCGAAGATGCAAGATTAGAATCTGACCTCTTGAACGTCTGTTAGAGAACACCCATTTTACCCCATGTAAGAACTAGAGCTTTTTTAAAAAAAAAAACCCCACCCAATTAAAATAATCTACTTCAATATTCTTGAAGTTACAGAAGCGGATGCACAACGCATTTTAGACAAATATTTCAAAGGTGATTTAGTTTTAGAAATCATTTCATTTTTTAACAAGCTGGGGAATGCCACATTGGCAAATGAAAAAATTAGACGGAACTCCAAGCAAATTTTTAACCACCTCCTTATGTATACGGGTAGGGCTTTGAATACAACTGACACACTGAGCCAGGAAGGACTACACTTAAATCAATCTACTGACAAGAAAGGACAGTTCTTTCATTGTGAAATCGCAAACTCTAAGTGAAAAGAAGCAGGAACCGAAAACCCATTGACTTTAAAATCCTTCACCACACTGATCCAGACTTCTCCATCATTTGAAGAATTCGGCTCCCCCACCCTGCCCCCAAGTCCTTTCTGAAAAGGTTTTTATCTTTTACCTCAAAACCGCTTTGTGACAAAAGATGAACCATGGAGATACTCAGGAGCAGTGAGTGGGGACATGAGGCTATTTTATCAGGTTTATCAGGTTTGAATGGCATCTACAGTGGGAGATTGTTTCACACCCACAACCACCAGCAACAAGGGCCAGGGAGTGGGGGGGACTTTGAATAGACTGCAGACGAGGGCTAAGAACCAAGCCAAGAGCTAAGGGAGGAATGCAAGCTCCACCTTCGAAAGACTCCAGAACTACAAATCCCAGAGGGCCACAACCCACTCCCCCCGCCGCAATAATAATTGCTTACACTTCTATAGCGCTTTTCTGCACACTCCACTCAGAGCTCTTTACAGGTCATGGGGGATCCCACTACCACCACCAGTGTGCAGCCCCACCTGGATGACGCACCAGTCCGCTCCCCACACACCAGCTCTCAGTGGGGAGGAGAGCAGAGTGATGGAGCCAGTTCAGAGAGGGGGGTTATTAGGAGGCCATGACTGGTAAAGGCCAGGAGGGAAATCTGGCCAGGACACTGGGGTTATAACCCCTCTCTTTTCAAGAAACGCCCTGAGATTTTTAATGACCACAGAGAGTTGGGATCTCAGTTTTACATCTCATCTGAAGGACGGAGCCTTTTTTTACAGTAGAGTGTCCCTATCACTATACTGGGGCATTAGGACCCACACAGACTGCAGGGTGAGCGCCCCCTACTGGCCCTACTAACACCTCTTCCAGCAGCAGCCTTAGCTTTCCCAGGAGGTCTCCCATCCAGGTACTGGCCAGGCTCACACCTGCTGGGCTCCAGTGGGGCTGCCAGCGGCGAGTCGGGCAACTGGACCGAACCCCAAGAGGTCCCTGCTCAAGCCCCTGCAATGCACTTGCATCAGTGGCTGTTGCACAAGGGGTGAGCAAAGAAAGATATTGCACTAATCGCACACCGATTCACCCTGATCGTGCTCCGTTTCAACTCGCTGGTTATTTCGGTTACCGAGCGATGCAATTCTTCCCTTGCTTGCATGGCTTACAGTACACTCACACGTCCCATCTCCCAGCGGCCGCAGAATCGCAGCCCAGGCCCGCGCGTCTGCTGCGTCATCGAGCCCCCGGCCCCTATCAGCAGCACATCGGCGTGATATTCCGCCTCAACTCGAGCGAGGGAGGCAGATCTGAAGAGCTGTGCTTCCTCTCGCACCGAGATAAGAGCGCAGCGGGGCTTGAAAATGGAACAGGGCAACAGCGAGTGAAAGCAGAAGTGAAAAAACTTGCCAGGCCGAGACAGACATCCAGAGTCTTGCCCCTCTATCCCTTTTCAAATCCCCACCCCCATTGCATTTCCCCAGATTCCAACAGTTAGGCATGTAGCGTTAATGTGCATAAAATGACCTGCCAAGCGGGTGACAGTATTACTATTGATATAGTTGTTTTTTTTTAGCCAGCAGCCATATCACCCTGCAACTCACAACTGGCAGCCCCACAGGGCACACAGAGGGACAGACCACACACTCACGCCAGGGCCAGGTTTCCCAGCAGCCAATTAACCCAACGTCATGGCTCTGGAGTGTGGCAGGAAAGCCATGCAACTGTGGAGAGACCATGCAAACTCCACCCAGACAGCACCCCAGGAATTGAACCCAGTGCCCAGCGCTGTGCCACAGCACTGCCCTGCCATTACTACCACTAATAATTATTAGCACTACAATCACATTTTGAGGCAGTGGACTAGACGCGTCTTGATTAATCAAGATGATTGACACTACCGGAGACCAGACGCTTGGGTTTCACCGACAGCTGCCAGTCGCTCAGCTACCAAGTGATTCTGCGAGTTCTGCTTCACCTGCCCAGGTGAAAGTGTGGAAAGTGGAAAGTGGGAGAGAGAGAGGAAAATTCACACAGTTACACTCACAGTGACAGGCAGAACACTCTAGGTTCAAAACTAGTGAAGTTGTGCAGTTGTAGTATCCTGTAGGATACAATTCTCCATTTAATTAAACCAACTTCCCCACCAGTCGGTTGGAACTTCCAGCAAAAACTCCTGACACAGCAATTGAACGACTGACAGTATTGTAAGGCTGCAGTCTCCAGGAGCTGAATGTCTGGACATCCCAGGGATGTGGCCATCTCTGTCCTTCCAACCTGTCCCATTTTCCTTAGCGGAAGAGACTTACACCCCCTTCTTCTGCAGCCTCAGCCCCTCCCAATCAGCTCGAACCCCACTCCCCCCCCAACACCTCCCCGAAGAAACACCCCACCGCCCCCCGCCTTTCACAAAAAAAAAAACACGTCATTGATCTTGCCGTTGCTTCAGATCACCTGGTGCAGGAAAGAATTCCGACTAATCTGCGGCCGAGTCTGTCCTTTGATCGCCACGGGAGGGGGAGAGGGGCCGAACGAAGCAAATTCCTAAACCCCAGTCCACTCCAACACACGACATGCCCCCCCCCACAAAAAAAATGCATTTAAACAGGATTGAAAAAGGCCTGTGATCAACTAGCCTGCAGGAAGACGAAGACGTGTTCTTTTGGGAAAAGGAAAGCAAGTCGCAGAGGAAGAGACGGGTGAAGGAAGAAGGCATTGATCCGAGTCCGAAAGCCGAAAGAGGCGTCTGTGGGGCTATTTTTAGCGCCCTGGCTCCTCGCCGACAGTTGTGCAATTCTGGAGTATGCCACGTCACTGCAGGACGGTGCAGTGGTGAATCAGCCTCTGCTGGAGGGAAGTGCTCCTCTTCCCCTGCCTCCCCCGAAACTTGGCAGAATTTAACAACGTTTTATGGGTCTCGATGAGCAGGGAGCACCTGCTGCTCATAGCTGGCCTGGGCCGCCCCACACCACCGCGGGCTGCGGCGCACAAGGAGCCCACAGACGGCTTGCATGAGAGAGCAAAGCGTTCTCAAGCAGGGAACGCGACAAAGCTACCCGACGCAAGCAATCAAACAGCAGACATACCACCCTGGAACTCACCGCTGGCAGCCCCACTGGAGCTCGGCAGGTGTGAGCCTGGCCAGTACCTGGGTGGGAGCATCCTAGGAAAGCTAAGGCTGCTGCTGGAGGAGGTGTTAGTAGGACCAGCAGGGGGCGCTCACCTTGCGGTCCGTGTGGGTCCTAATGCCCCCAGAATAGTGACTGGGGCACTATACTGTAAACAGGCGCCGTCCTTCGGATGGGACGTAAAACTGATGTCCTGACTCTCTGTGGTCATTAAAAATCCCAGGGCGTTTCTCATAAAGAGTAGGGGCGTTACCCTGGTGTCCAGGCCAAATTTCCCCCTGGCCTTTACCAGTCATGGCCTCCTAATAACCCCCCTCTCTGAACTGGCTCCATCACTCTGCTCTCCTCCCCACTGAGAGCTGGTGTGTGGGGAGCGGACTGGCGCATCACCCAGGTGGGGGCTGCACACTGGTGGAAGGGTGTAAAGCACTTTGAGTGGAGCATCTAGAAACGTACTTCAGAACAAACAGGGAAACTTGAACCAGAGGACACAAGGGGGGGAAATGACGCAAAATGCATTTAAAATCCGAGAACAGGAGGCACTTCTTTGCACTAAGGTTGGCAGGAGCGTGGAACAGGCTACACAGCCGTGTGATGGAAGCCGAAAAACCAGCCCACCTATCTTGCAATGGCCTAGATTGTCCCACCCTCCCCTCTTTTGTAACCTCTTATGCAATCAGCTGCAGGCATGGCTAGAGGCGATGCAAACACAGCAGACACCCTGCTAAGAAAAAACAAACAAAGAGCTCGGCGGAACCTGTCCGAGCCGGGAGCACAGCCACGCCACTGCTGAAGGGTGGGGAAGCGCGGTCAGTCCTGATCAGCAACAGCGTGGCACTGACGAGGTGAAACCAGGGGGCTGCTGCAGCCTCGCTCTGCAAACTGCTCGAATCTTCCCCACTTACGGGCAGCTCCCAGCGCAACGCAGAGCGACGTGCTCAGTCGCTGCCCCCACAGACACAAGGGAGAAACGCAGCAGGTCGTCCAGTTGGACGGGGCCCTGCAGCAGAAAGCAGGGAGGTTGTGTAAGGCAGTGCAGTCCAGGACTGTGAAATGTGAAGGGGGGGTGGGGGTTATGATAAGACCTTAGGGAGGGACTGGAGTGAGTTGGCCCTTAATCCTGAAGCTTTGCTGCCCTGAGGCAGAGGGTGTAGGGTCAGCAGGGCGGGCAGCCATGTGAAAAAAGGCCCCCAGGCAAGCAGCAGTCAAGAGGAGATAGAGGAGAGGCCAAGTGTCATTAGAATGGTATTCTAAACTATGCCTGTAAATACAGGCCTGCAGTTTACAGCAAGAGTGCGTTTAGGACACGGAAACTCTGAGCCCTTCCGCTCTCACACAGCGTGCCCGTCGCGCCAAACGGACCGGCCTGCCCTTGGCAACAGCCGAAAAATGCCAACAGCCCTTCCGTTTCCATTAGGAACGCTGGAATAATAATAATAATAATAATAATAATAATAATAATAATAATAATAATAATAATAATAATAATAATAATAATAAAACAGGGAAGTTCATTAATGCACAGCTGTTGTCATCCTGCGGCCCTTGTTCTTGGTTCTTATTGGTAGAAACCATTCCAGCAAGCAAGCCCGCGCTGCCATTTTGCAAACTTTGTTGCCAACGGTGCACTTTTGTGGTCCACAGCCGGAGTCGCGCCCGAGTCCCGACGTCACCGCGCTCCTGAAGGTCGGAGCAGGAAGGAGCTCGGGCAGCTGGGGGGGGTCGATCGCTGCACAACGCGCACGGCGCCCCCGCCAAGCCGGACTCGCGAACGAGACGCCGACCACACACGCGTGCCGGCTCGCACGCCGGCTCGCACGCCTGCGGTCACTCGCACAGCTGCGCGCATCTGGACAGGGGCGCACCAGCACTCGACGGCTTCAGAAACACGCCAGCCGGGGAAAGAACCAGCAGGCAGAACCCAAACAAACGCTCCACTTGGAAACACTTTTGTTAAAACAAAATTCGGCAGGAACTAAATTCCTCTTAATCCCTAGACTGCTACACCAGGAAAGGCTGCACTGCCAAAAAGCTTTTATAAATTTTCTTTTCAGCATGTGACTGAGCTCTTTGTTTCTCTGCAGATCTCCAGGACCCATCATAAAGATCTGCAAAGCTTTTATTCTTTGACAGAATTCATAACTTGAACTTGAACTTTATTGCCATATGTAACCGGTACTGGTACAATGGAATTCTTACTTACAGAAAGTCTCTCGATTGTAAAACAAGTGTCTCTCTCCGCCTTACAACCTCTGAACTGATAAGACCAGCACTGCCCAATGCACAAGATAAAAATCTCACCCTGACATAGTTGGTACTCCCATAGTACTGCATTCCCCCCTATTCCCTATTGTTTCTTGCACTTGTATTTCTTGTATTTTCAGCTTCAGGGTAAACTTAATGCATCAGGTTTCCGTCACCTTCAGCTAGTTATACCATAATAGTCCCCATGCAGGCCCGGCGTCTGCGGATCTGCATTACAACTCAGCTCTGTTAATTAGACCAGTTCCCCCGCCCAGAAAAAACTTCTACCAGCTATGTGAGCGCTGCTGCTGCTTGAAAGAAACTCCGAAAACCTCCAGAAATGCTGGTCCCAAGCTAAAGCACCTAGTCCACTCAGCCTGTCCGGCACGTCTGTGGGAACTCGGAGGAAACGGATGGACCTAAGATGACCTCCCCCCGCCATGAGCGCACAGAGAGAACATGCAAACTCCACCGAGACAGACACCTCAGACCCAGGGGCAGCAGCGCTCACCGGCAGGCCAATCGCGCGGCCCCGGGAGAGCACCGATCTACAGCCTCGGAAAAAGACAAGCGTGCCCGATTTGCCGGTTGGTGCTTTCCCTATCCCTTCTCTCCCAGGTCCTCCGAGAGCCCTTCAGTTGAGACTCCGGACTCCCTCGCTGCCCAGGCCAGGTCGCCACTTCCAGGAGAGAGAAGCGCAGCAAGAGACTCAAAACAAGGAAGCCAAAGAATTTGCATGAGGGAGGAGAACCGAGGGGTGGGGGTGGAGCTGGAGGAGGAGCTGGTGCCGCAAGCCGATAGCAGAGGAGAGCGCGAGTAGGGGCCGCGCAGTTGTGATGAGACCGAGCGGCGCTGGCGACACCTGGCTCTTGGTGTGCGCCCGCCCCCTGCGCTACTGCCTCGGATTGTCTGCGGAGCCCATGGGCCAGCCGCTGGGAGAGTGAGAGCCGCACAGCAAGGACAGCGGAGGACTGACGGAGCTCCTGACCCACAGCCCAAGGTAAGTCAGCCACCTTGTCCCCTTCCTCTCTATCTCCCTCTGCTCTTTCTTCCTCTCCCCTCTGCAAGAGCAGCATGCACCGAAGCCAGGAAGTGGAGAGCACCTCTTTCTCTGCACTTCTTCGGCGCACGCAGGGTGTCCGGCCGCCACAGACCCCCCCCCCCTCTCCCACGTCTCGGCACAAGCTTGTGCGACACTGTTGTGCGGAAGCGTGTTAGGCGCTGCTGGTGCGCTAGTGCCCTTGCGCTCGGATGTCGAACCGGGACCCGTTAAAAAGGAGAGACGCAGGTGGAGCACCGTGCGCAAGCCCCCCCCGAGCTGCAGAGAATTTCTGGCAGCGGGAGAGGAAAGGGTGATTCTGACGAGGCACGTGAACCGATTTGACACCTAGGAACATCGGGGATGAAAGGAATTGTGCAGCATCGCTGACCCCTCTCCTTTCCATCCAGAACTTTTTCCGAGTGGGAATCCAGAAGCACGCTATAGCACAGACATCTGAACACACGGCTTACAGAGTGTCAGCCATCATCACTCACAGCCTTGCGTCACTTGTCTGCCCTGCATATTTAATCCAAAACAGAGGCTCTGTATTAGTACTTACTGAACCTTAGAGTCTGCACAAGAAGTTCCCCCCACCCGCCTTTTTAAAAACACAAATTCAGCTGGGGCTTTCAGTCATAAAAAACCCTCAGGAGTTCATCCTGCAGTTTAGTGTGTGTGTGTGTTGTCTGCCAGCAGCAGGAAGGAAATTCTTCCCGTGCCTCAACATACGCGTGCTTATACTCCTCCAGCTCTTTTTCCTGGGCTAAAATCCCATATCGTCCTGCAAACGCAAGAGTAAATATTTCACATTGTTTTTTTTAAAAAAAGGAAGCCAGCAGCAAACTCTGCAGGAAAGCAAAGAGATGTTTCCAGCAGAACTGTAGAGCACAATTTTTTTCCTAATCTCCCCCCCCCCCCGACTCTCTCTCCTAACTCAGATGCAATCTTTTACTATTTCTGCAGACTTTCAGCTCTGCCCTACCTACAGCTTCCACTGTTACAATGTCGGCTCTGATGAAATCTGCACCTGAACTACTTGAGAGGTTTTTTTTTAAAAAAAAAATTCAAGAAAATCAAGGAGCACGAGGAATGTGCTCGAGGCCTTCCCTACCGTCTCCCCCTGGGGCTGACTTCAGCTGGTTTGGTGGTTACTTCACACACTTCTGTTTTAGGCAACAGGGAGCTGGTGTCACATTGCAGCTTGCGCCAGACTTCAAAAGAGCACAGCTGGGACAGGGGCTGTGAAGTGCACTACACCTGCGAGTCTTCAAGCGCACGATTGTGTAACGCGTTCCTACAGAATCGGGGGCCCCTTCCACAGCGGTTTTATCATCTGGCCCGAGACATAGGACACAGCACCTCGAAACAGCCGTGATTGCACGGCGCTTCCTAAACTCTAAACCCCCAAGCTCTGGAACTCTTTGCCCAAGGATATCAGAGAGTCACCTTCTCTAAACTCCTTCAAATCCAGACTCAAAACCTTCTTCTTCAGAAAAGCCTTTACTGAACTGGTTCCATTCTTCACCCCTCTGCTCTTCTTATTACCACCTTCCACGGTCTCCTCTATTGTTATTGTTGTAATTATAATTGTGTCCTGTCTTGTGAAATCTTCTTATTTATTGTTGTAGTCTTCTTATTTATTGTTATTGTCATCCTGTAAAGCACTTTGAGAAGCCACTTTTAAAGGCGCTATATAAAATAATGTTTATTATTATTATTAAACCGAAGCTGTGATGGCGGGCACACCCCACCCTGCGGGCACCTGCCCCCTACGACACAAACCCGAGCCCTGACCCACTCCATCGGTCGGTCGATTCTTTTGCGCCCGGTGCCAGTCCTTCAACGCGTCGGGCTTTACACTGCCAAGAGAGCAAATACCGGCTACTAGCAACCCAATAATAATAATAATAATAATAATAATAATAATAATAATAATAAACTTTATTTTAGATAGCGCCTTTAAAGGTGGCTTCTCAAAGCGCTTTACAGGATGAAAATAACAATAAATAAGAAGACTACAACAATAATTAAGAAGATTTCACAAGATAGGACACAATTACAATTACAACAATACAACAATAACAATAGAGGAGACCGTGGAAGGTGGTATTAAGAAGAGCAGAGGGGTGAAGAATGGAACCAGTTAAGCAAAGGCTTTTCTGAAGAAGAAGGTTTTGAGTCTAGATTTGAAGGAGTTTAGAGAAGGTGACTCTCTAATATCCTATCCAATGAGCAACTAAATGAGGCCAAGCACGCCCCTCTCACATGTTCTTCTGCAATTTTAATCCCCTTTAACTCGGCCTCTGCTTTCGGAATCCGAGGTTTAAGCACAACCAGATTCTACCAAGTCACAAGTGACCCTCCCCCTGAGAGATCCCAGGTGCTCACACGGACCCTGTGTCTCGGGTAACGACAGCCCGGTCGTACCACTCAGACTGCGGCGCGTATCTACTGCGGTACGTGCTCCGATCACAAGGAGCGAAACAGCAGCGTGCCCGGGTTTATTTATGGCTGGAGTGACCTCCATTTGCTTTCAGCAGTGGCCCCAAGAAAGCAGTTCCGCCCCTCCCTCATTTAGTCCTGGGGCCCAAAATGCTTTGCAGAAGAGCAAAAGCCACCATCAGCAATTCTGCCTGTGGTTAGGTTAGCTCTTTGCAGTTTGCAGGCTGGCACAGACCCAGATAGCACTGTGCTTTGCTCATTGCCTATGGTCCTGTCAGCACACACATTGCATTGTGGTGTCACCTGACCCAGGAGGGCAAAATGCTTTTTTTTTTTAAGCTTGACGTGACTGGGCATGCACTGCAAGCTCTCAGCATTCTGGGACCTCAGAACTGCTGGTTTTTCTCATGCCTGGGGCATAAACAGGCTAAGGACTCCCTGGCCCCTTGTGTCTTCGCCTGTACCTGCTGTGGAACTCCACGGAAGCCACCAGTGCTGCCCAAACCAGCCTCTACTCCGCAGGTGGGTATTAAATTCCAGGAGCGACCTCTGAAAGGAGCACTCTTCCACCACTATCACATTCGCCAATATGGCCTTAAAAAAATACTCAGGATGAACCCAGGAACAATCTTTCCCAGGAGGGAAAACCTTAAAGAGCCTGGTTTGTGGGACACCTGGTCCCCTATTTTCAACAGCACTCCTTGAGAGTCCTCACATTGCCCCCTCCCCCCTGCTAACGGGGCAGCCAGCACATGAGGGTGAGCCCCCCTTCCCCTGGCACCTCCCCAGGAAGGAAGCAGTGGCCACAGAGCTTCTCTCTGGGTCAGAACGCAACCCTGGACAAAACTGGTTTTCTTCCTCCGTCCCCTTGAAGCGCAAAAAAAAAAAAAAACACGCTTCCTCTTTCGTCCCAGGTTCCAGCGAGGGAGGGGGCGTTGCCTTACCAGCCTCCTCGCCCAGCGCCAGGGCCGAAACAGCCTTCACACTCCCCGCAGGAAGCTGCTCCGTGCCCCTCACGACAGCTGATCTTGACACCCCACAGGGGGCGGCGCACTGCCTGCGGTAATCGCACACCGTTAACCCCGCCGCGCCACGATTACGCCTTGCAGACACAGCCTCACGGGACAGGAAGCACGTTTCCCCACCGGGCTCGCGGTCTCCGTTCAGCAGAACGGCTCGGACACAAGACGAACACGTGGCCGGGTTCCTCCTGGGTCACACTCCCCCCTAAACTCTACACCCGGGGTGACCTGCGCTGGCACCCCAATGCCACAACCCAGCAGGTCCCCCTCCTCCAATGTGAAGCGCTTTCAGAAAACAAAGTCCTTGTGTGTTTTTATAACCGATTCAGGGCTGGTGGTGGTTTAAAAGAAAAAGAAAAACGCGTTACAGACCGGACCTCAGGGCACAAATATTTTAAAAAGCACCTTAAACGCCTAGACACCCACGTGTTATTCTCTAGAGCCTGTGACATTTTCACATTTTCGCCTCTTGCGCACGGCTGATGGAATGTAAATGTAGGCGCAACGGTCTTGCGACACCTTCGACACTCAAGGTGCTATGTTGTTGCTCAAGCGGTGGCTTAAGCACGCTCACGCAACATCACAACAACGAATGAGTTTTCATTCATTCATTCATTCATTCAACCGACACAGAGCTAGATGCGGCACCGACAGCGGTCGGCCCGAATCCATACTGATTTTTTTCCCTCCCTCCCCGCCTTTGCCGGAACGGGAAATGACGTAAAACAGCTTCCGGAACAAGTGGCCACGGCACTACGGAGTAAAACAAAGTAACCAAAACATGCAACACAAATAATTTCTCTAACTTACTACCTCCTAGAATGGCACTGTCCCATGTTGATGCTTGTGGATTTCAATTTGCGGTGGTATTAAGCAGGACAACTCCGATGCGCATTTTACAATACATGCAAGTCAATCAATTTAGAAGCGTTACTGGCGCTCACCTTCAGGTGAAAAACTTCTTCTCCGTTTGCCCCCGGCGAACTCTTCAATAACGGCCACCGCAGGGCGGAAAAAGCCGTCGCTGATAATCACGGCCCACGCTTACAATATCTCTGAGCAATAATTTCCCCTCCTTCGCTGTTGAGCAGAGGTGCCCTCTTTTTGAGAGTGCGTGGACAGTAGGAGACAGGTGTCCACGGGCAGTGCTAGCTGAACTCTCTGCAGGGCTCTTTGTAAATCTTCTGCGGCCTCACACCCCCCCACTAACATTTCAAGATTAAACTACATGTGAAATCCAGTCTCAGGTGACTGGGCGGCACCACGTGTTTCGATCAGGAACTCTTGGTGTAATTGGAGCTGACTGCCCAATTAATCAGTTCAATTAGTGACAATTGCCACCCGAAGAAGGCTCCACAGCCGAAACGTTGTGTCGCTTTTCTTTTCAGCGAGCAATAGACCTTCACCCGTTCCTTTACAGCCTGAGCATGTGCCGATGCAGCTCCCTACTCAAGCAGTTCCATTCGTTTCACCCTGACGCCTCCTTCCGTTATAATTTCGTTCCAGCGCCCCTGGAACCCACCTTTAAAGAGAACAAAGTGAGCAGCTGTGGTCAAGATTGTGCACGGCCCCGGCTCTTGAGAGCCGCAATATCCGGTGCAGCGGGACTCGCTCCGCCAGCGATGGACGAGGCAAAGGTGTGTCACCTAGTGACACGGAAAATCAAATCTAACTCGACGTTCCAAAAACAAACAAAAAAAAAACAGGAGGGAGGTGTGTAAAAAGTATTTTCAGTTAAAATTCTCATTTCGGTTTAAAAATATGCCAGCATATCTGGCAGAACCTCTGCTTAAACTCTCGGGGTCCTCGGCGACGCGGGCCCAGTTTGTGCCCGTGCCTTTTAATCGATTTTACGAGCACGCGTGCTCCACCTAAAATAATCTCACATAATCGCTGCCCCCACACACCCACCACACGCACACGTTTAAAACATCTTCCCCTGAGGTCAGGTGCGTTGGCAGCAGTTTCATCGCTGGGAGGAAAAAAAGAAAACGAAACGAAAAACAAACCACTAATTTCGCTCGTTTGCCTGAACCGGCGACACGGAGTCGCGCTGCCCCGAGCCCCGCTCCGCCGCGCCAGCCGAACGTCAGATTCGGCCACCCTGCACGCACGTCGCGTCGCCCAGGTCGCCAGCAGCTTCTCTCCCACCCAGGGGAGAGCTCGCACGCTGTCGCCACAGACGGGCATGGAGACACCTGAACGGACGGGGGAGATGTCACCCCCGCCAAAAAATTAGCCCACACCGCGTTTTATTTGTGTGGGGAGGGGATGGTTCAGGCGTGTTCCTCGTGACAGAGCTAAAACCTCAGACACTTAGAAGCTGCGGTTCATAACTTGGGGTACACCCCCCCCCCCGGGGGTGTGAGATGCTCTTTCTGGGGGTGCGAGACTTTTTTTTTAAAAGGTTAAACCACGCAAAATTAAGCGCAGGCTCCTTCCATAAGTGCAACTATTTTATTTCACCCAGCCTGGGTATTTCGAGGTCATCTTTAAAAAGAGGTCGTTGTTACACGTCTTCCTCTACGGTTGTGCTGTATCTTAAGGTTTACAGAAATTGACTTTCTTCTGCGGCTTTGGGGCAGGGGTGCGAGGGGGTTGTTTTGAGAAACAGGGCGGGGAGGGACCCGCGCGTTTTCCCGACTCGACGGAACCTGGGCGATTCACTCAGGCGCCGTGTAACCCGATCTCGCGTGTTAAAATAATGCCCCTATTTTTCTTACATTTGACTTGAAATGGAGAAGTTGTTTATCTCGTGGGTGTATCTATGTAAATTAGCGGCCCCGCGCGTTTCTTAGAACTCAGTTACTCAGCACTTTCTAGGTTTACTGTAAAAGTCCTCTGGTGATCCATCGACCACAAAAAAAAAAATTTCCTAGTTCTAGTAGTGTTTGAGTAAGCCCGATTCAGCCCCGTGGTTTTCCAGGACTGTTCAGCTCGTTGGTCAGTATTTCCACGGAGGTCCACAAGGAGAGGACGACAGTCCTTCCAGGGCTCGTCTGCTGCTTTGCCCCCACAGACCTGATTTGCCCTGCATCCTCTCCTGTGACTTTCTGCCCCTGGTGGCCTGAAGGGTGAGAAAGCGCTCAGAGCTGCAAACTCCTGACCTCTTGACCCCTGACCCCTGACCTCTGCCTAAACCGGTGACCCAGCTCGGTCATAAAAGGCAGTTCAGTGGAAAACCGAATTACATACGAACTGTTTTAATTCCCATCACAATCTTCTATTCACAGAGTCGTAAAACGCCTATTGTACAGCAGGGTAGAGTTATTCTCACCCGTTAACGTTAATCTGTAGCAGAAAGCGTAAGAGTTATTGACACTGTTTGCAGTCACCATGGGTTACCAGTTCTCGCCAACAAAACAATCATTTGCGTGCACACACCCTATATCCAAATGGCCACATCTCCTTATTGATGTTAGACATTATTAGACAAAAGTGGTCCATTTAAATAAACCTCATGCACGGCACAAAATGCCCCTTTCCTTTTTTTTTGTTTATTTGCACGCAGCCAGTCCTCTCACCCTGTATCTGTATTCTGTATTTACACACATAACCATCCATTCGTGTTTCAATGACTGGGCCTGCCTGGGTGCACTGAATGTGGCTCGTCACTGTTGAAAACAGGAATCTGGCGAACGTCACGAGCTGACACCTTCGTGCTTGAGTATTTGAAATCTGGAAAGCTCTGCGAGACCGAGCCAGAACTGAGCCTGCACGGAAATTCCAGGAACTACAGGAAATTCTGTGAGGATCCTGTTTATGGGGTGATGGAGGGGACTGGGCAGTGGGAGGGGAGCCAAGAACCAGCTGCAGCAGCACTGCATTGGATGTCCTGCAACAGAGCCAGAGACATCCAAGCTGTCAAAACACAATGGAGGCACATATGCATTTTAAGCAAATGCAGAGCAAACAAGCTTCAGGCGGATGCAATCTGCTATGCAAAAGAGCCCGCGACTCAGTACGGTACAGTTGCCGGAAATTTCGGACGAGGACAGTTTTTTTCTCTGCAGGGAAAACTCAAGATTAGTCTCCCTTGCTTATTTCCATAGACCTGCTCTAGCCGGGAATTTGCATGCGGATACAATGCCCGTGCCCATCATCAGCTCGGTTGCCTGGTGTGGGCTCATATAGATGTGTTATTGTTAAAGCACGCAGCCACTTGGGTTAACAAAAACATCCACCTCGCCTTAGGGCTGTTTGCTGAATGAGTTACCTCTGCCTGCCAAAACCAGTGCTTAATAAGGCTTAATTATTTATTCTGTACATCGTGGTTAAGGAAATGAATAGTTAAGCGTTGTTTCCACCCTGCAGAAGAAACGGACTGGGAGATGTCACGCAACATCAGCTGTAATTTCCAACCCACTGGCTGATAAAGCCAGCAAATCTGTTTTTCGATGGGTGCCGGGGTGGCGGGGTTTTACACTTTGGAGTGTCCATTCCTCCCGTGCGCTGGGCAACGATGTCTGAGAACCTTTCTGACAACAGAAATAGAGCGGATTTCAGATCACAGCACCCCTTTTTTAGAAACAAAGTCTTCTGCGCGAGAACAGGCTTAGCAGGGAGCAAAGAGCACGGTGCATAAATCCCCAACTGTATGAACAGCAAGTCAGACAGGCATGTGCTCATAGCCAGCAGCCATATCACTCTGCCACTCCCAGCTGGCAGCCCCACTGGAGCTCAGCAGGTGTGAGCCTGGCCAGTACCTTGATGGGTGACCTCCTGGGAAAAACTAAGGTTGCTGCTGGAAGAGGTGTTAGTGGGGCCAGCAGGGGGCGCTCACCCTGCGGTCCATGTGGGTCCTAATGCCCCAGTATGGTGACCGGGACACTATACTGTAAACAGGCGCCCTCCTTCGGATGAGATGTGAAACTGAGGTCCTGGTTCTCTGTGGTCATTAAAAATCCCAGGGCGTTTCTCAAAAAGAGTTGGGGTGTAACCAAGGTGTCCTGCCCAAATTTCCCCCCTGGCCTATACCCATCATGACCTCCTAATAACCCCCATCTCTGAACTGGCTCCATCACTCTGTTCTGCTCCCCACTGAGAGCTTGTGTGTGGGGAGGGGACTGGCGCATCATCCAGGTGGTGCTGCACACTGGTGGCGGCAGTGGGATCCCCCATCACCTGTAAAGAGCTCTGAGTGGAATGTCCAGAAAAGTGCTCTATAAGTGTAAGCAATTATTATTAATTATGTGAAAATGAGCATGCGTGCTCCTCACCTGGTAAAATTTGGTAAAATGGTCAAACTTGCCCGGACTTGTGTGAATCACGCAGGCCTGGATGGAGAGTTTCAAATATCCCTGACTTAATGCCGCCCCCATCTCCCAAGACGAATGCTCGGGTCGGAGGGGGTGGGGGTGTAGTTTTCCCACTTTGTAAAAGCCCACTGGTGTTCAGTGGACATATCCGCGATAATTAACACGCAGGGAAAGAGACGTGATCCTAGATTTCCGAGAGCGGATTTCTGATAGCTGTCGGGATCAGTCAGGCCCCAGGGATCGAGGCTTCACGTGGGAACCTGTGCTAACCCCCTGTCTGTCCGCTCTTCCCTGTTTTCATCTGCCCAGATGTCTGAGGTGGACACATCGGAGAGCCCGATGGAGGAGGAGAGCCAGACGGAGGCCCCAGCCCACAGCCTCTCCAACTTCTCCTCCAAGCTGCGGGCCATGATCCGGATCCGCCGCAAGTACCAGGTGATGAAGAAGCGCCGCGCGGAGATGAACGGGGAGCCGGCCCGCTCCATCAACCCCATCCAGCGGGCCATGGCGCCTGAGGTCTTCACCTTCGACCGCGCCTCCCTCAGCCCCAGCCTCCTCCGCAAGAGGAAGAAGAAGAGGAAGTCCCGCGTCCTGTTCCCGAACGACAGCCGGAAGTACCTCCCCGCCAAGGAACGCAGCCGGGCCAAGAACTGCCTCTTCATGCTGAGCATCATCGTCTTCATCCAGGTGTACAACGCGATAGAGAACCTGGATGACCACGTGCAGAAGTACGACTTGGAAGGACTCGAGAAGACGATGAAGCGCGAGGTGTTCGGCCAGAGGGAAGCCATGGAGAGCATCCAGGAGCTCCTGACGGATTATCTCTCCACCTACGTCCACAATAAGCCTCTGGTCCTCTCCATCAATGGGCCCAGTGGCGTTGGCAAGAGCCATCTGGGCCGCATATTGGCGCGGCACTTCCGCTCAGTGGTTAGCGAGGAGCTTGTCCTGCAGTACTTTGTGTTGCACCACTGCCCCCTAGAGGACCAGGCCCCGCAGTGCGCCCAGGAGCTCTCCACCCGCATCGCCGAGATGGTGAACCACGGGGAGGCGGAGGAGAAGATCCCCGTCTTCATCTTCGACGAGGTGGAGTTCATGCACGGCGAGCTGCTGGACTCCTTGCACGGCCTCTTCCAGGCCAACCAGACCAACGAGTTCCTGAACGCCATCTACGTGCTCATCAGCAACATCGGCCAGGGGGAGATCACCAAGTTCGTCCTGCAGAACTCCTCCAGCAACGACTCCTTCGGCAAACACAAGCTCGGCCAGGAGCTGGGGAAGCAGCTGAGGGGCAACCTGGTCCACTACCACTCCGTGTGGGCCGAGGCCGACATCGTTCCCTTCTCGCTCTTGGAGAAGAGCCACGTCATGGCTTGCTTCCTGGACGAGATGACCCGGGAAGGTTTCTACCCCGACAGCTCGCACATCGAACGCTTGGCCGCGGAGATCTCCTACTACACAGCAGGCGACCGCGAGTACTCCATGAACGGCTGCAAGCAGGTGGTGGCCAAGGTCAACCTCTTGTAGTGCTTTCCTGGGGAGGGGAGGGCAAAGCACGTGGACCCTTTGACCTTTGACACAGGAAGGGGAAAGAGGGCACCGCCGGCAACGGTGGGCAGGGCGGGCAAACTGCAGGCAAGCGGACCCACTGGAGGCTCGGGGAAGAGACTGCACCAGGGGAGATGTGTTGGCAAGACTTAAAGCACGGTCTTTGTCTCCCGTGCGGGGGGGGAAGGCAGGACAATGAGTCAAGCTGCCAAGAGACTTAGCAGCCATTCTGTAAAGTGCAGAACAATGTTTTGTTTTTTTTTTTTAATCACTGGATCGGAATTCTTTGAGCTTTAATTTATTTAGCTTTGGCCAATAAACCTCTTCTTGAAAAAGCCATCCAGGTGCTGAGGTCTTTAAATACGGTATGAGACTCTGACGCCATGACGTGACTCTGACATGCATGTGACTGCTGTGTTGGCTCTGCTAGGCCGTGACTGTAGAAGGAGCGTTGAATATGCTGGCCCACACGAAGGCTCTGAAGCCCCACTCTGAGCTCTGCAGTGGCTCAGCGTACAGCAGCGTCACGCACCCCGGCGCGCGTCTGAGACAATGCGATCTTGTGTCGAGGGCTGGGCTGCTCCGTGGGTAAGAGGCAGCAGAAGTGTAAGTGAGCTGGACGTGAGCTGGGGCGGCCAACGCGTCACAGCTGTGAGCCGTACGGAGAGAAAAGTGCAAGAACCGAAAGGGCCGAAAATTGTGAGCCGTTGCACAAGCCGAGCGCTAAAACCTGTGCACAAAAATTGCAATAAAACTCACCTGGCCTGGGTGGGTGGGTGTTACGACCCCAAGTGTCTAGGGGTAAAGGGGTGTAACATTTAGGATAATTCTTTTGGAAGCAGGGGGATTCTGGTGAGGGACTAGGAAGCGTGATAAAGGTAAGGAACTAGAGTGGTGCCAAAGGAAAGAAAATAAACAAAATGGAGCTGGCTAAGACAGTGAGGGAAAGCTAATCTGACTACAAAAGAAAACCCGAAACACACGGTCTTCGGCATCAACACCCTAGCTAACCTGCACTGACTACCCAAAACCATACAAGACAAATGGCACTCACCTGTACTAACCTAGTGTACTAATACAAAATCAACTAAGTGTGTAAAGTGTACCCAACAACCTAAACTAACCTTATATACAAAAGTTCACACAAAAACAAGTGAACCAGGAATGCAAATAAGGGAAAACAAGAGTTATCAACAGGAGCAGGGTACAAAAGAACACAAAAGTTGAACATGTAACACTGGGGCAAGGTAATGACAAAACAAGGATGAACACAGAAACAAAGTACAAAAAAACAAACCAACAAATGAAGCCAAAGCAATAACCAGGAGCAAAGTCAAACAAAAGGCCTCTCTTTGCTGAAAACCTCCATGTTATATAGTGAATAAAATGTGTTCTGATTGGCTGAGGGCTGATTGATGATGACATCATATTGAAACAGTGGTGTGATGGTTGGCCAATGGGGAAGGGAGAACAATCAAGGGTCAGCAGTGTGGAACATAGAAAAAACCCACACAGAACACACACTGGGTCTCAGGGTGAAGGTGGAGAGGGTGTGTGGAAACCAGCTTCCTCGCCATGTGTTCTGCTCTGTAAGAGGAGTAAGAGTAAGGAAGGGTTAGAGTAGGAGTAAGATGAGTAAGAGGAGTGTGGTGAAACACGGTGCATTACTTGTGCAAGTCGGCACTGCCTCGCGGCTCCTGGGCCTGGTGTCTGATGTCTGTCTCTGAGTTTGCACAACTGCAGGTTAGCGTGCGTGCCTCACTCATCTCAGGCCAGGTGGCCGGCGCCTGTCTGTGGGGAGTTTGCATGCTCTCCTTCCATGCTGGCTTCTCCTAGGTTCCCCCTTGTGTGCCCTCCTAAAGCCACGCCGACCAAGTTCGACCGGCTGTTTCCGAGTCGTCTGCCATTCTCCTGGACTGGGTGGAACGTGCCATTACCCGGTTTTCTATAAATGGGAATATTTAAACCGGGGGATGCAGGAGTTTTGCTGTTAATGCCGACAACTGCGGACACCTTCTTTAATCTATCTGCAACTTTTAGCGCTCTCCCGCTGACTCAGATCGGATTGAAACATTCGGGATGGGGAAACGAGGATGACCGTACCTCAGACAACCTCTCCCCCTCAGCTGCCTGTGGTCTCCCTGCCTCCTGAAAGTGCTCCATTCACAACACACAAGGCGAGCCTGCTAGTTATCGGAGCATCGCACATGTTTCTAATACTATAATCATTTAAGACACTCCCAATTCGTAAAGCCCATAATAACTGGAAAATCATCATTCAAAACACAGACAAGATGCTCTCCTTTACAATCGATCACAGTCCACATGCCAGTGGGCACAGGAATTAGCCAGGAATTCTGGGTGCCCAGGTACCCCAAAAGTAGAAGTCAGCCAGATTCAGCTCAGACAGCAGAGTCGTGCGCAAAAGTGGACCGGGGTACCTATCAAGAAGAACTACAGCGCCACACGTCAGGTGCATAAAAGTGGTGATGTCTCTCGGATATCACTCTTCCTGAGAACACGACTTCTCACTAGCATCCCTGCTCGTAACGTTTCACAACAGACTCTCTGAGCTCTTTCTGTACACCCCTTGAAGACGGCCATCTTGATCGGCTTCTGAAAACAAAACCCCCTTCCCATCGTTATTTTAGCTGCGCAAAAGATCTGCGCTCCAAACTTCATACATCACAAACGTTCTGAATGCTCACAAGTGTCAGGAGGCCATCCCATAGATTTATACAATGCAATACATGCGGGCAGTAAATGTGTATATACTGCACGTCAACACACCGTATACACATCAGCGCGGAGTGACTGTAATAAACATTTGTGATCACAGCTCCCTCTTGTGTAAACACGAAGACAATGTAGGGAATGTATGCAGGGAAATAGCTTGAGAGTCAAGTCTGAATTCTGTTCACGTTTTGCTTCTAATTTTGTTTTTAAAACTTAAGATCACCCCACATTGCCATGTCAGGGCAAAGAGAAGATAACATGGAACTGAATTACAGCTTGGTGGCAGATAGGGCTTTATTCTGGGGTCCCGGCGTACAATCGGCATGGAGTTTGCATGTTCTTCCCCCCGCCTATTTGTGAGGGTTTCCTCCAGATTCTCCCACCGTCCAAAGACATCCTGTTAGGTTAACTGGCTTCAGAGAAAACCTGCTCTGGTGTGAGTGTGTGTCGGCCTGCGGTGACGTCATCGCCTGGGCTCTCCTTGAGCTCGCTCAGCTGGTTCCCTGTTGCGTTACGCCGGAGACCCGGGGCTCGCGCACCCAGGTGCGGCGGGGTGGAGCGACGGTCACGCGACAGGCTGGTGTCCTGTCCAGGGCGTAGCCTGCCTTGCACCCAAGGCTTGCTGGGACAGGCTCCCCTACGCCCCTGAATGGGTTAAAGCAGATGGACGAATTACTTTCATTCACAGCCTCTGGAACCTACGCAGGTCCCCAAACAGGGGCTTTCGCACGGGATCGTTTCTGACCTTTCAGGCATCAAAGGAGCACTCAGCATCTCCTTCCGCGACAGCGGTGACGCACTCCAAGGGCGATGCGTTTCTACGCACAGGGACTAAAGAAACAAAGCCGCGCCGTTGTTTGTGAAAAGCCTTGCGCAACGCCGCAGGAAGGGCGCTATATGCGTCTGGCGCACGTGTACCGGAGGAGGAACGCACGAGGGCTGGAAAAAGACCCACTCAGCCGCGGTTTTGAGCAGCTCTGGGAGGGAGCACAGGGAGGGCTGTGTTTGGCAAACACTGATTATCTAAGGCAGAGTGTGTGGTCAGTGTGGTGCCTGTTGCCGTGCTGTGACTCAGCGCGTTTTCCTTCAGAGACACGCAGCCGTCTGTTTAAGAACCGCCGGCTTATCTTAGCGCAGGCCTCCACACCCCCCTGTTGCCCACAGGGCAGCTCTTGCAATTATCGAAGGTGGATATTTTTAGGCCCAGGTTCAGAGGCATGTCTCCTCCCACATTCCAGGGGAAAACAAAAGGACCAAAACTTGAAAGGGCCTCGTCTCAGGTCCCTGGAGTCACATGGCTCTGCCGCTGACTCAGATGGGGTTGAAAAGGCCCAGATCTGGGCAGATCAGACACTTCCAGTTCCGTTCTTTAATCCTTTGTCTCCGGCCCAGTTCAATGCACAAGGGGTGTGGCGGGGTAGGGTAGCAGTATACATTTTAATGTTTAACATTAAGCACTTTTCTGGACACCCCCCTCAGAGCTCTTTACAGGTCGTGGGGATCCCCTCCACCACCACCAGTGTGCAGCCCCACCTGGATGATGCGCCAGTCCGCTCCCCACACACCAGCTCTCAGTGGGGAGGAGAACTGTGATGGAGCCAGTTCAGAGAGGGGGATTATTAGGCGGCCATGACTGGTAAAGGCCAGGGGGAAAATCTGGCCAGGACTTGAACTTGAACTTGAACTTGAACTTTATTGCCATATGTAACCGGTACTGGTAAAATGGAATTCTTATTTACAGAAAGTCTCTCGATTGTAAAACAAGTGTAAAAAACAAAACAAAGTGCAAACAGTGCATCAAGACAATGTACAAACAAACTTCGGGGTAACACCCCTACTCTTCTCGAGAAACACCCTGGGATTTTTAATGACCACAGAGAGCCAGGACCTCGGTTTTACATCTCATCCAAAGGACGGCGCCTGTTTACAGTATAGCGTCCCCGTCACTACACTGGGGCATTAGGACCCACACAGACCGCAGGGTGAGCGCCCCCTGCTGGCCCCACTAACACCTCTTCCGGCAGCAGCCTCAGTTTTTCCCAGGAGGTCTCCCACCCAGGTACTGACCAGGCTCCCACCTGCTGAGCTCCAGTGGGGCTGCCAGCGGTGAGCTGCAGGGTGATCTGGCTGCTCCCTCATGTGGGTGGGAAGGGTAAACATGAGTTTAGGAGGCCCGGTTTGGGGGTGTTTCTGTAAATATTGAGCCGGCAGCCCAGATGCTGTGTGTGTCTTGGTGTGTTCGGTTCCGGATTTGTGTATCGGGCTGTGTCACTCCAAGAAAGGGAGATAAGAGCCTCTTTTTCACAGCTGGCCTCATCCATTACAGTCTTTGCAAGGAGGCAGATCCAGGAGCAAGCGGAACTGATTCATCCGAAAGGCAAAATCCTACAAAACCCTACACAGAGCCCTAGCAGTGGCTTCTGGTTGATGTGTAAGGCTTGTGTCATCCACCCATCCACCTGTTGTCACGCACTCCTGGTGAGGAACACAGAACCCAGAGCTCATCCTAGAGACAGCGGCCAGACTCCGATCAGCTTCCAGTCCTGCCTGGGGAGAGAACTCAGCAGGGCTGCGGCCCAGTGTGTGATGGGACTGTCTCAGCCTGAGGGACAGAGAGTGAGCCTCTCAGTTCATAGTGTTTGATTTATGCGGTGCCTGGAAACGTCCACTGATGTGTTCTTTTTAAAAAAAAAATGTCTGTACGTGTTCTGTTCATCAGGTGGGTTTGGGCAAAACTGTCAATATTCAGCCAGGCCAATGCAGCTCTTCGGACCGGAAAACATCCGAATCGGAATGAAGGAGTCGGCACGTCTTTTCGGAATGCTGAGAAGAACACGCAGACTCCACGCGGAATGGGCTCTGTGGCTCAGGATCTGCGCCTGTGGCTGGGAGGTTGCCGGTTCAAATCCTGCAGCCGGCAGAGGAATCCTACTCCGTTGGGCCCCTGAACAAGGCCCTTCACCCCAGCTGCTCCAGGGGTGCCGTATAAACGGCTGACCCTGCGCTCTGACCCCCAGCTTCTCTCCCTGTCTGTGTCTTGTGGAGAGCAAGCTGGGGTCTGCGAAAAGACACATTCCTAATGCGAGAAATTGTATCTGGCCGATAAAGTGATGTTATTTTTTATCTGATCTGAATGGTGCTCCAGTTCAGACTCGAATCTAGGACCCGACAGCTGTAAGGTAGCGAGGAATCGAGAGCCATCGGGGGCTGAATCCTCACGGATATTACTGCCGGTGTTCGAGCCTGCGGGATCGATATCCGGCCGGGAGCCCCTCCGTGCTGCTCAGATTACCGTCAATATTTGGAGGGAATGGAAGGGTTGTCAAAGAAACTCGATATATATTTAGGAAAGGAATGTCAACCGAGAGCAACACCCATCCAGAGGCGCTGAAAGCATCGCCTGTTTATCCCATAGGCAACGGAATAAAAAAAAAATAAACGTGTTTTTTGTTCCTTCTAATAAATGAAGTGGGAGCAGTCTGTGCCTCCTGGCGGGCAACGCTCCCTCTAAGATCACTGGGTATGAAATCGGCGCACGGAGGAAACTGAACGGCGCACCAAAAAAATTAATTAAAAAAAATATAGGATCATAAAACAAAGCCGGTCGTCCATTGAAAAATGCTAAATTGACCATATGGGAATGACTGCGAGAGGCCCAACCCGGCTGTGGGCATTATTATTATTATTATTATTATTATTATTATCGCTACTCGATCATCGATATCTATGCTCTCGTAGTCTCACAGCTCATCGCTCCTGCTCGCTCCGCACTCGGGTCTCTACGCCCGGGCTCGTCGAGTCGCTGCTTTTGGATCTTTGTGCTTCTGTAAGAGTGACTATATTCACGAAAAATAATGTCAGGTTTAAGAACTTTACACACACACACACGCTCAGTGTGCGTAAAACACCCATGTTTATGTCACTGGAGGGGGGGAACTTGACATTTTGGCGCACACCGGCCATTCTGAACGAAGAGGGAACACTGGTCTTGGGTGCGGCAGGGACAGTGGCGGTGATCGTGCCGAGGGGTCAGTTCCGGTCACGGAGGTCCAACCACAGCCACCTTCTGGGTGAATGACACTGGGTTCCAACACGCCCACACCTTCCTGGACCCTGGCCGTCCAGGCGCTCTGATCTCACCAACGCTCCGGCGGCGCCGGGGGTGACAGAAAGCATGAACGTGCCTGTTTTCTCTCTCCCTCGAAGTAACAGGCTTTAACGCACGTCTTCTGTCCGGACAGCTGTCTCCTCTCCTCCTTCTTTTCAGTGCTCGGGCAAGTCCAGACCCACGGCCAGCCGCTGTATCTGCTCGGAACCCACGGGAGGAAACACGGGCTTGAAGTTTCCCTTCTCCTCCTCCTCCTGCTTGTGGTCGCCGAGCCGCGGGGGATTAGGGGGGGGGTGGGACGTGTAAAATCAGGACAGTGCCCGCCTGGGCCCTCTGCGCTTTCCAGGAACGAGACAGCGCACTGTGATCAGTTCTGAAGGGGGGACTGTAAATACAGGAAATACTATGAAATAATTTAAAAAAATATATATATTTAAATACAAAAGGCGAAAAGACAACAAACAGGGGTACACACGTACAAATATACAGATGGAAAAAACCACACAAAACCAAAAAAACACACTTTGTCCACAGTACAGAGGTTATGTGGCGTTAGGGTGTTACATTGAATAAGTTTATCTGCTAAAATAAGCCTCACCCAGCTTATTTTAAAAGACTTTCAGTGAATGAGACCACAGCTTGAACGAGTTAGAAAAGTCTTCAAAGCGTATAGGATGCTTTTTTTTCCTCTACACGTGTGGATGTCACATTTTGCAAACAAGAGAATAACGGTTACCACGACACGCACTTCTCTGGATTCGAGACACCAAGGACAAGATCTTTAAAAGCTTAGATGTACACGGTGGAATAATTAGGAACTCCGGAAACCTTTAGTGAAAAACAAAATAGCCAATCGCTAGACGACACTGGCGCTCCTCTCGGTCTCAGGGAAATCGCAGGGAGTTACGTTGCACGACCTATGAGACGCGAACCAGCCCGTGGGCGGTATTTTTGCAGCGATCAGGGAGGCAAGCCACACGTTTTTTCTATCACCGCCATAGTTACTGTTATTCGTTTTAACTTCTTTTAAGCAGCTTTGGCATTCGGCGAGGGGCGAGAGACGGCGGCCAGTCCGGATGCACACGGGCACTGCGGAGGGCAGCCTTGCAATGGACCCCTGCCCCTGCCCCGGCCTGCCGTGCGCTGTGCGCCCCAGTTCCGCGTGCGTTTTCCGCTGAGCCCCTGATCCTGGGCTGCTCACCACGCAGATGCGGGTTGCAGTGGTGAGAGGGGGGCACTGGCGCTCTGCCCCCCCAACAGGGCTGCGAGCTCCGCTGTGTCACCGGCCCCGGGGGGTGATGTCACTGCTGTAACCTGCTCAGCTCCGCTGAGCCCCCTGTGCCTGAACTCCTCCTACTGCTCCCCAGCCACTCTCCTCCTCTTTAATAGGAGGACTGCAGTAATTACACAGCTGGGGGGGGTAAACACTGCTGTGAGAGGCGGGGAGCAGGGAGGAGGGCCTCAGGTGTTCCTCCCTCCCTCCCTGAGGGCAGGGCCCAGCCTGTTGCCTACTTAACCAGCGAGAGGAGAGCCAGGTGGGGGGGGGAGACAGAGGCTGGAGAGAGGTGTGAGCGGAGGCGAGCAAGCTGGAGAAGGAGAAACGACCGGGTGCCGAGAAAGAGAGAGAGCAGGACGCCGAGAGGGGGAAGAGACCGAGGAGAGGCGCTGCAGAGGAAAGAGAGGGGGCAAGGGCACTTTGGATACTGACAGAAAACAGGCCTGCTGCCAAAGAGGGAGAGAAAAAACCGAGGCTCAGACGAGAGCAGCAGGCCTCCTGAGAGACGAGAAAACAGGGCACCACCGGGCGTCCCCGGCTCCGGAGGACTCCCTGCTCGGCCCTCTGCCCGCGGCTGGCATGTGTGCCCGCTGTCGAGACGCCCTCCCCCGGCCCTGGCAGGGAGTGCAGGCGGGACAGACGCCGACCGCCAGGCTGCTGGCCGACCCCCCGCGCCCCCGGCCCAGGGCCCGCCGCCCCCCGAGGGTGCTGTACCCACCCCAGGTGAGGAAGCGCGTGCCCCGGCGCGAGGCGGGCAGCGCGGCCAAGCGCTGGCTGGCGCTGCTGTGCGCCGTGCTCTGCCTGCAGATCTACGCCGAGGAGGCCCAGCCAGAGCAGGGGGCCCGCTCGGACCCTCCCCCCAGAACGGCGCGGGGGGCGGGCTCAGAAAATCACCCCCTGGCCTCTCCAGCGCCTTTTCGCGGCCCGGAGTCCGAGGCGCCGCCTTTGCCCTCCTCTTCCTCCTTTTGGACCCCCCCCCCCAACTTCCTGTGTGTCGCTCCAACCGGACCTCCGGGGGGGTCAAAGGTCAAGTGTCAGAGGGCAAGGGTCAAGGGATCTTGCGGGGTGCCCCAGGCCTGGCGTGTGGTCCTAGCCGAAAGGCAGAGAGGGCAGCGTTGCCGTTCAGTGACGCAACCTTTCCACTCCGGCTGACCCTCGATCTGATCAGCTTGAACTGCAGGCGCGGAAACTGTGTGCTTCATCCTTCCTCTTGTGTGAGGGTCAGAAAGGAAAGATGTAACCACATCCTACAGTAATAACGCTGACGGGTCCAGCGGTCTTTCGCAACGCAGCCTACCTACTCTAGAGGAAGACAGCTAGGGGTTTTTATGACTAGCAAAGCTGATAAAATGCTCAGGTATGTTTGTTTTTATAGTATTTATGTAGTACTTCTCTAATGATAAAATGAGTAAAGGGCGATCAATGTCTCACTGTATGGGGAGATAGTTCTTTGAACCCTGTGAAAGTTCCCTGCCTCGGGCTATGATGTTTCTGATTTTCAGGCACAGGGTGGTCTTGTTGTCTAGCAGCTTCAGAACCAGGACAGAGCAGGTAAAACAGTAACAGCAGAAAGTTGGTAAATCACCATGCATGTCTGGTGCCTGCTACACTTTTTTTATCTGGTAATAGAAGCTTATTTATCCTGGCTCCAAGCCTGGTTGGAACACACCCACATGCATCAGCACACACACATATAGTGTAGCAGTTGGGAGAAATGCACTTTTATTGGGCCCGTTTTTATTCCTGCTGGATCAAAAATCTTTTTTTTTTTTGCCTTCCCTGGCTATACCTAAGCAGTTTCCTAAAAGTTCAAAGATTCTAAAGTTCAAAAGAAACTGTTCAAAGGAATTCATTCCTGATTAAGCCAATACCTTTTGTTTACATTGACAGATGCAGTTTTGTATGAATCTGTATTTAAATTGCATCCCACTTGTTCTTATCTGCATTATTCCTGATGTTCTAGAATTGCACCACTGGAATATTATTGCACTGACCTGTATTGAATTCGAATTGTACTGTTGTATTATGATTATTGCATTACCTTGATTGGTATTTTCTCTGCCTGTGCATCCCGCCCTGAACTAAACAGCCTGTTAAGCAAATAAATAAGAAGAAGAAATAAGAGTGTTTTGGTTATTCTCGGTCAGTGCTTTCGATCCCTGCTGATGTCATACCATTTAGAACTCACGTCCTGCATGAACAGTGTCTCACCTACGTGGCTGAAACCCAGCAATGATGGCAGCCAGGGTGAGGGACAGTGACACACAGAGATTGCTAAGGAGGTGCCTCGAGATCTCCTTTTTACGTGCATTTAAAATGCAGAACAGGAGGCACGTCTTTACACAAAGGGTGGGGGGAGCGTGGAACAACCTCCCCTGCCATGCCCCAGAAGCCGATACCCTGGGTTCTCTCGAGACACAGCTGGGTGATGAGATCCTCAGCTCAATTTAGCTACCGACTGTAGTGATTCATAGCCGTTCAGGGACGCCAAATATGTAATGTTAGTGGCTCTCTGAAGGCACCAGTTCTGTAGGGTTTGGGCATTTACTGGGACAATTATTAATTGTAGCAGTAAATCACAAAGTTGATTCTTTTGATGGCTTTAGAGTCCAACCATGCGACATAACTCAAACAACGCGCACACACAGGTACTAATACACGAGGATACATTTATTAATACATAGAATATGCATATAAACCTAACAGATCTTATCGAGAGGGTTATCAGAATACAAAAGATATATATTCAATCAGTTACAAAGAGTTATACATATCAAGAGGACATACGTTCAGTATATCATTCATTAAGACCGTTTCGTAAAGTGAACTTGGTTACAACTTCTACATTAGATACTCAAACAAGTACATAACTCTTAGGAATTAAATTGATATCAACTGGTTGGGATAACAATTGAATTCTCGAGCTGTAATGCATTGAAGTTGAATACTCATCCAATCTCTGGGGATTCAGATCTCCTGCGGGCACAAAGAAACAGTTGCAGGCTGTGCTGTCCAATCCGCGCTCTCTGGCTCCGTGCCAGGCTGTGCTGTGCGGCTTGCGACGGTGCGCTGCAGATGCTCACTGACCGGCTAGTTAGTGTTGGCTTTAACTAGCAAAGTTTGTGCACAGGAGAAAAGATGACTGTGGGTCCCAGCAAGTCAGGAAGAGGACCGGTTCGTTCCTGATGAAGAGCTAGTTCTGAATAGTGATTCAGCTGTCCACAGTTCCGACCTGTTCACGAGGCCTGCTGCTGGTTACTCTCTGGCAACCTCCACTCTAGACTCTTAGAACAAAGGAAAGTTCTGGCACTCGGACACACTGGCCGTTCCGTGGTTGTCCGGGCTGAGTCTCAGGATGGTCAGGAGGCGCGCTGCGAGAATGTCCTGCCCTTGGGATTCTCCTTCTGAATCTTGTCTGAATCTTGTTGAATCTCAATCTGAATCTGAATCTCTCAGGCTCTCTGTGTTGCCTGTTTTTACCTGGAGGAACTTCAGCTCATTGATTGGCTGAAAGTTCCATGGGCATCAGAGTCCCACGTGGGTTACTCGGCCCTACCGGTCCCTGATTGGTTGATCAAGGTGAGATATGAGTCACTTAGTCCTGACACTTAGGAATGCAATCCAGATGTCCAACTCGCACTCCCTAGACAGATAGGCACCAATGGATGACCATTGATCATGATAGCCAGGCTTAGCTAAGTGCATCCCCCTTTGGGAGCTGTCCTTGGACCTTAAATCACCTTGCATGAATGGTTTCTCTGTGGCTGCACCACAGAGATGAACAGAGAAATGAGGCCTAATTTGGGAAAGCTCAGAAACACTTAATTCTGCCTTATTATTAAGCCTCGCCGCTACATATCCCCCCTTTTTGAAGGTCACGAGGTCCTGAGGCGTTGTTGCCTTCAAAACAAAACAGAGTTAAGTGATGTCCCTTGCCATTAGAACATTAATCTTAAATGTCTACATTACTCCTCGAGAATTCATACCGGAACCAGCATTGGATACAAACTGGATGAATAACATCTGGAGTATGTATAAACACGGTAGGAGACATTATCTAAGTCTAGGAATTACACATCAGGAAGTTCACTGTCAATATCTGATACCTCTGTGGTAGATATTTGGGGAGAAGTCACTTCCTTTCTTTTGACATGCTACCTTTGACTCATTCATGCTACCCAGAGTACATCTTGATGTGAGAGTACATCATTCAGAGTACACTGTCAGTCATGATCCAGCTACCTGGCAGTAGTGTTACAATAACAACAGTTCCTGTTCCCAGCCCCCGATAAACCACAACACCTGTGTTGGGTATCTGCTAGGGTGGTTTGGAGGTTTGTTCCATTAAAGCAAACTAACTACCTGTACCTCTTCAGGGCTTACTGTTTCTTGGATTTCTATCCAATTGAATAGTGTGGCACCTGAAGGCATCTTAGACCTCAAGTTTGGTCTTATATTGTCTGGTTCCAGACCGTACAGTGTTAAGTTACCATGCTGTACTATGGCCTCCTCGGGAACTTACAGGAAAACTATTGGTTAGGTAGCTGCATTGTGGTAGCTGTATCATGCCCGTCACAAGTCATAGTGTCAGTTAAATGTGGTGTGCTGACCAGCCATTTACTTCCCACCTGCTCTTCATGGGGTTCATTAACCTCCCTCTGCCCATTAGTAGCTTTACACCCTTCATTGGTGAATCGTTTAGACACAGCCAATGGATAGCTTTGGTAGCCATACCCATCTCAAGATTTGGAACCGAATTCAATCTTGGATTGCCTTCTGGGTGAGCTATGAGCGATGGGGTTAATGTCACGCACTCCTCTACTGAGAAGAGTGGAATCAAGTGGGTTGGGATTTGTGCCGTGGTTAGACTGGCTACAGTGGCACTAAACTCCCTTAACAGGTCTTGTGTCAACATTCTGGCCTGTTGCACACAAGCATAAACCCACTGTATAACACCAACAATCATGTCCACTGTTTGGGGAATAAGGTTTAACCCTGTTGCATAGGAAGTTGCCTGTAGGGTTTCCCCTAAGCTTTCCAACTTTTGCTGCTGTTGATACAGTCTGTCACTACCCTCTGGCATCTCTGACACCTGCCTTCTTGGGGCAGTCAGGGTGAGAGTGCCAGTAGCACACAAACCTACCAGAAAAAGCAAACGTGCAACAGTGGCGGCAGCAATCAGTCCTCCCAAAAGTCTTTTCGGGTGGCTGATCCCAGTCATCTCCTTCTGGGTGACTGTTGCCTTTCTAAGCTGGCGCAGCGTGTACATGGTGTCTTTCTCAGTATGCCCTGTGGCATCTTGGGCACCAACATCCTGGAAATCTGTGGAGATCTGACGCAACTGCTGATGCTGCTCCTCCTTTTCCAGGGCATTTGCTTTTTCGATTTGTTCATGCCTGTGCTCTAGGAACCCTGCAGGGGGCGGTGCAGCGGTGGAGCATGCCTGACCCTCGGCTGAGTGGTCATCTGGAGCACCTGAGTGATCTGGGATTGTTACCCTATTCTCACTGTTCAGGTTCACCCTGCACACCTCCTGATTGAGGAATCCCTCTATCGGCATGTTTACAATCGTTCGCTGGGGGTAGGTGTAGGACACCTGCTCGCTCCCCCCTTCCCTCGCTAGGGGTTCAGGGAGCTGCCCCAGCAGTGGGATAGCTAGTTCACTGTCTTTGAACTTACTATCACTCACCAGGCCCATGTCAGTGCAGGCGGGGATTCTGACATCCCTCTTTGCGATGTCCTGCACTGGCAGGCGGGTGACTTTACCATCCAGCTCCAGTCTGGCTGAACCACTGTTGGTCAGACTCAAACTGACAGACTGAGCTGGTGGCTGTAAGAAAACCGGCTCGGCTTTCATTCCCTGTCCCTTCTGGGGGACTGGGTGTGTTGGCAACCCTGCCGTTGAGGCAGGAACAATCAGGTGAGTCTCACTCACTACCTGGTAGTTGTGAGAAATAATGTTACCTGACTGCAGGTTCCCTGGGTCACAGCAGAGGGAATCGGCATCTGGGATCAGGTGTGTCCACAGCGCAGTAGTCTCAGCGTCCAGCTGGACCTCCTGTCTAACCTGTGAATGTTGCACTAGGGGCACCTGGCGGTGGCCCTGTGACAGCTGCTCAAGCAGATCCTCACTAATAGAGGACCTGTCAGGGCTAAGGGTGAGGGCTACATCACCAACCTGCTCTCCTGCCATCTGGATCCTTTCCACCACTGCGGGGTGGTGGTCCTGACCCCTCTTGGGTGCCAGGGTGCACAGGGAAAGCTCCTTTTCATCGCCAGGTGGGGAGATCTGCTCCTCTTTAGGGATGTAAAAGGTGTGTGCTTTACCTGGTGGATCAGGCGGCTGCTTGGAGCACCGCTCCTGTGGCAGGGAGGCTGTTGAGACCTCGGCCGGGACACGACTTCCCTGTATATTCGGGGAACAAGAAAATATTTTTATTTCTTGTCCAGAGGGAACAGAAGGAATCTCCGCATGGGCTTCTGTGTTCGGTGGGCACTGTGTGAGCACAGTCTGCCTCTTGGCCCCCCTTTCCTTCTGTACAGAAGACTTAGGAGCCTTGACCTGTTTCCACACTTTGCCTTTCTGGTGATCCACCAAAGGTTCCTCTCTGAGTCGCATGCCCTTTTCTTTTTCTACCCGTTTGAGCTTGCCGTGTGACATCAAACACCTTTCAACCTCAGTGTCAATCAGTGTCTCACTGGGTAAGACATCTCCCATGGCAGCCTTGAGGTAAAAGCTTCCTGCTTTTCCTCTGTGTTTTACTGCCTGCTCTGTGACTTCAGGGGTGGAGTCAGCACTCACTTGGGAGTGGCTGACCTCATCCAGGCAGGAACCCTTCCGCTCAATCAGATAGACTGAGGGAGGGAGAGGGGGCGGGTCTCCGCCTCCTCCGGTGGAGAGTATCAGCTCATTCACGCTTCCGGCAGCCTTGGGGAGCGGTTGTCCCTGTCCTAATAAAGCTTGTTCAAGCCTGGCCAGGCGGGCGGCTACTGAATCCTTTTGTTCAGCCTTTTCTAGCCCTTTCCCTCCCCCGGTGTTCTCATGGCACTTAGGACGCTGGGTGCGGTCCTGTGTGAGTGCTTTGGAACGGGGCTTAGCCAGCTCAGGAGCCTGTGCTCCTTCGAGCAGGAGGGAATTAACCCTGCTGGCTCTGACGGCGAACACAGTCGCTTTAGCAGCTTTTTGCTCAGAGCGACTTTGGACATCATACTCCCAGGCTTTCTGCACGAATCTCTTAATATCAGTCATTTTCATGGTCTGTGCATCTGTATGCATTAAGATCATCTTTCTGACTGACGGGTGGAGATTCGCAATGAATAAACCCTTGAAATGTGTGTTCTCTTCGCAACCCTCATCATTTCGCCCTGCAAAATAAGTTCGTCTAAGTCTCTCGTAATATTCGCGAGGGGACTCTGCTCTCTCGTGCTTAATGTTAAGAGCGGCGGCTATCGCAGCAGTCGGGTCAATAAACGCACTGTATTCTTCGATAAGTGCTTGACATAGCTGCTCAAAGTCATTGCAGACTTCTTTCATCTGCCTAGCCATCCACTCATGTACAGCTCTGCTGGTAGTTTTTCTAACCAGAAACACTTTCTCCTGTTCTGTGGCGTTTGGCAGGTACTGCAGGTTATACCTGAGGTCTTGAATATAACTCTCGATATTATTCTCTGACACTGCGGGGTCAAATCTCTCTATGTCCTTCGCTAGCTCTCTCAGAGAATGGAGATTTATTCTAGCTTCTCCGCTGACGGAGATATGGAAGAGATCGTGGTCAGACCTGTCGCTGCTAGAGAGAGTGCTTAATAGCGACTCGAACTCAGACCTTTTAGCAACCATCGTTAAACTTAAAGAGTATTACTTTTAAGTACGAAATCACAGTTTTACCACAGAAAACCACAAGATCAAGTATGCAATCAACCCGGTAGATTGCAAAAGATCACAAAACAATCAAGCACTGCTTAAAGAGCAAGGGGAACTTTTTTCCTTTCGGCTTTCAGCACACTGTATTGTCGTGTATGAAACCCGCGGCGTTTTATATTGAATTATTCCGCTTGGTTGACTCATTTCAGTCTTGCCACGCCCACCCAGGGACGCCAAATAAATGTAGTGATTCATAGCCGTTCAGGGACGCCAAATATGTAATGTTAGTGGCTCTCTGAAGGCACCAGTTCTGTAGGGTTTGGGCATTTACTGGGACAATTATTAATTGTAGCAGTAAATCACAAAGTTGATTCTTTTGATGGCTTTAGAGTCCAACCATGCGACATAACTCAAACAACGCGCACACACAGGTACTAATACACGAGGATACATTTATTAATACATAGAATATGCATATAAACCTAACAGATCTTATCGAGAGGGTTATCAGAATACAAAAGATATATATTCAATCAGTTACAAAGAGTTATACATATCAAGAGGACATACGTTCAGTATATCATTCATTAAGACCGTTTCGTAAAGTGAACTTGGTTACAACTTCTACATTAGATACTCAAACAAGTACATAACTCTTAGGAATTAAATTGATATCAACTGGTTGGGATAACAATTGAATTCTCGAGCTGTAATGCATTGAAGTTGAATACTCATCCAATCTCTGGGGATTCAGATCTCCTGCGGGCACAAAGAAACAGTTGCAGGCTGTTGCTGTCCAATCCGCGCTCTCTGGCTCCGTGCCAGGCTGTGCTGTGCGGCTTGCGACGGTGCGCTGCAGATGCTCACTGACCGGCTAGTTAGTGTTGGCTTTAACTAGCAAAGTTTGTGCACAGGAGAAAAGATGACTGTGGGTCCCAGCAAGTCAGGAAGAGGACCGGTTCGTTCCTGATGAAGAGCTAGTTCTGAATAGTGATTCAGCTGTCCACAGTTCCGACCTGTTCACGAGGCCTGCTGCTGGTTACTCTCTGGCAACCTCCACTCTAGACTCTTAGAACAAAGGAAAGTTCTGGCACTCGGACACACTGGCCGTTCCGTGGTTGTCCGGGCTGAGTCTCAGGATGGTCAGGAGGCGCGCTGCGAGAATGTCCTGCCCTTGGGATTCTCCTTCTGAATCTTGTCTGAATCTTGTTGAATCTCAATCTGAATCTGAATCTCTCAGGCTCTCTGTGTTGCCTGTTTTTACCTGGAGGAACTTCAGCTCATTGATTGGCTGAAAGTTCCATGGGCATCAGAGTCCCACGTGGGTTACTCGGCCCTACCGGTCCCTGATTGGTTGATCAAGGTGAGATATGAGTCACTTAGTCCTGACACTTAGGAATGCAATCCAGATGTCCAACTCGCACTCCCTAGACAGATAGGCACCAATGGATGACCATTGATCATGATAGCCAGGCTTAGCTAAGTGCATCCCCCTTTGGGAGCTGTCCTTGGACCTTAAATCACCTTGCATGAATGGTTTCTCTGTGGCTGCACCACAGAGATGAACAGAGAAATGAGGCCTAATTTGGGAAAGCTCAGAAACACTTAATTCTGCCTTATTATTAAGCCTCGCCGCTACACGACTACCAAGCGATCTTTTTGTTTTTGAAGTTTTCAGACCATAACAATCTTCCAACACCCGACCCGCAACAAAACACAGCAAGCGCATGTTAAGGAGGGGAATAGGAGGATAACTGACAGCATTTCTCAGACGTGACAACATGATCACGCCATCAGGTTTCATAGAAAATGTAACCACCGAGAGTCTTACCCAGAAAGATGTTAAGCTTGAAATGGTTAGAAAAGGTCAAAGCCACATGAGCAAGACCAAGAGAGAGTTTACAGCATTAGGATGAGGTCAGTGGGCACCGAACCCTATAGTCTGACATCAACATCGTCTGGATCTGACTACACTCTCTGACACATCATGCACTGATGACATCAGCACTGCCTCTGCGAAGACTCCTACAGCTGGACCCCAGGGTAAACAAAAACAACAATAATAGGGTAGCTTGCGCCACAGGGTAGCTTGCGCCACAGAGTGACTGCAGAAATCTAAAGCTGAGCTTTAAGGTATCTACATATCAGAAAGGTCATTTGAAAAAAAAAGAATATCAAAGCTGTACAGTAGTATTGAATATATGGAAAAAAGACTCAACTTAATATATTAAGATAAGATGGGAAACAGAAACCAACACAACGATTTCTAGGGATCAGTGGAATTATGATGTGTAGATTTCAACAGGGCTCAGACTTGGAGAGGGTTCTGTTGGGAGAATTTGACCCGGATTTTTATCAGCCCTAAAATTCAAGCCAAAAAAGGCAGTAGTTCACAATGTTGGGAGATTCTGTGCAGAGCAAGATGCAACTCATTCACACACATTTTGCTCATGCCCAAAAATACACCAGTACTGGAAATCTGTAACTCTTAATAATTTAGTAAATGTGAATATACCATTTGAATTTTCTGTTATATATACTTGGGCAATTTCGACCTTGATGATATTGAAGGAAAGGATAGATTATATATTAGGGATTCTTCTAGCAGCTAGTAAAAAAGCAATTACACAAAAAAGGCTTCTAAAAGAACTTCCAACACGTGCACAATGGGTTAATGTTGTGAATGAGATCTATATCATGGAAAAAATAACCTTTTCTCTCAGACTGCAGGCTTAACAAAGACTGGGAAACACGGATCCAATTTATCTCCCTACAGGAACCCGATTCTAGTTTATGAGAAAATATGCAGTGATATCTGTGTGTGGACTGTTTTTTTAGTTTGTTGTGTTTCTTATCAGACAACTGTTTGGCCCTCCATACCTGCTGGCATAGTGGACATAGTTCGTTTTATATATACAATGTGGCAAATGTTTATCCTGCTGTTATGGTTCTGTCGTTTGTGAAACCCTTTCGTCGCTAAATTAAAAAAAAACTGAGCTCGAGACCACCTCCTGCATCTCTGACTGAGCCCCGCTCCTGGTGATCTGCTTACGCTGCAAAAGAGCGGGGGCTTGGCTAACTGTAAATATTTTGAAAGCCCGGGCGCGTCACCCATCCGGTTCGCGTGCTCAGCAGGGCTGCTTCTGACCCCCTCTGACACCTCGGCCCACGCTGGGACTTTTTTTTTTTTTGAAGCCTCCATCCCACCGTGCCGGACAACGTGGGGCCGCGGGGGGAGAAGAACTGTTTTTAAAACTGAGGGGGCGGGAGTGGAGGTGACTTTACACAAAGAGTGGCGGGAGACTGGAACGCGCCACTCCGCCGCGCTGTTGAAGCCGACGCCCGGGCTTCATCCAAGAAAAACAGCTCGTGAGATCCCCAGCTCACAATGAGCTGTTCGAAAAGTGGCCGGGAGAGCCACCTCTCTCATTTGTAACGTTTCGCCTGGTTCTTGTGTGAACAGGTGAATGAATGATCCCAGAGCGTAGCGTCTGGTTATTGTACACATGAAGCAATGACTACATCTATTTGTTGTCTTCCCAAGTGTCATTTCTTATTGTTTCTCAAGCCACACAGTGTTCTGGGATTCCTGCGCAGACAGCTCCTGGTGCCAGCAGCATGTATCATTGAGAACTGTGCCATGGCTCTTTTTCACTAAGTGGCAGGGCGGCTCTGTCAGTTAAGCAGGGCTTAAGACAGGCGAATGAGCTCACTACACAATCACGCCCTCATTTTCCCTGGAGAACAGAACCATCTACTGTCACAAAGGTCTTTCTAGACAATTCTATCTGAAGCTGATCTAGATCGGATAAACTCACCTACCTGAGGCTCAGTTTTGGAGAACTAATGAATCCATACCAAGGCTGTCCGGACTTGAACGTTGACTTTTAAATCACAATCATTGATGATATAACTCTTATAACCCCTAATGGGAATATATCAGTTTACAGTTTCCGATAGACAAGACTGTAATACTCTTAAATTAGGTTAAATCAACTGCAGTTCTGTCATGGGTAATTGAGTCATTCAACCTTAAATATTTATAGCCTATGATATATTTGAAGTCCTACTCCTCGCTTGTAGGGAACAAGCATGTGCTATTGGAGCATGGTATCAAATTTTGTGGTTCGTTTTTTTCAGTTCGTTTTATAAACGAACGGAAAATCGACACAGATTATCTAGGCAACCGCTGTTCCTCAAACGTGGTGCCAAATTGATCGCTAAAAAATGACTATTGACGAGTGCTGTCGTCAATAATTGCCAAACAAAACACAGTCCGCGTAGGACAGAGGGGCGTGGGGATATGAGGTGCGAGGGGCGCATTCACACATACATGTGCTGGGAAAACTTTACAGCTGGAAAGCAGAAAGGAAGAATTTGAATCTCAATCCCCATCAATCTCATTGATACCTTCTATTTACTTTTGACACACGGAATTGAATTGATGGGCTTTCCCCTTGAATTCAATGAAATGCGTATTTCATTTGCACAGTTCATCATTTCTGCTCTTACCTGGGTTATTTTTCATGTACTAGATTTGCACCACGGTAGTGCTACTTGTGCCGCAACTTGTATCGAACATCATTTGTAATGTATTATTGTTGTTTTTGTTTGTATGTTTGCTGCTGGACTGATAAATGAATGAAACCCCATTTATTCCAGGAAGGAGGATAAAAAGAAGGCTATTTCATTCCGAAAGCAAGAAAAAAAAAAAGATCTCCGACTCTCGGCGGCCTGCTTTTTCGTTCTCGGCTGACATCATACGGTTCAGAACTCACGCCCTGCATCACAGAGTCAGCGATGTTGGCAGCCACCATGACCGACAGTCACACACAGAGAATGCCTGTCATTTCAGTTGGGAAATCTCTTTGGTTTCAGCCCTGAGAGGCTGAGAGAGAAATACCTCACATAGTTTTGGGTGCTCCTAAATGCAAATTCTCTCCAGTGTCGTGACTCAGCAGCATTTCCTCTTGGATTTCCCTCTGTGTGATTTGCCAGCTGCGAGCGGCACATATAGATATGTAGAAAGATCTATATCACAGGTGTGTGACCTGAAAGGGCTTCCCACGGGAATCTGGGCCTGGTGACAGCAGCTATCCTCAGCCGAGAGGGTGACCTCACCGATTCTTAGAAGGGAACAGCCCCCTGAGAGGTTCAGTCAGCCCAGGTGGTAAGAACGCAGTGATGTCACCCTGAAACCCAGCACAGCAGTCCCAGCAGGCCGGGGAGACAACTGTAGCAGGTGTGCAGTCCCTGGAGGACTGCCTGTCCCGCCGATCACAGGCATTCGGTTGTCCTCAGCCGTTCGACACTCGTTTCTGTGGTTCGCCTCCTTTCCTCTCCTAATCCTCAACACCCAGGTGTGAAGATACCCAAAATGCTAAATTCCCTTTATCTTAGCAGCCCGCAGGACTCTGTCCTCATACGGCTTGGCGCACTGTTAAAAGAAAAACAAAAAACACTTTCCTGGTGTTTCCTTGTGGACGAGGCTTAGGGGGGCGCCAAAGGGGTCAACAGGTCTGGACCGTGGTTGGGCCTCAGCACTAACTGCTACGGTTGCTAGGGTTACCAGCGTCAGGGGAAGGGTCGCACCTGGATCTGATGCGGGGAACTGAGAACGTGTGGGGAGAGACTCGGATACCCCATGGGAACCCCCCCCCCGGGCGCCGACATGCTTCTCCGGCTGCTCCGCAGACCGCGCTGAGGATATTTCGGACATGGCGCTGGCTTCTAAGAGAGAGGAAAGGGCCGGGGCGACCCTGGCCCGGACATGTACCCCAACAACACCCACTCGTCTCTGTGCCCCGAAAGAGACGGCAGCCTTCAGTTCAGATCAGTGTCATGTGCACAAGCGCAAGGAAATGCGGACGGGGATGTGGGGCTCCCGATACAAAGACATCAAGGAAACACCGAAAACATAAACACGGAACAGCAGCAGCAATAAGTTAAATAACATACATCTTAGAAAAATAAACCCCACCAGTGTGAGCCGGTGGTGGGGGTAGAGTTCAGTAATCTGACAGCTTGTGGGAAGAAACTGTCTCTGAACCTGGACTTTGTGCCTTTATGCTCCTGTAGCGCTAACCAGAGGGCAGGGGGGAGAAAAATGAGAAACCGGGATGACTGGTGTCCTTCGCGATAATTCCAGCCTTCCTGGGACAGCGAGCTGTAACAATGTCTGACGTAGAGAGGAGCTGTCCACTGATGGACTGGGCTGACCTGACCACCTGATGCTCAGGTTTCCTGCGTTCAGGTGAATTGTGTTCAGGTACTGTAACTCGGGCTCAGGTAATGCGTGTTCAGGTAACACACATGCTCAGCTAACCAGCATTCAGGCGAATTGTATTCAGGTACTGTAACTCGCGCTCAGGTGACCTGCGTTCGGGTCAATGGCGTTCAGGTACTGTAACTGACGCGCAGGGGAGCAGCTGAGCTAAATTTAGATCCCCTGACCTCCCTGGTATGCCGTTTACCTGAAGCCAGATAATCCGAGCTCCGCTCAGAACAAAAGACATACAGGCATGGGGGGGGGCTCGGTGCCCCAGAGGGGAACAGCCGCAGGCCGGTGAAACTGGATGTTTTAACGGCCTCCTTTGTCGACTGAAGGTCAGCGAAGACGTCAGCCCGGAGATACGGCAACTCTAAATTTAGCGCGTTCCTGCTCTGTCAAAACCTTTTGTTTGCGTTTTCCCACCCGCTCTATTATTTTTTTTTTTTTTCCCCCAGCTACTTGGCATGACAATCCCGGCGAAAACGCTTCAGGAATACGATGAGGATTGAGGCTGAGAGAGCGCCAGTCGACCGCAGCGCACGACAGCCCCCTACTACAATGCAGTTTGAAAAAAAAAGAGGGGGGGTGGACGTAATCATTTCACAAGCACGGATACTAAGGGATCTGGGCGCTGTGATTCACAAAGACATGATCTCATCTGCTGGTATGTTTTCTGTAAATAAAACACGGCCGTTGATCAAACTTTTAACAGTCACCACGCCTGGAGGGGTCAGAGACGAAAACGGTGTCACGGCTCTGGAATCGAGCAAGCGGGCCTGTTCCCAGGGACTGGGGAGTGTCCTCTTGTCACAGGCCCGGGGAACCGAATCTCATCGGCCCTGTGCATCCGAGAACCCCCCCGTCACCCGACTGGAGAAGCCGCGTCCGCCGAGTGGTGGGGCTGCTGGCGCAGACTGGCTGCAGTTCAGGGGTGCACAGAGTGGGGGGCTTTCCCGTCTGTACTCCCGAGACCCTCGGAGAAGACGTGTGCCACCAGACACTGCAGGGCATGAACAAAACGGGACGCGCAAAGCCCCCAAATAAACGTAATTCATTTTGACGGCGCAACACCCCTGGTGAACAGAGGAGGGCGTCCTGGACGGATTAAATAAACGATGGATTAAACGATACAAGCGCTGTCAGGGGGAGGCCCGCTGTGTCCCTGCGGCGGTTTTAAAACAGACACGCCCGCCCCTGAATCCCGGACAGGCACTGAAAAGGAGGTTGGGACCCCTGATCCTTCATTATCCTCACGAAAACTTTCCTTTAACCAAATTTATTTGTATAACAACAAACCGCTGCGTCAGTCTATGTGTGTGTGTGTGTGGGGGTACTTCTGTCTTTTGGGGGCTTTGTTTTTCTTCAAATTTACTCACCACACCGACAGGTAAACATATGCCCTCCCACGCAGAGGGGGAAATAATGTCTGATTCACGGGGCTATCTTCAAAACATCCTTTTCTGAACGCGAGGTTCGTCTTGAAAAGCACGCCACAGCTCGGCGGTTTTCCAGAGGGGAGAGAGAGAGAAAAAACACGACCGTGTTTCCTCCATTTTAGAGCGGCCCTCGAGCACCTCCTGACCTCGCGAGGCGCCATTGTCCACAGTCACGCACGAACACCCGAGCAATCCGGATGGCGTCGAGAGGACAATTTTCTTCATTTCCCTGATTACACGATAATCCGCCATCAACACTTGGCTGGGAGGCCGTATTATTTATAATTGAGGGTTCTCTCTTTTTTTTTCTCCTCTTGCAGCGTTAATTAAAATGAAGTCATTACCGGCGCGGCGCCTCCAGACACAGTGTGAGTGTGCGAGTCGCTATTTGCAGGTATGCAGTGCGTGAGACCTGGAGATTCTGACAGATTCACGTTAAAATGTGCACACGCGGTTTTTTTTCTTCTATAGACATTCCTTAGGCCCCTTCTAATCTCATGGTATTGCTAAAATGGTGTAACCATTACTTAAACCCTGCAACACCCACGTTAGGACACCTAACGAAGCACAACTTATACTTCTGTCTTGCCCGAGACATTACCAACGGTAACTGGGCCCCCCTCTTATTTACGCCTGCAGGCTACCCAAAACCCATCTTAAATTGGCTCCATCACTCTGCTCTCCTCCCCCCTGAGAGCTGGTGTGTGGGGCTGCGCACTGGTGGTGGTGGAGGGGAGTCCCCATGACCTGTACAGCGCTTTGAGTGGAGTGTCCAGAAAAGCGCTCTATAAGTGTAAGCTATTATTATGATTAATTATGATGAAAACCAACAGCAGCACCCGGGCAGCTGCACGTCCGCCCGTGTCCGTGAACGTGTCCTGGGCCGCCGTTTGGCGAGCAGCGGTCGTGGGTTGTTTTGTTTTTGGGAAGAGCAACTGGTTTTCCGGGCAAAAAAAAAAGCACGTTTTACAGCCGCACAAAGCGCAGTGGAGGAGTTTAAACAAAAGCTGCCTGTGTTCTGGGAGCTAGAGAGAGAGAGAAAGAATCCGGAGGCTGTGCTGGAGGGGTGACGCGGCCCCAATGTCAATATTTTCCTTCTCCGTCCCGCCGCGGGATAACTTTTGTTTTCGGTTGTTTCGCGGAAGGCGTCCAACTCCAACGCTTTTGCTTGGAGGGGGAAATACTACCCTCATTTAAAAAAAAAAAGGGTATCGTGTTGTATACTTATCTGGGCATTTCGCCACGCTTTCTCTGAGATGCGATCTCTGCTCTTGCAATGGCTGGTACCGCTGTAGGCCGGGGGCACCGCTCGTCAAAGAGGTTTCGAGGAAGTTTCGAGTGATATTCATCGCTTGTTCCACAAGGAAACAAGCGTTTGGCGCGGAAATAGCTTCTGACAGTCCTTTATTTTAGATCCGTGCGGGACTGTATATACCGTGGTATCTCTAACGCCTGCTATTGTAGACACAGCTAAGGTGGGCCCGTCCCCACTGCGGAGATAAGGGATCCCTTTGAAATCAGGACACCCCAGAGGGGAGCGGGGGTCTGGAACCGGGTGCCCGGTGTTGAGGCCGTTAACAGCTGGGTGAGCCTCCGGGACTCGGTTTGGCTTCGGCCTGTCAAACGCTCGTTTGTAGCTTGGACGTCCGGCCGCGGCCGGCTGTTCTTCCCCGCTGCATTGTAACGCGGGCCGGAACAAGCGAAGGTTCATTGCCTGCCGAGAAGAGAAGAGAAGAAACGCGACGTTTCGGGGGGGGTTGTCGCCCGGAGAAGACTCCACAGCCGAAACGTTGTGTTTATTTTCTTCTCTTTCCGGCAAGGAATGAACCTTCGCTTGTTCCTTTGCTGCCTACGCGTGCTGACGCAGCTCCCCAATTGAACTGCTTTAAGATACAGGTCTGTGACAAATGGGTTTGTTTTTTTAAATACATTTGCACGGGAAGGAGTTTTGGAGATTCAATGCGATCAGCTTCTCCCCACCATCACTTCTAGCACATTGTAACACACCGGAAGAGAGCCAAAGACCCATTTTCCACCCTCGGATTTGCCGTGTCCTCAATCGGCCTGTTCTCACGCAGGAAGCGCGATGTCTGCTCCAGAGATTAAAAAGAAAACGAGCTTTAGAAGCTGGACGCTTCCCCAGCTGGGCCGCCGTCGGTTACCCACGCCATTGAGAAATGAAGTGTAGTTTTAGGGGTCTTAAAACACAGCTGCTGCTGCTTTTGTAGCAGACGTCCCCGAAGCGCCTGCCTGATGTGGCCGAGGGCGCTCATCAGGAGACCGTCTACGGACCCATTCCCAACGCCGAGGCCAGAGACGGGCCGGCCGCTCGGCCAGCGCTCCGGAGTACAGTCCACGCCTGCTCGGTTCGGGGACCGCGCCGGACACCGCGTTTCCCACACCTGTATGTGTCCTGAGAACAGCTCCTCCGCGACGTGACGTGCCCTCTGGCTGCAGAACCGCCTGCTGTCACCGCTGTCGCGCAGTCCGCGATTCAGATCAGCAACACCCGCTTAATCAGAAGGGAGCGTTTCTCAGAATAAACGAGATCATTGTCAGGACCAGAAGGTCACCGAACGAGTCTTCATTGTGGGCAGCAGCAGCAATAAGGGGACAGATTCGGTCAAACGCAAGGTGTCGATACTTAAGTCAAAAGCGTAAAATTATGAATACGGTGTAAAAGGAAGACACTCTGTGCACCTTTGAGCCATTAAAAGATATGTGTTGCAGGTAGGGCGAGACGTGTATGACGGGAGTGCTATTTTTGATGCGGCTGTACACCATATATCTAGAGAAAAAGGCAAGCATGTGTTTTGCCGTTAACCACCTGTCTCAGAGATGGTATTATGCGTGACAGCAAGCACGCACTCGTGCGTGGATTCTGCCACACACACACAAAAATCCCAATAAAATTCATACAGCTGTTATATCAATGATGTGGAGCCGGGTTTTGGAAGAAAGATGGGAACTTTCTCTTTTGTGAAATACGGTTCTAAATTTGGACAGCGCTGTGACGCGAGTCGGGGGGGGGCGGGACAGAGGGCTCACCGCTTCCCTATAAAAACTGGCAAAGCCGGCTCGTAGAGCAGATCGCGCAGCAGTTCTGAGCGAAAGTGGTGTGTGAGGCTAGAGCTGAGCTATTTCGAGTGTGCTTGACGACAGACGTTTCAAGAGCCCTCAGACGCCAGAGATGTACGTGAGATCAGACAGCCTAGTTCTGTCCGTCCCCGCAGGGAGCTGCTACCCCGAGTACAGCTCCTACAGGCCCCTGCCGCGAAGGACCGAGCCCGAAATTTTCACTTTCGAGCCGGTTGCTGTGCTCGAGCAGCGCCGGAGCTCGCTGCTGCGCCCCCGGAAGAAGACAACGCGGGTCATGTACCCCTCCAAGGTGCGCAAGTACCTGCCGCCCGCGGAGAAGAGCCCCGCCAAGCGCTGGTTGCTGGCCCTCTGCTTGGTGCTGTCCTGGCAGATCTACACCGAAGATCCCACGGCGGAGCCCGCAGCGCCGGCAGACAGCGGCGCCCCGGCCGCCCCAGGCGGCGAGGATCTCTCCTCCCGTTACCAGTTCCTACCTTTCCTCTCCGCCGAGCTGCCCCTTCCCGAGGTGGAAAGCTTCGCAGCCCAGGGCCCGCAGGAGCAGGAGGAGGAGAGGGCGGCCGGAGCCGAGGTGCCGAGCGGCGGCGCCGAGGCGGAGGGCGCGCCGGGCCCGGATGAGAACGTCACCTGCCCCGGCTGGCTCTCCGACGCGACCGGCTCGTCTCCTCGCAGCGGGAAAGACGGCTGCGCCCTGGATGTCCTCTCTCCTCTCTACCCCACCATGTGAAGTGGGAGACCAAGGAGCAGATGGACTTGAAACGCACATTTTTATATATCTATAGAAACTTAACACCGGGATGGTGAAGAAAACTGTGCGTTGCGCCGAGAAGCTCTAAAGTCGAGTGAGGACGACGGAGGAACATCGAGGAGACGCGCGGCTTTGGAAAAAGAAGCAGAAAAAAAAAAACCTGTTGCACTTAAACGGTGGGAAGACACCGCAGAAACTGACTTGAAACTTTGTTGATATTTTGTATTCGTGAACTGAAAGCAAATGGACACTTGACTTTGATGTATGAAGTTTTAATGTATTCGGTGTTCTAGCTGGGGGGAAAAGTGTTTCAAAACAAAGAAGCACCGTCGCCCGGGTTGGGAAGTGCAATTACTCTTGACACGTTTTTCTCTGTGGTCTCAGGAAAAGCTGCGAAAACTTCACTAAATCTGAACAAACAGCTGCAATACTTGAACAGTTTTCCATGCATCATTGTCTGTTTGTATTTATTGAGCCTATTTATTCATTATTCTATTGTTATTTATTGGTTGGATGTTATTTATGTATTTAAGTGGGGAGGGGAATGAAAATGCTCGCTAATAAAACACTTAAACCCATCTTCTATTTTCTCCTGTTCTAAATTCATAATCGGGGAAAAAACGTGAGCCGCACAACACGTACAGAAATAACGGCAGGTCTCTCTGGGGGGGACTTAATTGTGGAGAAGCGTTTCACACACCTAGTGCTGCCGGGTTTATTGACGTTTGTCGAGGAAACGCTGAGAGAACGTGTTCTCTTCAAGAGTAGCACAGGTTCGGACTGCAGCGGGTTGTTTTTTGGAAACCGAAACCTACGTTGTCTCTAATTAAGTAAATCAATTAGTTCACGCATCGCAGCAGTCATTTCGTACGGAAACAATCACTGCGTCCTCCCTCATGAAAAAGTCCGGCTCTCTAGCGCACCGGAAACGTTCTTTTCATCGCGGATTGCCTGGAACTGCTCCTGCGGTTGATGACGAAACGGAAGCGGATAGTCTTTACCCTTGCGCCACACCGCCTCAGAGGGATAGTTTAGTGCCTTTATGCTGAATGGGGAACCCAGAGGTTCTCCAGTGTTTTTCCGTCGGTGCGTCTGCAGATGACTCGATACAACCACCCCCCCCCACCCTCAGCTTCATCATCTCAAAACGGTGGGAGTCGAGTCGGAGCTGGGAGACGGAACTGGTTACAGGTTCATTTCTCTCATTCCCAGTTAAACCACAGTCGTCCAGGAAATCCCACTCCCGGCACCTGTGATCTCAGCGTGTTTAGCCGTGGGGTCCCCCCCCGCCCCACGACATCATTAAACCCGCAGGACGCCTCGTCACTCTGTTAATTAGACTTTTGTCACTGCAAGCCCAGGACTCCTGGCTGTGCCGCTGCAGCGAGGCCACGCGAAACGAGAGCGCGGCGCAGGAAACTGGCGACTCTTAGGGGCAGCGCCGACGTCCACCCCAACCCGGGATGTTGGGAGAGCCGGGCCTGGTTTTACGGAGAGTCCTCCGCTCCCCTGTCCCCCATCCGCGCACTCAAAACGCCTGTGCACGCAGGACACCACAAGACGACACTGCTTTCACAAAGACGTCAGGTCCGGACCGGGGGGTCGAGTGCTGCGTGTTAAACTCACCTCCTTGCAAATGACTGCTATTCTTAGATTACAAGAGTGCTAATTTCTCCTAGCGAGGGGGTAGCTAAAATGTTTGTGCCCCGTTTCAGGGGCAGGGCGTCAATAATAATAATAATAAGGTTTATTTTATATAGCACCTTTAAAGGAGGCTTCTCATAGCGCTTTACAGAATGACATAACATAATTACATTACTTTATGAACCCTTTACAATTTCTTGCATTGCGAATTCATCTTTTCGCAGACCCCAGCTTGCTCTCCACAAGACACAGACAGGGAGAGAAGCTGGGGGTCAGAGCACAGGGTCAGCCATTGTACAGCGCCCCTGGAGCAGTTGGGGTGAAGGGCCTTGCTCAGGGGCCAAACAGAGTAGGAGTCCTCTGCCGGCCACAGGATTTGAACCAGCAACCTTCCAGCCACAGGCGCAGAGCCTGAGCCACAACAAAGTACAAAACGAAGATACCAATAGCAATGTGTTTGTTCACCCTCTGAGTGCTTGGTTTTGGCAAGCCTGGCTGTCCTGGTAGAATTCAGACTGTGGGGGGGGGGGAGTTTTCTGCTTTTCCTTCTCACTCCTCTTCCTCTTTTACGGGAACGAATCTGAATTTGAGCTTGGAGCACCCTTGCAACAGCCTTGTGACAAGGAATTGATTGCAACCAGGAAGGCTCATTTTTCTGGAAATACCCAGGACTCCTAAAACCCTGTAATATTCCACCCTGATCTGGCACCCAGAGAAGTGAACGGAGAACAGTGAAAGCCAAGAACAGGTTTGGTGAGGCCTTTCTATTAGCTGAATTCATTTGGTGAAGTTCCCCTAGACCACACCTGGCTGGCACATTTTTCCCCAGGGATGAGGAATTTTACCAGCGTGAGGAAAGACAGAAAAACTCTCCAACAGCAGCACTCAGGCCCTTTGTGATGGCACAGTCATCATTCCCTCCCAGGGCAAGTCCCAGCTTGCAACACGCTGAGTTACTCAGAGTCAGAAAAATGGAGTTTGCAGTCTTGTGTTAAAATAAGCCATAATTAAAATAGTGCAGTCCTTTTTTTTTTAGAAGAGGCGGTCATTTCTTATAATCTCAGCAGCCAGGATGAGTGCTGGTGAAAGAGGAACGTATATATTTGCCGCGTGGAGTTCAAAGAAATCACCGAGGCGGGAGCACTGAGCTGTCAGCCTGGGCAGGGCTTGCAGATCCGCCTCTGACCCACAATGGAAACTGCCATTGCTTATTAAGAGTGATTTGGGGACAAGCCAGGAACTGGTCTCTGGGGTCTGAACACCATTATCAAGACACAAGACACACTTGTTTCAAGAATGTATCCTATCCGCTACGTTGTAAAAGCACAAATCACCATCTACATTTTTTAAACAGCTGCTTGCATTGATATTTTGACTGTATTTGGCTGACAAGTTTATGCAAAGCAATGCACATTTGCTCCCATATGTAGAGGGCATACTACTGAAGCAGTCTGAGTGAAGGATACAGCTGCAGGGTCTCATCTGGGTCTTGTAGCCATAATCGTCCTGTTATGATTTCTTGGAACTGGTCTTAAAATGGGAAACTTCCATCCATCCATTTTCCAACCACGTCTTCCGGTTCAGTGTTGGTGGGGGAGCCGGAGCCTATCCCAGCAAGCAATGGGCCCAAGACAGGGTACACCCCGGGCAGGACGCCAGTCTATCGCAGGGCACACACAGACGCAGACACGCACATGCTCACATGGAGGGCCAGTGTGTCTTTTGGACTGTGGGGGGGGGAACTGGAGCACCCAAAAGGAAACCCACGTGAACACAAGGGGAACATGCAAACTCCACACAGACAGCACCTCAGATCCAGAATTGAACCCAGGGCCCCAGTGCACCAAGGCAGTAATGTTGACTATTACACCACCCCACTGACCATAATGGGATCCATCTGCTTGAATCACCTTGGATACGAAAAACAACGTGACTAACTGTGACTGTCCCATTCCCTTTATTAACTCGGTGGGCTCCTGTCCCCACAAAAACACCCCACAGGCCTTGGGCTTCTCTGACTCTTTTTGTTTGGAGGATTCCTTTCCTGCAGGAAAGAGAACCCTCAAGCTCAACACAAAACCAGACTGCTTTTTTTAACACTAACAAGTTAGACTGCTCCTATCTCTCACATAGAGGTCAGATCAATTCTGAGTAACTTCAGAGTAAACCTGTTACATGAGGGTGTCCAGTGCATGCAGTTCTACGCTACTGGGGTGTGAGGGGAACCCCATTATCTAGAATGGGCTCTCTCTACCCATTATGAAGCTGTTTTCCTTCAGAGCCTCGTGTGAACAGGGAAATCAGACTTCAGATGTCTAATTTAAATCAAACCAAAACAAAAGTCAGATCCACCGCGATCAAAATAAAAAAGGTGTTTTCAACAGCGGGAACGTTTTCCTGTGCCCCTGCAATGTCTAAGTCCTCTCTCAGCAGATGAACCATTGCCGTTGCAAGTGCCAGGCCTCGACTGCAACCAGACATCAGTTTGAGGAAGAAGTTCATCCAACAGGATGTGACATCGTCACGGGGGGGGGGTGCCTTCCTGTCTCTCCTTCTCCCTCTCTTCTGAGCCGGAATTCCTTTGGGCTGACCCAGCGCCTGGCGAAACTGCTCCGATCCTGTCTTGTGCAGCTCTAGCTTAGAGAAGGGTAGAAGGAGGAGGAGGGATGAGAGGCGGATTTAGGGAAAAGTGAGAGGGAGAGACAGAGGGCTGGGGGGGCAGTTGGGAGTGAAAACTAGCAGGGAGAGGAGGAGAGACAGAGACAGAGCGGTGGGGGAGGTGAATGAAACAGACGGGGAAGAGAGAGAGAAAGAGTCTTCTTCGTGTCCCGACAGGAGTAGAGGGTGTGGAGCGCCTGAAATGGAAAACTACCCAAATCCACAGTTCCCAGCCCTGTAATGTAACACGAAGACGCTTTCATTTTTCTGTGTGGCGTCCTTTTGAAATGCAGCACCTGCACGGAGCTTGAATTCCAATGCCTTGATCTGCCACGTAGCAAGAATTGCACCGCATAGATATTCGTGTTAACCGATTCAGAATACAGAGCGCCGCTATGAATTTCATTCGAGGCAATTGATTTTTATATAGCGCCTTTCACGACGAGGTTGCCCCAAGGCGCTTAACAATGCATGTAGCCATACATTTTGTGAATAATAATATCTTCATCATCATAATAATAATATCTTCAACGGTATATTTGTGGTGGAGTACTCATTTATTTAAAGTACAGATCTATATCCTTAACAGGCACCCAGATTTTTGCCATGTCTCCCCCTGAAGGTTCTGAAATCCTGACTGCAGGTGATCTTGGATCATTTAGAAACAAAATCACAGATATCGCTACCCTGCACTGGGCTGCCTCCTGGTTCAGTATTTATTTCAGACGGCAGCTGGCGCAGGCGGAGGTTTCTGTCACCTGCTGGTTGTTGCTTGTGCTCAGGCGCTGCACCGCCAACTTGGCCGCAGGCCTTCCCAGCAGGCCCTGCTTCCTGTGACCTTCTCCTCACCTTGTGTTTCCCAACGCGATTGCACCACCCGCCGCGAGAGGATGGGATTGTGACAGTGGGGCAAGAGCGGATTCCTTTCATCCCTGCTCACGAGGGAGCGCAGCCTCTTGGGAATGTCTGGCATGCCGGGGTCCCACAATGCACTGGTGGGCGGAGTTCAAGGACAATAAACTTGAACTTGAACTTCAACTTGTCATTCCTCGTGGATTTAGCTGATGCTGAACCCTCCCTGCCTGCCAGCACCACCTGCTCACAGATATGTCTTCCTCAGGAAGGAGCAGTCCTCAGGTGCGTGGGGGAGGAGCTGGAGAATCTCTATGTGCGAGAGTTTCCCCGCAGTGTCACTATGTGTAGAATGTGTTCCTGAAGGGCACGAGAGTCCCGGTTTCCGGAAATGAGTGTCCGGTATGATCACAGTACCGGTGACATGATCGGATTTCTGCCCCTCCTCGAGTCCGCAGGTGAGCATCCACGCCCAGCTGCGCAAAGCAGGCATCTTCGTCACACCAGGCCTGTCTTTCCAAGAAGTTGGTGACAGCTTCCCTAGCAATGCTTGAGAAGAAACTATGCTCAAATGAAATGCCATCTTCTTTAGATGTCACGTTAATTCTTTGACAGAGGCGTTCATCCAAAGTAACTTATGTTTGCACCCATTCACACTGGTTAGTAGTTTACTGAAGAAATTCAGGTTGAGGAACTTCACTCTGGGGCACAACAGCTTTGCCCCCCTGCTGGGATTTGAACCCACAACCTTCCAGATAAAAGCTGAGACCCTTAACCACTGCTCCACACTATAGCCTGGGTTAAGTGATGCCCCCCAGTTGTGTGCGTGTGTGAGCCCTGTAAAGGCCTGGCACTTCTGTATCTGCTTGGTTAGACTTCCACTCAACCTGTCCTACTTAGACTATTTTCAGCTTTTTAAAATCATGTCACTAAAATCGGACAGATGCTACACTTGACCATTTGTTTCTTCAGTAGCCCTTTAGGCTTCTACAGTGCTGGTAGGCAACTAGCAAACAAATGTTATTACTTATACTGTTCACAGCTTTTTGAATGAAGAGTGACCAGGGCTGCATGTCGTACCCCTGACAAAGTTATAAGAACTGAAGCCTTCGAAACAGAAGACACTTAAGCATTAAGCAGTCCTCAAAGTCATATACAATGTCGACCCAATGGACTTCTTCATGTGCATTCAAGACTTTACACAAAGGGTGGTGGGGGTTTGGAACAAGGTAACCGGCCATGTTGTTAGAACAGATACCCGGGTAGGATCTTTGCATCATTTAGCTGCTAGCAACCGAACAAGCCAGACAGGCGGACCTGAGCTTCTCCTTTGGCCCTGGCCTCGTTTAAATGCTGGAAAGCTTGTGATCGGGGAATACACACAAGGCCGATGGCCGGCTGGCTCAGGGAGGTTCGGGGCCGGATGTTGCAACGCCCTGAATCAGGAGCTGATGGCTCAAGCTCCTGTTGGCCATAACGCAATGCTAGACCGGTGGTAGTTTCCACACCCGCTGACCACAGGAGTGTTCTTGTGATGAAAATGCAGAAATGCCTGACTCCACTTCCTCTGAACCTTTGCCTCTTTTTCTTGCTGTTGTGTGCAGTTCCTGAAGCCAGCAGGGCTGTGGCGGCCCACCGCTGTCATTGGCTAATCCCTGGCCCGTCAGGTCAAAAGCCCCCCTGTAAGGCCCACTTCTTCAAAAGTCGACCCCCGCCACTGGGCGTCAGGAGCTCCTCAGCCCAAATTCTCATTGCAGCGGAGCTTATAGCCAGGTCGCAGAACCCTGAGCTGGACTAGTAGTTGTTTTCATCTCCTGAAACAGTGAAAAAAAAGATATCAGATAATCGCAGTGCTGTTGAAGGCGATACCCTTCCAGGGGGCTGGGGTAGATCCTGGAATCGCTCAGCTACTGGTAACTGGACCAATAGGGTGGCTCAAATGGACTCCAGATCGGTCCAACTTTAAAGGCATCGGGGGATTTGATGACAAACTCTCACGGCGTCTGGGATCTCTGCGGTCGGCTTGGATGTAGGTGAAGGGAGAAGGAGAGGGAGACGAGGGGTGTGTGTGCGTGTGTGTGTGTGTGTGTGTGTGTGTGTGTGTGTGTGTGAAGTGACACACTACAGGGGGTCATGGAACTCAGGGACGTTTCTGCAGGCTGTGCGCGGGACACCCCGTCCTATATTCGCACAGGCAGTGACGTCAAGGCCGATCCGAGATGCTGCCTGTAGATCAGAACGATAAATATCAGATTATCTTCTCAATAAAAAGCCTTCAGTTTGTGGTCCACGCTCAAGCCGCAAACAGAAAATGAAAATAACGACTGTGTTCGCCTTGCTGGCTAGGAAGAAGCCCTCCCACACACACACTAGATCTTAGAAATTGCACATTATCACTGAAATACATAATGTGTAGGACTTCCCAGGCTCGTCAGAGGAAAGCTCCGAGGAAGACTAGATGATTGAAGCGGTACCTGTTTTAGTAATAGATTCATGAGTCAGTGAGGCTGGGGGTGAACCTTCTTTCAACGCTGTCTGATTCTGGTCCGGTTCTGTGTCTGTGTCCAGGCCTGTTTACAGAAGCAGCGCTTGAACAGCCGGTCCTGATTGACCAGCTGATTTGGCTCCTTACGACCCGAGTTGCAATGAACACCTGCAAGCACAACCAGCCCTGGATGGTAACCCACCCTCGTGCCCCCCTCCCCGACCTCCAGATTTTCCCGTGTCTGCCCCCTGCGCTCGGCTCGTGACAGGCGCCTGCCCACCCGCTCGCACGGACGTCTCCCAGACTCCGGGAGCTCCTTCAGGAAACAAACACAACTCCCCCCCCCCGGCAGGTGCTGAGTGATCTTCCCCCCTTCGTCAGGTTCCACTCCTGGCTCTTGCACAAACACTGACCGAGTCTTACACAGTACACCACAACAAACTGGAGCATGATCCAGCGCAGGGGTGTCCTGCTCCTTTTCGCTGCAGCCGAGCTCTGGGCTGGAAGAGCGGCTCTAATGATTTAACTCACAGCAGAATCGTCGACACTTCTAACTGGGCTCGACGGCGATTCGCGGTGAACCGTGCTCTTGCCAGAGTGCATTATCTTGGCAGTCAACCTTAAAAGACCCGAAGACAAATCTGTGGTGAGCATTGTTGCTTCGCAGCTCTGGGGCTCTGGGTTCAGCTCTGGCCCTGGGTGCTGTCTGGGTGGAGTTTGCATGTTCTGTCCCCGTTCACATGGGTTTCCTCCCACAGACCAAAGCCATGCTGGTGGGTTCATTGGCTTCTGGGGAAAATTGGCCTAGGTGTGAGCGTGCGATGGACTGGCGCCCTGTCCAGAGTCTACCCTGCTTTGCACCCCTTGCTATCTGGGATGGGTTTGACACTCCTGATCCTCCTGGTGTTGTTTAAGACAAGGACTCTTCCCACACTGTTTTCTCTCCCCTCCTGCGAAGACTGTTAAGACTACCAGCTGCAACAACCTCGTTATGAAATAAATAATTGACGAGCTGCTGGCAGGAAAGCCTCACTAGGAATTTAGCTACGTACTGTCTCCTGCACCTGGCTGACAGAGAGAGGCCCATTCACAGCCTCTGCTCTCCCTCCTGGCACTGGAGAGAGGCCGCCCTGCTGGTTTAATGGAGAAATCACATTCCTTCACACCGTAAGCCTGGGAAAGAGACCAGCGGACGTGACTCGACTGACTGATTGGAGTCTGGCAGAGCTCAGCTGGAATGAAAAGCAGAACGCCCTGTGGCTCCCAGGATCTGGACCTGCACTTGGAGTGAGCAGCTCTGTCCTATCCGGTGGGGGCAGCGGTGGTCCAGTACGGGACCTTACAATCCATTCCAGGTCTTCGATGCAGCCAGTTCTTTTTAAGCGATAAAACTGGACTAATCAGCGATTATTCAACAATGAAACATCGGGGAATGTAGGGGAACACATCTGTCGGAATGAAGGGGAAGGCCTGCTGTTGGACTGGCTCCCTGGACGATGACACAAAACGCTTTGGGGTTGTCGTTCTTTAATGCGCTCGAGGAACCGTAGGCCTCTTCCTGTGTCACGAGTGAAGCAGTAGCAGCAGCAGTAGCAATAGAATAGGGGCAGTAGGAGCAGCAGTAACAGAGGAAGAAGCAGCTGCAGCAACAGTAACAGAAATAGCAGCAGAAGCAATTACAGTCTCAGCAGGCGCAGTAGCAGTAGCAGCAACAGGTACAGGAATAACAGCAGCAGCAGAAGCAATTACAGTCTCAGCAGGCGCAGTAGGAGTAGCAGCAGTAGCAGAAGACGCAGCAGTAGCAGCAACAGGCACAGGAACAGCAGCAGTAGCAGCAGCAGTAGATATACAGTAGCAGGGGCATTAACAGCAATAGCAATGCCGGCAGCAGTTGAATAGGAGCACCAGCAGCCGTGGCGGCAGTAACAGAGCCAGCAGCTGTAGCAGACGCAGGAGTAGGAACAAATGCCGTCGTGGCAGCAGAAGTAGCAGCACCAGCTGTAGCAGTAAGCAGTAGGAACAGCAGCAGGAATAGCAGACGCGGCAGCAGGCAAGCGAGAAAACGAGCCGAGACACCCGCGCCAGCTCGCCGCCGCCGAACTGCTCTCGGGCTGATCAGGCTGATAAGGGGCTCGGAGAGCGATCTGAGACAGGATGTGCCGACACGGGCACAGAGAGAGAGGGGGGGGGGCTGCTGAGATCTGAGGTCAGTGACAAAGGATCCGCTGAGCCGGGCTACACAGCGCCCCCCTGCTGTCGGATGAGTAGCTGCTCATCGGAGTTGCCCACAGGAAATAGAAAGACTGGATTTTCCCAGTGTAGGCCCGACCATCTGAGGATACGCTGTCTCTCAGATCGCACTGCCCTGCACTCGGGGAGCACTATCCCTGCAGCCCCACGGTTGACCTTTCGAGAGAGGTCAAAGTCCAAGCCACACTCCCAGGGAGCTGGGGACTTCTCATTTCCCTTGGTTGTGTGCGGAAATAACAGCATCAGGAAATATCTGCAGGCAAATCATAGAGCCACCCAGCATGTTCCTGGAAATCTCACCCTGACTCAGCACAACCACTGTGTCGTTACAGATGATAGGTGAAATGTCACGTACCTCTTAGGCGAGGGAAAGATGCAGCCGAGCCATCCAGCTCAGGTAAAGGTCATCTATCTGTCTTCGGGGCTAGTGCAACATCTGAGGAGGGGTTAGGTTTGGCTGTGGTGGGGCCAACCCTACTGGGAGAGGGAGGAGGGAACTCAGTTGAACTGGCAGCCCAGTATGTGATCTCCTGTCCCAGCCTGGGGAACAGTGAGCCTGTCTCCCAATAATGCTCAATATGTTTACAGTATATGTAAATATTTTATGATATGTCTCTGCTGTAAATGTCTGTAATATGTCTGCAGATTTTATTTTACTTTTATTTTATATTTTGTTCCATGTTAATTTTATTATTTGTATTTGCTTTGGCAACACTGATTGTACCCATCATGCGACTAAAGCACCTTGAATTTGAATTGAATTTGAATTGAAAAGATACCAGGCATGCACTCAGAATCAAAAGGAAACGGGGCAAATGTGTTATTTTGAGAGGAAATCATGGTGGTTATCAACTGCTTTTGTGGAGATCACAGCAATGCCCTTAGTCCCGCTGTTACAGGAAACCACCAGTTATTTCTATATTGTGGAGATAGGCTGCCACCTGCTGGACAGTCTGGGCCATCGCAATCCCATTTCAAAGGGGTTCCAGTGAGGCAGGTAGTCTTCTCTATGACTAGAACACGGGCGACCCTCACTGGTCCAGCTGAAAAAAAAATCCTCAAGCCTGAGAAGCAAGCTTTTAATGACACCTCAGGACCTTATCGTTTGCAACAAGCTCTTCAGACATTTCTATCACGGTCCATCGCTGTCTTCAGGGTTATTATCCCTTTCGATCTGGAGTGATCGCAGTGTGCTGGGTGGGCCTCCAAGATATCTCAGCTTGCCGCTCCAGAGTCTCTCCTTGTCTGGCCATTCGCTGCAGAGTCTTGAAGGTGCTACCGGTGTAAGAAGGAGACGGTCATGGCCTGAGGGCCAGCTTTTACCCAGCAGCGGAAGGAATGCTGGATTCGGGCAACACATTTGTCTGCTCAGCGTGGCCATGCTTGTCTGTAATACTGCATTATCTGCCTGCCTCTGCCCCTCTGCGTCACACAGCCCTGGAGTGTGAGTGGTCGGACCTGTGGACAGTCACAAATAATAATAATTAATAAATGCTTACACTTTTCTGGACACTCCACTCAAAGCGCTTTAAGAATAAATAATAATAATTGCTTACACTTGTATAGCGCTTTTCTGGACACTCCACTCCAGTTGTGAGTTGCAGGGTGATATGGCTGCTTTACAGGTCATGGGGAATCCCACTACCGCCACCAGTGTGCAGCCCCACCTGGATGAGGCGCCAGTCCGCTCCCCGCACACCAGCTCTCAGTGGGGAGGAGAGCACAGTGATGGAGCCAGTTCAGAGATGGGGATTATCGGGAGGCCATGATTGGTAAAGGCCAGGGGGGAAATTTGGCCAGGACGCCGGGGTAACACCCCTACTCTTTTGGAGAAATGCCCTGGGATTTGTAATGACCAGAGAGTTTTCATTTTATGTCTCATCCAAAGGACAGCACCTTTTTACAGTATAGTGTCCCCGTCACTATACTGGAGCATTAGGACCCACACAGACCGCAGGGTGAGCGCCCCCTGCTCGCCCCACTTACACCTCTTCCAGCAGCAACGTGCTTTTGCCAGCTGATATGCAGGATTATATGGCTGCAGGCACAGAGAGACACAGGCTTCCTCTGCATCACATGGCCCTGCAGACTGTGTGGTTGTACCTGTGGACAGTCACAGAGACATGCAGGACTCTCAGTGGGCCCCTCCAGAATGTGCTAGATGGCTGATCCAGAGCGCCCTTTTTCCTGTGGCCCTGGGATGGCCAGGAGTTCCCATCCAGGGGGATCCGTCACAACCCCCCGGTCCCGTCTTGTGCCCTGTGCAGCTCCCTCAAGGGCCTTGTGTATCCTTTCTTCCCCATCTGTGTAGTCAATTAAACAATTAATTATTTCCTATATTAGACATACACAGTGTAGGGTTTTCCTTAAGGTCTTTTAGACAAGGACCCAAGACACCGTAGAACCGAGAGGAGGTCAGTAACCCTGCCAGTCTGATGGCTCCTTTGGTAGAAACAAGCTGGCTGGGTAGCTTATTCCCTACTCCCACAACTCTTGGCGTAAAGAACTGGACTGCTTGAGAAGTGACTAAATCCGTTAACTTTGGTAAAGGCGTTTTAACGCTTTGGAGGCTGATTAGAAATGCTGTCTTTTCCCAGTTCATTAAAAATATTAGACCCACTTTTTAAGCTTGTGACTCAGATTGGGAGCTCAGATGACACCATAATTTATAATCAGGTCAAGATGAGCTTTATCTTGCGTGCATTAGTGCAGTTAAAGGGAAGCAGCAGATAAAGCACCATAGTTAAAGATAGTAATAACAGAAACACTCTTTGCAAGACAGCTCAATTTCCATATATTGCACAAACATTTAGAGAGCTAGCTTGCAGTGTGATATCGCCACCTACCTGCTTTTCAGCTCTCAGCCTAACGTCTGTACAGAAATAACTTATGTGCCCTGTCCAGAACAGTACAGTTTAAAAACCCAAGCTTGTCATATTATGATGTAATGACTCGGACCGTCCAGCAGGTGGCGTCATTGCAGCCCGATTGAGGGTCCCCCCCCCCCGTTAATGCACTTCTCGCGGCGGCTGCCCATCGTGCTCAGGCTCTCCTGCAACAGAATACATATGGATGTGTTTAAATATTCCAATCCCAAACACAACCCCTAATCTTGAAGAAGGATCCAACCACCACCTTTAAAGGTCACTTATTAAAGGATAAATAGCAGTTAATATGAGGGGTATTACGGGCTCTGTTCCAAATATCTGCCTCATTGGCTGTGCATGGTGTGGAAATATACATCTGGAATATGTGAGTATGGTCTTGCATGCTATAATAATAATAATAATAATAATAATAATAATAATAATTGCTTACACTTATATAGTGCTTTTCTGGACCCTCCACTCAAAGCACTTTACAGGTAATTGGAAATCCCACTACCACCACCAGTGTGCAGCCCCACCTGGATGATGCGCCAGTCCGCTCCCCACACACCTCACTGGGGAGGAGAGCAGAGTGATGAAGCCAGTTCAGAGAGGGGGGTTATTAGGAGGCCATGACTGGTAAAGGCCAGGGGGGAAATTTGGCCAGGATGCCGGGGTTACACCCCTACTCTTTTCAAGAAACGCCCTGGGATTTGTAATGACCACAAACGACCATGGAGAGTCGGGACCTCGCAAATACAATCACAAAATCAAACCCAATGGTGAACAGAATAGTAAAGCAGAGAGCCAAACGTAATGTAATCGCATGCGACCCTCTAGATTTGGAGCTGGCAGCCCTGTGTAAAGTGCACGCAGACGTATACGTGCAGCAAATGTACATTTTCCCGAGAACATTTGCTGCCCCCCCCCCACCCGGGTGAGGATGATGTCATCGCCGACGCAGCACTGTCTGACCAATGAGCTGAGCCGGCCGCCGCCCCGCCCCGTCTCCGCCCGCGGAGAGGAGTCGAACGCGCGACAGCCTTGTCCCCTCCAGCTCGCCCGCTTCTAAATGGCCGTCATTTCCACACGAACCAACTACCAGGTGAAGAGCGAGGAACACGCAGGAGATAAGCGCCGAGGCACGGCGAGAAATCGGAAAAAGGGTCCCCAGAGGCGTGCTTCTGCAGAGTCGCCAAAAAAAAAAAACACCCCAAAACGTTGCGCCGTCTCGTCCGCCAGTTGTGCGAGCGAACCGTTGGCTAGCGAATCGCGTCCGCAAGAGGAGCTCGCCGGAATTCCCCTCTTGTGTAAGGCTGGTATTTCTGAAAGGAGGAAAATGTGACGGACACAGGACACAGGAAATGCAGTTGGAGATGGAGCCCCCTATCCGTCTTTTCCGCCTTTTCCTCCGTTGTGGCGAGTAACGTAAAGAGTGAAAAAGAGAGCATTCGGGGATGGTGAATAGCTCTGACTGCCCCCCTTCACGGTCAACCAGCGGCTGTCAGATCCAAGTTCAGAGGGCTTTGTTGGCAAGGCCAGTGGATTGCATCGTTGCCAAAGTCATAACAAAGCATTTCGAGACCTTTCCGATTCAAAAAAACACACTGGTAGACATTTGCAAAGAAAACATTATGATGTGAGTCTCGCTGTGAGCTTCCTCTCATTGTAACAGTCAGGCTGGGAGCAGTCCTGCTTCAGACAGGGTGTGGAATTCGGGGAATTCTGGGAATACACTTGTCGTTGCGGATGAAGAACGTTTGTCGAATCCCTGAGTTCCTCCCGCAGGAGGGGGTGGACCTCGGTCACTGCTTTCAAGAAATTCCCATTTCATTTGGAAAACCTAGACCACTCAGAGAGAGTTGGCATACCATTTGTAGTCCAATTTACTGACCTAATTTATCTCGTCATGCTCCCAAACTTCACTGACACCACCTACTGCCACCGATCTTAAGCTTGAACATGATGAATGTAAGAGGCCATCTAGTGGTCCTAGTTGCCCATTAAGGCGCTAGTGGCTAAATTGATCCATTTGATCAAAGACACCTTACACAAAGAGTTGTGGGAGTGTGGAACAAGCTGCCCAGCCAGGTTGCGGAAGCTGGTTCATCCAACTGTTTCCTAAAGGAAGCCAAGGCATCAGCTTCACCAACGTGGCTGGGCAGCTTGTTCCACACTCCCGCCACACTTTGGGTAAAGGGTGTCAAAAAAGACTGGGAAATCAGACGTCAGCTTGGAAAAAAAGTGTGGCATTTCTATTCAGGAAAGTTTTGGCGAAGCTTTACAATGCGGTAGTCAGAAACAAAGGATATAATATCCTCAAAAAGAGTTGAAACAAGAGCAAGAGGAAAGAATCCTAGTCTTAGAGGACTGCTGTAGACAAACAGAGGACTAGACAAGGAACTAAATCTCTTCAGTCTGGAAAGAAAGGAGATGGAGAGGAGATTTGATCTAATTAAAGTAATTACATTCCAAAGAGGTATTGACCACTTCACACTAGAACATTAGAGTCTCAACTGGAAACTAAAAGAGACTTCGTTTCCGATGGAGAATAGGAAATGCTTCTTTACACAAAGAGTTGTAGGTGTCTGGGACAGGCGTCCCAACCAGGGGGTTGAGGCCAAAACTCCGAGCTCTTCCAAGACGGGGAAGAGCTGCTATACTACCTAACGAGCAGGGAAGGTCTCCTCTGGTTTGGATACGTAAGATCTTATGCCTCCCTTGTATCTGAGCTGGGCTAAGTGCCACATTTTACCACGTTGCACACAGAAATGATGTAATTACACATTTACACAGCTTCAATAAGCAGGGAGCAGATGGATATTTCAGCTTTGAACCTGGCCTGGTTCACACTGCTGTCATGCAGGATGTGGGTAAAAAAAAACGTAGGCCATTTAATTCTGCGTGGTAGACCTTGCGCCATTCCATCAGCCACCTAAGGTGCCTTTAGGAGTTGTGTAATGGGTGACCGGGCTGGAATGCGATAATTGAGCGTTTTCTTTGTGGACCTGGGTTGGAAGGAGATCTGTCGAATATGCGGCACCCCCAGGGGTACACAACCGAAAAACGGGCACAGAGGGTTTAAGTTTAGTGAAGAGGGACAGCGCGCAGCTCTCAAGCTGCTCCCATTAGCTAAAAAAGTTCATTTACACGTGTAGCCCCTGCGGACCCCACACTCCTAAACCCCACCTCTTAAATCCTCTATCCCCCACTGACACCCCTCTGTTTTTGCACTGAACTCAAAATCCTGCCCCTGCTGGAATTTTGCACTGGACTCAAAATGCAGCCCCTGCTGGAATTGTGCACACAGCTGCAACCTAAATGCTGGTTAAAACCACAACTGCTGCCCGGTTCCTGTCCCCAGGCACCGTGATGTCATTGGTGACGTCATATTTTGTCTCGCCGCCGTGTTTTATGTCCTCACCTGTTGCGTCATTCGGCCTGGGAGGCCAACACGCTGCACGTTTCGTTGCAGTCGGCCAGGTATGACGATAGCCCCGAACTTAATATCTCAAAGCCTGCCCCTTAGAAGTCAATCAGAAAATGCGTACAACGGCCATTTCGATTATGAAGGGAAAGTGAACGAGAAAGAGGACACGACCTTAATCATTTAAGGACGACGTCAGGAGGAGAAGTGATGACGCTCCTGCCTGCTTTCCGCCCTGAGTCCACTGTATGGTTTCAAATCTTACAAACCTTGACGATTGTGTGGGTGTGGGTGGGGGAGAGTCAGAGTGTCGTTTACCTCACAACCAGCACAAGGGAAATAAAAACAGCCCCACAGTCCTCATCTCCGTTCCGACGACGGCGGGGGGGTCTTTTAAAAGTGAATGCTCGGTAAATAATTCATTAAAGAGGCAGGGTGCGTTTCTGACGAGGGAGAACCGGCGAGTGGGTGCGGGGACAAAGGTTAGACAAACTGAACCACATTACTGCTGCTGCTCCTAGAAATGAACTTGTTATTGTGTTATTGTTCAGTCCAATTCTGTGACTGTGTGGACGCCGTCAGTCTGGAGCTCAGGAACGGGACGAACAGCGCTCTCCCGTGTCCTGGGAATCGACTTCCCTCGCTTTCCCTCCCTCCCTCATTACCACCCTCTCCTCCAGTGGCCGGAAGGGGGATGTGATGTCAAAATCACATTGAAACTTTTTTTCCCCCATTTTTTTTTCTTCCTTGTGTGTGCAGATCTCCCAGATACATTTTTAAGGACGGGAGAGAAACATTTTTTTTTTGTTTAAAAAAAAAAGAGAACTTGACAGGAATCGCGGCGACCTGTGATTTCTTTTCTGTCGAGACTGGATGAGGCCGGGGAGGGGACGGGGGGCGGGTGGTCGAAGAGGAGGTTTTCTTTGGCGTTTTAGAAGAAGACCACCGGCGAAAGAGCGCAACAGGTAAATTATTTTTTTTTTCTCTCTCTCTCTCTCCAAAAGTTGGGGAAGGCGGTGTGGTGCTGTGGAATGGAAGGACAAAAAAAGTTTTCGATTTGTTCAATGTGTGTGTGTGTAGGGAGGGGATTGCGGCCGTGTAAACGTGTTTAGGCGATTCCGAACCGGGACAGAAACGCGGGGCGGATCATATGATCTCAAACACTGAAGCCAGCGGTCTTGTAGTTTTTGTCGCTTTTTAATATTTTTTTTTAAAGCGAAGCGAGTAAGGGAGCTCCCTCAAAACTTTCTCGGGGCTCCGAGAGCATTTCAGGTCTTTGTTCGCGCAGAACTGGGGGGGGGGGCGCGGATTAATGAGCAGGGATCGATCGACCCCCTTTTTTTTTTCCTCTCCTCGAGAAAACGGAGATCCGCTCTCGAGTTAGCGCTGGCGCGGAGGAGGACCGTGAACTGCAAATTAAGGGGCAGTTCAGTACAGCTGGTTGGCCCGGAGTCGCTTTGATTTTCTTGTTTTGCACGGGGGGGGGGGAGTGGGAGTGTGTATTGGGGGGGGCACTGGCGTCTCTTTATCCCCCAGGGCTGTCCTGCCCCGTGCAGGAGCGTGCTAAGCGGTGGGTCTCGGGGGACCGCGGTGCGGGGATCCCACCGGATCCGCCGCTCGTGGACTTTTCCCCGGGGGGAATCTGCCCCGCGGGATCAAGTCGGAGGTCACTTCTCCTCCTCCAGAGATCCCCTTCTTGCGGGAATGCAGTCTGAAAGCAGACGGAGCCTGGGCACGTACAGGCATCTGAGCGCCCGGGCGCAAGGCGCTGATGTAGCCTATCTGTGCAGCCGCTTTCTCCCACTCGGTTGTGAGAAGAAAGCGGGGCCGGACCGGCGACGACACCCCGGAAAAACAGCTGGAAAAGAGACAGACTAATGTTGCCCTGTCCGCCGGGGTGCCTACTGTCCCGGGACGGCCTGCTTTGTTTAGTTTTTTGCGCCACCCCCCCGAACGCCTCACGCACACGTTTCCAGAAAAGCGCAGCGACACGGCTTCGCCCGGCTCACACGCACATGTGTGTCATCGACACGGTTAATTTCTGAGGCGAGAGCGCCTGGTTCCGCCGGCACCTCGGGGCGGCCGTGGAGACGCGTGATATCTCGCCAAATCATAGCGAGGGGTGTGTGAATATCATGATAAAATATTTACGTTTTCCTTATTTTTTGTTCTTGCATATTAGAGCATTGCATCCGCTTTGCTAGTGCTGCGAAAGCAGGAAAATGTATTTCCTGTCTTATCGATCCTCGATCTCGATGACGGGCAGTCGGTTATTTGGGGCAGCAGGGAGAAGAGACTGGGTCTCTGAACTCTCCTCTGGGGGCTCAGGCCCCTGACACTGTACCCTGCAGCCCGTCATCCCCAGATCTCCCACCTGCACCCCAAAAACAGCCCTGCTGGTCTCAGGTGGACTGGCCTCTGGGTTCAAGGAGTACCGAAATCCTGATACAGGGTCAGTAAGGGGTTCTGGAATTGGTATATTTGACCTTGTGGGGGGTGCAGTCTGGATGTCTTTGGGGTGCTTAGGATGTTGCAGTGCAGGCTGGGGGTGTGGCCTCGCACGGAGAGACTGTGCACGATCAAAACTGGCACCTCCCATGCTTGTACCTGGCACTTGAAGCACTGTACAGGCTGTGGCACCCTACCCACCCTTGGCAGAGGGGGGCAGCCATGTGTCTGGGGGCGGAGTGCCGGAGTACCGGCAGCCTGTGGCTGGGAGGTTGCCGGTTCGAATCCCGCGGCCGGCAGAGGAATCCTACTCCGTTGGGCCCCTGAGCCAGGCCCTTCACCCCAGCTGCTCCAGGGGCGCTGTATAAATGGCTGACCCTGCGCTCTGACCCCCAGCTTCTCTCCCTGTCTGTGTGTCTCATGGAGAGCAAGCTGGGGTCTGCGAAAAGACAGATTCCTAATGCGAGAAATTGTATAGGGCCGATAAAGTAATCAGATCTTATCTCATGTGTGTCCCTGCTCAGTTGTGAGGCCTTGTGCACATAACCTGGCCCTGGAGTTCTGGGTTGGCTCTGTTGATACGAGAACTGGCTATGTCGCAGAGTCTTTAATTCCATAACCCACGCAGCCGGTCCCTGGAGAGACGCAGAAGCCAACCTAAAATCCCTCCGCAAGATCCGAGACTCCTACTGCATAGCTTCTGGATCCATGTCAGGTTTTCTGGCTGCTGCCACTTGGCAATAATCGTGCATTGCGTCATTTCCATAATACTTGACGGGAATATTTTGGCGTCGCTCGCACCTCGGTGCCTGTTTATTCCGACAGACGTTGGCGATCGGGCAACACCCCGGGCGCCGACATCTCATCGTTTGGCTGGAGGTGCCACGGCCTTGACGTTTCGCGCCCGGAAAGAATCCCACTTCTTCCACCACGGTTCCCGCTGCCTGCCTCTCCCACCCTGTTCTGGCGCGAAGACGTCTGGCAGGGGGGGGTCTCCTCGGGCTCCCCTGTGGGTGACGGGAGCCCAGCCGAATCCTGGGCCGGGGATCGGCACCCTCTCTCTTCGCCCCTCCGGCCCGCAGTTTTTGCCCGCGGGCAAGCGCCTCCTCTGATTGTCTGGAAGGATCCGCTTACCGCCAGTAGCGACTGGCTTTGAAGAGACGGGCGCGGGGCCTGTCCCTTCTCTTGCTCAAGAAGGCGACTCTAGGGGCAAGGGCACAGCCGCCATGTGGTTCATCTTGTAAGGAGTTCTCAACCAAAGATCACACCAAGGTGTCATTTGGGGACAGGCAAATCCTAAGAGATACGGGTCGATTCTGCTTGGGTTCTCGAGTACCAGACACCTCTCCGTGCTCATTCGGTACCCAACCGGGTGGACGATGTCGATGCCTCTGCCTTGGATTTTGAGTTCCTGTCTTGGGCCCCCTCGTAGACTTCTCTGTCGAAGCCTAAAAAGGCTCGGTTCCTTCAGCCTGGCCTGGGGTGGACGTTCCTCGATGCCCTGAAATGTCTCCGTTTCCTCTTCTCTGGACTGATTTCCAGGGCAGCGGTATTACTTGTTACTGAGCAGAAGGAGAGGACGGTATGTTTTTTCCCGAATCCGCGGCTGCCCGACCTGCCTTTGATCCCTGTTAACCAGAAGAACCGGGGGCGTTGGCCAATCGGAGCTTCTTTCCGGGGGGCGGGCTCAAAAGCTGGATGCAATTACGTTGCGCGTGTCGGAAAAGACGCCCTGTGGGTTCTGATGGAGGGGGCGGGGCCGTGGGCGGGGCTTGGGGTGGCCGAGGGGGGCGGGGCGTCCCGCCTCTCAGAGCTCTTGTGCAGCTGTCTGGAGTTCGATGTCCAGGAAGAAGACACCGGCCTGCTTGCTGTGAACTCGGTTGGCTCCCAGCCAGGGCTGTACAGCGCCGCCCTTTCTGTAAGATCAGGTACCTGGGTCAGCGCGGAAGTTGCTGCACACTTTTTTCCCCAGGCAGGGGTGACAGGAGTGTGTGATTTCAGCTGCCCTGGGGAGGTCCTGTTACAGTATTTTTTTCAGGAGTGGGGGGTGGGGCGGTGGGAGGCTTGTAAGAGAATCTGGGCGGCCTTTCACCCCCTGGATCCCATGGAGCGGGGCTGCTGTTAGGAATCCGGCGGGTGGATAGGACTTTCTTTCCATGGGTCGTATTTATAAACTCTGAGCTGGGAAAGATTTTATCAGGTGTGCAGCGTCCGGGCCCTTCTTGGGTTACATTTTCTCCCCCCACGTCCCTCCCTGGAGTTCTGTTAATATCCCCCCCCCCCCCGTTTGAAATAACACACCTGTGAAAACAGAGCATGGAATCTTGCCCCGAGCCTTCCCACCAGAGAAGGCCAATATTCTTTGAACCAGGCTGATTCCTCAATCCCTTAAGGATTGTCTTTTGCATGGACAGGTTACAGGAGCAGAATCTCTTTAGTTTCTTGGGAGTGGCTGGTCCCACTCGGTCTCCGAGTCTCCAAATGTCCTGTCCGAATTCCAGCAACGCTACGCTCTCCTGGGGTCAATCAGCAGGCTGTCGAAGGCCTTTAAGCTCAGGACAGCATTGTGATTGCTAACCTATTAATCAGGAGACCCTGTTATCTCTCCGCCCCACTCTCCCTGGTCTGTTTTCTGCCTCTTCCTCTGTGCCCACATTCTTCACCCTCTGACCCGGGTACGATTCTCGCACTGGGCCATGTTCAAGGTGTTGCCGGAGTGTTGCTGGCTTCTTTCAGGAAGCCCTTCTTTTCCCCATTACCTGGAGAGTGCTCGGAGTGGAGTCTCCGGAAGAGTGCCGTGTAAGTGTAAGGAATTCTGACGAAGAAACAGCTGGAGGAGGTCCTGGCTTCTACCTCAGCCAGAGTGGCTACAGCTGAGACCAGCCGTTCTCAGGTTCATGGTGGAGTGAAGGGGCTGAAATTGTGCCAATGGAGGCTGATGAGCATCAAAAGATGGGTTGTGTCCCTTGCAAGACTGAGGCGAGGGGTGGCGAGTGATTAGATTGGTAAATTTGGAGAAGAATGTCTAATCCCAGAATATTTGTCTCGCAGTGCAGTAGGAAGTGCACCTCTGTCTCTGTTTCTCCCCGCTGGCAGTGGGAGCACGGCCTGTCCTCTCTGGGCAGTCAGGTCTGCCTGTGTCCAGTTTCAATGTCCAGGCTGTGGTCACTGAGCCTGTCCTCTCTGGACAGCCAGGTCTGCCTGTGTCCAGTCTCTATGGCCAGGCGGTGGTCACTGAGCCTGTCCTCTCTGGACAGCCTGTGTCCAGTTTCTATGTCCAGGCTGTGGTCACTGAGCCTGTTCTCTCTGGACAGCCAGGTCTGCCTGTGTCCAGTTTCAATGTCCAGGCTGTGGTCACTGAGCCTGTCCTCTCTGGACAGCCAGGTCTGCCTGTGTCCAGTTTCTATGTCCAGGCTGTGGTCACTGAGCCTGTCCACTCTGGACAGCCAGGTCTGCCTGTGTCCAGTTTCTATGTCCAGGCTGTTGTCACTGAGCCTGTCCTCTCTGGACAGCCAGGTCTGCCTGTGTCCAGTTTCAAAGGCCAGGCTGTGGTCACTGAGCCTGTCCTCTCTGGACAGCCAGGTCTGCCTGTGTCCAGTGTCTATGTCCAGGCTGTGGTCACTGAGCCTGTCCTCTCTGGACAGCCAGGTCTGCCTGTGTCCAGTCTCTATGGCCAGGCGGTGGTCACTGAGCCTGTACTTCATCAGCATCTGTTTCTCCTTGCCTCTCTCTCTCCCCTCTTCTCTCCCTCTGTGCTGTCAGAGAATTCTGGCTTGAGTTGAAGCTCTCTTGCCAACTCAAGCAGCGCTCGGGGTTTCCTTTGATGGTAGCAGGCTGGAAAGCTCACCACAGGGAACCCGGAGAACACCTGCCGAAAACTGGGCTCCAAGCCTCCTCAGAGCTGCAACCCCGAACAGGGGTCTCCTGGGCCACTCTGAGACAGCAACCCCAGTGTTAGCAGAGCTGAACCCCAACATCTTTATTCTACAAGAGCGAAGACATGACCTTGAAAATCTGCAGAGTTGCAGACTTGTGCGACTTATCATTAAACTGAGCACAGCCTTATGAGGTATATAAGACTATATGAAGAGCATACCTAATTTTAACAATTAGCAGCCAGTAAAAGCTGCTAATTGGTCAAATGAATATTTCTGGTCTTGACCAGAGCTCTCCCAAGGGCGTGTTGAAGAGACCTGCTGGTTAGGCTAGTTTGTGCAAACATTCCCAATGCAGGAAGAGGACAAGTGCTCAATTTCCCTTTGTCGTCTTTTTTTTCCTTCAGAGGTCACGCCTGCAGGAAGTAGCAGAACAGGACAGGAAGTGACATCGCCTGCCGGGTTTCACAGCTTTTCTCCAATCAGCGCGCAGAGCCCAGGTGACTGGTGAGTGCGAGGGCCGTGATTGGTGGACTGGTCAAACTGTGGAGATGGATGATTTGTATTGGCTTGTAGCAATACTGGTTGTATTCCTTTGAGAATACAAGTGGTGGTACTGGGGGACTGGGGCATCATCCAGATGGGGCTGCACACTGGTGGTGGTGGAGGGGATCCCCATTACCCGTAAAGCACTTTGAATGGAGAGTCCAGAAAAGCGCTATTTTAGTGTAAGGATTATTATTATATCTGTTTCCTAAAAGCATCCTGTAAGATGATTGAGATAAAAACCTGCGAGTGATCGTACTTTGTGTTCCTGATGAGCATAGCCAGGAGGGTCGTATGGAAAAAAAAAATTAGGGTCTGTTGGAAACTGCAGACATTTTGTATTCACCTAACACAAATGGCACACACAATATGGTTTTCATTTCTTATCTGGTGCTGTTTGAAACAAGACATTGCTCTAAAATGAGTCTAGAGAAGGATAGTATTTTACATGGGAAACAAGAAATGGATCTGTTTGTTCGTAGTCTGGAATAGAGGAGGCTATGAGGTGACTTGGTTGAAGAACTCCACATCTTCAAAAGTAGAGGTCGTCTTTGTCTTTCCAACAATCGAGAGACACATGGGCTAAATAAGATCAGATCACTTTATTGGCCCTATACAGTTTCTTGCATTAGGAATGTGTCTTTTCGCAGACCCCAGCTTGCTCTCCATGAGACTCACAGGCAGGGAGAGAAGCTGGGGGTCAGAGCGCAGGGTCGGCCATTTATACGGCGCCCCTGGAGCAGCTGGGGTGAAGGGCCTGGCTCAGGGGCCCGACGGAGTAGGATTCCTCTGCGGGATTTGAACCGGCAACCTTCCAGCCACAGGCGCAGATCCTGAGCCACAGAGCCCCCGCTCTTCAAATAATGGGAAAATTGAACCAGTGGGATGAAGGTCTTCTCCTGGACTTTGAGACGAGGAGCAGAGAGGCAGGCCGCAGTTGGCTTTGCTGAAGGATTCAGGGGGTGTAGGCCCTGCGAAGCGATCGGCCCGCTGCTTGGCGCGCCTCTCTTTTGCGTCCCAGGGGGTGCGCGCGCTTCGGAAACAGAGTGTCTCGGTCACCTGCAGGGCTGCGTGCTTTTGGACGTCAGCTCCAACGGTACCCCATTCCTTCCCCCCTTGCCTTCAGGGAGGGGCCCCTTTATCTCTCGGCTTCTTGCAGTCAAAGGGATTTCGCTGTTGTTGTTGTTTTTTTTGTGCTCCTAACCTGTTCTCGCTGCAACGAGAACCAGATGGGCTGTCCCAGCGCCCCCCCAATCCCTTCTCTAGAGGAATCCGCTCCCCGAAACGTACTTCTCTGCCTCCCTGCTAGAGTTCTCCGGTTAACCCCCTCAAGTGGACAGGGCACCTTACTGACTCCTGATGCATGAGCAGCCATGCACTGCACACGCAAAAAAACTTCTTTTCTCATCTGATGCATCTGCTGATGTCTGTGCCGACCTTTGGCCTGCAAGTTGGATCTTAGCAAAAAGACCCCCCCCAAAAGCTTCTCCAAAGACCACCCTACACATATGTTTGTGGGAGAGTTGCAGGGGGTAGGAGGATGGGCCCTGTTGCTGCTGGAGCACAGGGTGCAGAAACCCCTCTCGCCACCCCGGCCCCCGCGCTGCCTGGAGGGGGTGAGGGGGGGGGGGGGGGGTGTTTTTCCGAGCACACTTCGTTGTTGTTCCTGGAACGTTTAGCTCAGCACGGGGAAAGGCGTCCCGGGAAGAAAGGAAAATGCGAGGTCGGCCTGCGGATTTCTTGAAAACGCAAATAAAAAAATGGAAAACGGGAAAAAGACACGCGCACGTTGGGGGTTGTGGCGTTATAGGTCTGCTGTGTGCAATTTGTTTGGAAATTGCACGCGTGACTTGCTTGGTTGCTGGAGTTCCTGTGGCTCAGTCTGTGCTTTTGCCTTCGGGTCTTGTGCTGGAAAGAAGACTCGGGGTGCGCTTTTCAGGTTTCGGAAGCCGTGGCGTCTGCTCTATATGAAGCTGCGGGAACATGTCAGGCATTTGGACACGCTGTGCTGATGAGCTAAAAAAAGGCACGTAACCTGACGTGCTTAGGGTCTAAGGCAAACGCCCTGCAGCTTGGAAGGGCTTCACAAGGCACGTACACAGACTCGGACACAGGAGTTCACCCTCACAGGAGTAGGGAGGTGGGGGGGCAGCTGGGGCAAACCCCCCGTGACGCTGTGAGGACATGCCGACTCCACGGAGCCCTGGGTCCGAGAGCTGCGAGGTGGCTGTGCTGCGCTGCCCCCCCCAAAAACTAGCAATGCCAGCAGCCTGCACCCTGCAACTCACCGCTGGCAGCCCCACTGGAGCTCAGCAGGTGTGAGCCTGGTCAGTACCTGGATGGGAGACCTCCTGGGGAAAACTAAGGCTGCTGCTGGAAGAGGTGTTAGTGGGGCCAGTAGGGGGCGCTCTCCCTGTGGTCCTTGTGGGTCCTAATGCCCCAGTATAGTGATGGGGACACTATACTGTAAACAGGCGCCCTCCTTTGGATGGGATGTAAAACCGAGGTCCTGACTCTCTGTGGTCATTAAAAATCCCAGGGTGTTTCTCGAGAAGAGTAGGGGTGTAACCCCGGTGTCCTGGCCAAATTTCCCCCATGGCCTTTACCAGTCATGGCCTCCTAATAATCCCCGTCTCTGAACTGGCTCCATCACTCTTATCATTATCATTATCATTATCATTATCATTATTATTATTAAGTGCCCTCATCCCTGCAGCTGGACTATGGGATCGTTCCGGGATGTTGGCGCTGCCGGGGATCACTCTGTTTGCCGGGATCCCGGAGAGAGTGCTAGGAGAGGGATGGATTTCCTGAACCTCTTCGCCAGGAGCAGGGCTTGTTTTTTCTGAAGCACGAATGACGGCCAATTCATTTTGCAAAACTTGCACACCCTCTTGGGGGAGGGGGGGGGCGGAAAAGCTTCGATGCATTCGGAAAGCCTTTACACAAGTCAGCTGGGGTGGAAAACGAGGGGAACGAGAGCCCAGCGATGACGTTAGAAAATGCCTTGAGTGATAGCTGGAGATGTTTGAACCTTGACCCGACAGAGTGTTGTGACATCCTGGAGAAGTTGTCGTTGTTGCCGGGGCAACGCCGAGTACAGCCCCTCCTGCTCTCGGGCAGCTGTGAAGTGTCCGGGGGTGAAATCCGCCAGGTGGGCACTGGAGCTGGTCTCTCCGCGGCTGGTGGGAGACGCCAGGGTTGTGTGGTGTGTCGCGGGTGCCTCTGTTTGTGTTTTTCCTCCTCCTCCTCCTCTGAGGAGGGCCTGGGCTCTTCCGGCTGTTTGCCCTCATTGTTCCCAGCCGGTCATGTGACGCCCTTGGAAATATGAGCAACAGCAAAGGAATCCGATAGCTGAGCCGGGGCTGAGAGGAGGCCAAACATTACATAAAACAGCCGGGACTCTCTCTCTCTCCTTCGCCCTTCCTCTCTTCCCGATTCAGTTCAGTTCAAACAGCTTTATTACAGGGCTGAATTTCACTGTAGCCAAAGCTATATACCACTAACACAGCATCTACTGCAGTTTACAATACAGACACATCGTACGATATGAACAACATAGAGCATTATTGAGAGACAGGCTCACTGTCTGCTCCTCAGGCTGGGACAGGAGATCACACACTGTATTATTATTATTGAGAGACGGGCTCACTGTCTGTTCCTCAGGCTGGGACAGGAGATCACACACTGTATTATTATTATTGAGAGACGGGCTCACTGTCTGCTCCTCAGGCTGGGACAGGAGATCACACACTGTATTATTATTATTAAGAGACAGGCTCACTGTCTGTTCCTCAGGCTGGGACAGGAGATCACACACTGTATTATTATTATTGAGAGACAGGCTCACTGTGTGTCCCTCAGGCTGGGACAGGAGATCACACACTGTATTATTATTATTGAGAGTCAGGCTCACTGTCTGTTCCTCAGGCTGGTACAGGAGATCACACGCTGTATTATTATTATTATTGAGAGACAGGCTCACTGTCTGTTCCTCAGGCTGGGACAGGAGATCACACACTGTATTATTATTATTGAGAGACGGGCTCACTGTCTGTTCCTCAGGCTGGGACAGGAGATCACACACTGTATTATTATTATTGAGAGACAGGCTCACTGTCTGTTCCTCAGGCTGGGACAGGAGATCACACACTGTATTATTATTATTGAGAGTCAGGCTCACTGTCTGTTCCTCAGGCTGGTACAGGAGATCACACGCTGTATTATTATTATTATTGAGAGACAGGCTCACTGTCTGTTCCTCAGGCTGGGACAGGAGATCACACACTGTATTATTATTATTGAGAGACAGGCTCACTGTCTGTTCCTCAGGCTGGGACAGGAGATCACACACTGTATTATTATTGAGAGACAGGCTCACTGTCTGTTCCTCAGGCTGGGACAGGAGATCACACGCTGTATTATTATTATTATTGAGAGACAGGCTCACTGTTCCTCAGGCTGGGACAGGAGATCACACGCTGTATTATTATTATTGAGAGACAGGCTCACTGTCTGTTCCTCAGGCTGAGACAGGAGATCACACACTGTATTATTATTATTGAGAGACAGGCTCACTGTCTGCTCCTCAGGCTGGGACAGGAGATCACACACTGTATTATTATTATTGAGAGACAGGCTCACTGTCTGTTCCTCAGGCTGGGACAGGAGATCACACACTGTATTATTATTATTGAGAGTCAGGCTCACTGTCTGTTCCTCAGGCTGGTACAGGAGATCACACGCTGTATTATTATTATTATTGAGAGACAGGCTCACTGTCTGTTCCTCAGGCTGGGACAGGAGATCACACACTGTATTATTATTATTGAGAGACAGGCTCACTGTCTGTTCCTCAGGCTGGGACAGGAGATCACACACTGTATTATTATTATTGAGAGACAGGCTCACTGTCTGTTCCTCAGGCTGGGACAGGAGATCACACGCTGTATTATTATTATTATTGAGAGACAGGCTCACTGTTCCTCAGGCTGGGACAGGAGATCACACGCTGTATTATTATTATTGAGAGACAGGCTCACTGTCTGTTCCTCAGGCTGAGACAGGAGATCACACACTGTATTATTATTATTGAGAGACAGGCTCACTGTCTGTTCCTCAGGCTGGGACAGGAGATCACACGCTGTATTATTATTATTATTGAGAGACAGGCTCACTGTTCCTCAGGCTGGGACAGGAGATCACACGCTGTATTATTATTATTGAGAGACAGGCTCACTGTCTGTTCCTCAGGCTGAGACAGGAGATCACACACTGTATTATTATTGTTGAGAGACGGGCTCACTGTCTGTTCCTCAGGCTGGAACAGGAGATCACACACTGTATTATTATTATTGAGAGACAGGCTCACTGTCTGTTCCTCAGGCTGAGACAGGAGATCACACACTGTATTATTATTGTTGAGAGACAGGCTCACTGTCTGTTCCTCAGGCTGGGACAGGAGATCACACACTGTATTATTATTACTGAGAGACAGGCTCACTGTTCCTCAGGCTGGGACAGGAGATCACATACTGGACTGCCAGTTCAACTGAGTTCCCTCCTCCCTCTCCCAGTAGAGCTCTCTTCCCTTCTCCTCCTTCCCTGTCTTCCTCTCCTGCTCTCCCCTCCTCCCCCCTTCCACCCGGGTCTGTCTGTCTCCTGATCTCCCTTGCCGTATTTTCCTTTCAGGATTCTGGCCATTCTGCCCCCCTCCCCCCCCCCGTCTTGCACTCTTCCGATCTCTCCCTCTAAGAAGAAAAAGAAGAACGGGGCCAACAGCACAAATCCCAGGGTCTTCCCTTTTCCTGGAGAAAGAGAAAGTTATATTGTTCGGCTCGGAACAGCTGGTCAGCTAAAACGCCTGGCAGAGACCCCATGTTTTCCACTTGGGAATGTCCGCACTGAGTAACAAGAAGAAATTAGGCAGACGTACAGTGCAGGGGTCACATCAGTACCCGGGTGGCTGAAGCTGTTATCATTGGATGTCCAGTGCGGATTATAGCACTGCCTAGTCTGGCTGATGAGACCCACCGCCCTTGACGCAGAGGTGTCTTCAGGATTTCAGAAGGGTTGACCGATGGGCTAAGATGTTCCACCAGCTTTCTTGGGGTTATTAGTGCTCTGGAGCAGGAATTTCCAGTCACAGACTTCCGGAGCCCTGCGTCTGCCTGATGTCGCCGAAGACAGAGCTCGAAACGTTTGCTGAAGTCCAGCTCGTTGGTTCACAGCCTGGGGGCGGTGGTGAAGGCCGTAGATGTCTGGGAGGGGGAGATGTAGTGCCGCCCCCTAGCAAACAGGTCGAGCGGACGTTGGCGGCTTTCAGAGCTCTGAGGCCCGGCCTCTCGGGGGCGGCTGGTCCGATCCGCGCCTGTTCTGAGTCTCGTAAAATGTGCCGCGCACGCAATTGAATCGGCGCTCCAGTGAATTAGCTCATTTGGACGCTAGGGCCAGGGTTGACACCTGTGGCCATCAAGATGGAACGGGGGGGGGGGGCGGAGAAGTTGGCGGGATATATATATATATATTTTTCTTCCTGCTTCGCTTCGGCAGTTCAGCCATTCCAGTCAAGGGGAAAACCGGCGTTTGGAACTGGCGCCAGGCTTCTCACGTCACTTAGGACCCAGCGGTTGGATAACAAGCAACGTGAGGTTGTGTTATGATCTCCTTTGTCGTCTCTTTCTAGGGGAATCGGTCCTTCCGTTTTGCCCTGCGGGGAGGGGGAGGGGGGGGCCGATCGGTTCTTCAAAGACAATCTCTTTGGCCGTTTTCCCTGCTAAGACTCCCTCTTAATAACCGACTGAATGGCACAGCCCTGGTGTCATTGCTGCATCTCTTAGGTCAGGGACAGAAGGTGGCCTCTTCCCTGTCAGTCTCCAGCTTGAATCCCGATGGCGGCCTGTGAAAACCCCCCCCCCCCCCCCCCCCCGATCGCTGGAGTCCGTTCGAGAAAAGTGGAATAAGCGCGAGGCTTTTTTTTACTGAGCCCCCGCCAAGTTTTGGTCTTGCAAAATCGCAAGGCTCGTAAAAACAAACAGCAAGGAGAGAGACGCGAGGCCAACAGCACATTGTAAGCTTGCAGGACGAGGAGGAGGGGGTGGGGGCTCTTGCATTCCTGTGGAATGGGCTCATCGGCGATTGCGTCAGCGGTTTTTGGCTGGGGAGTCCGGCGGAGCAGCAGGCCTCGGAGCCCTGTACTTATCTCTTCGGGGGACGGCCAGGGAGCGCTTAACCTCGCGGAGACGCGGCGCGGCAACGGGCTCCCAGGGGCGAATTTCAAAGCCGGTGGCTCTCTTTCTCTCTCTCCGGGGGTGTTTTGGTTTTGCCAGAGAATCCAGAAAACGTCAAGCCTGTTTTTTGAGGTGGGGGGGGGGGGGTCAAACAACAACAACAACAAGAAAAGGCAGTCCTGTCCTGGGTTTGGGCACGGGAGACCCCGACTTCCCAGCAGCCCTCCTGTTGTCAAGGTAAACCTGGCTGTCTTGGGCTGGCCTGGTTGCCATGGGAATGGAGGCCTAGTTCAGATTCAGGTCTGAGGCTCTCCTGCCTCTGCTGTGAGCCTGTGTTGTGCTGTGTGTCGCAAGACCATCACTGGCTCCTTGACACAAGGGAGCGGAGCTTTAATAATCAGCTGATAGGTCTTTGTTTTCTTTTTTTTTTCTGTGTGGACAACCCTCTTTGCTGTGGGCAACTTTGTTTGGCTTTGTCTAGGCTTCAAAGTTGCTAGGCCCACCCCCCCCTCGCTCCCTGTGCGTGATGCCTCACTCCTCCCCTGACTTGAGCAAGTTTCTCTGCGCGTGAGATTAGGCCTCTGTGTTTGCACTTAAGCCTGCAGGCTCTTGGAGGTATGTTTCTGACCTTCGGGGAAAGAGAGCGAGAGAGAGAGAGCTCTCTGGCACAGCCCGAGGCTCGAGGCAGTGCTCTAGCCTGCCGCCAGCGAGCCGGCCTCGAGAGACCTGTGAGAAACGAGAGAGAAGACAAAACGTCACAGGGCTGCAGAGATGGGGAGCGAGAGAGGGAGTGAGAGAGGAGGAGAATAGAAATAGGAGACAAGATGGGGCTCTCTTTCGGTAAACGAGTGAGAAACAAGAGGGAGCCGGTTTAACGTTGATGGTTCCAGAGGAAACAAAAACATTTCTGCGTTGTCTTCGTTGTCCTCTTAATGCACATGGGGGACCTGAAGGACAACACAAGGACAGGAAGTGTGTGGTTAGGGAGGGACGAAAGTCCAAGACATCAAAATGTTCCATCCATTCTTTTTCTAAACCGCTTTACCTAGGACAGGGTGGCTATCCCAGCAAGCAGCAGGCACAAGGCAGGATGGGATGCCAGGGCAGGGCACACACAGACACGGACAGATACACACAGTTTTCACCAGGGCCAGTTTTCACCAGAAGCCAGATAACCTACCAGCACGTCTTTGGGAGCGTGGGAGGAAACCGGAGCACCCGGATGAAACCCACGTGAACATTGAGGAGAACATGCAAACTCCGCACGGATAGATCCCCATTGCAAGGCGGCCAGTGCTAACCTCTACGCCACCTCCTTTAAAAACATATTACAGCAGAAAAGCAGTGTGCATCCAGCTGTCCAGTCTGAGGGGGGGGAACTCGTGCAACAGAGCAAAACGTTGCAAAGGCACACTTCTGTACTGTTCCCAAGTGAGCTCTCCCCCAGGACGGAGGAGCTGTGAAAGGAGAACACGAAGTTTGAGGAACTTAGTTTGCACACAGGCAGGATTTTCTGCTCAAGTTCATCAAAACGCATTTCAAAACTGGATTTCAAAAACCCGCTGAGGCCCAGTGAGCAGAAGCCTTTCCTTGTGGGAGTGTTTTGCAAGGCAATTTGAAGTCCGTCTGTATTCGTAAAATCAGCGTAGAGGCCCGTGTGTGTCAGATCTGCGTGTAAACTGAGCGCAGAACGTGCCACAGTTCAGCCCAGGACAGAGAGAGAGAGTCTTAAGTGAGGTGGAAGAGGAGTGCCTGCTCTTGGAGCTGCCTGCCCCTTCCCTCTCTTAAACACAGATGGCCTGTTTCTACTTCTTCTCTGCTGCCCTTTCTCCCCCATCTCGGGACATTTGACCCTCTCATCTTTTCTCTCTCTCTGACCTCTCTGAAGCTCTCCCGTCTTCTCTCTCATTGCTTCACTTCTGGCGCGTTTCCCAGATCTCTGCCAGAGATGCTGTTGCAATCCACACACCGTGAGCAGCAAGCACACTCTCTCTTGCACTAACATACTTGTGCACACACTCTCTTGCACTAACATACTCGTGCACACACTGGCACCCACTAACATACACATGCACACACTCTTGCACACTTACATACTTGTGCTTGACACTGTCGCATACTAGTATACTCGTGCACAAACTCTGCCTCTAACATGCTCATACACACTCTTGCTCACTAACATACTTATGCACACGCATTCTCACACTAACATACCCATGCACAAACTCTGCCACTAACATACCCGTGCACACACTCTCTTGCACTAACATACTCATGCGCACGCCCTGGTAGAGATGGAAAATACCCCTGCACACACTCTCTCGCACACTGGCATACTAGTGCACATGCTCTTGCACATTAATGTATTAGTGCGCACACACATTCTCACCCTAACATACCAGTATGCACACACTCTCTCTTGCACTAACATACTTGTGCACGCACTCTTGCTCACTAACATACTCATGCACAAGCACTGGCTCCCACTCTCTCCTACTAACATACTTGCGTGCTCACAAACTCTCACGCTAAAATACTAGTTCCTGCACACTCTCGCACACTATCATCCCCGTGAACGCACACTCAGACACTGACATACGCACTTGCACACATATATTCCCTCTTGCACAGGCACGTCCGCTGTCATGACCACACACAAGCTTGTAATTGCACACCCTTTTCTGTGATGTTTCGAGTGACTTCCTGTTTACTCCTGCTGTAATTTAATTTAGGTTTTCTAATTCTCCTCAGATGAAAGTCCACGCTGGGTTCCCGTCTTCAACTAAGAAAAACTAAAGCCTTGTCCTGCTTTTTCCTTGCTGTTCTGTCCGCTGCCTGAACTGAGCTGCTTTTTCTTCTGTTTCCTTCTCTTTCTCTCTCCTTTCTTTCACCCGCGGAGACGCAGAGAGACACGAGACCAGCTGCCAGTGATTAACACCCCCTTCTCTCCCTTTGTTTTCTCCTCGTGTGCTTCGTGTTCCTTGTGCGACGCGTCTTGAGTTCCTGGTGAGAGGCAATGTGTTTTTCATTGCCCTGTCAAGATTTAAGTTTTATTGTAGACGTTAAACACCCATCAACCGCACAAAACACTTTTCTTCTGTTTTGCTGGGGAATAAAGACAGATTAATTAGGCTGGGATGGGAGTTTATGGGAAACCACCACAAAGATAAAAGTGAGCTGCATCGTGTTGCTCGTGTTAAGCCTGGACTCTCTCTCTCTCAGCTCTGCGGGTCTCAGTCAACTAATGAACATGTATTCATCCCACTCTTTGTCTGTTTTGAAAGACCCAAGTGTCAGTCAAGTCTATGTCAACCCATCTGCCTGTGTGTCTCAGGGCTGTAGGTCTCATTCGATGTGCGTCACTCTGTTGTTTCTCTCTCTGCCGCCTCAGAGATGTAGGTCTCGGTCTCTGGCTCTCTGGACAGACGCCCCGGACAGCTGCCCTGCCCACAATGCTGCTCTTCCTGCTGCTGGTCCTCCCAGGTGACACGCGTGGTCAGATAGACCCTGGTGAGCACCGGTCCTTACGCACCCTGATAACGACCGGTGGTAGCAGCCCAACATCATAAATCGGACTGTGATTGGTGCTCCATGCAGCTTATAGTAGCAGCCAGACCAACAGCCGTTCCTCAGTGACTCTGATAACATTGTGTCCATACAGACTGAAACATGAGCTGGCCGATGTAGCCTTTAATAAGTATCATTGTAAAGTAGAATTATGGCTCATGCCTGGTATATATAGGCTGACATAATAGCCAGACCATATAGAAATTAATAGGTTTATACGTAGTCTGTTCATGTAGTAGTCTTTACAAACTACACTCTAGACGGCTATACTGCTATACACACTGTAGTTACATCTGGGCCATGTATGCTGTAATAAGATCTGCACAGGAACCAGTAAAGGTTTATTTCTTGCTGGAAAGAGAAGAAAAGAAACACAACGTTTCCGCTGTGGAGCCTTCTCCGGGTCCTGAATAAACCTTGACTTGTTCCTTTGCAGCCTGCGCATGCTGACGCAGCCCCCTGCTTGTGATAACACTCAGCCAGACCTACGGCCTGATTGTGAAGCTCGTCCGTGTACCGTAGGGTAGCGCTTTCTCCTCCCTGTGTGGAGAAGAGAGCCGCCCCCAAAACACAGGGCTTTGTTTATGCCTGTCTCCATGGTGCCAGCTGTGGGCATCTTGGCCCTTTGTGCCCCCCCTAACCTCCCCTCCCTCTCCGCTCCGCAGCTCATTGCCGCTACCCTCTTGGCATGCAGGATGGCAGGATCAAGGACGACGACATTACGGCTTCCAGCCACTGGTACGAGTCCACAGGCCCACAGTATGCCAGGTATGTATGGGAGCTGGGACTGCTCTGGCAGTCCTGGGACCTTTCAGACTTCCTGAGCATTCAGGAAGAAGATGGCGCTGATATTTGTCCTGTCAAAGTGCTGAAATTCGTTCTAGCAGACTGGAAGTTCTTTCTTTCATAAAAACCCCCACCCATTTCTCTCTCTCGTTCCCTGGCTCCGTCTGTCATGCCGTTGTGCTCCGCCTGGTTGTGTCTTCATGTCTCTCTGATTTCTTGCTGCAATTTACTCTCGCCCTGAGCCGCCGTCGTGGGAACATCAGTCTCGGGTGAAAGCCAGGCGGTAGGCTGGCACAGCGTGGGAGTCCTGCAGAGATGTAGCTTTGTCAAAGACCCCGGGTGGTGAGGTCGTCGTTGGCAATCTCCAGTCGGCAGGCGTGTGTGTGACTGTGCGTGTGCACGCAGGTTGGAGAGGGAGGAGGGCGATGGGGCGTGGTGCCCCGCTGGGCTGCTCCAGCCCACCGACGTCCAGTACCTGCAGATCGACCTTCGCCAGCTCGTCTTCCTCACCGTGGTGGGCACGCAGGGCCGGCACGCCCGTGGCAACGGGAAAGAGTTCGCCCGCACCTATCGCCTGGACTACAGCCGCGACGGCGAGCTCTGGATCTCCTGGAGAAGCCGGACGGGAGTCAAGGTGACGGGGCTTAGCCGAACCCGAGGGGAGACCGGACGGGTTTTCGCGACCCGGCTGGGGTCCTCTGTGTGTCCTTGTGCCCTCCACTCTGCAGCTCGCGCTTCTTGCCATCTGGGAAATAAATCGGAAAGGGCAAGGCCGCTGGAGGTCGAGTAATATTTAAAAAAAAATGCAAATTTGCTTTTCTGGTAAGGCGGTGTCTCTTCTGTGTGGAGTTGTCATGTCAAGAATATAAGGTGGTCAGTATCTAATCCAGCTATTTCTGGAAAGCAGCTAGGGGCGCGTCCCTTTCAACAGCAGTGATTGGGCAGCTTGTCCCATGCTCCCACAACCCTTCACTTCCTTATCTTTGTTGTTCCCATCGGGGAAATTTGAGGTAAAAGACGTAACATAGTGCCAAAATCCTTTCAGTAAAGAAGTGATTCAGCAACACGACAAGGGAACCTGTTCCATACATTCCTGTCTTCCCCATGTCGGTACTGCTATCTTCCTTTACTCTCTATTCCTGCCACATTCCAAGGATATGCTGGCTAGGTTGCTTGGTACATCCTAATTGTCTTTGTGTACACTGGTAACCCATGCAGGGCTTAGTCTTGCTAATATGTCTGGGATGGGCTCTGGGGTAATAAAACCCTTACCAGGAAGAAGCAGACTTCGAATCATGGATGAGTATTATAACTGATGCCTGCAGCTCGTTGACACCAAAGGAGAAAGTGTTGAAGCAGGATCAAGTTTCCCTTTCCAAGATCTTATATTCCCAGATCCTTGACCGAGCTAAATAGCATCCCAATTTTTTTAATATCACTCTCTCTCTCTTAATCTCTGTGTCCAGGTGATTGAAGGGAACAATAATCCCTACGACTCTGTGATCAAGGATCTGCATCCCCCCATCATCGCCCGCTATCTCCGGGTCATCCCTGTCACCAATGTGCCCACCACAGTCTGCATGAGAGTGGAGTTGTATGGCTGTCCCTGGCATGGTGAGACTACCCGCAGCCTGGTTCTGCTGTGATAGAGACGTTGCTCTGTAAAGGTTTTTAATCAGTATTATGATCTGTAGAAGGTAAAGATATTGGTCTGTGATGTATGGTATTATAATCTGTATTTAGTAATGATACTGGTCTGTAAAGTATGAAATTATAATCCCTTATAATAATGATGTTGGTCTAGAAAGTGCCCTATTGTGGTTTGAATTTAGTAGTGATATGGGTCGATATAGACTTAATTTGTTATAGTTCAATTCAAGCCTGATACTGCTGTGTAAGATACTGTATTGTACTTTTCATTTGCGATTGGAGGTGGAATCTAATATTGAGCACTGCAGTTTCGATTCACTAGTTATAGAGGATCAAAACACACTGTACTGCATATTTTGGTCTTCTGAAAGCAGATTAGGAATTGATTTTCAAGAACCAGAATTAAGAAGTAATTACAGAAGGAAACTGAGTTACAATTTCTGAGCTGTAAAAACGGACCTTTTATCAAAAAGAATCCGATGGTCATTCTCTCAAGCTTGTTCAGTCATTGTCTGCCCTGAATCATATGATCCTGGTTGCTTTACGAAAGCGATGGTCGTAGCAATAGCCATTCGTTTTGTATATGTCACGTTCCAGCCCAGTGGAAATGAATTTATATTTGAAAAATGATTCCAGGCTTCAGTGATAAAAAAAAACCTTCATCTGTATCGTTGCCAATGTGTAAAACTACAAATCAAAGTAGAAACAGTAGTAGGTGTCTTTCTTCCTCTGTCTCATTTCTGTAGCCCCACAGCTTATCTTCCTGGGTCATTGTTTAGCTGATACAGTGGTAATATCATGTAACAGCCAGGAGACTCCAGCAATGTTCCCTTTAAATGGAGTTGTCAAACCCGCGGTGTTATAAATTGGGTCTCTCAACAGCAAGCTGTGCACTGTTCGTGATAAAGGCGAAACGAGACTTTTTCAGTGACGATCCTGTCGTTCCTCCTTTCTGCTTTCCCTGTCCCTCTGCTTCCGCTCTGTCCAGATGGGCTGGCGGCCTACAATTCCCCAGAGGGCCAGGTGATGGCGGAGCCCGGCTATTCTATCGCCTACCTCAACGACTCCACGTACGACGGCTATCAGGAGCGCAGGTAGTGTCCTCCCTGCTGCACTTCCAGTTCTCCTTTGCTGCCTCTCCTAGAGCCTTAGGCTCTTATCCCCCTTCCTGTAGGTCCCATTTGTTGGCAGCACCACTTACGGAAATATTTGGAAGTCTAGTGAAATCTCTAGTAATTGTAAACGGAATGGCACTTACAAAAAACATGAACAGCGGGTCAGCAGCTCCACTGTAAAACGCTTTCTGAGCAGATCAGACTACGCGTTACTTAATCTGCTGACGTACGAGACTGGAAGGTTGCAGGTTCAAATCCTGGGTTTCGGCGGCACAGCTGTTTTTACCCTTGTGCAAGGTGCTTCGCTTCGATTGCTTCAGTCTCCTTGGACATCTAGGATAAAGGAGTCAGTCTAATCAGTTATTGTTAGGATATTATTTCAGTATTTTTCTTATTTTTCAAGCTGCCCCTGTATGGTGTCTTTAACTTTTGGAGGAGCACTAAGTGAATGGAGAGGGTGCTGCTCCCCCTTGTGGGAAGCTGTAGTACTGCAGGTGGCTTCCAGCAGTGGAAACAGATGGTCCTCATCTAGGCTGCAGGACTGACTGAAGCGATCAGTAGACTGTGTTGCTGACAGTCACAGCTGCTGCATCTAAGTTGTTTCTAACTCCAGCCCCATTCAGCGCCGGTCAGGTCCTCGGGCATTGCTAAACTGCAGCCGTGGCTTCTGCGAGTGTACGTTAGCGTGCGGTGTCACCTGCGCAGGCATCTGTATGGGGGGCTCGGGCAGCTGACGGACGGGCTGATCGGGCGGGACGACTTCCTGCAGACCCACCAGTACCGCGCCTGGCCCGGATATGACTACGTGGGCTGGAGGAACGAGAGCCAGGGATCTGGGCACGTGGAGATGGAGTTCATCTTCGACAAGCAGAGGAACTTCACCTCCATGAAGGTACAGCGCGGGGGAGGGAGGGCAGAGAGGGGACAGCAGGGAGGAGAAAGAGGCAGAGATGAGAAGAATAATCCTTGCACTTATATAGCACTTTTCTGGACACGCCACTCAAAGCACTTTACAGGTGATGGGGGAATCCCACTGCTGCCACCAATGTAACTTGGAAAACCTCCAATTTGCGTTACAAAATAAGACCAAATTTCCAGGTACGTGCAGCACCACATTCTGCAATTCAGAAATTCACGTGAGCTCGGCAAGACCAGAGATTTGTGACAATATGGCGACTTACAGCCACTTTCACAAAAGTTCTCGATTGTGTGTTTCACTCGGTATTTGAAAAACGTATTCAAGTTACTACGTTACCGAGAGGTAAGTGTGGGTACCAGGGTGTGGAGCGCAGGTGTGTGTGACTGTGTCGCCCCCTGCTGGCAGGTGCACTGCAACAACATGTTCGCGCGGGGGGTGAAGATCTTCGCGGCGGTGTCCTGCCTCTTCAAGCCCCGGCTGATCGCGGACTGGGAGCCCCAGCCCGCCGAGTTCAGCCCGGTGCTGGACGACCGCAACCCCAGCGCCCGCTTCGTCACCGTGCCGCTGGGCGGCAGGCCCGCCAAGGCCCTGCTCTGCCGCTTCGCCTTCGCCGACACCTGGATGATGTTCAGCGAGATCTCCTTCCAGTCTGGTGAGGGTGCCAGATACCTGGCGGGTGGGTGGGGGGGGGTGGATCTCTCTCCCCGGGCCTGGTCTAGCGGGGGGACCACCTGTGTTGTGAAAACTCAGAACAGGGATTTATGGACCCCTAGGGGTTCGTGACGGTACTGCAGGGAAGTTTCGCGAGATTGTCCAGTCACTCTCCAATTCAATTCAGTTTGAAAAATGTATTGATTTTCTGGAAAGTAAAATCTGTTACGTTAAAACAGTCAAGTTTTGCGGAGGAATCCTACTCCGTTGGGCCCCTGAGCCAGGCCCTTCACCCCAGCTGCTCCAGGGGCGCTGTTTAAATGGCCGACCCTGCGCTCTGACCCCCAGCTTCTCTCCCTGTCTGTGTGTCTCATGGAGAGCAAGCTGGGGTCTGCGAAAAGACAGATTCCTAATGCGAGAAATTGTATAGGGCCAATAAAGTGATCTTATTTTTACCTGGACTTTATATGCAAAAACCAACGATTGAATTAACTGATAGAACTGGCCCTGTATTTACTGAAGGTTTGATTTAGTTCAAATCTCAAGGGGTTACTTGAGGCAAATAATTTATGTTGAAGGGGGCTTCCTCTGAGAAAAAAGGTTGGGAACCCCTGAGTTAGAGTGTCCTAGATAATCGTAAGAATAGTGGGTAGTGATGTATTTAAATTCTCTTGCTGCGAAACCGATTGCAGTCTGATTGGGTGATCTCCCTTCCCTCTGTCTCTGTCGCTCCGTCTAGACATGGTGAACCCCAGACTCATTCCCATCAACACCCAGTTGCCGTCTGGACTGAGCACCTCGAACCCGGAGCAAGAGTTTTCGACCCCCACCCCCACCCCAACCTTCAGACAAGGTACTGTCATTCGTCTCAGTGCTGCCTTGACACCCATAGCATGAACAGGTGGGACACAGAAGACTGTTGAGAGCCTGTAAAGCTCTTCCAACAATAACCGAGGGCGTGTTGTGTTAAAGGGATGTGTGCAATATTGAAACGGTGCAGTACAGTCCTCGTTTTACAATGCAGAGCTTATCCCCGCTTACTGATGCAGTTCTTTGATAGGCTGATGAAAGAGAGTGATTTATCCCGCTGCATTAAGATCGTTTGACCCTCGAACCCCGCCCCCTTTTGTTAGAAACCACGCCCCCGGACAAAGATCACCAAGACGACAGCAGCACCTCGGTGCTGATTGGCTGCCTGGTGACCATCATTCTGTTGCTGCTGGTGATCATCTTCGTGATCCTGTGGTGTCAATACGTGTGCAAGGTGATGGAGAAGGTACGTCACAGGCCTCCAGGCGCCTGGCCTTTGCTGTGGTCCTGGGACGAGCGCGCACGGTGTCCTCCTTCGTCTCCGGGGCCGGGCAGCTTCTTCCAGCGACTGACAGCCCCTCTTCCCCGTCCAGGCCCCCCGCCGCATCCTGGAGGAGGAGGTGACCGTGCGCCTTTCGTCCTGCAGCGACACCATCGTCATCCAGACGCCCCCCACGGCCCCCCAGGTGGACCCCCCTTACGAGCGGGTCTACCTGCTGGATCCGGAGTACCAGAAGCCCCCCACCCCGAGGCACAAGCTCCCGGAGCTGTCCCAGAGCGCGGAGGACTCGGGTACGGGTGGGCGGGCAGGCGGGCACGCTGAGCATAGTGAGACTGAGGGATCATGGGACGGGGACCGGTGATCCCTGCCTGCTTGTCACGTAAAACCATTCCAGTCCTGATCCCGGCTGTTTGAAGAGCCCTGGGGAAGTGTGCCATTTATCTCTTCTTGCTGGAGCCCGTTTCCTCTTGTCTGTCCAGTTCAGTTCAGGATGCTTCATTGCCATGACCTGGGATGAGGCTGGCTGGTGTCGGGTCTCTCTCTCTCTCTCTCTCTCACCCCTCGATTCTCTGCCCCCTCCCTCTCTTTCTCCTGCTCTCCCTGTCTCCCAGCAGTCACGCTCAGTAACCCTGCCTATGACCTTTTCATCCCCACCTCCCCCCCCCTCTGCTGGCGGGAGATGGGGCCTCACCTTGCCTGGGTCAATGGTAAGAGTGCCTGACTCTGTCCCTTTCCCGCCCCTGTGTCCCTCTCTCCATCCCTCGCTTCCTCCTCCTCCTCTTCCCCAGTCTCTCGCCCTCGCGCCCCCTCTGCGCACCACGGTATCTGTCGCCGGTCGCTCCCTCTCTCGGCGTGCGGTCAGGGTTCCTCTGGGTCCGCGCTCTCGGAAGGTCGCATCCGTTGGTCTTTACAGAAAAGGCTGCGGGATTACTGTCTCGCCAATGCGAGAACAGTTTGTGACCTTTACAAACATTCGGGATGGCATTATAATATTATCTGAGAGGCTCACTCTCTGTTCCTCAGGCTGGGACGGGAAATCGCAGCATGGGCAGTCAGGTCTGTCTGTGTCCAGTCTGTGTGTCCAGGCTGTGGTCACTGAGCCTGTGCTCCCTGGGCAGCCAGGTCTGTCTGTGTCCAGTGTGTGTGTGTCCGGGCTCAGGTCACTGAGCCTGTCCTCTGTGGGCAGCCAGGTCTGTCTGTGTCCAGTGTGTGTGTGTCCGGGCTCAGGTCACTGAGCCTGTCCTCTGTGGGCAGTCAGGTCTCCTGTGTCCAGTGTGTGTGTCCAGGCTGTGGACACTGAGCCTGTCCTCTCTGGGGAGCCAGGTCTGCCTGTGTCCAGTGTCCTTCCGGGCTGTGGCCACTGAGCCTGTACTTCGTCAGGGTCTGCGTCTCCTTACTGTCCCTCGCCCCGGTCCGACCCCCAGCCCCGGTGTGTCCCGGTCTCGGGGTCCCTATCTCAGTGCGCTCTGTGTGTGTGTGTGTCCCTCAGTGTGCAGCGGGGACTACGCGGAGCCAGACCTGACCCAGTGCACCCCCCACCAGTGCTTCCAGAGCAGCGTGCCGCACTACGCCGAGACGGACATCGTCAGCCTGCAGGGTGTCACCGGGAGCAACATGTACGCCGTGCCGGCGCTGACCGTCGACTCGCTGACCCGCAAGGACATCTCCGTGGCCGAGTTCCCCCGGCACCGCCTGCTGTTCCGGGAGAAGCTGGGAGAGGGGCAGTTCGGGGAGGTGAGGGGGACGGGCTGCTCTTTCACGGCGGGCAGGGGGAGGAGTCGGGGAGTTTAGGGCCGCCGGTGTGAAAAGGAAAAGGCGCGGTTCGGGGGGGGGCGTGTCCAACGTCAAGCCGAGGTCCCGTCGCAGGAGACTTGTTTCAGGGGGTGATGTCCCGTCTGGTCCCAGAGTATTTGTCGCAGTGCTGGAGAAAATTCGTCTGTTTCTGCTGCTCCGGTTAGGAGCACAGCCTGTCCACTGTGGGCAGTCAGGTCTGTCTGTGTCCAGTGTGTGTGTCCAGGCTGTGGACACTGAGCCTGTCCTCTCTGGGCAGCCAGGTCTGTCTGTGTCCAGTGTCTATGTCCAGGCTGTGGACACTGAGCCTGTCCTCTCTGGGCAGTCAGGTCTACCTGTGTCCAGTGTCTATGTCCAGGCTGTGGTCACTGAGCCTGTCCTCTCTGGGCAGCCAGGTCTGTCTGTGTCCAGTGTCTATGTCCAGGCTGTGGTCACTGAGCCTGTCCTCTCTGGGCAGTCAGGTCTACATGTGTCCAATGTCTATGTCCAGGCTGTGGTCACTGAGCCTGTCCTCTCTGGGCAGTCAGGTCTACCTGTGTCCAGTGTCTATGTCCAGGCTGTGGACACTGAGCCTGTCCTCTCTGGGCAGCCAGGTCTGTCTGTGTCCAGTGTCTATGTCCAGGCTGTGGTCACTGAGCCTGTCTTCTCTGGGCAGTCAGGTGTACCGCAGTCAGGTCTACCTGTGTCCAGTGTCTAAGTCCAGGCTGTGGACACTGAGCCTGTCCTCCCTGGGCAGCCAGGTCTGTCTGTGTCCAGTTTCTATGTCCAGGCTGTGGTCACTGAGCCTGTCCTCCCTGGGCAGCCAGGTCTGTCTGTGTCCAGTTTCTATGGCCAGGCTGTGGTCACTGAGCCTGTCCTCCCTGGGCAGCCAGGTCTGTCTGTGTCCAGTGTCTATGTCCAGGCTGTGGACACTGAGCCTGTCCTCTCTGGGCAGTCAGGTCTACCTGTGTCCAGTGTCTGTGTCCAGGCTGTGGTCACTGAGCCTGTCCTCTCTGGGCAGTCAGGTCTACCTGTGTCCAGTGTCTATGTCCAGGCTGTGGACACTGAGCCTGTCCTCTCTGGGCAGCCAGGTCTGTCTGTGTCCAGTGTCTATGTCCAGACTGTGGTCACTGAGCCTGTCTTCTCTGGGCAGTCAGGTCTACCGCAGTCAGGTCTACCTGTGTCCAGTGTCTAAGTCCAGGCTGTGGTCACTGAGCCTGTCCTCTCTGGGCAGTCAGGTCTACCTGTGTCCAGTGTCTATGTCCAGGCTGTGGACACTGAGCCTGTCCTCTCTGGGCAGCCAGGTCTGTCTGTGTCCAGTGTCTATGTCCAGGCTGTGGTCACTGAGCCTGTCTTCTCTGGGCAGTCAGGTCTACCGCAGTCAGGTCTACTTGTGTCCAGTGTCTAAGTCCAGGCTGTGGTCACTGAGCCTGTCCTCCCTGGGCAGCCAGGTCTGTCTGTGTCCAGTTTCTATGGCCAGGCTGTGGTCACTGAGCCTGTCCTCTCTGGGCAGCCAGGTCTGTCTGTGTCCAGTGTCTATGTCCAGGCTGTGGACACTGAGCCTGTCCTCTCTGGGCAGTCAGGTCTGTCTGTGTCCAGTGTCTATGTCCAGGCTGTGGTCACTGAGCCTGTCCTCCCTGGGCAGTCAGGTCTGTCTGTGTCCAGTGTCTATGTCCAGGCTGTGGTCACTGAGCCTGTCCTCTCTGGGCAGTCAGGTCTACCTGTGTCCAGTGTCTATGTCCAGGCTGTGGTCACTGAGCCTGTCCTCCCTGGGCAGTCAGGTCTGTCTGTGTCCAGTGTGTGTGTCCAGGCTGTGTTCACTAGGATAAAGCGTTCTTCTTGCCCTCCGCCCAGGTGCACCTGTGTGAAGCTGAGGGGCTGTCCGAGTTCCTGGGTGGGGTCCCCGACTCGGACGGCAAGCCGGTGCTGGTGGCCGTGAAGAAGCTGCGGGCCGATGCCACCAAAAACGCCAGGTGGGTGCCCTGTGGAGAACGTGCGCAGCGCGGCGCTTGTGGTGCCTTACAAGGTGGAGGGGTAGGGTGTTGGGGGGGCCACAAGTGTAGCCCTCAAGTAGCCTGAAGGGCCACTTCACATCCCCAGCTTCTGTGAGCTACAGGGTGCTGCTCAAAGGTGTGAGCCCTGCCTGTGTTCAGGTGTTCCTCAGGGGTACAGTGCAGGGACCACATCTCTAGCGCTTAAGATCCTTAGAGGGACCACAGGATCTGTTCCTACATTATGATTTGTAGTAGTAGTAATAATAATAATAATAATAATAATAATTCTTTACACTTGTATAGCACTTTTCTAGACACTCCACTCAAAGTGCTGGGGATAATGGGGAATCCCACTGCCACCACCAATGTGTAACACCCTCCCCAACACCTGGATGATGCTACGGCAGCCAGAGTGCACCAGTCCGCTCCCCACACACCAGCTCTCAGTGGGGAGGAGAGCAGAGTGATGGAGCCAGTTCTGAGATGGGGATTATTAGGAGGCCATGGGGGAAATTTGGCCAGGACACCAGCAGTAACACCCCAACTCTTTTCGAGCAACACCCTGTGATATTTAATGACCAGATAGAGTCAGGACCTTTGTTTAATGTCTCATCCGAAGGACGGCACCTTTTTACAGTATAGTGTCCCCGTCACTATACTGGGGCATTAGGACCCACACAGACCACAGGGTGAGCGCCCCCTACTGGCCCCACTAACACCTCTCCCAGCAGCAACCTTAGCTTTCCCAGGAGGTCTCCCATCCAGGTACTGGCCAGGCTCACACCTGCTGAGCTCCAGTGGGGCTGCCAGGTGTGAGCTGCAAAGTGATATGGCTGCCGGCTGTAAAATAGAAGTTCTGTATTGCCTTAATATAAACGGCACCCCTACTTTTCCTCCTGAAATGCTTAAAGACTTGGAAAGCAGGGTGATTATGAACTGAGGTGTGCAAGTCCACCAATCCTACACTGAAGTCAGTGAGAGTGGTGATGTTTTGCACAGGTACAAATGGGACAGTAGGGAGCTTGTTTGCATTGACAGGAGCCGTTTACCTTAGTCTGCCACTAGGGGGCAGCAGCATCATTAGTGGCCACAATCCAGCAGGTTTTACAGAGCTGGTAATAACTCCCAGCACCCACACAAATGGGGAACAGCATTCTATCGCTACAGTGCAGCCAATAATAATATCAATGAGGTAGTTAAACGTGGAATAAAAACTGGCGATAGTCCAGACTAATGACCTCTCTTAAGCACAGCCGTTCTCCAAAGCAGTGCATGACCACTTCCACCATTTTTTGAGAGCTAGATGTGGGGGCAGTTTGACCCTGTACGAAGGTAGCCGATGATTTCCGTAGGAGGCCCGCAGCTCACCCTGTCTTGTGTCTCCGTGCGCCGCAGGAACGACTTCCTGAAGGAGATCAAGATCATGTCGCGCCTGAACGACCCCAACATCATCCGGCTGCTGTGCGTCTGCGTCAGCTCCGACCCGCTGTGCACGGTGACGGAGTACATGGAGAACGGGGACCTGAACATGTTCCTGTCGCAGAGGGAGGTGGAGAGCACGCTGACCCACGCCAACAACATCCCCTCGGTCAGGTCAGCATGGCCCCCCGGACTTCTGCATAGCTCCTGGGTGCTGCGCGCGTGGCCTCGAGAGCTCCTGGGTGCTGCGCGCGTGGCCTCGAGAGCTCCTGGGTGCTGCGCGCGTGGCCTCGAGAGCTCCTGGGTGCTGCGCGCGTGGCCTCGAGAGCTCCTGGGTGCTGCGCGCGTGGCCTCGAGAGCTCCTGGGTGCTGCGCGCGTGGCCTCGAGAGCTCCTGGGTGCTGCGCGCGTGGCCTCGAGAGCTCCTGGGTGCTGCGCGCGTGGCCTCGAGAGCTCCTGGGTGCGTGGTACTGCAGTGTGGCCCCACTGCCCGGCTCCATCCGTGAGCCTATGTCCAGCAGGTCCAGCAGTGCCCCCAGGGCTGGTCCACGCCAGCGTGGTGATGACCCCCTCTTTCCGTTCTGTCCCCCCCCCCCCCAGCCTGGCCGACCTCCTGCACATGTCGGCCCAGATCTCCTCGGGGATGCGGTACCTGGCCTCCCTGAACTTCGTGCACCGCGACCTGGCAACACGCAACTGCCTGGTGGACCGCCGGCTCACAATCAAGATCGCCGACTTCGGCATGAGCCGCAACCTCTACAGCAGCGACTACTACCGCATCCAGGGCCGAGCCGTGCTGCCCATCCGCTGGATGGCCTGGGAGAGCATCCTGCTGGTCAGCGCACCCCTGGTGCTTGTGTGTCTGTTTGTGCGTTGTGCGTCTGGGGGAGAGAGTGTGTGTGTCTGTGTTTGTGCGTTGTGCGCCTGGGGGAGAGAGTGTGTGTCTTTGGTTGTGTGTCTTGGGGGAGACAGTGTGTGTCTGCTTGTGTGTTGTGTGTCTGGGGGGAGAGTGTGTGTGTCTGGGGGGAGAGAGTGTGTGTGTCTGGGGGGAGAGTGTGTGTGTGTGTTTTTGTGTCTGGGGGGGAGAGTGTGTGTGTCTGTTTGTGCGTTGTGCGTCTGGGGGAGAGAGTGTGTGTGTCTGTGTTTGTGCGTTGTGCGCCTGGGGGAGAGAGTGTGTGTCTTTGGTTGTGTGTCTTGGGGGAGACAGTGTGTGTCTGCTTGTGTGTTGTGTGTCTCGGGGGAGACAGTGTGTGTCTACTTGTGTGTTGTGTGTCTGGGGGGAGAGTGTGTGTGTCTGGGGGGAGAGTGTGTGTGTGTGTGTTTTTGTGTCTGGGGGGGAGAGTGTGTGTGTCTGGGGGGAGAGTGTGTGTGTCTGTGCTTGTGTGTCTGGGGGGGAGAGTGCGTGTGTGTCTGTGCTTGTGTGTCTGGATGGGAGAGTGTGTGTGCGTCTGTGCTTGTGTGTCTGGGGGGGGAGAGAGTGTGTGTGTCTGTGTTTTTGTGTCTGGGGGGGAGACAGTGTGTGTCTGTGCTTGTGTATCAGGGGTAGTGTTTCTGTATCCTGTGACTGTATTTGACAGGCTGCGGAGATTAGATCGCCAGTGAGATGTGTCTGATTGTGAGGTGTGTGACTGCCTGTGTGTTACCAATCTTGACTATGTAGGTATGCATCAGAGCTACAGTACATAAAGCCCCTTCAAGGGTTGTCTGTCATTTCTCCATACCTGTGCTTTGCAAGCTCCTGTTTTTCTGTGCTGCTACCCTGCAGCTGCGTCACCCTTTCACCCGTGTCTTTTGCATGATATCACCGCGGACAGGCCTTCACGCTGCTTTTATCACAGTGTGTGACAGTCGGCCTTTGTAAGAGAAGATAGGCTGAAAGAAGCAGAGGGGGGTCTTAATATCGGAGCCAAACGTGGTTTACATTTCCAGTCTGTTGGCACTCGTTTGCCGGGGCCTGAAGATGGTGTGGTTTCTGCACGCAGGGCAAGTTCACCACAGCGAGTGACGCGTGGGCCTTCGGCGTGACCCTGTGGGAGATCTTCACACTGTGCAAAGAGCAGCCCTACAGCCTGCTGTCGGACGAGCAGGTGATCGAGAACACGGGGGAGTTCTTCAGGAACCAGGGCCGGCAGGTACGCTCACCTGGGGAAGGGGGGGGGCACGCTAGGGTGTAATGTTCCCACCCCCCGGTCTGCCAGACAGACACAGACATGTATATAAAAATATACATATTGCCTTTTAAACTGACACGTAGAGGCATCTGGGCGCCCCTCAACATGAGTGAAAGGCACTATATGAAAATAATCTTCTATTATTACAACTAAATAAAGACTGGACACAGGACTGGATTTTGGTGTTCATGGGTCCCAGGCTCTTTAACCCCGAAATGTTCAAAAAGAGGGTTAAACGCCAATTGGAATGACGTCGCCTGACGTGATGCTCTTTCAACTATTCTAATGCTAATAGTTGAATGCTGGAGGAGGCCAGAATCCTAGGCTCAGAATAAGATAAGAAAAGATCACTTTATCGGCCCTATACAATTTCTTGCATTAGGAATTTGTCTTTTCGCAGACCCCAGCTTGCTCTCCATGAGACACACAGACAGGGAGAGAAGCTGGGGGTCAGAGCACAGGGTCAGCCATTCATACGGCGCCCCTGGAGCAGCTGGGGTGAAGGGCCTGGCTCAGGGGCCCAACGGAGTAGGATTCCTCTGCCGGCTGCGGGATTAGAACCGGCAACCTTCCAGCCACAGATCCTGAGCCACAGAGCCACCGCTCCGTTGCGGTCGCTGGTGCATCTCGTGCCTGAGAGCCGGGGATTCGGCAGGAAGCTCGGAAGGCTTGCTGGGCTGCCCAGGTCTTCCTGCGGAGGCCGAGTTTGGGGCGCGGCGGCTCTCCCTCTCACTCTGCCCCTCTCTTCCCTCCCCCAGATCTTCCTGTCTCCGCCCCCGCTGTGCCCGGCGCCCCTCTTCGAGCTCATGCTGCGCTGCTGGAGCCGCGACATCAAGGACCGGCCCACCTTCGAGCGTCTGCATCAGGCCCTGCGGGAGCACGCCGCCTAGGGGGGCGGGGCCAGCACACGCAGGGAGGGGGGGGAGTGGCCTCGATGCTCAGCACACCTGTGTGCACTCCCAGGGAGCCGCCCCCCCCCCCCACATCTGGCACACCAGGTCGCTGCGGGAGACTGGAGGGGGGCGAGATTCCCTGGACAAACTCCGATGTCTTCCCTTCTGCCTCCATGGAAAGCCCATGTCAGACATGCAAGTGGAGTTGGAAGTACCCCAAGTGTACAGACACACGGAGGGGGTTCACCCCCGGACCCCATCCTCCTACAAAGGCAGTGCGTTGTCTCGCACCCCTTGGCAGTTCTGGAAGGGCTGGGCTGCTGGAGTGCAGTTTTCCTGTGGAAGAGGGGGCGGGACTCTTGCAAGGGCAGGGCACTGCCCCGCCCACCCTGCCCCTTCACCGATTGGACCAGGGTTAAGTCACTCTTCCGGGTCGCCGCGGCAACCAGAGAACAGGAAGAGGCCTTACTTATTCCTTCCCTCCTCTTTGGACTCGGTGCGATCGGCATGGCGCTTTAAAAAAAAAACACAATTCCATTGCCTTCTATCCAAAGCGTATATACACTCCCCTTAAAACACGGGAGGCAGACTCTGAGCAGAGACCGAAATGAGCAAGCCCTCCTGTGTTTGGTGAGTTTCTGGACTTCTGATTGTGTGTGCGTCCTGTGGTTTTTATATCGTAAAGCACTGCTGTCCGTTTGTTTTCACCATTTTTATTTTCCTTTTTTTTTTCCCTCCCCCACACTGGAGTTTTTTTGGTTTTGTTTTGTGGAGTATTGTGTATTTTGTTTGCTCGTGGCTATGAATGTTCTAAAGGTTTTTTTTTTTTGGAGGTCAGAAGGGGGGGGGGGGAGGGGATGTGGCCTCTGACCTTTGACCTCTGACCTCTGAATGAAGCAGAACTACTGTCATGGAATGGGATAAGAACCTTGACTGACCAGAGGATTGTGGAGCCCAAATGGACTGACGTGCGATGGACGCTGACTCCCTTCGGAGCACCGATGGTGCCTCAACCTGTCTTATCCTGGAAATCCTCACCACCTGGTGCAACAGCCCGACGAGCCTTCTGTCTCTGACTTGTTCTTTTGACCCACAGGGACCCCAATTCGAGGTCTGTATCCCTGGTCCCAGAGAACCAGTGTCTCCTGAGTTCCTTTGTCCCAGCTGAATGACTTCATTGGACCGGTTTCTGGTGCCTAGTTTCTGGGCGTGTGCTAATGGCCCAGTTAAAGATCCCTGTTCGACCAGCTAGCCTGTTGTGCAGGCTGGTGTCCTCATGAGACATCTGCGGAGTGCCAAGCCCCGAGCAGTGACTTCAGAGTGTGTACAATGGGGGGGGGGAAAAGTGAGGGCGCTATGTTACAAGCACTTTTTAATTTTTGGCTACTAGGGCCTAGTTTTCGGAGACGCATGTCCGATGAGGGGATCCCTGTAGGGGGGGGGGGGTACACATTGAGCATCGAAAGGAAGTTAGCGCTTAAAACTACAAGTTATTATCGGGGAAAATGGCGATCCTATTTGTAGTAGGTGCACTAATGTTTCTTTGGCATAATACCCTTGGGAATGTTGGCTTGCACCCCTGCATCTGTCCAGACGTGGTAGGGGCAGTTGTCGCTGCCACTGATCAACAACCAGTTTACCCAGTTAGTCTCCGTGGTGTTTACAGTAAGCCCTGGCTGAGCCCCGGCTCAGCGCTCTGTCATTGAGTTTTCCCCTGAGAGTCCTGTTTGCGTCGCTGTGCTCCGCTCTGCTTTCGCCCTGCTGCGCACTGACCTCTTGCTTCTTCGGACTCCCCACCGAGTTCCCGGATCCTTCCTGGCTTGTCTGCCGCGCGGCTACCCGGCTACGAACCTCCCCCGCCAGTCTCTGCATTTTGGAAACTCCGTAGGAATCTGCCCTGTGGCTCCCCATTAATCTCCACCTCTCTGCTTGGCCCCCCCACCGTGCCCCACCTGATGCAAAAGCCTGCTGGGAATCATCACCCTCCTTCCGAGCGCGCATCCTGTCCAGTTTGCCAGCTAGAAGTCAAGTCGCCATGCCGATTTGGCGCCAGCAGGGGGCGCCGCTGTGAAGGTCGCAGGCGAGCAGTGGGCGAGTCCTGCGCGGGAAGCTATACCGTCGGCACCGCTGCGCCGCAGGCTTCGCACCAGCTGCTGGGTTCTCTCCCTTTCCCTCCTGGACGAGCGCGTGGCTGCTCACTGGTCTCTGAGCCACAGATAGTCCCAGCTAGCCGAACCCCGAAATGTTCAACGGGGCCGTCCCCCGTCGCGTTCTCGCCTCGCAAGAAGGCCGCTGCTGGCCGAGCAGCAAGAGGTGGGGTGTTGTCATGTCGGGGGGGAGACCGCAGGAGGGGGCAGCAGCTGCCCTGCGGTCAGATTGCCTTCAATCTCTACAGGCGGAGCTCTGCAGCGACTCGTCAGGTCTGCCCCACGTGCCCGACAGTGGGCGTGTCACGCCGCACACACACACCGCTCCTCACATGCTGACTCTGCGCCTCGACTCGTCTCTAAACGGGACCGAGGGGGTCTTAGTCTAGCCTCCATCGCGCTGACGGTGCAAAAGCATCATTCTCTCGATAATCGGGGGGAATATCGATTCCCATCTGCGTCTTCCTTTCTTGATTTTTTTTTTTTTACCCGGCTCGACATTTCGGCGGGTTAAATCAGCTCCTCAGTTCTGCCCATTCAGCTCTCTCACTAATGAGGTGGTTTACGGCGAAAGCTGCACTCTGATGCATCACAGATAAATGCAATTGACCAATTGACTAAATTGGCACCTAAAATCTTTACGCAAATCCTCACACCTGCTGTTTAGCACACGCCTACGTTAAGCAGTGATTTTCTTTCGATGCTTCATGTGTCGGGGAAGAGGACGAAAAACCTGTTCCTTATGCCTGTGGTGTTGTCTTTCGTTGGCTGGGCTTGTTTTTGAATTGCACAGGGGGTAGATTTCAGCGTGCTGGAAGTGTAAACGTGTGCTGTTAGCGTTCTACAGGAAGTGGAAGCTTACTTCACGCCCGGCGGGCTGAGACTGCAGTCACCTTGCGCAGAAGGTTGAGCTAAGCCTGAGAACCACTGATCCCATCTTTGCAAGTCACTGGATTTGAGACCTGGTTGTACCCAGCTGGCTTCATGAAAGAGCAGCGTAATAAATCACAGTTGTGTTCTTTTTTTTTTAAGGCAATCAGAAGCCATCGCTGGTCATTTCTGGCATGTGCTGTTGACTCAGAGCGGACAGGAAGGCTCACATGCAGTGATGTTGCACTCATTTCCTGTGACATCATTCCCCTCCCTTCTGCTCAGTTTTACAACACAGCACCTGCAGGGCACAGGAGCAGCCAAGAACTGAAATTGCGATGTAACAGTGCATTGCATAGCCAACCTCGAACGTTTGGGGAATTCCAAATCATTTTTGCAGAATTTTTCAAAAGCACGCTAAAATGTAATTGGATCATCTGTAGAATTATAGCAGAATAAAGACAAAAAATGCACACGGAAGAGCATGTTGCGTTAGGGGCACCCTCCGGGCTGTTTTCTGTCTGTAGTTTGCAACGTCAGACATCGCAGCTTTCTTGCCAGAATTGACATGAACAGAAGCACAGCTAGGCCTTTTAACAGCATATCCTGAAATACCGTTCCTTCCGTACCGAAGACATAATGAACTGTCATCTCTGCGCACCTTAAAACGGGAAACTCATCCCCCTTCTTCATGCATTTAAAACAACTTGAGTACACAGCGGTGTGTGTGTGTGTGTCTTGTTTATGCCTGTCCTAACGGTGTCTGAGGTTTGAAACACTGGTTCTTGTTTGCCCTTGCTCTCCTGCCAAGTGTTGAGAGTGGCCGTTTCAGGCAACTACAGCGGCCTGTTGGCGTGGGCGGAGAACAGGTTTGCCCTCGGAGAGCCGAGTGATTGTCTGTTCCAGCAGTTCCAGCAGGCACCAGGATGTGCTCCGATGCCACCTCTCTGCCAGACTGATGCCATCAGTACAACTGGCAGCGCTGCTGTGACTGGGGGGTGGGGGGGAGGGGGTATTTATCCCTGCTTCTGGAGAGCCTCCAGTCTGCAGGCTTGGTAGGTAATCATGGATTGGTCAGTTTCTTGCAGAAGATTTGGGGTGGCCTTTAAGGCGGACTGGATTGGGAGTCGGGGACTTCCCCGGACCAGGGCTGCAGACCCTCCCCCCCCCCCCCAGCTTTCTGTCCCTCGCTCGCCTGAGTGTGCACTCCCACCCGGGGGGCAGGTTTTAGGTTATCATACAAACGTTGTGACTGAACTCGCTGGAACCCTGGTTAAGCTCTCCTGCTGCTTCACGACCTGTGTGCAAGAGCGTGCGATCTCCCCCAGGAGCTGTGGACTCTGGTCACTCGGGCGTCCTGTGTCTCTCTCTTCGGCCATGATGTAGACAGACCCCCCCCCCTCCCCGGTGGGTTCCAGTTTAAGGAAAAGGGGATCGGAAACAGGGTGGAGGATATCCCTCGTGTGACGTGGGGCGGGCAGGTGCCCCCTTTGTGTTTCGGGACGGACCAGCCTGTGGATTGTAAGATTCTCCCGATCGCGAGGGTCCGGAACAAAATATTTGCGGAACAGTGGTTACGTTGTGTAACAGAACAAAATGCTGTTTCTGCTGTTCCTTTTTTCTGTTTGAAACCACATTGTAATCTCTTGTACTTTTTGTGTTTTATTTCTTGTTTTGTTTTTTTTTTTTATTGTTGAGTGTTTCGATACCGCTTGTATAGAGCCATACAGTAAGTGAGGCTTCTGGGAGATCCAGTATTGTGCAGAGTGGACTTGTGATGCTTGTGATGCTGGGAGCTGTAGATGGCGGTCGGGGCCTGTGTGGGAAAAGGAGAGGTTAATGAGAAATTGGGGTAGGAGGCGAGGGGGGGGCTCCTGTTCTTGCACTGTTCTTCCTAATGCTTTGTGGGGTGGGGCAGAACCACAAAACTACATCTCCCAGAAGCCTTTGCTGGAGCGAGCCTGTGGTTTCCTTTTGTAACTGGGTAGGAAGGAATGTCTGAGATTGTAACAGACTACATTAGCCCTTGACCATTGCCTAAGCCTTTGTTGTCCTGATCTTGCTGTAACCTAAGCAATTATTGGCCAAGACTGAGCCTGTAATATAATTTAGCTCCAGCAAGTTCCGATGTTCTGGGGGCTGGAGCTTTTCAGAAACTGGTTGCAGATCAGGCTTGGGTAATGTCAAAGAGCTCATATACACCTATCAAAATAAAATGAAATACCTTTGTCTGTTCATTTAGCATGATTCAACTTACCAAGCTTTTGTGCTCTGGAGATGGTTCTGAATGATTTCTATATGTCAACACTAGCTTCTCAATTTGTAGTGATACATCTGCCTCTTTAACAGAACCAAACCAAGTCATTGACAAGTGTGTATGAGCTCTTCGAGGAACTAATGCAGGCTGAGATCACTGCATTTGCGTGGGAGTGTGCGTGAATTTGAGAAAACACGGACTGCATCAGGGGTAGTGGGGGTCAGTCTTGGAGAGTAACCAACAGGGGTGAAAGGTCACACCTGGATTAGTCGGATGGGGCTGTCCTGGCTTCAGGCGAAACAGTGCCCCCTAGTGCCTTCCCCTGTTGACGCCGAATCCTGCGGAGACTCACAGGCAGCATGGGAGTAACTGTGAGCTAAGCCAGGAAAGAACAGCAGGTGCCCAGCAACAAAAAAGATAAGATCACTTTATCAACCCTATACAATTTCTCACATTAGGAATTCGTCTTTTCGCAGACCCCAGCTTGCTCTCCATGAGACACACAGACAGGGAGAGAAGCTGGGGGTCAGAGCGCAGGGTCAGCCATTTACACGGCGCCCCTGGAGCAGCTGGGGTGAAGGGCCTGGCTCAGGGGCCCAACGGAGTAGGATTCCTCTGCCGGCCGCGGGATTCGAACCGGCAACCTTCCAGCCACAGGCGCAGATCCTGAGTCACAGGGCCACCAGTCCACCCTGCAAAGTGTCATGAATTCACTGTACAGGGTGAGGTGTTAAAAGTGCCTGATTTTTGCTCTCTAAGTGTCCTGCTTTTGGTATATGTGAAATGCACATAACAGTATGTCACACAAAGGCCAGGTCCCAGAGGGGTGTGACGTGTATGTGTGTGTGTGTTGCACTGTGTTCCTGTGGAAAGTTAAGGGTGCGATCAAGACATTTCCAGGAGTGTTTTGAAAAGCCCCCCTTTTACAATGGCACTTGTTGCAAGCTGGAGAGCTTTTGCGTCGCTGGGCTTTCCGTTTTCTGTTTGGAAATTTGCCGGGGCTGGAATCGGCGGCAGGCTCTGTCTGCCGAAATCCGATGGCGCAGGAGGGCCCGGAAATCTCCGAGAGACGAGGGGGAGCGGCCGGCCACTGGCCGGGCGAGGTTGGCCGACGGGGCACTGACGATGATGAAGCGAAACTGAAATTCGGGGTCAGCAGACCCAAAAACCAAAGTCAAAGGATATGCATTTTAAAGCCTCAAGATGATTTAAAACACCATGCAGTCTGGGCCATTTTTACTGCTACGATGTCTCTTGGTTTTATAGCACCTATAATGGTTTAGAAATGCTTCAAGGACTCGATTTACAGTGCCTTGCGAAAGTATTCGGCCCCCTTGAACTTTTCAACCTTTTGCCACATTTCAGGCTTCAAACATAAAGATATAAATTTTTTATTTTATGTGAAGAATCACCAACAAGTGGGACACAATTGTGAAGTGGAACGAAATCTATTGGATTTTTGAAACTTTTCTAACTAATAAAAAAATGAAAAGTGGGGCGTGCAAAATTATTCGGCCCCCTTGCGTTAATACTTTGTAGAGCCACCTTTTGCTGCGATTACAGCTGCAAGTCGCTTGGGGTATGTCTCTATCAGTTTTGCACATCGAGAGACTGAAATTCTTGCCCATTCTTCCTTGCAAAACAGCTCGAGCTGAGTGAGGTTGGATGGAGAGCGTTTGTGAACAGCAGTTTTCAGCTCTTTCCACAGATTCTCGATTGGATTCAGGTCTGGACTTTGACTTGGCCATTCAAACACCTGGATACGTTTATTTGTGAACCATTCCTTTGTAGATTTTGCTGTATGTTTGGGATCATTGTCTTGTTGGAAGATAAATCTCCGTCCCAGTTTCAGGTCTTTTGCAGACTCCAACAGGTTTTCATCCAGAATGGTCCTGTATTTGGCTGCATCCATCTTCCCCTCAATTTTAACCATCTTCCCTGTCCCTGCTGAAGAAAAGCAGGCCCAAACCATGATGCTGCCACCACCATGTTTGACAGTGGGGATGGTGTGTTGAGGGTGATGAGCTGTGTTGCTTTTACGCCAAACATATCGTTTTGCATTGTGGCCAAAAAGTTCGATTTTGGTTTCATCTGACCAGAGCACCTTCTTCCACATGTTTGGGGTGTCTCCCAGGTGGCTTGTGGCAAACTTTAGACGAGACTTTTTATGGATATCTTTGAGAAATGGCTTTCTTCTTGCCACTCTTCCATAAAGGCCAGATTTGTGCAGTGTAAGACTGATTGTTGTCCTATGGACAGACTCTCCCACCTCAGCTGTAGTTCTCTGCAGTTCATCCAGAGTGATCATGGGCCTCTTGGCTGCATCTCATATCAGTCTTCTCCTTGTCTGAGCTGAAAGTTTAGAGGGACGGCCAGGTCTTGGTAGATTTGCAGTGGTCTGATACTCCTTCCATTTCAAGATGATCGCTTGCACAGTGCTCCTTGGGATGTTTGAAGCTTGGGAAATCTTTTTGTATCCAAATCCGGCTTTAAACTTCTCCACAACAGTATTACGGACCTGCCTGGTGTGTTCCTTGGTCTTCATGATGCTCTCTGCGCTTTCAACAGAACCTTGAGACTATCACAGAGCAGGTGCATTTATACAGAGACTTGATTACACACAGGTGGATTATATTTATCACCATCAGTCATTTAGGACAACATTGGATCATTCAGAGATCCTCGCTGAACTTCTGGAGTGAGTTTGCTGCACTGAAAGTAAAGGGGCCGAATAATTTTGCACGCCCCACTTTTCATTTTTTTATTAGTTAAAAAAGTTTCAAAAATCCAATAGATTTCGTTCCACTTCACAACTGTGTCCCACTTGTTGGTGATTCTTCACATAAAATAAAAAATTTATATCTTTATGTTTGAAGCCTGAAATGTGGCAAAAGGTTGAAAAGTTCAAGGGGGCCGAATACTTTCGCAAGGCACTGTACATGTTCTTTTCTTGTGTGCAAGCCCTGGGGGGGATGATGGGAAGGCCCGGTGACTGGCTCAGTGAGGAGAGTCTGGAGTTAGGAGCGCATCCCGCTACAGGAAGTGGTATCTGGTCACTTCCTGCCCGTGTTTTGGTCCGTTCTTGGTACGATCTTAACCTTGTTGCTCTGTGGTTGTGTGTCAGGCTCGAGTTGCTGTCGTGTACATAGTGTAATCAGAGTAGATTTGTACAGTAATATATTGGGTGTTTAGGAGGACATTGTAGTAACATTGTAGTGACGTTGGCTCTAGGTTTTTGTTTTTTTTTAAGGATGTCAAACAGTTACACGTGAGAAACAAATGCAATAAATTCATTCTTGATCCTCCGTGACTTTTTGAAATGTCTTGTTTTTGTGACAAGTGTTATTACGGTTGTTGGCATCCTTGCCTGTTGGTGGCATTAATGTTGGCGACAGCCTAAGAATGCTGCCTAAGGTTCTTGTACCTATCAAACCTAATTATCTCCAGGTAAACACACAGACAGCATGTCCATGATGAATGAGTGGGGGCTTGGCGGGCATCACTGCTGACAACAGATATTGTCAGCGGGGAAGGGGGGGCATCTCAGCCTATCCCATCATGCAGGTTTGCCCTAACGGTATCCAAGTAAGGGACAAGGTCAAGGCTGGTGTGACGAATTTCCAAGGAGGCCATACAGCTATCAGAAGTGATAGAACAGGAAAAGGTTCATTAGGAGCTGAAAAGGCAAGCGTCTCTTTTTCTCAGCATGGAATGAACCTTTTCCTGTTCCCCTGCAGCCCTCATCTTGGACTTTTAGAAGAAGTGGTGTCTGGTTAGCTGTATGGGCACCTAACCAGTGCCGGATTTCCCACGATGCACTGTAGGCAGAGAGCCTAATGCCTGCAAAATGTTTATGGCCTACGGAGGAGGGACAAACTAGTGACTGATGAAAATCGAGCTGGAATAACATGCTTGCGACCGACTCTGGGTGCTCCAAATCAATAATCACACGCCATCCAGCGGCTCTTCTAGAAACCAGAAGTCTCGAAGGGATGGTCGCTGGACTCGCTCCATCGAACACGTGGTTTAGCATCAGAAGAGCTGAAAGTGCGTCATACCAGCTGACGTCATTCCAGTTGGCGTTGACCCCTCTCTTTGCACATTTCGGAGTGAAAGTGCCTAGGGCCCACAAACGCCACAATCCTGCCCCTAACCCCTCTGCTGTGCCACACGTAGCTCCATGTGTTCCATGTGTTCGACCGCTTAATCCCCCCAGCTTTCACAGCGTTTTCGTGGGAGAGGAGCAGCACTCACAGAGGGCAGAGCTCCAGCTCCATTACAGACTGTGAACAAGGAACTGCACTGATCAGATCTGAAAGGCCTGCTGAACCCCCTGACCTTTGGAATCTGCCCCCCCCCCCCCCCCCGATCGCCCAGCCAGTCAAGGGTAAGCAGGATCTGTCCGACAGGTCCCCCAAGTAAGCTCTCCAGAGCAGAGACGCCGTGCAGCACATGCCTGACCAGTGAGTGCCAGATGGTGTGTTTATGAGACTCTGTAAATTCATGACGGGCTGTGAAGGAGGGGTGGGCCTCTCCCGGTGAGCTCCCGATAATGTCCTGACGTCTGGTCCCCGGCAGCTCCAGACACTTTATGTACCAGGTGTCCACCAGAACAGGGTGAAAATTCCAGAAAAGGGCTTTGAAAAGCCGTCGCAGAGGGGAAAAACAAGACCTCCCCCCCCCCCCCCCTCCCTGCTGTGGCATTATGGGAATGCTGTTCCTTTGCCCCTCACGACAGTAGGGTACGGTCAGTAGGGGGTCGCCCGCACCACTCAGCGACCTCGAATACCGGTCAGCGAGACACAAGGTCCCTTTTGATGTTAAGTCAAAATGGTAGAACACACTGTTAATGCCTCATTTAGAATATTGTGTACAATTTTGTACCTCGGGTTTCCTAACAGATGGAGAACGCGAAAGCAGAGAGCATCAGATCACCCTGCAGCTCACCGCTGGCAGCCCCACTGGAGCTCAGCAGGTGGGAGCCTGGCCAGTACCTGGATGGGAGACCTCCTGGGAAAAACTAAGGCTGCTGCTGGAAGAGGTGTTAGTGGGGCCAGCAGGGGGCGCTCACCCTGCGGTCCATGTGGGTCCTAATGCTCCAGTATAGCGTAAAAACAGGTGCCGTCCTTCGGATGAGACGTAAAACCGAGGTCCTGACTCTCTGTGGTCATTAAAAATCCCAGGGCGTTTCTCGAAAAGAGTGGGGGTGTTACCAAATTTCCCTCTGGCCCTTATCAATCATGGCCTCTTAATAATCCCCATCTCTGAACTGGCTCATTTACTCTGCTCTCCTCCCCACTGAGAGCTGGTGTGTGGGGAGCGGACTGGCGCATCATCCAGGTGGGGCTGCACACTGGTGGCGGCGGTGGGATTCCCCATTACCTGTAAAGCACTTTGAGTGTCCAGTAAATCATTATATACGTGTAAGGAATTATTATTATTATTATTAGTAGTAGTAGTATTAATAATAATAATGCCTGGTTGTCCGTTCTCCCGTTCCTTCTGCCTCCCAAATTCCTGAGCACCTGGACGTGCGTGTCAGCGCAGTAACTCTCCCGAAACCCGCGGTTTCTCAGGTTCCTGGAACTCGCTGATATGTTGCCCGGTGTTATTAACCCTGATGGTCTCCATGTTGCCACTGTAAACATTTGAAATTATATGTTTGCAATGCCAAGCACTTCCCTGTAAACACAGTGGAGTTATTGCTTTCATTCTGGAGAATTCGCGGTTTGCCATTGAGAAACCGGACCGACAAGAAACTGTTTGTGTTTTCGTTTTGTTGTTGTTGTTTTTTTTTTTACCAGATCTTGCAGAAACGGGAGCTGGCTGACCTCTTTTTCTCCTGGGCACACGCAGCCTTGTCTTCTACGCCAGCGGACGTTTCTCCAGCAGTCTTCATCGGCCTCTTGTGAAGATGACCCCCCTGATGTGTGGAGGTAATGGCTCATCATAAGGCCGCCTGTGTTTCCTGCTACAAGGGGACAATCTGTTAATCCCTCAGTTTAAAATTAAAATCCTTTCTGGCCTATAGGGCCAAATCTTTTCCTGGTTTATAGTGTTAACTGAGCAACATCCCTCAACTTTTGGATTGGGAGACTGGTCCTTCAAAGCCCATGACCAGGAATCCCAGAGCAGCAGGTTGGGATCAGGGTTGGGACTGGTCCTTCAGAGCTCTCTTGTCCTTCCAGCTAACAGCAATCCCAGCAGGCCTGCAGAAGCATCAGTGAGAGACAGGCCACTCTTGGTAATTAGTGCTGCTCTGGACGCCCATCTTTGATTGTACTATGTCAAAAAGCTGGGACTCCTAGAGTCCTGTTTAGAAAGTAGGAATGGTGGGAAATGAGAGGAGGAGGCTGTCATATCCAATTTTTTATATAGCAGCTAACCAGTCTGAGCACCTCATCCAGCCACATCTTGAAGGAGGGTCAAGTCATCGGCTTCAACGCCACACGCTGTCCCATACACCCACAACCCTTTGTGTAAGGACGCGCCTCTTGTTCGCTTCCCCCTAGATGCTGCATGTCGGGGTGCCAAGGAGGAGCGCGTCACATGGTGCACGGCTCTGCAGGTGAGCGTGTCGTGTCGGAGTCCCTGCCCGGTCCTCTGAACAAATTCGACGTTTGGCGCCCGAATAATGAAATATCACGTGCTATTCCAGCAAAACACCCGGCAGTCCCCGGTGGATGAGCCACGTGTATCATGGGGGGTCTCGTGCCGGGGGGTCTCCGCACAGGCAGAGCTAGGGCTAGGAATGCCGCCCCTGGAACCCCTAGATGGATATGTCAGATGCCGGTTTAATAAAAAGACCCCCTTTTCTGCTCGGCCTCTGGGTTCCCCCTGGCCCCAGGCCAATATCCTTTACAGCCCCAGCTTCACAGGCTTAACGAGCCCATCAAAGGAGCAATGATGGGCCCGTCTTGCACAGCACTAGGCGGGGCGGCCACAACAGGCATGCTTTGTAGAGGAGCGAATGTGTCTCTCATTTCCTGGGTCAGAGCTTCAGCCACTGTCGGGCACAGTCTGTAATAATAATAATTATAATAATTGCTTACACTTATATAGCGCTTTTCTGGACACTCCACTCTACAGGAGTTTACAGGTAATGGGGATCCCCTCCACCACCACCAGTGTGCAGCCCCACCTGGATGATGCGACGGCAGCCATAGTGCGCCAGAACGCTCCCCACACACCAGCTCTCAGTGGGGAGGAGAGCAGAGTAATGTAGCCAATTCATAGAGGGGGATTATTAGGAGGTCATGATTGATAAGGGCCGATGGGAAATTTGGCCAGGATGTCGGGGTTACACCCCTACTCTTTACACTGTCTTTATACAGCACGGGTTTTAAACTTCTTCATTGCAACACAGCGCATTCAGTGTTGCGCAGTGCTACGGATTGAAGCTGTTTGAGACTGCGATGTGGCTTTTTTGTTTTTCCTCGTGGATGTGTACAGAGGCGTTCTGGATACTTGCTTTCCGGCGAATTCCAGTTGTGTGTCATGTTTAGCTAATGCACTGCAGAGCACGTGTCGACAGGCGAAACCACCAGCAGTTGGCTGCAGTCTGTCCATGAGACCTTAACAGCAGCATTGGGGGCATCTCTTCAATCTACTGACACATTTGTCTTCCTGTGGCGAAGGTTGCTCATAAAGGCGCAAGAACTTAAGAAAGATTCCAAACCAGAGAAGAGGCTGCTCTTATAAAAAACCTTCTTTATTTATATACGGTGAGGGAAACTCCATGACGAAAACCTGGCTCCTCTTTGAACTCTACCTGAACACTTTTACCACGAGCTGCGTAGCTAGGCTGCTTGCCGATAAATAATCCCAGACTCTCTCGATTTAAAAGAAACCAAAATGCTTCTTTTCCAAACCTCACAATGTCATGTACGCCGGTCAACAGCCTGTCATTCTCTTCCTCCCAATGTCCCTCTGGCGCAGAGTTTCTGCTGTTTTCTCCTAGACATAAAACACGGACCAGCCGCCGATGAAAGCCTCCTCTTTCTGGTTTTTAGTGGCCACCCCACCAATTGTTAAGCCCCAATTGGTCAGGTGTCAAAGCAGTGCTTTCTGGGAAATGTAGTTCAGGCAAGAGCAGCCATCTTGTTTCAACCTACCATCCTCTTACAATATGTGTGTTGTAAAACACTGGTGTCATATACGCACGGCTCATTGGATCCATTGCAGCCCCAGAGTGCTGGTCTTGATGAGCAAACTCTGGCATCCACAGAACGTACTGGTGGAAGGTGCTGCTAGGCTTGTAGCCTGCTCTACCTGTTTGGGTTGTTGACTGTGTCACCTCTTTCCCCTGGCATTCCTCGTGTTGCAGACTTCCTGTCGCCTGGGTGGATGCACTCTCAGCAGGACCCGCATGGAGACTGACATGTGGCTGAGGGCCGGGAAGCGGAAAACCCAGCCAGCCTGGGTAGGACAATGACTTATTTTCCCTTTACTGTCTGTTTGTTCTTAGTGTTTTTCTCCTCCCCCCCTTACCAATCTGTGTAGACGTAACACCCTGCAGCCCCAGCCTGCGAGCTCCTTTATTCTGTGTATCTGCTTCTTCCCTTCCCAGCCAGGCCTGCTGTTTCTGCCCCTGGGGCTGTGAAACCTATGTCTCAAGAGGCACTGGAATGTAGCTCTTTCAGTGGCCGCTGTGAGGTCTTTTCCCAGCCTGTACAAGGGGAAGCGTGCCTGACCTCACCCTGGTTGCTTAGAAATGTCCTTTTCGTCTTTCGGGCCGGGGAAGGCGTCAGTTCCTCCTCCAAATGCGGTGCTGATTGACTACGTAAGCATCAGGGCCGACCACGTCGGACGGGCCAAACCTGAAACCTGCTTTCCTTCATTCTACACATTCCAGACTCCTGTTAGTTTAAGGCACCTGGCTCCACTCTGCAGTGACCCAGAAGGGTTGTCCAGGTCTCTTCCGATCGGCCGCCATTTTAGACCAGCAGAGAATGGCTGAGCGAAGAGGCCTGGAAATCCCGCAGGTCGGCACCCATCCAGGCTTGGGGAAGGGGGCTGGTCCGTCTAGAGAGCGCCCCGAATTCCAACACGGCAGTGGCTTTGCCAGGGGGGAGGCGACGATCGATGGTACCACCTTGCCTGGCCTCTCTTCCCCAGCAAGGAGACCCCTACCCCCACGCCCCCCCTCCCCCGGAGAAATGCTGTTTCCAGCTCTCGAGCCGCCAGGGCCGGTAGTCGATCACCGAGTCAGCCGGCCGATCCGCCCGTTCCCGTGGCAACACGGTCAGGCTGATCATCAGTACCACTGGCTTGTACTTACCAGCGCTTGAAAAAGCCAGGGCTTTCTTTCCCTGCTGAAAAGTGTAAGAAGGAAACACAACGTTTCGGCTGTGCAGCTCTCTTCGGGTGTGGAATCTCCACAGCCGAAACATTGTGTTTCCTTTCTTCCCTTTTCAGCAGGGAATAAACCTTTACTTGTTCCTTCGCAGCCTTGGGCATGCTGACGCAGCTCCCTGCGTGAATTATTAACATCACTTGCCTTGTCCTCAGCAGGACATTTATTCCCACACTTAAGGTATTACAGGGCTCATGACTGTCTCCCTGTTGCTTTGAATTTCTCCCTGGCTCGACTCCGCACGTCCTCCTCTTCCCTCGCTTCCCGGACCTCCCTGTCGGAGATCCAGTCTCCCGTGTCTTTGCCCACATATCCCCCCCCCCCCCCCCGGGATCCTTCTCCTCACCCAGACCCCTGCCCCCCTGCAGGGTCGTTCACCCTGGGGGGTTCCACGCCCTCCCTCAGGAGGGACAGAGTTGGAGAGCCTGGAAAAATGCTGGCTCAGAAAGCACATGGCTTTTAATCATGTGTGAGAGTCTTGGGGGGGTTGTTGTTAATAGGGGCAGAAGGCTTGAGACAATGTCCCTGACAATTCTGGGTCCACCAGCAACCAGTGATGGTATTTAAATGGTACAAGCTCTGTGCTTCTTATCTCCTGTATCCCGGGGAGACTTTATTTGGAGTGTCTTGAGCAATTGTCCGCAAAATATTTCTTAAATGCATCTTAGCTTTAATCTTATTTCTTGCAGATGCAGAAATGCATCACCCCTCTCTGTGCAGCACGAGTGTCTGGGACAGAACCTGGCTTTAATTGAATGCAGGCTTCGCCCTTCGTGTTTTGCCCTTAAAACGCATAAAGCTTTTACCCGGCTCTCTGCAACTCCCATTGAGATCCATCTGCTTATAGCAAAGCTTTTACAGCCCAGTGTGCTTCCTTCTTGAGTGTAGGATTTTCGGGAAACGCCTTATGCCGGCTCTTTCATCATATTCACTGGGACAGCGGAATTCTCTTTGAAAATACCCTCCTGGGAAAGCAATTAATGCTGTCTCAAGAGCGCAGCCCTCACCTTCGAGATGAGAATATCAGCAGTGACATGCCCTGTGTAGTTCAGGTAAACATAAGGGATATTTTAAAACCAATTCAACAAGCGTTCACGCAACCAAACATTGCTTGTTTGGGAGAAAAAGAGAAAATAGAATTGCTCTATTTAAAATGAATATATCCCTGAGCCTTCAGCAAACTCGGATCTCTGAAAGCTCTGGTCTCTACATGTACAGTATGTATAAGAGCTGGTCAAAGTGTTCTTTTCACACCAGTCCTGCTGTGAGTATTGAGGGTATCCTTGCCTGGCTGTGGTCTTATCACTTATCAGGCACGAACAGGGCAGCCTCTCTTGTCTGCAGGTCCCCTGGCGCAGGAGGTGTCTAACCTCAGTAGTGACTCTTACTGACTGACACTGGGAGACAGTGTCTGTACCCTGCTACACTTCTCTGCACAAATCATATCGTCAGTGCAGGAGACCCCAGCTGGAAATACCCCCAGGAAAAAGCTCTGCATCAAAACAGCATTCATATACCAGCGGGTGAAGGGCATTGCTCTGGTGGAGTCAGAAGTCAGAAGCTACTCGTGAAAAAGACTTTGGTGCTTCTTAGTGTTTGTTGACACATGACTCACATCTTCTAGACAAACAGTTTGAATACATTAAAGAGACACGGAAGTTATGAGGATGCCTAGTTAAAAGTACAGAATCCAAATGGAGCGTTTTCTGCAGCTCTGGAAACCTGCTCAAAGAGGAGCAGCGAGACGTTCCCGAGCTCAAGGGGAGAGTCCTCCACTGACAGGTCTGGAGGAACTGGACCTTTTCAGTCTTGAAGAGGGCTGGTCACAAGGAGAGCCGATACCAGCATTCAGACTCCTCACTTTCACTGACCCAGCACACGGCTCCGGAAGGCAGGGTTCAACCTGAGCCGGGGCACACCGGTGGAGGCTGGATGGAAAGCTGAGAAGGAACAGGAAGCACTTCTTCTTTATCCACGGGGCTGTGGAGCAAGCTGCCCAGCCATGTTGGGGGAAACACCCTGGCTTTGGCGGGATGAGGCTCTCTGGGATTTGTTTCCCAAACAATTCTGGCGCGCCCTCACCCCTGACGTCACTTCCTCTCCCGAGACGCTAGAAATACTGGACGGGATCCCCTTCTCTCCCTCGCAGACGACTTTCTGCACCCCCCACCTCCACCTCTGGAGCCGCCCCTTGGTCCCCCCTCATTCTGCATGGAGGGTCCCAGTCTCCTCGTCCTCTGGCCAGGAGGTCGGCCCCTAAACCAAGCGGGTCAAGCCAAACGTTTGCCTAAAAACGCCCCATAATCCCCATCATCCTTGGGCGTTGTTGTTCCTTGCACGTGTGAGCATCGCGGGCTCATGCCCTCCACCGCTCCACCCTGCAACACGAACCCGGGTCTCCCGGCGTGACGCCACAGGGAACCAGCCGAGTGAGCTATAGGAGACCCCCCCCCAACCTGAGGTCCCTGCTACGCGCAGGGAGGGCGATGACGTCACCGCGCCCGAACGACCTCCTCCACACATGGTGCAATAATTGATCAACTTATTCGCAAAGCCTTTATCAGCACTGCTGCAGTGGGTCCGCCACGCCCAGCTCCTGGAGGGGGGGGGAAACTAGAACTGAGGGTTTTCTTTCCTGTGTCACAGTAACCACTTCAGAAAGAGGAAGATCGCGGGCTCGCTGGTGACGGCTTGGCTTCCTTCCTCCCTCCTCGCGCCGGGAGGCTGCAGCAGCTTCTCTCCGCTTCGCCTGCTTGCAGTCAAGTCCTAGAGGGGCCAGGCAGTCCGCGGCGCGGGTTCGAGACACCGGGACAGAGCCTGCTGGCACCATGGCGTTCCGCTTCTCAGGTGAGCTGTTTGTGGGGCTCTGTCTTTTAAAAGGGAAGGAAAGGAGCAGGTGCATTGTGTAGCTGCAGACCCTCATGGTGTCCCCCCCCCCCTAGCGTGCAGCAGGCTAGGTCTGTATCGCTCTTGGAAGCAGGAAGCGCTCACTATCTCCAACAGGCAATGCACGCACACACACACACACACACGCGCCGCCTCGACCGCGCCAGGACGGTTATCTTGCAAAGGCCAAGTCTTTTCAGAGCTCCCCCCACCACGTCCCGTTTCAAAGACCGGGGGACTTGTCGGGCCAAATGGGGAAAAAAAGAATTATCTCGCCCGGCCCTCCCGGGTTGGACTCAGTCCTCCCAAGGCAACAGCCCCACCTCCGGGGGGCACTGTTCTGCCCACCAAGTTATGTTATCGCAACAACTTCAAATGCACCCTGTGCTTCTGGAGGGTGTTTAAGCCCTAGAATAATAAAGACCTACCTACTGAGCACATGTTACTTTCTGTTCCTTAGCATACACTAATAAATATGCATATACAGTATATACTAAGTTATTTAATGAACCTTTCTTTTATATGCACAAATATATGCATATGCATAAAGTATACATATCTTTTGCATGTAAGTCAGTTACTTTTCTGGAATACCCTGCCAGGCACAAATGCCTTTATCCTAGAGAGAAGGGTAATAGTTGTTGTCAGTCTGGGTCTGAACTGAACTGATGAGGAAAAACCTGAGCTCTGAATTTTCCTGGAACTAGCTCTGGCCAGAGAGAAGGGGGTTATGTTATTTTTTCTATCGCAGAGCTGGCCACAGCCCCCCAAACGCAGTCGCTTGTCCGGTTGGCAAATAACGAAAACGCAACCGAGTCGTCAATCGGAGGGCCTGTCTGACATGCTGCAAGCTCTGCTTCCTCTCCCTCTGTGCTCCCTGGCTTCGTGGCGGGCGTTGACGAATGCCAGGCGAGCGAGGAGCTCCGGGTACGAGAGTCTGTTACCGCTCTGCAGCTCACCACTGCCCCCTGTAGCCCCCCCCTCCTCAAACTCCTACAGGGTAGCAGCTCCTGCAGGGTGGGCTCACTGACACTTGAGCTCTTTTCAGTGCATTCAAAGGATCGCTTGAGAGCAGAAGCTCGGACCCAATGGGGATTTGCCTATGCAAATATAACCCTGCGCCGCCAGCCACCACTACAGAGGCAGGAGAGGAACTTGCACTTAAAATGAGAGTATTGCCTTTCACCTGCTGCTGCACTCAACACCCACCTGAACCTGGAAGGACGTGCATTCTCTGGTGTCTGCCGGCCCTGTACGCATGACTGGCTGGAAACGAAAGAGAAAACGTTCCGCGTTGTGCACGAGGTTGGAATGAGTAAGCCGATCCACCTGCCCTGTCTCTACCCAATTTGTATTTAGAAGGACCAGTTCACTTGTAGAGAGGGGCTGGGTGGCTCCTGTTTCCCCCTCCCTCACGGCGTGTCACAAGCTTTTATTGTAGTGTGCTGTGTTGTATAATCTTTTGTTGTCTCGCACAGTGTTGGACAGCCTAACGGGCTTCGTTGCGTGTTAAATACACAAATTCCTGTAGGTCTGTAGGGGACAGGAACGACCTATTCCACAGCCAGGTAGCACGGACAGCGTCTCCACGCTGGGGCCCTATCGGAGTTCGGGCTCTAAATTTCCCAAACCTGGGAACCCCGATGACAGTCGTCTGTGGGACTGTGGGCACACCCATGCAGGCAATTAATTTTTTTTTTTTTTAAAAAGCGTGGGGCTGCAACAGAAGGATCGGGTTGCTAATTGCAGTGGTTAAACTGTTTTGTTGGTGAGAAACCGACGCCGTAGGATCAGAAGAAACGCATGACATGCCCTCCTCTGGCCGCAGACAGTTTTCCGTCAACAAGGAAAATGCATTGCAACCCCCTGACAAACCCATCCGAAACTGTTTCACAACGAGGCCCCTATCCAATTGAACCATCTCATCGACAGGTTGTATCATTCCCTCCCGGCCTGCAAGAGGGACTCCGACACAGGTCCAGCCTCTCTGCCCCTCACAGACAAGCAGTTTGAGCTCAGGTTTCCTGTCGTTATCCTCACACACAGGTATAGGGCACTGGTACAGACCTGCTGTTTTGCTATACTGAGTGTCGGTCTCTGTCCAGCCCCACAGGTCTGTCTGTCTCTCTGTCATGTTGCTACCTGGTGTTTGATGATGGCGATTTCTCCACCATCAACATAAATGTGGAGGGTGGAGGGGCCGCCACCAGATCTCCGAGACGTGTGCTTAATTGCATCACGAATGCCGAGACCAGCTGGGTCAGTGAGTCTTCCAAAGGACAGATCAGAGCAGCATTAATGTGTGTGTGTGTGTGTGGCACTGGGGGGGGGTGCCAGGGTGGATGTCTTTTTTTGAGATGAGTCTCCACCTTGTGCAGGGGAGGGGAGGGGGGGGGACGGGCTGTCAGACTGAATATATAGCACTGCAGTGCTTGGATGAGAGCACAGCCACAGAGGAAGAGAGAGAGCTCAGCCCAGAACGGAGAGAGAGAGAGAGAGAGCTGTCACAGGCTGAACAGGGACGCGCACCGAGCTGCTAGACAGGTGTGTAACGGCGACGAGTGGGGTGGGAGATGTATAGACACAACGCCAGAGCAGGGGGGTGGAGGGTGGGGAGGTTAGCTGCATGAGAGGCTGGAAAGCATGCTTTGAGCTCCGGCTTTCAAATGCACAATCCTTGTTTAGCTTGCAGGCACCAGTCTGCAGTTCTGCGGAAGCACTGGAATGCAGCGCACAGCAGGGTCATGCACGGGGACTGGCAAGAGGGATATACCTTCCCGGAGCTTGCGGTGGTGCGTTTTGGAGTTGCGCGGGAGCACGTTTTCAGACTCCTGTGCGGCGGACACCTGTAGGCGCGAGTTATGTGGCTGACGGCGCGTTGCACGAAGCGATTGATCCGCGAGGCTGGCTGGATCAAGAGTGATCGGCGCCGTCCCTGTGTCCCTGCGCCCCCAGGTGCTAACACAGCCGGAGCAACGCTCCGACCCCTTCCTGGGGAGCAGAGCATGGGCAGCCCTGTCCGTCTGATCAGAGAAGTCTGTCGGTGGGTCTCCTGAGGGTGCTCTCAGCTGCAATTAAGCTCGTTTGGACAGCCTGGTGTTATGAGATTACCTTTCCTTTCAGCGAGCGATTAGCCCTTAACCACAGTTTCTGGAGCTGGAAAGGTGCATGTTCGTGCAACACGAGTGAGCGCGCAGCCAGATGCATTCTTAATAAGGGCTGGGCATGTTTTGCAAGTACATGTGTATGTACGCCGTGCCTTCGGGATGAGCAGGGGAGCTGGTGCACATGCCCTCACGCGAGTAAAGGCTGCTGAAGTATTCCGTTCTCCTCCGTGTCCTGCGCTGCTTCTGCTTAGGGTGCATGATTGATTAAAAAAACACTGTCTGTCACCGATGGCGCCCATCGAGGTGAGTGAGGAGAAACGAGAATGGGCAGGCAAAAACGATCGGAGTCGGCGCGAGAAATGCCAGTTGCACCTCCTTTGAGATGTGCAGGTTGTTTTTTTCATCTAGACACCCTGCTTCCTCTGCCGGCTCTGGGCTGCGACGTCTGAGCATCTCACCTCTGCAGGGTCTCGCCCCGGTGGGCGCAAGATTCCTGCGGTGTGGCAGTTGTCGGCCGGCGGTGGGAGCAGTGCATTCTTTCAACTTGTTTTTACAGTTCTGCTGCACCCGAGTCCCGTTTCTCAATAGGGCGCCGTCACCTTCGTGCAGGCGCTGAATGCGCGAGCAGATAATGGCCAAAAACGTCAGGCAGGGCTGTGGCGTGGGATGGCCCTTAGAAGGGGGTTATCTCCTTGTCCAGATACGGAGCGGCGCACCTGCGGTGGAGAGAGTAAGGCAGGTGATCGCTGGGTGCTCCGAAGTCCCTGAGGTCCCAACGCCACCAGCAGTGAAAAAAAAAACAAATCAGTTTTTTGTAAGACTCGTCTCGAACTTGCTAGAGAAAGTATTGGCCATCAGAAACAATCCCCATGGCCAGATTTCAGTGTCCCTCCAGCGTGCTTCCTGACAGATTCAGACACTCCGTGAGCTGAGATTCACCGTGGCCCCCTGCCTCCAGGGCTAAAAAAGCTGGTCGACAGTGTCACAAGTGCCCCACCCACGCCCACAGTCAGGCTTTACGACCTGGGCCGTCCCATCTCTGGCCGGGGACTCTGTTTGTTCAGTGTGTCACAATGCAATCAGGCTGGTGTGCCCGGCAGGTACCGCCCAGACACTAGTGACCCAGTGTGTGTGTGTGAGTGTGTGTGAGTGAGTGTTCCTGCTGGGTTCACGCCTTCAGCAGTCAGTCTCGGTTTGGGACATCACTCCTGTTTCTCCAACACCTGTCTTCACTCTCTGACTGACTGACCGACTGACCTGCAGGGCCCCACGACTCCCAGCGCTGCCCGAGCTCACCTGCCGGACTCCTGCCTTCTTCAAACGAAGCGCTAGAGAACGTGGGTGAGCCCTCGGTGTGCTTATCCACAGGACGGGGATCGATCAACTCCCCAGGGCGTCTCGTCTGTCAGATTTTTAACAACGGGCTTCGATTCATTTCTTTTTCGAGCTAAGTGCTGTTGTGTTCTGCGAAGCAGGCCGTGCTCTGTTCTGTGTGCCTCTCTATCTGTGTTTGATCTGAGGCGAGTTCCATAGTACTGCAATGCGAGCTGCTCGTGTTGACATTAGAGATACAGAATGAAAATTACAGGTTATCAGGTGCTCCCGTGCATGTTTGACCCTAATCGCTTTTCCTGAGAAGCAGAGAAAATGTTAACCAGAGAAAGGATTGTGTCACTTTCTGTTTTCCAGTGTGGTTCGTGCCCGATCACACTGCTGAGTAAACCTCCCACAAGCAGCCCCAGCCCAGCGCTAAGTTAACATTTGTCTTTTTTTGTTTAACGTTTGTTTTATGTTTGTTTTTGTTTTTTTGGCAGTTTTCCGGAAAACCAAAGGCATGGCTGGTGAGTTCGACTTTTCTCTCCTGCTTTGGTCTCTGACCGTGCTCCCGAGCTCGGATAGAGGGAAAGGGCAACGGGATCTGGGGTCTCCGGCCCCTTAGAAAATGTGCAGTCCTGAAGTTGTACTGCAGTGAGAATTCTCCCGATCATTAAGAGATTCAATCTGCAGTGTGAAGGCATGCTGTCGTTATATGTTCCATATAATTCCTGGGAATCGTAGGATTGTTCAAATGGGAGTTTAGAGACTGCCGGCATGAGTTTAACCCCAAATTACCTGTGCAGTACTGACGTCATTCCTGATCAATATTCAGTTTTCAATCTAAAATTTATCATTAACATCACTTTATTGGCCCTGTACAATTTCTTGCATTAGGAATTTGTCTTTTCGCAGACCCCAGCTTGCTCTCCATGAGACACACAGACAGGGAGAGAAGCTGGGGGTCAGAGCGCAGGGTCAGCCATTTATACAGCGTCCCTGGAGCAGCTGGGGTGAAGGGCCTTGCTCAGGGGCCCAACGGAGTAGGATTCCTCTGCCAGCTGCAGGATTTGAACCGGCAACCTTCCAGCCACAGGCGCAGATCCTGAGCCACAGAGCTATATTCACTCAAGACCTTATCCTTCAAAGCACGAGCTTGGAGGTTAACTAAGTGTTTAGCATCAGCGCCGTTGTTCAGATCGTGTCTGTTTAATTTTGGGGTGAGAAGGGCTGCGTGCTTATTGAAAGCAGGGGTGCTTCGTGAAAGCGATGATAAAGGGGTTTTGCGACCCCTGACTTACTGCAGTAAGATATGGTTAAAATGAGTTCAGTGAAGATCAGGGAAAGGACAGACTCGGACTGCAGTGGCAGGGCATGATGGGATGGTGAGCCATTCTAAAAGTGCAAATGCACCATGATGGCCCATCACAAGGCCCAGAAGGAGCTGTATCTGTAGTCGTCTCAGCTCACTGCAATGAGCCATTTCACCGACATTTTTTATACCAGCCCTGCAAGCTGGGATTGAAGACTCAATGTGATTTGGAATGCCGTAGGCCACCACTGAACCTAACAACTGGAAGTCTCCGAAACTTCAACACAAACCCCATTTACACACACAACACCTGCCTGTAATCCGGCAGCCCAGACGCGCGCAGCAGAGAGTTTCCCTGCAGAGGTGGTCTTTTCTCCATGCTTGTTATCAACAGCTTCCTGCACAGTGCAAACGCCGGGGGCGTATGTCAGTCAGACCCTGAGCTCTGTGTTCTGTCTGTGTGTGTTCAGACAACAAGCTGTCCAGCTTTGACAAGGAGTTCCTGGACACCCACAATGACTACAGGAAGAAGCACGGGGCCCCTCCCCTGACCCTGAGCCGGGAGCTGAGTAAGACAGCGCAGGCCTGGGCCGACCACCTGCTGTCAATCAAAACCCTGCAGCACAGCGAGACCAAGAACGGCGAGAACGTCTACTACGCCTGGAGCTCCGCCCCCAAGAAGCTCACAGGTACCGGCTGATTGGCTGAGCCGCCACCCAGCCCTTTCATTCACGATTTACTGAGACCTGCCGGAAAAGGAGTACAGGTTTTGGATGCATACCAAATATCTTTTTTTTTTTTTAACCATTACTTCCAATATATATGCATAACCCAGCAATGGACAAAAAACATAGTACTTTCACATGATACCGTTGAGAAACAAAGTTTGCTTCTGTTGTAGACTGTGTAAGCCGGTACTATTGAGAAAATTTGAATTCTGTTGGGGGGGGGGAAAGTTGAGTTTAGCTCTTGTGGGGGCGATGTGCCAACGTTTTACTGTCAGTCTTCACTGGTGTGTGGCATCAGTGTTGCCTCTTGTGCTCAAAGCTCTTCTCCTTTGTGTGTCTCTGGTGCAGGGAAGGAGGCAGTGGACAGCTGGTACAGTGAGATCAAGGACTACGACTTCAACAACCCTGGATTTCAAAGCAACACTGGTAAGGCAGGGGAGCAACGGGCCTGCATCTTTTTATTAGAATAATCTGTTAAACTGGGAGATAATGCCCAGAGCAGCAAATCACACAGTTGATGTGACTGAGTAATGGTTAATAAGTAAAAATGGTACCGGAGAGGTTTATCCAGTCTTCAAGCCCGGGCTTGTTCAACCCTGGGTCGTGGGATAAGGTGGTCTGATTGGCTGGTAGGTTACAGATTTCTCAGCCTGGGCGTCAGTCTTCTGGATGCTTGCAGGCATGTGTAGTCAGAGAGCCCCCACCAGGTGGCGCCAAAGCCCCCATCAGGAAGTGTGGTGGTGTGTACACGTGAAAGGGTCAAGGAGCAGGCAGGCTGGAAGGAGGTTGTTGCCTGCTCTTTCACAGAACAGGAGTCGCTACTGTGAGCCGGGGCTTTGAGAAACAACTGCAGATTCCACTTCCCAAAACCGAATTGTTAAAGAAAACTAACTCCGTGTTTGCAGCAAAACATACAGCACTATGTAGATACCGCACTGTTTCTCCTAATTCCATTGGCAGGTGAAACATCACTTTTACTTTTAGCCTCACAATAATTCAAATCCCATAAATGGAGCACTTATTTCACTTGAGCAAACAGAGGGCTCAGTGGACAGAACAGCAGAGGAAACACTTGTTTGCTAGTCACTGCAGGTGGATGCTGCACATTGGTGGTGGTAGTGGGATTCCCCATTACCTGTAAAGCGCTTTGAGTGGAGAGTCCAGAAAAGCGCTATATAAGTGTAAGCAATTATTATTAATTATTACACCGCCAGGATTAAACAAATGTTGGTGCAGCTGGACATGGGTGGGCTCCAGTTTGGGGCAGTACTGCTCAACAGCGCCCCCTACGCAAAGGAGACTGAGAACTAGCAGTGCTGTCAGCGAGGGCTGTGTCCGTCCAGTGACCTCCAGCTGGGACCCGGGTCAGAGGAAGGCAGCACTTGTGCTGTACAAGGGCCGAGAGAGTGAACTGAACTCACCAGCACCGGGCTGTGGTCTTAATGCGAGTGCAGGGAGGGAGTCATGAAAAGAACAGGCCCACTAAAAAGAGTCTCAAAACAAAAGCCACAGACGGCGGTCTTTTTAAAGGGCACACCAGAGTGACACCAGTTAGTTTCCTTAGATTTCCAGTCCGTGCTTTCAAACTTTATATAGCTTTTGACTCAATTCCAAAGCAGCTGGGCTAAAGCAAACCTGTGGGTCCTGTTTGTAAGTGTTTCATTATTGTCAGCTCTCAGTTTCAGGCACCCATAGTAACTTTAAGGTATCTTAGTGTGAGCTGCTCTAAGATCAGCTCACGAGGAGAGTTTGTTAGACCCTCAGCTCCTCTCTCCTGGTGTGGCAGTCATATAAACAGCCGGGTACAATCATCATAAGCTCTTTCTTAGAAGCGCACAATGGCTCAGTAAGGTGTTCACAGCTCCTCTGGGAGGTGAGAGGTGGACTTTTGTGCACCAGTGTGACGCCACGGCGCCCCCTGCTGTTCCCCGCAGGGCACTTCACCCAGGTGGTGTGGAAGTCTTCGCTGGAGGTGGGCGTGGGGCAGGCCACGGATGGGAACACCGTCTTTGTGGTGGGCCAGTACAGCCCGGCGGGGAACATCAGCAACCCGGGGTACTTCGAGAAGAACGTCCTGCCCCTGGGCACCCCAGGTAACCCCACATGGAGCACGATAAATAAGGAGAAATGGATGCACGTAGTGGCAATGCATGGCTTAGTACTCCTGTTACAGTGGGATAGCAAACGGTTCTTTCTAGTTTCTTGCAAGCCACAGTTGCCATTATATCAAGAGAACATTTTCTTCCAAGATCTTTAGTTGACTTTCTTGGTCTGTGCCGCTCCCCCCCACCCCGTTAATAAAATCTCCTAACAGCCTCCCCTCTCTCAGGCTTTTGCACAGTCAGCGTTAAGTTACCCCCCACTCCATCCAGGAAGAGGAATCAGAGTGTGGCTCTTGAGGTACCGCACTCTGAGCTAGTGGGCGTGACGTGGAAGCAGGGCTCTCCCTGTGCCTGCCTCCTCCTCTGCCTGGTGTTAACCCTAACCAGCACTGGACTCCGCTGCCTGGAGCTGGCGTCCGGCCTGCGATGACTAACCTGGCCTCCACCGGCCACGCAGACACCCCTGACTCACCAGTCTCCTCCGTTCCGTGTCTTTTTCCCCAGTCGATTAGAAGGCGGTGCAATTCACAGCGGGCAGAGACGCTGGAGAGGAGACGGCGTGGTGGCCGTCCTGCAGAGACGAACCTGCCAGCTCACACACCATGCCAGCTTGGTCCTGCCCCCCCCCCCCCGTCTCCTGGTCCATCCAGGACTGATAGTTTGACTTCTCGTTAATGAAAGCAACCTTTTCCAGGGGTGCACACGCTGGGTCTACAGTATCAAAGGCGAACCACTCACAAGGCAACGAAAATCCCTGACCTGCGGAAGGCCAGAGGCCACATTTGTTTCAAAGAGCGAGTGATGGGTTCAATTAAGCAATTAAGGGCTCAGTGCGAACCCGTTCCAGATGGTCAGAGTCTGTGCACCCCTAATTTAGCCCCTGCATTTAATCTTTTATAACCTTTTTATGTCGATTTTGTATCGTACTCCCTGTCTATATTGTATACTAGTAAAGACAATAAATAATGCATAATAAATTCTTCTTTTATATAAATGAGCGAAATAGCACCTTGTGTCTGGTCACCTCCCCTGCCCACAAAGACAGGGTCTCTCTTGTCGGCTCACTGCACAGGCCTGTCTTGGTGCACAGACAAGCAGACCTGCAGGTTCACCCCGTGATCAGTGCTGTGCAGACATTGCAAACTCCGCCCTTTCAGGCGTCTCAGAGAGTGGTCTTATGGGGTATCTCCTACAGCACCCAGGGACTTTCTTAACGTATCAGGTTCACAAAATGAAAGCCAGGCACCACCACAGCATCTAAGAGGACTGTGTCCTCCCCTCCTTCAGGGAATGAGCTCTGCTCTCGGCTCTCTTAGTGCCCACGGGCATACTGTGCGGGAATGGGTCTATTCAAATACAGCCACCTGCATACCTGACACCCAGCCACTCTGAAATCCCAAAGTCTCAGTTAAGTCCACTGCAGTTTCTACCACTGACTCACATACAAGAGTTCTCCTCTTTCCCACGTCTCTACCCTGCAGCTCCCGAGCTCTTGTGGGCACGTCTGGTGGCACCGCCTCACCTCCTCCACGCCAGATCTCGGGGGGGAAGCGGGGGGTGTGATGAGTATCGGGCTGATGACCTAAATGAGCTGGTCTCTTGCAAAGGCGGCGCGTGTGGTTTGAAAATGAAAACGGCCGCTCCAAAATGCGTGCAACGCAGGCATGTTTAAAGGTTGCTTTTTTAAAAGCAGGCATTCGTATAAGCATTGACGTGGGTGCTTGGGAAGCACAGCTTTTCCATCAGAGTATAGCAGTGCACACTGCTCCTAAGCTCCGACGTGCTTTTTAATATGTCTGCGAAGTGTCGCTCTCAAAGTCTGCTCTCTCTGGGTCCGATTGATTCAGTCTGTTTCCCTGACAACAGCGGAATGCTGTTCCCAGTAGCCTCCCTATCTCCCTGACGACGGCGCCAGCTTCCCCTCCTTGGAGCTGCAGGGCTCTGGTGCAATAGGGACACCTCCCTTAAAACCCCCCAATGAACCCCTTGACATTAGCATTTTCAGCAGCACGCCCTTTAGGAGGGTTTGAAGCAGGTTAGGGTGGGGGTTAAGATCAGCACCTACAGTGAGTTCAAAGATAAAGCAAAATTCGGCAACAAGTTTACCCCCGTTAGGTCTCATCGGCACGACGTAGCAAACTGTGACCAGTGCTTGCAGCTCGCAATGAACTCCCTTCTTCGCGGGGTTGTAAATCCCCTGCCGGGATGCTCAGAACAGCATCCCTTGTTTTTAAATTCATGACTGAACACAGAGAGGTCTCTGAAACTCTTCCACATCCTGTCGTAGCTACTGTACTGCACCATGAGCCTGCTGAGCAAAGAGAGTGACATTCCCCAAAAAAGCTGGAAGTCAGGAAGCGCTGGGAACTTGAGCCCTATGTCCCTTCACCCTTGGTGGTCTCGTGGAATGAAGTCTCCCATTGTTAATTGGGAAGGGCGTCTTTAATTCCCTTGAGTGGGGGGGTGAATCTGGTGCTGATCAAAGTTTTGGGGAGACACACATCGTGCCAGCTGTACCCCAGTGCCGCTGCAGGCGTGTCACTGTGACGTGTGCTTCTGTTTTCCAGCGGGAGAGACCGGGGGGCCGGCGAAGCCCCCCGTCAGGAGCAAAAGCCCCTCCCAGATCCAACAGGATGCTCCCCGCCCCTCTCCCTCCCCCGCCGACACCTCCCGCTTCCAGAAGGAGGCGCTGGAGGCCCACAATGCCCGGCGGCGGCTGCACGCGGCCCCCCCGCTGCGGCTGGACCCCGCCCTGTGCCGCCAGGCGCAGGAGTGGGCCGATCGCCTGCTCTCGCTGCGGGTGCTGCAGCACAGCGACACCGGCCTGGGGGAGAACATCTGGCACAAGTGGAGCTCCAACAGGGCCGAGGCCTCCGGTGAGACGCCCCGGATCCGGCGCTGGGCCCGCTGCCCTCCCGCTGGGACAGGCGTGGGGGAGCATGGGAAATCACTGCTCGGTGGGGGGGGGGGGAGGATGATGGGAAAAACCGTAGAAAGGGCGAAATCTCCAGCGCGCGTTCGCTGTGCCGATCGCTGGTAAGGGAGTGAGGAGGGGGGTGCCTGGAGGTGACGGGGCGCTCGCAGCTCTGATCGGGGTGTCCTGTGCTGTGCCTGCAGGAGAGGAAGCCGTGGAGTCCTGGTACGGCGAGATCAAGGACTACGACTTCAGCAGGCCGGGCTTCTCCACCAACACAGGTCGGCCTTAGCTCCCGATGCCTCGATCTGCCGGCCACTGCGTCCCGCACACATCACTGAATTGTGACCTGCGGTTACCTATCCCATCACCCCTCCTGCCCCCCCCCCCGCAGGCCACTTCACCCAGGTGGTGTGGAGAGACTCTCAGGAGCTGGGCATCGCCAAGGCGACGGACGGGAAAGGGATGGCGTTTGTGGTGGCGCGGTACCAGCCGGCCGGGAACATCACCAACGCGGGCTACTTCGAGAAGAACGTGCTGCCACCAGGGGCGAAGCCTCCGGAGGGCGCCAGCAAGGGCGCAGGACTGAAGCCCCAACTTCAGAGCCGCCCAGGGCAGAGAAATGGGCAGCAGGCGGATGGCAGCGCCCCTGGTAAGGGCATCTTTACTTGAGGATGGACAGCATAGTAGAGCAGAGTCCTGCTGGGTCAAACTACTTCAGAATCTTTTAAGTTTCTTCCTTCCTGTTAACGTATCGGTGAAAAAACACGAATGTCTCCCGTTTAACGTAGTGAAGTCCCGATCACACCAAAGGCGAGCGGAAGCATTTGGCCTGAAGAAAACATGTTTTTGTTCTGTTCTTTTGCTTTTCGTGGCTCTATGATAAAACCTAGCAGTTCTATCTGGAGATTGGCATGTGTTCGGTGAACATTAGCAAATGGCTCAAGCTACTTACAGCGGGACAGGGGGGAGACCCGACTGTGCACGGGTGAAAGAGAGGCACCACGATCTTGTGTAACACAGTGAAAAACACCTGGTGTCGACTGCAGCTCACAGCCTTCCCTGAAGAACGTGTGTCGTTTCGTCTCTCTACTTTATCATCATATATCCCTCAAATAAATTGATCTGCCACCTGGTTTAGGTTTTGTTATGCTGATTTTACGCCAGCAAGGCCCGTGTGAAACCAGGACGAGTAGAGCACTTCAGGGAATATTCCTACAGATGCTTTGGGTGTATTTCTGTGCAGTGGGTGTTGTGTCACAGAACCATTCCCCTGAACCTTGTCCATGTCTTTGTGTGTGTGTGTGCACAGTGCACAAGCAGTCCGGCTTTGACAAGGAGTTCCTGGACACCCACAATGACTACAGGAAGAAGCACGGGGCCCCTCCCCTGACCCTGAGCCGGGAGCTGAGTAAGACAGCGCAGGCCTGGGCTGACCACCTGCTGTCAATCAACACCCTGCAGCACAGCAAGACCGAGAACGGCGAGAACGTCTACTACGCCTGGAGCTCCGCCCCCAAGAAGCTCACAGGTACCGGCTGATTGGCTGAGCCGCCACCCTGCCCTTTCATTCACGATTTACTGAGGACAGCGGACAACAACAAACAGGCCATCGGAGTATTTTTGGGTTGCAGTGTGAAATGTTTCATGCGTGTGTATTAGTGCGCTGGGCGAAGGGCATTTTCAGATGTGCTCATTCTGCAGCAGAACCGTGCTCCGTGCGTTGCGATGTGCATACCTCTCAGCCATCCCTGAAGGAATGGTGTTTTCACTTTGTAGCAGGTCCAGATTTTTCGGTTGCCTTCATAATCAGAGAGCCTGACACCCGCCTGTCATTTGAGCAGTTCACTATCCCATCTCCCTCTCGTTTTCACCAGACGTCTGTCTTCAAGCTCGTTTCGATGAGCGGTTCTAGGGTTTCCCAGCCGGGAGAGGGTTGGGTTTTTATAACCCAGAGAGGAGGTTTCCAACGTGTTGCCTCCTGTGCTCATACTCTTCTCCTTTGTGTGTCTCTGGTGCAGGGAAGGAGCCAGTGGACAGCTGGTACAGCGAGATTAAGGACTACAACTTCAGCAGGCCTGGCTTTCAAAGCAACACTGGTAAGGCATGGGAGCAACAGACCTAATAGCTAACCTTTCATTAGGGGGATACTGGGAGTGCTCGATGTTCCTCTGTGGGCCTGGAACTGCGTTTCCTTCTTCACAAGAACATCAGAAGTGTTAAAAACAAGAGGAGGCCTTTCAGACCATCTATTTCATTGGATAGTACCGCAGTGATCAGAATTGTAGGCAATGTTCTGAATGAGGCCTTACTAGTGTGTTATACCATTTTACAATAAGTTTCTTTGATTTCATGTTTGTGCTTTTAAACTTTATTTATATAGCTTTTGACTCAATTCCAAAGCAGCTGGGCTAAAGCAAACCTGTGGGTCCTGTTTGTAAGTGTTTCTTTATTGTCGGCTCTCAGTTTCAGGCACCCATAGTAACTTTAAGGTATCTTAGTGTGGGCTGCTCTAAGCTCAGCTCACGAGGAGAGTTTGTTAGACCCTCAGCTCCTCTCTCCTGGTGTGGCAGTCATATAAACAGCCGGGTACAATCATCATAATCTCTTTCTTAGAAGCACAAAATGGATCAGTAAGGTGTTCACAGCTCCTCTGGGAGGTGAGAGGTTGACATTTGTGCACCAGTGTGACGCCACAGCGCCCCCTGCTGTTCCCCGCAGGGCACTTCACCCAGGTGGTGTGGAAGTCTTCGCTGGAGGTGGGCGTGGGGCAGGCCACGGATGGGAACACCGTCTTTGTGGTGGGCCAGTACAGCCCGGCGGGGAACATCAGCAACCCGGGGTACTTCGAGAAGAACGTCCTGCCCCTGGGCACCCCAGGTAACCCCACATGGAGCACGATACACAGCAGCCCAGCACTGCTTATCTTAACAGCACTGGGCACCAATGGGATTATCCATGTCTGGATATCATGCTTGTATCTAGGACACTGACTTATATTTCTTACACAATATTGACATTTTTCTTCTTTCATTTTCTGATCTGATTTGCAATCTCGACTTTCAATTCCTGTTAAGAACTTCCCTTATTCATCATCCCGCGCGCGGTCACCCTCGCCACTTCCTAAATTCCACAAACGCTGACTCGAACGCTAGACCGCAGCGCCCCAGATTCTCCGATGGCACTGGGCGTCCGCGTTCTGGAGGTCCCGCCCAGAGAGACAATTAGGGCTGTTTTTTTTCAGACAGACCTAAAGCATCAGTTCAGGTGGTGGGTGAGATGAGCTAGGTCGAGCGTGGTTGAAACGCTGAAGGATTTAGGAGCACGGAGTTGCCTATTACACCAAAAATGTGCCGTGCAATATCTACAGTTTTGTTTCCGCCCTCGCTTGCACAATTAGGCTTTCAGTATCTGCAACATGAGATCTCGTCAGTGGACAGGCAAAGATATTCAACTGTATATTCAGCAGCATCAGGGTGCCAAGTGTGACATGTGCTTCTGTTTTCCAGTGGGAGAGACCGGGGGGTCGGCGAAGCCCCCCGTCAGGACCAAGAGCCCCCTCCAGATCCAACAGGATGCCCCCCGCCCCTCCCCGTCCCCCGGCTACTTCGAGAAGAACGTGTTGCCACCAGGGGCGAAGCCACCAGTGGGCGCCAGCAAGGGCGCAGGACTGAAGCCCCAACCAGGGCAGAGAAATGGGCAGCAGGCTGATGGCAGTGCCCCTGGTAAGGGCATCTTTACTGCTTAATTGACCGTGGAATCTTTTTTCATCTGTTCCCCTTTCTCCTAGACTCTAAAGAGAATAATTAACTGCTCTCCCAGTTTAGTGGCGACAGCTGTTAATGACAAAACCAGCTGCAGTTCTTCAATTTAAAGAAGGCCTCCTTTTGAATATTGTGTGCAGTTTTGGTCCGCAAGATATTGCTGCACTGGATTCGGTCCATCGCAGAATAAGCAGAAAGCCCTTCACTGACACGCTGAGGAACTGAACCTTTTTAGTCCTGAGCAGCGAATATGACAAGGTGACCTGATACAGTTCTTTAAATTCCTCAGAGGCGTTGACTTAGTCTTCAGGATGAACAGTGTGGGCACAGATGGAATCTAAACAGAAATGCCATTTAAATCTGAGAACAGTGGGGGTGGGGGGTGGGGGGGCACGTCTATATGCTAAGGGTGGCGGGAGTCTGGAACGAGCCACCCAGCTATGTGGTTGAAGCTGATACCCTGGCTTCTTTCAAGAAATAGCTGGGATGGGACATTCAAATCATTTAACTACTAACCGCTGTAAACCAGCAGTCAGGACAGCCCCAAATAAACCAGACCGGAGACAGACAACTAGACAAATTTTCTTCCTTCAGTCACGATGTGCGCACAACAATACAAGTGAAACCCAAAGTACAAAGCAAGCATCAGAGTTCCAGGTGGGTGTGGCTGATTAACTATTCCCCCACCTACACTATCACACTCTGTCTTAATTGGTTTTATAAGTTACGCAGTGCAGTAAACGATCACCATTTGACCATCCCATGTCCCCTCCCAGCTTACATCCCATAATTCTCCTCCCTAGTCTTCTACACCTTCATCACTGGAACCTAAGCCCAGATAATGAAGGTCTCCATAGCATTCCCCGGACCTGGAAATGTCGAGCTTAGGGTCCCCCTTTCGAACCGGAGGGGGTAGTATGTTGGCCCCCCAAAATATTCCCTGCAAACCAGTTTATACCAACTCTTATCAGGCTGTCGTAGTGCCGCCATTCATAAGTCCCCTCCATTAAGGTTGATATGTCTCCCTTGACAGTTTAATAATACGATAATCTGTGGAATGCCAGACTGCTATTTTAACAGCGCCAGTACACATGAATATAGGGCTTTTCACCGAGCTTTAACCAGAGGTCCAAGCTGGGATGATTTAAAATGAGTCTAATACTATAGTTACATACAGTATATATTAGTAACATATTAGTGATAACAAGGTAGTCATAAAGTAATTTAGATTAATCATCTCAGAATCAGAAGTTCAACTAATAGCCGTGATCCATAATGGTGATTCCGCTACAAATGATTAGAGCACAAAAATGGGGGATCAAATTAAAATTAATCATTCAGTCCCTTCACGACGGAGGGCTGGGTGGCCTGGCGCTGTTCTTCTTGTGTTGAAGGTCTTAAGAGCCCCACATAGTCATGGCGGCTTGATATGGGGCTGGCGTGTTTCAGCCAGATTCTCCTGGAACACGGAACAGCCAGCAGCCCCAGGACTGGAGCTCTGATCCCGAGCTGTTCTCTGCGGACAAGAGTTGGGGGACCCCCTGCCCCGCAGCAGCTGACTAGCCCCTCTCTCCGTGTGTGATATTCCCCCCCAGACCCCAGAATTAGTCTCATTCTTTGGCTCAGAATTCTCCCCTCCCCTCCTTTACTGCTTCTCTGATTACTCTGATCATCTTGCTGTTCCTCCCTCGCTCTCTCTCCCAGACTCCTTCACCAGGGACATCCTGCAGGCCTGCAATGAAAAGCGCCAGGCTCACGGTGCGCCCCCCCTCTCCCTGAATTCTGAAATGAGCCGGGGGGCGCAGAGCTGGGCCGAGAGTCTGCTGGCAAAGCGAGTCCTCAAACACTCCACCACCGCCTATGGAGAGAACATCTGGGCCAAGACAGGCGGCCCGGGCATTACTGCCACAGGTGATACAGCAAGCAGAGAGCTCCTTCATAGTCATAGCCAACAGCTAGAGTACAGTACGTCGCCCTGCAGCTCGCCGCTGGCAGCCCCACTGGAGCCCAGTAGGTGTGGGCCTGGGCAGTACCTGGATGGGAGACCTCCTGGGAAAGCTAAGGCTGCTGCTGGAAGAGGTGTTAGTGGGGCCAGTAGGGGGCGCTCACCCAGCAGTCTGTGTGGGTCCTAATGCCCCTGTGTAGTGACGGGGACACTATACTGTAAAAAGGCGCCGTCCTTCGGATGAGAAGTAAAACCGAGGTCCTGACTCTCTGTGGTCGTTAAAAATCCCAGGGCGTTTCTCGAAAAGAGTACTTACAAATTACTTACAGATTTCCTTTGGCCTTTACCAGTCACGGCCTCTTAATAACCCCCCTCTCTGAACTGGCTCCATCACTCTGCTCTCCCACTGAGAGCTGGTGTGTGGGGAGCGGACTGGCGCATCATCCAGGTGGGGCTGCACACTGGTGGTGGAAGTGGGATCCCCCATTTCCTATAAATCTCTTTGAGTGCGGTGTCCAGAAAAGTGTTATATAAGTGTAAGGAATTATTATAATAATATCCTTCCTCCAGACTTTAGCCAGACCTCCACCGCGACCAGCAGAGCAGGCTTTCCCTGCATAAGCAAAACCTGCAGGGACAGTGAGGGTTAAGGTATAAGAGTGAAGGGGGTCACAGATGGTCAGGGTACCCCCATGAAGCCCAGCAAGTAACCCCTGCGGGGCTGCAGTGCTGTCAATGAGAGAAGCACCACTCATTCCTCAGTGCCAACTCTGGTGCTGTGGAACCAGTGTCCTCTGACCTCTGACCTCTGACCTCTCCGTCTCCAGGCCAGGAAGTGGTGGATAGCTGGTACAAGGAGATGGGCAACTATGACTTTTCCAGACCGGGCAGTCAGACAAAGACAGGTACTGAGATCACACACGCAGTAATTGTGAAGCATTTTTTTCCTTTCAACTGAAAGACAGTGCAATTAATAATGTTAATGTTATTAATATAATGCTAATATATATGAATGTAATGTTTATGTAGTTATCAGTATTTATTTCCATATATGGGGGTAGGCATAAGCATCTGCAATTAATTTGTCTGTACAGAATCATGTGTTTGGTTGCCTTATGTGTTCAGCAAAAGTGCAAATTTAAAACACTATGTTGCTTAACAAAACATGGACTCATCTTGCTTAAAATGCAGGAGACAAAAATTTAAATCCACAATTGTACTGTAACTACATATACATGTACAATTATTTAAAAAATACAATTGATTCAGATAGTTAAATTCGTTTTAGTCAAACTTTTGCTAAAAATGTGCTCTGTCCGTCCTTGTGCGTAACTTAAACGTTATCTTGCAAAAATCAAACACACCAGCAGCTTGACATCAGACTGTGCCTGACCCCTGACCTTCTCTTCTCAGGTCACTTCACTCAGCTGGTATGGCGCTCCTCGCAGGAGCTAGGCGTGGGGCTGGCCAACAGTGGGACAGGCTCGGTCATTGTGGTGGCGCAGTTCCAGCCGGCAGGAAACATCACCAACCCTGGCTACTACAGCCGCAATGTCTTGCCCAAGGGGTCGAAGGTGACTGACGAGCCCAGAGAAGAGGATTCTGGGGAGAAAGGGGCAGGACATCCCGTTGTCACTCTGCCAGGTCTGCAACTCTGTTTCGTCCAATTGGACACAGCATGTGTCGCCCAGTGCACTGGTTTGTCATGTGTGAACTTTTGGTGATCTCGGCCCACTCCAGTCCAGGTCATTGCATGATTTCCCACAATTGCCTTAATTGTTTAATTGATAGCAACTCAGATCAATGTAACAATGGAGGCAGTGGCTGTGTTTACATGCTTCAGTGTGGTGGGCCACAAGGAGAGCACCAGGAATGTGTGCCCTGACTTCTGATCTCTCTCTCTCTGCCCCGGGCCCGGCAGCCAGCCAGCTGTCCCAATTCTCCCAGTCTCTGAGGGAGACGATGAACCGGTTCCGGCAGCAGCACGGGGCCCCGCCCCTTCAGCTGAGCTCCGCCCTCTCCAAGGAGGCGCTGAGCTGGGCGTCTCACCTGGTGCAGAGCAAGGCCCTGAAGAGCAGTGGCAAGGACTATGGAGAAAACCTGTGGTATTGCTTGAGCTCCAGCACAGCACCCCCTACAGGTACACAGCCCCACCTGCACCTCCCACAACACTGTGGTTTGACTGCAAGCTTCTGCCTGATGGCAGTAACACAGCGCCGTTAAATTATTAGATATGAATTAGTCGTCATAAAAAAACTACTTAATGATAAACAGTCATTATAATCTCATATTGTTAGACACCAGAAATACACATCTGAAACCGAACACACTATTCGCAGAGATTGAAGGAGAACCACAATGCTGTGTTTGTATTTCAGGGTTAGGAAGAATCAGCACCGATGAGTTTATTTCAAACTGCAATGAAAGTAAAATGGACACAGTAACTTATAAAACGAGACAAACCTCCTGAGGTGAAGTGGCCCTTTGGCACTGTAATCAAGCAGGCTTGTGAATCCAGCTCTTTTAATCCAATAGAAATATTGCTCTCGACTCTGATAAATGAAACGTACTCGTTAACTCTGCCTGCAGGCCACATTGAAACATTTCTGCAGTGGAATGTCGACCTGTGCTTATTCGCTCGTGCATCACAGCACATCAGTCATCACAGGGACTAGTGAGCAGGAAGGGCCGCCTCACGTCACAATTCCTGGGACCTCGAAGGCGAGTTTGCGACAGCACGACGGCCTGCGGCGCTTTCACAAAGTTCGCGATTCTGTGCCTAATTCCAAATTTGTAAAACTGTACGATACGGTCGCAGCCTTTAATAACAGGTCTGAGAAACCGGGCCTGCGGTTCCCCTTTAATACGTGTGCGATATCTAGCATGACATACATGAGAGTTCATCTGTTCGCAGGTTCAGAGGTGGCCGAGTCCTGGTACAAGGAGAGCAGCAAATACGACTTCGGCTCTCCGGGTTTCAAGAGCGGAACAGGTACTGTCACTGGTGAACCTGTGCACTGTGCACAATTCTCACTATTGTGATTATGTTTCATCTTGCTCTGGGGTTATTTATCACTTCTGGGGAGTGAAAGAAACAAGAATAGCATTTACCCCCCCCATGATAATCCAGAGGTAACGATCCTAGGCTCCTCCGTCTCCAGCCAGTCCTTTTTGATCTTAATGGACTCTTGATTTTCATCGTTTATGCTTAATTGCTTGAGCGGTCTTGCCCCTGAGCCGCCTGTGGCGAACACCCCACAGCGGAGCGGTCTCCCCGCCTCACCCCTCTGCCTTCCTCCCCCGCGCCCAGGGAACTTCTCCCAGATGGTGTGGAAGTCCTCCAGGGAGGTGGGCACCGGCCTGGCGACGGATGGGGCGGGCATGTTCATCGCTGTGGTCTTCTTCAGCCCCGCCGGCAACATCACCAACAAGGGCTACTTTGAAGACAACGTGAAACCCAAGGGAACCAGGATCTAGGGAATAAGGACCTAGGGAATTAGGGTCTATAGAACCAGGGTCTTGGGAATTAGGGTCTATAGAACCGGGGTCTAGGGAATTAGGGTCTGGAGAACCAGTCTTGGGAATTAGGGTCTATAGAACCAGGGTCTAGGGAGTTAGGGTCTGGAGAACCAGGGTCTTGGGAATTAGGGTCTGGAGAACCAGTCTTGGGAATTAGGGTCTATAGAACCAGGGTCTTGGGAATTAGGGTCTATAGAACCAGGGTCTTGGGAATTAGAGTCTATAGAACCAGGGTCTTGGGAATTAGGGTCTATAGAACCAGGGTCTTGGGAATTAGGGTCTGGAGAACCAGGGTCTTGGGAATTAGGGTCTGGAGAACCAGGGTCTTGGGAACCAAGATCTAGGGAATTAGGGTCTGGGCAACCAGGGTCTTGGGAATTAGGGTCTGGAGAACCAGGGTCTTGGGAACCAAGATCTAGGGAATTAGGGTCTGGGGAACCAGGGTCTTGGGAATTAGGGTCTGGAGAACAGGGTCTTGGGAATTAGGGTCTGGGGAACCAGGGTCTAGAGAACAGGGTTTGGGGAATTAGGGTCTGGGGACCTGCAGGTAGATGGGGAAGGGGGTCGAGCCCCAACAGGAACAGTTTCGGACAGCCTGTCCCTCCTGTACTCAGGCTCCTGTAGACTGTTCGAACCCCACCCAGCCATGAGAACCTGCCTTTAAAGTAAGGAAGCAGTTTAACCCAGAGCTACTGAAAGTACTACCCTTGCGTTCCAGTCCACAAATACCATTAGCATCTCAGCTGTGTAACAGATCCTGCTGGTAATTCATTCATTATGGATTTGTAGTAGGAAAGGTATAGACACTGATTCAAAATGAGCCACTGATGTGCTAAAAAGCTTTTCATTGCTGATGTGGCAAGTTGTGGTGTACAGTTAATGCTAATAAAGTAAACAGGAGATCTACATTATATATAATAGAGAGTGATGGATCATTAGGTTGATACAGTGATGGATCAAACGATTGATACAGACCAACAGCTGAAATGAAAGGCCGGCTGCTGTCTTTATTTAGACAGATTGATGGCTGTCAGGGTAGGGTTTGCTGTTTCTGCTTGGTGTTTAATTTGGGGAAAAGGGAAGAATCTCATCTGTTTTTTTTTTCCATGCTGCCGAGTCACTTGCATATCTGCATGGCCTCATTTTCAGAAAGCAGCGTCTTGAAGCGACTATTTTCATACAGGTACACTGGGATATGTAGACCTGCTTTGTGTACAATTGTGATCGTTAAACATGAAGGATGGGAGTGTGATTTGACACGTCCTGAACGTGCTTGATGAATGCGGTTTTGTCTAAAACCTCTGTGCTGCTTTCGTGGTTTGGTTTTCAGGATTATTTTCTCTTTGAATGTAATGTTATTGTATTTTGATTTTTAAATAAAGAAAAAAAAAGATACGATCAATTTTAAAGGCTGCTGGACTGTCATTACCGGGCTCACCGCTAGAGGGCGGTACGTACACGGTGACTTTCATTTCGCGGTTTTCCAGAGTCCCAGATCAGCTTATCTGGATTCTGCATTGCAACGTCGTACTGAGAAGCGGGTAGTGAGGTCGGTTGTTGTCGCCGCCCTCCCCTCCCCCTCTCCCCTTCGTGTTTTTGCTCAGTTAACAGCCACACGTTTGCTGCAGAAGTCTTCCTCCTTCAGTTATCGAGACAGGAACTATAACTCTATCAACGATATCAAAAGAAGCTTGAGCACAGTCACGGCATTGTCATTCTGAAGAGGAAACACATTATAACTCGGCTATCGATCTTTCAGCTTTGTTGCTGAATGTTTTTTTTTTGTTTTAGATAAAGGTTTAAGCCCATGGCTCTTTTGGGTTATTATCATTACTGTCAAAGCAATTGAGTATTTGTCAAATATAGCTAAGAAACGTGCATTAGAAAAAGGATATTTTCTCAGTCAGGTCTTGGGTGCTGTTTTGAGTTTTCAGTCATCAGAAACAACAGATTTTTATTTAGAGCATAAGAACAGTTACCGGCCATGCGGTTTATCCAGCCTCTTTGGTAGTTAGGAGCAAATGTTCAGCTGTTTCTTGGAAGAAGCCCGGGTATCGGCTTCAACAACATGGCTGGGCAGCTTGTTCCAGACTCCCGCCAGCCTTTGCATAAAGAATTGTCGCCTGTTCTCAGTTTTAAATGCACCCCCTGCGTAGTTTCCACTGGGTTGACTCTGTCAGCGACATTGAGGAGTTTGAGTCCTTGTATCAGGTCCCCTTTTGTTCGGGACTAAAGAGGTTCAGTTCCTTCTGCCTATCCAGTGTAGTTCATTCCCTTCAGCCGTGGAATGAATTTAACCGTTCTTCTCCGCATTGTTTCCAGAGAGAATCATAATAATTGCTCACACTTCTATAGCGCTTTTCTGGACACTCCACTCAAAGCGCTTTACAGGTAATGGGGAATCCCACTACCACCACCAGTGTGCAGCCCCACCTGGATGATGCTGCCAGAGTGCGCCAGTCCGCTCCCCACACACCAGCTCTCAGTGGGGAGTAGAACAGAGTGATGGAGCTAGTTCAGAGAGGGGGGTTATTAGGAGGTCATGACTGGTAAAGGCCAGGGGGAAATTGGCCAGGACACCGGGGTTACACCCCTACTCTTTTCGAGAAACACCCTGGGATTTTTAATGACAATTAAACCTTGGTTTACCTTAAAACTCAGGACCTTGGTTTTACAATATAGTGTCCCCATCACTATACTGGGGCATTAGGACCCACACAGACCGCAGGGTGAGCGCCCCCTGCTGGCCCCACTAACACCTCTTCCAGCAGCAACCTTAGTTTTTCCCAGGAGGTCTCCCATCCAGGTACTGGCCAGGCTCACACCTGCTGAGCTCCAGTGGGGCTGCCAGCGGTAAGTCTCAGGGTGACAGAGCTGCTGGCCTGGAGAACAGAAGGGGTTTGGGGGCATACGAGGGCATGAGGGAACGGTCGTTCTCCTTCGGAAGAAGAAAGTGTGAAATCTGAAGCAGCTGTCAGGCGACAGCTCGGTCCAGCCTCTCCTGACCCCCGGGAAGAACAACTAGGCCCTGTGAGGGAAGACTCGTTGCTCTGATTGGACCGGGAAACTGCCAGCTGTTTAGAATTGGTCTGGCCCAGTGTACTGGGGAACGCCAACAAACCTGCCGGACTGGTTATCAGCCTGTTAACAGGGACGGCCAGTGTCAACACCTCCCGCGGACAGACGGCAGACACCTGAAGCACATTCCCCTGACCACGAGCCTCTCCCACTTCCCCCTGTGAGACCTTTTCACGAGCAGGGCTGCTGTCTTTTTTTTCTCTTTTTTCGGTCCGGAACGTTCCAGAAAGGCGCCAAACACGCCTCGCGTACACCTGAGTAAAATCACACTGCATTGCAACCACCGTCGCCTCGCCCGCTGATGAGCAGGCTTTCCCGGATATTATTCAAAGCCTTGAGTGACCTCGCGTTGCAGAGCCAGCCCACCAGCAGCCCTAGCAAATAAGTCAGGGGAAAGGCTTTAATTAAAGGAAACGAGGCTGTTTTTGCAAAGCTTCTTGCTTCTTGGGCCGTGGTGAACAGTGGGAAAGACGCCCTGTGGAGAGTGAGGAACATGGGGCTGTTCAAAGGCATCGAGGTCCCAGTCAAGGCAGCAGGTAGCCTGGCCCTGCCCATCACCCGAGAGAACTATTACCTCAGAGATCTGTGGAGAGAAGGGAGGGAGGAAGCAGAAAATCTGTGGGAAATAGAGAGTATAGGTCAATATCTCAAGAAACTGTGAAAAACATTATCATGTTTAAGATTTGCACCAGAAAAAAAGAAAATTGTTGCTATGTAACTGTTACCGTGTCAAAATGTAATGAGATGTGATCATATATACTGTTTTAAGTATGTATATTAATGTAAAGCTTTCTGATTTGTGATGTCCTGTATTTTTTTGTGAAAAGAAAATAAAGTTCTTAAAAATCGAAATCGTCTTTAGATTCGTCGGATTCGATTGCCAGTAGCAAACAACGGGACAGAAATATAACTTGCACGCCACCCCCAGGAGTGCACGTAATGTCAATTAAAATCGGCGCATCGCAACTGCATTGCTGCAGCTTTGCTAAAAGGAGCGGCTTTCAAAGGAAGCAGGCGTGCATAAATAATTTAGCAGCCGTTGCATCTTTTATTCAGCCGCTGAAAGATCGAGCAGGGAAAGAGCAGGTCAGCTCCTTGTCCTCTTAGTGCCAGCGCAGCTACTAGGCACACGTGTCCTGGCCTCCTCTGCAGCCGGGAGCCTGCGGTCTGGGCAGGGCAGGGTTAACGACAGCCGAGCTGTGAAACGTGAGCACAGGCTGCCTCTTGCATTATTGATCTCTCTCGGGGGGGGCGGGACCTCTGGGCCTGACGGCCAGCTGCTCTTGTTGTGCATCAGCCCGGTAACCTGAGCCCCACCTTGTCCAGGCATCCCACCCTCCTGAGTGCCCCCCCGCCCCACAACAATCCCCCAGCATCCTCACAACACGTCTGACCAGGCCTTGCGAGCTCTTCGGTGACCCCGGATTTAGCATCCACCCGGAGAAATTGAATCTGGAGAATTGGAGGAGCAAGGTCAAACGCATTGGGGTTTTCTTTTCCCTTGAATAAAACCAGGAGACATTAGCAGGAACCCCAAAGGCCCCAGCTGATAAAGTGCAACAAGAGCGATCTCTGTCGCTCCAGGGGGTAAGAAGAGACCTGACTTTGGACTGCGACCAGAGTGAAGTTGCATTTTCCAGAGACCTAAAGCACCACCTCAGCACAAAAGGCCGCTGCGGACAAGCTTCAGGTTTTTTTGTCAAAGTGGAGGATGTGGTCTGTGCCAAGAAAGTTCAGCTGCGCACTACCATCCGTGATCCAGCTCTTCAGTTCTGCGGGGAATGCTTTTATATCGACAGGGCCACGCCTTCCATGCTCCGGATGCCTGCTGACGCGCTGCAGCAAACTCGGGCGGCCACTTGTGCTTCACCCATAATCCCCTGCCTCCCCACACGAGATCCGAGAGAGGGCTGTCAGGGCAGCAGGGGGGCTGGAGCTCACCCCCTCTGCGTTCCCTGCCTCGCTCCCAGAGAAGAACCTGGCACCAAATCCATTTGGTCTGGTCTCTTGAAGATAAGGCACTCGCACTTTGTCGAGAGGTCGCGCACAGAGCCCACACACTGGCTGGCGGCATCATTGCTGAAACGTCCCGAAAAACCCACACAGAGATACACAGGACAGCCTGGCCCTCGGACGCGGAGGAATTTTGAATGCAAACGCTGATTCCTGCTCTCTCTCAAAACTCTGCTCGCTAACGCCTGTGAAAAGTACTACACAATGCTAACCCGCAACCCCCTGACCCTTTAATCCTTTTGCAATTTGTTTCCTGGTCTACTTCATCTCCAGTTCAACTCTTGGTTACCTGTCGTGGGGTGTAGCTGTCCTTCTGCCCTGTGGGTTTTCCCTCCATGCACTTCTTTTCAGAAATGGCAGTGCGAGTGAGGAATAAACTGTCGTGTCACAGCAGGGATGGGGGGGGGGGGTAACTTCTTTACACAAAGAGTTGTGGGAGTGTGGAACGGGTTGCCCTGCCGTGTTGTTGGAGCCGAAACTATTAGTTACGGACTACCTAAACAGGCCAGATGGGGTGGATGATCTTTCTTGACTGAGCTTCTGGCAACAGGACAAGCTTGGTGGCTGGCATTGTCTGCTGCTTATGAGAGAGAGATACACAAATGCCTCAGTCACAAGTGTTATGAGTCTTTGTTTGCCTGAGAGATCAGCTTACTGCTCTCGCGGCCCTGTGGACTGACAGTGCTCAGCTGTCACCTGCCACACCCCGAGTCCCCCTCTCCCGGTTTTCCTCTTTTCCTTTTCCGGATGAGGGGGCGGATACTCCGGCTCTCCGGCGGGAACCGGGCCCACTGCTCGGATTCGGGCCCCCCCCCCCCCCAGCGGACAGGCAGGTACGTTCCGCACCGGCGGAGTCTCTCTCCCGGTCAGCGGGCGTAGAACCACACAGAGGCGCTATTATTACCAGCTTTGCATTAACCCCGGAACTTTATCGGCGGGCTTCCTGCTCTTGACAGGAAGAGGAAGCTCAGCCGGGGCGCGTGCAGGCGATGGCCATCGGGAAACCGCGTGATAAAAGGCCAGTCGGTTCCGGCTCGCAAGGTAAAGTTGGTATAAGAATAATAATAATTGCTTACACTTATGTAGCTCTTTTCTGGACACTCCACTCAAAGCGCTTTACAAATGCAGGGCACTTCGTTCTCGCTCTTTCCCAGAGGTCCTCACTGGGGTTCCCCCCGCCCTTTCGGAAGCCCTCGACAACACGCCGCCCCGCGATGGGGACGGCATCATTCCCGCCCAGAATTCCAGCCTGGCGGAGAGGCCGGGCTATTAATATCCTTTCCCTGCCCTCATTCCTGGGCAGTGAGGCCCTCTCCACCCCCCACCCCCCCCCGTTCCGCCTCACCCCACCCAGACATCCGCAGGGTTGTGCCTCAGCTTCCATTCCGAGGGCGGCACATTCTGGGATACAGCGCCGGAGGCACCGGGCCGCATTCCGACGATCCGAGATTCCATTCCAGGTGCCCTACCAGGGAGAGAGCATGTGCCGCTGCCTTCCATGCAAGTCGGCTTCTTGGGCCCTGTTTTCTTTTTCCTTTCGCGTTCTCTCGCCCCCCCGGGTTGGAAGACGGCGCAGGGGGATTTCCGAAAGCTCTTTTCCCTCTGGGACGGGATTTTGCCCCCCGGCTCTTTCTCTGCAGTCAATTGCCAGGCGCCTTGCTTCTCCACTCGAGACTTACTCGCCTGAGACGCGCTGGCTCTTTCACTGAAACGCGATTTTTTTCACCATGGCTGTGCTTCGCAAGGATGGAGTGAATTCTGGAGCGTGACCAGAGTGCTGTGATGACAGCGGTCCTGAGGGATTGCCGATGGTTTTGACAGCCTGTTCAGCGCCACTCTGACCCCTGTGGCTGTGTGTCTCACGGAGAGCAAGCTGGGGTCTGCGCAGAAAGACAAAGTCCTGATGCGAGAAATTGTATACGGCCAATGACGTGATCTCTCGCTCTCTAACGGACAGGAAGCTGCCGCACTGGTTGATGGGAACTGTGCGTCTAAGCCTCCTTGTTTTAAAACAGGAAAAAGGGGCTCACACCAGCACTCGTGACAGAGCCTTCCACCTCTGTGGGCTCCGGCAGGAAGCGTTCGAAAGCAGGGCGGGAAAGAAAACAGAAAAACGTCTCTTTTCCCCCTGAGTGTCCCCGGCCTGTTCGAGTTCTAAGCCAGAAGCTCTGCATGTCATCCCGCAATTCCGAAATAAGAAAGACAGAAAAATGAAGAAACTTGTCCTCCTCAGCTAACGCCATCCCTATTCAGAGCAGGCCTCTGTGGGGGGTGGGTCACTGAAGCAACAGCTCATCACCGCGGCAACCCCCCCTCCCCAAGCACAGGCCTGCCTGATCCCTGCTGCTCACTCACAGTCTCCGTGACCTTGACCTGACCTGCTCGCACCTCCCAGTCAGGCTGGGAGCAGCAGCAGCAGCAGCAGCAGCAGGGAAAAGCAAGACTAGACAGTGGGACAGGACATCTCTGGGGATAAACATCCCTGAGCTCAGCTCTGGCTGGGATCCAAAAGGAAGACAAATGCTCACCAAACAAGTTTCTCGGTCGATGCAGAAGAAATGCAGAAGTAGGAAAAAACAAAGTTTTTTTTGGCAAACATTTGTGTTTAGTGGACTTGCACATTAAATAATCTATCATGTTAAGATACTTAGTCATTGCTGTGTCATGCTGAGACTAAAGCTTCTAATGCAGTCTGTACCCTTACAGCAGGACAGCGCACACCGAAGTTCAAGGCTGAAATTCGAGCAGCTGAATCACCCTGCTCTTCTCCCCCTTGCAGATCGTATATTCTTCACCTATTTTACAACTCAACCCCCCCCGTGCTCTTAAACAACAGGACGGCGATCAAGAGCCACGAGGCCCCCATACAAAGGCAAATTCCTGCTAACCCACATTCTGCCAGTGCGGATACGATGATACCGGTCGATGAGAAACTGCAGCCTTTTTCAGGGTTTATAATGAGGACTTCTGTTAATAACCTGGTCATTTCTGTTTTATTTTGCCTGAGCAATTCAGTTATCGTCAGCATACTTGATATAAACTCGGTGCTTCATCACCCAATCACAACAGAACACGAAGCATGTATATCAGAGTGCATTGCTGCGTTGGGATTGCACGAGTTACACAAAAATGAATCGTTCGGGCTTGGAAAAGCGAGGGCACAGGCTACAGGGTCCATACAGGCTGGAGCAAGCATGGTTTATCAGGTGGAAAATGTGTTTTGCAAGCGACTCCTTCTTTTCCCACGGTGCATCTCCAGCCCGCTGGGTTGTGGTCGCGGGACGTCACGCAGCTTTCGTGAAGACGCGAGGCAGGGGTCCGCCGTTACCGAGGTAAACAAACACCATAGCAACGCCACAGCGCCGCGGACTGCGACATCTCCCATCAGCCCTGGGGCGGAGGTTGTCGGACAGCCCACTGTGCGCCACCCCCCCCCCTTCAACACACACACACACACCTTCTGCTGCGCACTAGAGATGATTCAGCGTGCAGGCGGCCATACTCACTTCACAAGGTTTCAAATCACAATCCGGGCCGGTCAATTCGCCCAACCAGTTTTCCGAAAACTGCCTATTCCTCGTCAGTCGGAGAGATATTCCAGAAGTACCAGGGCAGGGCGCAAGGCAGGACACCACCCTGGACAGGGTCCCAGTCCATCCCGGGACGTGCGCACTGGGTCCAATTCAAAGACACAAAGTAACCGTGCCATCCTGTCCCGTCAGAGGCTCAGTTGCTGGGAGACAAGTAAGAGCCCTGGGACATTGTTGTTGTTGTTTTTTTTATGGGTGCTCCTGTTCCCCCCCCCCAAAGAGTGAGTGCTGGGGATAAGATCACCTTATTGGCCCTATACAATTTCTCACATTAGGAATCTGTCTTTTCGCAGACCCCAGCTTGCTCTCCATGAGACACACAGACAGGGAGAGAAGCTGGGGGTCAGAGCGCAGGGTCAGCCATTTACACGGCGCCCCTGGAGCAGCTGGGGTGAAGGGCCTTGCTCAGGGGCCCAACGGAGTAGGATTCCTCTGCCGGCCACGGGATACGAACCGGCAACCTTCCAGCCACAGGTGCAGATCCTGAGCTACGTGAGGCTGGGATTCTGCTGCAGCAGCACAGATGCCACCAGGCCTCGGATTCCCATTCCGAAGGGAAACCAACTGCCCCTCCCACCCCGGATGCTCCTTCTCCTGCATGGGGAGAGCTGGGACTGGCCAGTGGTGGGAAGTGGAGCTCGGTTGCCGTGGAGACAGACCCGTCAGTATCCAGGCAACCCCAAGCGCAGATGTGGGTGCGTGTTGCTGGGGGGAGGGGTGTTTGTTTACTGGCACCCTTGGCAACACACACCAACACTCACTTACCAACACAAAACCCAGTGTGTGAATCCCTCTGAAACAGACACGGGCAGAGGACCAGGAGGACTTATTTCTTGCCGCGAGGCGAAACTAAGACATTGACAAATCCCAGAGGGCTCACCGTCGTTTGTGGGCGACAACTGAGGTACCCCTTTGGTGCAAGGCGCTCCGCCGACGTTCGCAGAAGGCCTGTGTTATTGTAGGCCTGTCATGCTCTTACCATGTTACACGAGACCCAAGTAAAAGTCCCCAGGCGACACAGTTCCATTTGTTGTCGTTCGCTCTCACTGCATTGCCATGATACCCTGCTCTGTTTGGGGAGGGGGGGGCTTGAAACATTTTGGGGGGTTTGTACTGAAATGGGGGGCTGCAAGAGAAATGCTGCCTCAGAGGGTATCTCCCACTCCTTCTCCCCAAACAGCTGTTTAAGATCAGATCACTTTATCAGCCCTATACAATTTCTTGCATTAGGAATTTGTCTTTGCGCAGACCCCAGCTTGCTCTCCATGAGACACACAGACAGGGAGAGAAGCTGGGGGTCAGAGCGCAGGGTCAGCCATTGTACAGCGCCCCTGGAGCAGTTGGGGTGAAGGGCCTTGCTCAGGGGCCCAACGGAGTAGGATTCCTCTGCCGGCCGCGGGATACGAACCGGCAACCCCCCAGCCACAGGCGCAGATCCTGAGCCACAGGGCCCCCGCTCCGCCCCGTTTGAAAAACAGGGCAGTGGAGGAGTTGGAGGCTTCGGTATTCAGCTGGTGGATCAAATATTTATAATCCATCCACTTTGTTACCACACCCAGTACAGGGTCACAGGGAAGCCAGAGCCCATCCCGGCAAGCAACAGGCACGAGGCAGGGAAAGAGCTATAACAAGGTCCGCAAACCGTAGAGAAAGAGCTTCTAACTGTTCCTGCGTTTGCAAGACACCTACCAGTGAAAAAGCTCTGTGCAAGATGGCCGTGCCAGAGCAAAAGAGGGCGCTTGCTTCGCCTTCGGGGAGCAGAACATGATCAGAATGAGGAGAAACTCCTCGGGGGCTCAGAGAGCGAGTTCTTCACTCCAGAACCCCCTGTGAAGTGCCACCCTGCAGGCAGGAAAGTGTGTGTGTGTGTGTGTGGGGGGGGGGGGTCACACCTTGGCGACGAGGAGACAGGTCATGGGCCATCACCATGGCGACGCCAGGACCTACCCATGAGGCTCAGGGGTGTGACGGGGCTACAGGACTGCCCCAGCGGCGGGGGGAGGGGGAAGAGAGACACCTGCCAGAAGCACAACAACTCCCAATCCTGCTGGGAGAGGGAGGAGGGAACTCAGATGAACTGGCAGCCCAATATGTGATCTCCTCTCCCAGCCTGAGGAGCAGTGAGCCTGTCTCTCAATAATAATAATACAGCGTGTGATCTCCTGTTCCAGCCTGAGGAACAGACAGTGAGCCTGTCTCTCAATAATAATAATACAGTGTGTGATCTCCTGTCCCAGCCTGAGGGACAGACAGTGAGCCTGTCTCTCAATAATAATAATACAGTGTGTGATCTCCTGGCCCAGCCTGAGGGACAGACAGTGAGCCTGTCTCTCAATAATAATAATACAGTGTGTGATCTCCTGTCCCAGCCTGAGGGACACACAGTGAGCCTGTCTCTCAATAATAATAATACAGCGTGTGATCTCCTGTACCAGCCTGAGGAACAGACAGTGAGCCTGTCTCTCAATAATAATAATACAGTGTGTGATCTCCTGTACCAGCCTGAGGAACAGACAGTGAGCCTGTCTCTCAATAATAATAATACAGTGTGTGATCTCCTGTCCCAGCCTGAGGGACACACAGTGAGCCTGTCTCTCAATAATAATAATACAGTGTGTGATCTCCTGTCCCAGCCTGAGGAACAGACAGTGAGCCTGTCTCTCAATAATAATAATACAGTGTGTGATCTCCTGTCCCAGCCTGAGGGACACACAGTGAGCCTGTCTCTCAATAATAATAATACAGTGTGTGATCTCCTGTCCCAGCCTGAGGGACACACAGTGAGCCTGTCTCTCAATAATAATAATACAGTGTGTGATCTCCTGTCCCAGCCTGAGGGACACACAGTGAGCCTGTCTCTCAATAATAATAATACAGTGTGTGATCTCCTGTCCCAGCCTGAGGAGCAGTGAGCCCGTCTTTCAATAAAAATAATAATACATTGTGTGATCTCCTGTCCCAGCCTGAGGAGCAGACAGTGAGCCTGTCTCCCAATGATGCTCTATGTGTTCATATGGAAATATCTTACGATTGTGTCTTTATTGTAAATGCCTGTAGATTTTTGTTTTATGTTCATTGTATTTGTTTGGCTTTGGCAACGCTGATTTTACTCGTTGGTCCTGCCAGTGAAGCATCTTGAACTGAATCTACAGACCCTAGCGTCCAGCGAGGAGCAAAGGCTCACCCTCGTCAACAACACACAAAGCCTCTCCCGTCTGTAAGCTGTCCTGTTAACGGAGGAAATTAACGGTAATCCTGCCCGATAGCGGAGGGGTGACCTCAACACTTGTAATGAGAATAAAGGACATCAGAAAGGTTACAAACGAGAAGAGCCGATTCGGCAGCGAGTAAACTTGTGATTTGCGATGCTTAGCTGTGTTCTCATTAAAAGCTACGCCTGCAGTTATAAACCGATGCAGTTAATGAAATTCTGCTTAGCAATGATGTCTTTTTTTGCCACCGACATAACACTGTAAACTGTATGCTCCTGAATTAATTATGTTTATTATTTCGTATAAATGCTGAAGGGGTGAGAACAAATTTAAATACTTTAATGCACAGAACGACAACATGAAATGAGACTTCTGTATCATCAAAGAGATTTTATGTAGATATTATCCAAGCGAACAGGCCATTTAATTGCAAACGTAGGCGTAGGCCTCTTTATTGTTTGTATTAAAATCTCGACAAAACCTTTCAGGGTTCATTTTTGAGGTGACGAGCACACAAAAAACGCGTAGACGCGCAACTCGAAAAAAAAACTGCCGAGTCACTCCAATTCATTTGTGAAATAAGCTTTCCATATCATTGCCAACCTTTCCACGACTGAACATTTTTTTATTTTTTTTCCACGACTGAACATTGCAGCTCAGACACATTTTCCCCGCTTGTTTTGACTGAGTTGCATTTCCCTCATAAAATTACTCTTGCTTCCTATAATCCGAACAGGCCGTAAATTTCTATATCAACCCTTTACTGCAAGTAAGCCCGTGAACACAATCCTTCCCATCAATCATTTAAATAAACCAATAGTCACAAGCCTCCTTGCGCTGTGGCGGAGTAACTGAGAAACTATCCAATCATAAAGGGCAATATAGCTGTGGGTGGGGCAAACTTTGATTAACGTATTTTTCAACGAATCGAGGTTTGTACAACGGAGCCGGCAGCCCTCCTTCGTAAGGCGGGACCCCAGAGAAAATCATCCAATCGCTGCTCCAGCTGCAGTGCCAGTGGCCAATGAGGGCGTTCTTCCATCTTGAATAAAACGAGGAACGCTGACAGCCGAGACTTAAGACGACGAGAATTGTTTAGTCGGCCGGTGTTGTTTTTTGTCGCAGTTCATAGGTTTTGTTGAGATTCTGACCATTATCGAAAATGAGGGAGATTGTTCATCTTCAGGTTGGACAGTGCGGTAACCAGATTGGTGCTAAGGTATGTGTTCTCTCTTGCTTCACAGTGAGCTGTATGTGTACAGAGAGTCTTTAGACGTCGTAACTCCTGTAGAACAGTAATTTTTCTGGAAATCATTTTAATAATCATTGTGATAACATTTTCTACCATTTACGAGTTAGCAGGATTACAAAGGAGCAATATGTCCTGCAGTAATTAGAAACTGCGTCATAGTTATTCAGTTTGGCGACAAGCACACTAATGCGTTTAGTAATTTGCTTAATTTGATCTGCAGAGCACGAGTATTAAATTACGAGAACGCGTTTATTAACGAAACCACAGGTTTTATTCGGACTCTGGTGAAACATTGACTCGTGCTCCACCCGGCGAATCCGCATTGCGGGGCAGATGGGAAGTAACCTTTTTTTTTCCCCCAAAAAAAAACGCTGAGTTGGCTCCTAGTTCACTGAACAGTGTCGCATTGGCTTCTTTTAGCACTAAAAGGGGGCAAACTCAAAATCCGAACCGACTGCGATTGATTTAATAATCTCATTCTAAATGGATGAAAAAGACCTTCTGGCGAACTGCCCAATCACGGGCCGCAGGGGCGCGCCCGTCGGGCTCGGAGACATGACGTCACCCCCCCGAGATTCAAAAGCTCGGGCTTGATGGGCGGTGGCGCGGGGCGCGCGCATCCCACCCCCCCCCCCCCCCTGACAGAGATGACGCGCCAGAGATCAAGCGTGTGGGAGACGCCTTTAAATCTCCAAGGCTGGAACAGAATTGCAGTTTTATTACCCCGTCTAATCTTGGGTGTTGGAGTGCGCTTCTGGGGTGGCGTTCAGACCGGTTTTGACTCGGGGATGTCTTTAAACGTGCTGACGCTTTAAAATGCGCCATGCCCTTGTTTTCCCCCCGACGAGCTTCTGGGTCATTCCATGAACAACACGAAGTCTTTTTGTGGTGTTTTTTATTTATTTATAACAAGTCCTTCCTGTTTAATTTTAGTTCTGGAAGCAGGGAATTGACCCGACGTGCATATACCATTGTAATATGTATGTAAGCTCACCCCACCCTCGACCCCTTCTGGGATTATCGACGAATGTCGTATTGCGGTATACAGGGCGCTGTACTGGAAATATAACAAGTTCGCAGTCCCCTTTTAAATCTGCCTCTGCAGTCTTGCCATTTTAGTATTTTTTTTTTTTTTTGGCTGGATGTTTTAATGCCATCGGTCCTTTTACTGTTTTTGTCCTCTGTAGTTCTGGGAGGTGATCAGCGATGAGCACGGAATCGACCCAACCGGCACCTACCATGGTGACAGTGACCTCCAGCTGGAGAGGATCAACGTCTATTACAATGAGGCCTCAGGTGGGTGATGGATATCTTAAGATTAAAATATGACGCGTTCTAGCAGGTGCAGTGATCTCTCATGCTGTGGCGATGAGTCGATGGATATCATCCAGGTGGGGGCTGCACACTGGTGGTGGTAGTGGGATTCCCCATGACCTGTAAAGCGCTTTGAGTGGAGTGTCCAGAAAAGCGCTATATAAGTGTAAGGAATTATTTAGCTTTTTTTCTATGCTTATGGAAGTCGGTGTTCCTTGTAGCATTTTAATTCAGTTCAATTTTGTTTGTATAGCGCTTTTTACTTTTCTGGGCCTGAACCTCCCAGTGAGCAAGCCCAAGGTGACAGTGGCAAGGGATCATAGTGGGAAGAAACCTTGAGAGAAACCAGGGCTCCAAAGGGGGATCCTATCCTTCTCCGCCCAGCACAGGTTCATTAAAATGAGCACGTGTGAGAGTCGTCTATATTTTAATGTCTTATGTAGTGCTTTGCAAAGGATAGCATCTCATGATGCTTCGCGGTGAGGTGAAAGATGGGATTTGAAATTGCTGACTCGTATCCAGGATCAGATATGGTTTTTGCTCTTGTAAGTACAGGTAATTGATGTCTAGAAGTGAGTGTAATTGAGTGGAAAATGTAATCGAAGCATTTGATTTCAGGTGGCAAGTACGTGCCCCGTGCCATCCTGGTGGACCTGGAGCCTGGCACCATGGACTCTGTGCGATCTGGGCCCTTCGGACAGATCTTCAGGCCGGACAACTTTGTCTTCGGTAAGTAAACTTGCAACCATCTGGTTTAGTTGAGCATAAGAAGAAAATGTACTATTGTCCACAGTATAATCTTAAAGAGCAAGGAGAGCAGAGGAGCATTCTCTCAGCCTCCTACAGGTACTGATGAGCTGCTTTTGTCCACAGGCCAGAGCGGTGCTGGCAACAACTGGGCGAAGGGTCACTACACTGAGGGCGCGGAGCTGGTGGACTCCGTCCTGGATGTGGTGAGGAAGGAGGCCGAGAGCTGCGACTGTCTGCAGGGCTTCCAGCTCACACACTCCCTTGGGGGCGGCACTGGCTCGGGCATGGGGACCCTGATGATCAGCAAGATCCGTGAGGAGTACCCCGACCGCATCATGAACACGTTCAGCGTGGTGCCCTCTCCCAAAGTGTCAGACACTGTTGTCGAGCCCTACAATGCCACGCTGTCGGTGCACCAGCTGGTGGAGAACACAGACGAGACCTTCTGCATCGACAATGAGGCCCTGTACGATATCTGCTTCCGCACCCTCAAGCTGACCACGCCGACGTACGGAGACCTGAACCACCTGGTGTCGGCCACCATGAGCGGCGTCACCACCTGCCTGCGCTTCCCCGGCCAGCTGAACGCAGATCTGCGCAAGCTGGCCGTCAACATGGTTCCCTTCCCCCGTCTGCACTTCTTCATGCCCGGCTTTGCCCCCCTCACCAGCAGAGGGAGCCAGCAGTACCGTGCCCTCACGGTGCCAGAGCTCACCCAGCAGATGTTCGATTCCAAGAACATGATGGCAGCCTGCGACCCGCGTCATGGCCGCTACCTGACGGTGGCCGCCATCTTCCGAGGGCGCATGTCCATGAAGGAGGTGGACGAGCAGATGCTGAACGTGCAGAACAAGAACAGCAGCTACTTCGTGGAATGGATCCCCAACAACGTGAAGACGGCCGTCTGCGACATCCCTCCTCGTGGCCTCAAGATGTCCGCCACCTTCATTGGCAACAGCACCGCCATCCAGGAGCTGTTCAAGCGCATCTCTGAGCAGTTCACCGCCATGTTCAGGCGCAAGGCCTTCCTGCACTGGTACACCGGAGAGGGCATGGACGAGATGGAGTTCACGGAGGCCGAGAGCAACATGAACGACCTGGTGTCCGAGTACCAGCAGTACCAGGATGCCACCGCGGAAGAGGAGGGCGAGTTTGAGGAGGAGGAAGGAGACGAGGAAGTGGCATAAGTTTTGTGCCAACTGGAGCTTTAGACTTTCATTGACATGCTAAATATTTTTTTGTTGATCTGTGCCTCAGTGTTTTGCTGTCATTTCTGCTGTCTGTTGTATTCTGTACAGAACTAACTGAAATAAAATGTGCATTTTCATTCCCACTATTTCCTTTTGTTTCTGTTATGAAGTTGGAGTAACTTGGATTTAGCCAAAGAGGTTGCTTGTTTAGATCCATTAGCCTTTAACATCCTGTCTATCACCTTCCCCTACTTAAATGGGTAGTTTGATCCAGACACCCCCCACCCCTTATTGTAAAGTGCTCATCACCAGTTCACTTGGTTTTGCTCTTCTCTGTCCTGTTTATGAAGCAGTGCACTGTGGGTGGCAACCAGTACTGACCAGATTTAGAAACCTTAATCTGGTCATGTAATAGACTCTGTGCGTGAGTACTAACCATTTAATTAGTTTTCGCCGAACAAATTGATCAAGTGCCCCTTCTTGGGTGTTTTCAAATAGAAAAAGGTTCTTTATTGTCATCTTTTTATTTTGTTTCTGGTATAGGACAATGCTGGGCTGCACACTTTCTGTAGATTCTAGAATAAGTTTTAGGACTGATAGTTTAGACATTGGCATTGGTTCAAGCCACTGTTCAGCCTAAAAAGAATCACTTGTGTTGGTCTTCAGTGAGGTAAATTGCATCTAATATCTGAAGAGGATATGAAATGGACAAGAGCCTGTGTTCCCTCAGGACAGGTGAGAGGGCCTGGAAGAAACACGGTACCTTTATGGTTTTTCAATTATTGGTTAATTATAGGTCCAAATGTGACTGGATTTTATAACCTTTTTCTTCTGTATAGCTGTGGTGGCCGTTTACAAATCCAAACGTGTCACCTGTAAAACGAATGTTGGCTGTAAAACTAGGATCTAAATATTGCATTTCTAGGGTTTGTGAGGACCTGATCTTGGGAAAGTTGCAAGTCATCTAGGGCGAGATTCGTCTTGCAGCATGTGCACCCCGAAACCAATTTTGCCTTTTGGTTTCTCTGTAGACGCAAAGGGAATTACTACTATCTCTATCTCTATAATGTAACGTCACGTTAAAATAATTTTCCCCACAAGCGTGCATGCTCCTATACTCAAGTTACAGCGCATTACGGATGTGAAAGCTGATATGTTATTTAAAATCAAATTCTTAGGCGTACAGTTATTGTTACCGAGGGGATATTCTTGTTTATCTACAGTCTTATATATTAGTTTGTCTTGGGTGCATAGAGGTGTCAATATCTACGCGAAACTTGGCGTTCGGCTTTTACACATTACATCGTGACAAAAATCTTCGCTTGGCCTGATGTGTGCTCATCGGATTGTTTCTGAGAAGTATGTTTAAAAGCATTGTGATGAGCACGTTTATGAATCAGGCTCCCAGTTATGTTTAAACGGGAACTACCGGGTACGATTATCTATCTTCGGAGTGTACAGAGGGTCCCAAAATATAAAATAAGCTTAACGTGCCCACCGCATCACGTGTGGATGTTTAACAAACAGTCATTTTTGCCATGTTTAATTCTATATAACTGCGCAAAAAGCCAGTTTAATGACCTAATGACAAGCTCACAGTCGACATTTTGATGCATCAGTTAACTTCGCTAAAGCGCTCAGCAGTGCAACCCCACCTTACGGGGATTCAACGTGACTTTTCCTCCAGCCAATGACATTCGCCCCCCTCCTCCTCGAGAAGGCAGCGTCCAATCAAAACGTAAATCAATCATTTAAATTGACCAATCACCGCTCGCAGGCGGGCCCCTGCGGCAAGAAGAATGGGTGGGCGGAGTGGTGAGGAGACCAATCATAAGGCGGGATGGGACTGTAAGGCGGGGCTTCCGCCTGTGTGACGAACGAGGAGCGAGCGAATAGAATTCTCCTAAATGGTGGTGCGTGGGCGGTGCTTATGCAGACCTGAAGGGACATTTTTTTTCCTGAAAGCCCTGCCGCTTAAAACCAGGACTGCGGCTCGAGTGAGCTACCATTTGGAAGCAGGAAGTGTCGTGAGTCTCTTTTTTTCCTCCCTCTCTCCACCTTCTTATTGCAAGCTCGAGATCACCCCACGGCAAAAGCAAGACCATGAGGGAGATTGTTCACCTGCAGGCCGGTCAGTGCGGAAACCAGATCGGCGCCAAGGTAGGTGTTGGTTAAAGACGGACGGGTTCCGAAATGGAGCCGGGTTGCAACGCTAAGCGTGCGGCGCAATGCGGAAATTGATTCAAAAAGGCCGTTATGGCGGTGCTCGTCAAAATCCAGGGTAGGCCTGACACGCCACAAAGGATCTGCTTGTGATCGGGGTCCGTAGTGCAGTACTAGAAATGCATGAATCTCAATTTTTGCTTATCTGTCCTTCTTTAGTGTTGGGCATTTTAGAACGATTATCCGTCTTTACTGCGCCTACAGTCTGTTTTCATCAGGATTTGTTTCTAACTGCATGACGGAGATAGCCCCCCCACACCCTTCTGTTGTAATATATGCATATAACACCCTCGACCCCACCACCACCACCAACCTGTTCGGATGATTTGGCGAAATGTTCAGTGTTGGCAGACGCCTCCTGAGGTGTGTCACTGCGTAAGCCGCCATTCTGCCATTCTTGCTGCCCGAGCGCGGTTTCGGAAGTCTTCCCGCAACAATGGCGAGCGACATTATTTTCTGGATTATCGACGAATGTCGTATTGCGGTATACAGGGCGCTGTACTGGAGATATAACAAGTTCGCAGTCCCCTTTTAAATCTGCCTCTGCATTCTTGCCATTTTAGTATTTTTTTTTTTTGGCTGGATGTTTTAATGTCATCGGTCCTTTTACTGTTTTTGTCCTCTGTAGTTCTGGGAGGTGATCAGCGATGAGCACGGGATCGACCCGACGGGCACCTACCATGGCGACAGTGATCTCCAGCTGGAGAGGATCAACGTCTATTACAATGAGGCCTCAGGTGGGCAGTTTAAAGCTGAGCTGTGGTTCCACTCTCCTGTAATGGTGAATGGAATAAACAATAAACAGGACGGTATTTTGCATTTGTGTGCGAGAGGAGTGGTGGCTCAGGACCTGTGGCTGGAAGGCTGCTGGTTCGTATCCTGTGGCCGGCAGAGGAATCCTACTCTGTTGGGCCCCTGAAAAAGGCCCTTCACCCCAGCTGCTCCAGGGGTGCTGTATAAATGGCTGACCCTGTGCTCTGACCCCCAGCTTCTCTCCCTGTCTGTGTGCCTCATGGAGAGCAAGCTGGGGTCTGCGAAAAGATAAATTCCTAATGCAAGAAATTGTATAGGGCCAATAAAGTGATCTTGGAGATTCCCCCCCCCCCAAGCACTAGAATTGTTTGCACTGGCCGAGTTTTAAACTTGGCCATGCCATGGTTACAGTCGTGTAAGTTTAGCAGGTAAGCAAATAAGCCTGCAATTACAGGCCTTTGCATTGCAAAACAGCTGAGCCCTGTGGCAGAGATGGTGGAGAGGGCTTTATCTACCCAGCTGTATGACATCATTGCTCTTTGAACGCTGTCGCTTATGACATGGAAATGTGTTGGGTTTTTTTTTTAGTTTTCTGACTGCTTGGCTTTCTGTCCACAGTGGACATGTGCACTCTGTTCAGATTATACAGGGGGTCTAAATGTCCCCTGTGTGTATCCCCCCCCCCCCCCTTGCTAAGCTGCTGTGCCAGCTGGGTTGGGCCCCCATCTCTCCACCAAAAGAACAAGACTCTGAAGATCAGTGGTGGATTGAAAAGGGCTAATTAATATAGCATAATAATTAATTAAAGTATAATTAATATAGCCCAGGGATGGCCACCCCTAGACCTGGAGCAGTGCAGGATGTCCTATAGGACACCCTTAAAGTTCCACCTTCAAAAGCCTTGTAAAGCAGCAGCAGCATTAATCCAATAATTCCAGGTGTATTTATCCACGCACGAACAGTACAGCACACAGCGGTGTTGTCGGCCGTGAAATGCTTTGTCCGCGAGCTCGTTAAGAGGGGTAGCAGGACAGACGTTTATAGGGATTACGTTAAGATTAAGATGTAATAAATGATACCATTGCAAATTACAGATTGGGCGAAAGTAACACAAGGAGATATGGTAGGATGGGGGGTATTAAGCGCTGTTCATATGTATCCTGAGAGTGCAAAGTGACAGGAGGTTGCCTGTTCACCAGCGGCCGTTTGGGTAATCGCAGGTGTCTGCAGTCCATTTCGTAGGTTAGTTGCACCTGTGGATCGGGTAAGTGCTTAATTGAGCAAATTGTGTTGTTTCAACGGGACACCTGGAAACGCGGCTGGACCGTGGCCCTGCGGGGTTGAAGGGGCCAGCCAGTGGGCAGAACCCGTAAAAACGGCTCATTTTGTTTCTCTCGGACTGGATCTTTCAGGTGGCAAGTACGTGCCCCGTGCCGTCCTGGTGGACCTGGAGCCTGGCACCATGGACTCTGTGCGATCTGGGCCCTTCGGACAGATCTTCAGGCCGGACAACTTCGTCTTCGGTAAGCGCCGCGGGTGCTCTTGGGAGAAGCTTTGCACAGGCTGCAATTGAACCGCCTTTGTGAGCGAATTAAGGCATCCTTTGTCCTCTGAAACCATGGAGTGTAATAAGTGTAGTGGCCAGTGCCTCTTCCTTGATTGATGGATGAAGGTTATTTTTGCTGATTAGCTAAAGTTGTCTTATTGTGAATAATGAGTGTGTTTTTAATTGTGCAGATCGTGGGACGAACACATGGTACAACCTTGTGACAGGATTCTTAAGAGTCTTTGCATATTTTAAACATTACCTCTAGGCTCTTCTGCAGTAATATAGCACTGTGCTAAGAGAGGACTCACACCATGTTCTTGTATTGCGCACAGGCCAGAGCGGTGCTGGCAACAACTGGGCGAAGGGTCACTACACTGAGGGCGCGGAGCTGGTGGACTCCGTCTTGGATGTGGTGAGGAAGGAGGCCGAGAGCTGCGACTGTTTGCAGGGCTTCCAGCTCACACACTCCCTTGGGGGTGGCACTGGCTCGGGCATGGGGACCCTGATGATCAGCAAGATCCGCGAGGAGTACCCCGACCGTATCATGAACACGTTCAGCGTGGTGCCCTCTCCCAAAGTGTCAGACACTGTCGTCGAGCCCTACAACGCCACGCTGTCGGTGCACCAGCTGGTGGAGAACACGGACGAGACCTTCTGCATCGACAACGAGGCCCTGTACGATATCTGCTTCCGCACGCTCAAGCTGACCACGCCGACGTATGGGGACCTGAACCACCTGGTGTCGGCCACCATGAGCGGCGTCACCACCTGCCTGCGCTTCCCCGGCCAGCTGAACGCAGATCTGCGCAAGCTGGCCGTCAACATGGTCCCCTTCCCCCGTCTGCACTTCTTCATGCCCGGCTTTGCCCCCCTCACCAGCAGAGGGAGCCAGCAGTACCGTGCCCTCACGGTGCCAGAGCTCACCCAGCAGATGTTCGATGCCAAGAACATGATGGCGGCCTGCGACCCGCGTCATGGCCGCTACCTGACGGTGGCCGCCATCTTCCGAGGGCGCATGTCCATGAAGGAGGTGGACGAGCAGATGCTGAACGTGCAGAACAAGAACAGCAGCTACTTCGTGGAATGGATCCCCAACAACGTGAAGACGGCCGTCTGCGACATTCCTCCTCGTGGCCTCAAGATGTCCGCCACCTTCATCGGCAACAGCACCGCCATCCAGGAGCTGTTCAAGCGCATCTCTGAGCAGTTCACCGCCATGTTCAGGCGCAAGGCCTTCCTGCACTGGTACACCGGAGAGGGCATGGATGAGATGGAGTTCACGGAGGCCGAGAGCAACATGAACGACCTGGTGTCCGAGTACCAGCAGTACCAGGATGCCACCGCGGAAGAGGAGGGCGAGTTTGAGGAGGAGGAGGGAGACGAGGAAGTGGCTTAAATTTCCAGTTCTAGCTTCACCAGAATTCACACTTTTTCAGCTTCAACACCTCTAGTTTTTCTGTCACTTTCCTGTTCACTTTCCCCTGTTGTACTGACGAAACCTTCAATAAAAGCACTTGATCTGATTCGCTGTTTGTCTCCGAAGCTTTATTTTAGAGCCGACGCAGTTTCTGCAGACGAGCACAAAACATCTCATGGGGGTCTTGCATCCAAGAGATTAGGAAATGGTTTTACCCTTGCCTAGTCACCAGTTTCCTGGGTTTATATTAGCATTCCTTTCCCAAGAGGATGACTTAATACATCTGAGTACCTATCCTCAGCTGTTTTCCCCACCAGAAATGGCAAATCCTCCTGTATTTGTACCGCAGTCTCTGCTGGAACAGGTCTCGGGAGCCCAATATGAGCATGAAACATTAATAGACTCCAAAAAAATCATTTTAGGGTCTCAAGCTTAGACAGGCCTTCTGTTTTGCACTGCATGCTCCTGCATGTTGTAGAGTTCAATGTTGAATAGTTTGTGACTGCAGATGAGAACGCTGCGCTGGTGTATTGTGGTCAACAGTGGCTTATCTCTGCAGGCCTGTTTCTCCCCATTTAGCTGCTTGTTACTCCAGTTTCTTCTGATTTTTTTTTGTTTTTGTTTTGTTCTTGCTGTACTCTGATTTGTTCGACCTCCCCAACTCCAGCTGCTTAAACTCCAATTTTCTGAATGGCTTTTGAGCTCTGGAGCCCAGGTAAGTCTGGAGTAGGACGCAAGACGCAGGGATGAATCGTGCTACTCCAGGCTTCTGCTACCAAGGTGACCTGGCGTATGAAACCCCGACCCTTAGGGGTTTAGACCTTCAACATCGGCTGAAAACCAGCGCTTGGACGTGTGAAGACAAGGTGATGCATCAAGCCCTGTCTCCACACGTGGGGTAACCATTTACACGTAAAAGGCCTTTTAAGTCTGACTTAATTGACAAATGGACATTTCTTAGCCCTTTCCCATACTGCTCTTCTCCCTGAGAAAGCAGAGGGAGAATCGCACCCTCTTTTCGAGGACTAACAGCAGAGAGGAGGTGATGATCAGAGAGTCACCTTCTCTAAACTCCTTCAAATCTAGACTCAGAACCTTTCTTTTTAGAAGAGCCTTTACTTAACTGGTTCTGTCCTTTAGCCCCTCTGCTCCTACTGTATTCAGTACCTCCATCTAGTGTCTCTTCTCATTGTGCCTATCTTGTGTATTTTGTATTGTTCTGTAAAGCTCTTTGAGAATCCACCTTTAAAGGTGCTATATAAAATAGTTTATTATTAATCGTCATCATCACCATTATTATTAACATCTCCCGGAGTGAGGTGTGGCCTGGTGTGTATCTGCAATGCACTCTGTTTCTCAGGCCCGGCTGGAAGCCTGTTATTTATACATTGGCTTTTCTTTCTAATTGGAGTAGAATTACAGGTCTTGTTATGGATGTCTTTTATCGTTCCTCTTTATTCTTCTTCCCTCCAGTGGTTTATTTCCTTCGTTTGTAGTGAGATCCGTGTGCCTCAAGGCAAGGAAGGTGCGTGTGAACTGTGGTGTTGCTTGTCCTCCAGGAGTCAAAAGGAAATGACTGCAGAGGGTCAGGCCTTCGTGACAATGACGGTGTTCATCGTTCATATCTGGATTGTTGTGGCTCATTCTCCCAGGGCACAATTACCCGAGTAACAACACCATTTATTGTTTTAAAAGAACACCTCAGCTCCGGCTTCAAACACAGCACTCGGCACCTAGAGAGTAAAAGAACAATGTCTGTTTGAGGAAAATGATCACGGCACCTTTTCACAAACACATTAGGGGGTTGTCTTTCTCTATGGTAACTAGTGGCCTCAAAGTGGCAGAGATGAAAACGTTTGCAACTAATCTTCTTCATGACACTTAAATTCAGCTGGGTTTAGCAGGCATAATGATCATAAGGGAATTACCATGAATAGACTGGTATGCTTAAATGCGTTTCAATATTTTACGTGTTGTTCTTCACAATATTTAATTGCACCCCACGCATGACAAGAAAGCTGGTTATTTCTGATAAAGGTTTTAGGGGAGCCCATAAGGAAGTATAGGGTGGATAGTCGGACTACAGCCTTGCAGGATGGCAGTGTGTCAATTGCAGGGTATACATACAGCACAGGTCAGCTTAGAGAGAGTGGTTAACCCAGCCAACGTGTCTTAAGGAGGTGGGAGGAAGCAGGAAACTGGGGCACCCAGGAGAAATCCCATGCAGACACAAGGAGAACACGCAAACTCCCCCTGGAAGGATCCTCAAGTCCACAGAATCAAAACTCAGATCCCAACAGCTGCGAGGCATCAGTGCTAACTGCAGTGGTACAAAGCTTTGTGCAATAAGTGCTTTCCACCTGTTGGCTTAATTTAATAGTGTTTGAATATCTACGGCAAGAACTGTGAACCCTGTCCAGTTACTGGAACAAAAATGAAGCCATCGACTTTCCACGCGGAATTGTAGGTGTGTGTGATGTTTAGATCAAAATGTATCAAATATTTATTTACCCACCAAAACTCAGTATTGGTTGGGGACACGTATGCACCTATTGTATATGCTTTGGGAAAAGGTTATAGAATGTTTTACGTTACCGGGAGCCAGTAAAGCATCGTTTTTAATTCATTTCTAAAAATAATAAACCAAAATAAGAACGAGATGGTACTATGTGAAGGGGCAATATTGCTCACAAATCTTTAGTTGTTGTTGTTGTTTTTCGTGGTGGTTTTTCTCTCTCTTCTTCGGCAGCCTTTACTGGCTAATTAAACATTTCTAGAAGCATCTACAGGGAGTTCAAACCGAACTCAAAACTCAGGGTCGCCGGGCAACGGTACACAGGGAACCTCGTCGTGATAAAGAAGCGCACTCGTTCATTTCGACGTATTTGACAACCAACATGCCTCGACAAGTACATGTTAGCATCGTGCTGCTAGGCTACATTTGTACTGTAAACCACAGGGGGTAAAGTCCCCCTCCCCAACCACCACGTCAAGCAAAACAGCGTATCTAATTTGAAGAACAGCAGGCCGGTCGCCTCGGCTGTTGTCACCGTTTACAACTGAGAGAACTTTCCACCCGCCGTTTCCAACGACAACAGCCAATCAAATCGCACATCAATCATTCAAACGGCCCAATCGCGGCCGCTGTTTCAAACCGGCTTGGGCCCGAGGACCTTGACGGGCAGCTGCATTGTCCAATCAAGTCCCGGAAGACCGCACCGCCTGCGGGGGAATGCCTTAGATTGGCAGGTGCGAGGGCGAATGCCAGGCTTCGTATCGCCGAGGAATGGGCGGTGCTAAGCGGGAACGAAAAGAGTCGTTGAGGATATATAAAGCTCGGGCTTTGACGGTTACTAGAGAAGTGAGCGGAAGATAACGCGGGCCGGTTGTCCAGCTTTTGTGTCTGTTGTGCGCGGTCAATTTTCGGCGAAAATGAGGGAGATTGTTCACCTGCAGGCCGGCCAGTGCGGGAACCAGATCGGGGCCAAGGTGGGTGATGGTTTAACGGAGAGAAAATGGAGTTGGGCGGAATTTTAATTTGGGACAGCGAGGTCTTTCCTTTTTTTTAAAAAAAAAAAGGAAATGGCACCGGTCGTGGGCGGTAACGGGAGAGGAGGAGGAGGGGGGAATTCGGTAACACACGTCGACATAGCTGTCGTTTCGTATAAAATATTAAAGTTTCTGCGTTCCATTTGGTAAAGCTACGCTTATATCCAATTCCTCATTAACCGGGAGTTTTTTTAAAAAAAAAAACGTATTTGAACGACCCCAGCAAAAAAAAAAGGAGCGAAAGGTTATCAACTTGGATATTTTGCGATTAAATATCTTGGTGTTTAGCTTACAGGTTAAGTTTTTATCCCATTCTCTTCTTTGACCTACTTTTACCGCTCCGTCGGCCAGGCCGGGCGGCCGGGGCTGTGTGTGTGTCTGTGCAGGTCCGCTGTAATCGGAGCTGGGAAACTAGATCCTCTATCCCATGAGATAAAGAGAGGGAACCAGCGTCTTGGTGTGGATTTCGGTTTTCGTCCACACGTACGTGTGGTACTTCCGATTTTCTGCCGGTGGGGGGTGGAGGGGGAAAGAACCGGGAAGCGGTGGAGATCAGCGCGGTGAAATGCCCGCCGTCAGGCCCGGCGCGCCTCGCTCATCTTCCCGCTCAGGAATGCGATCCGGCTCTCAAAATGGCTTTTGTGTGTGTGTGTGCGCGCTGTACTCGCTACCATCTTGAATATTCTTTCTTTTGGTGTCTTATTTTTATTATTTTACCCCCGATAGGAGACGGGGGGGTAAAATAGACGATGTAACGGTCTCCGGAAGGCCAATGCGTTTCGCTGCGTTAACGTGTTGGCGGCAGACGTCTTCGCGTGGCGCTTCCGCCTTGAGGTTTTTTTTTTTATGGCGTGTGACTTCTACCCCTCGATATCGACGGTGTTTAGTCTCTTTAGATCTTGTGTCGGATTTCATTTGAGATTTGCACATACTAGCAACGATGTAGAACGTTGTCCTTGCAGTCATCCTGGGCTTTTTTTAACGTTGTTGATTCTCTGTTGCCGTGCTTACAGCGATCTTGACTCTCGTTTTGCTGTAGTTCTGGGAGGTGATCAGCGATGAGCACGGAATCGACCCAACCGGCACCTACCATGGTGACAGTGACCTCCAGCTGGAGAGGATCAACGTCTATTACAATGAGGCCACAGGTGGGCAATATACTACTATTGTTAAATTTTATTTAGGGGTCTCATTGTTTTGCTCAAATACCCCCCACACAGAGTTCCCTTGTCCATTTACACCTTATGGAGGTGATAGCCTTTAAACCCAGTGTCCTGAATCTTTCAGGTGGCAAGTACGTGCCCCGTGCCGTCCTGGTGGACCTGGAGCCTGGCACCATGGACTCTGTGCGATCTGGGCCCTTCGGACAGATCTTCAGGCCGGACAACTTCGTCTTCGGTAAGTAAATTTGCAACCATCTGGGTTAGGCGAGCACTTGAGTGCAACAAAATGTCATTTGCTTTTGTGTAAAGCAAGTCCGTATAGGGAGGAGATAGGATAATCTACTGTTGACGGTAGCTCAACCTTGTTTGAAGAACGCTCTCAGCCTCCTACAGGTACTGATGAGCTGCTTTTGTCCGCAGGCCAGAGCGGTGCTGGCAACAACTGGGCGAAGGGTCACTACACTGAGGGCGCGGAGCTGGTGGACTCCGTCCTGGATGTGGTGAGGAAGGAGGCCGAGAGCTGCGACTGTTTGCAGGGCTTCCAGCTCACACACTCCCTTGGGGGCGGCACTGGCTCGGGCATGGGGACCCTGCTGATTAGTAAGATCCGCGAGGAGTACCCCGACCGTATCATGAACACGTTCAGTGTGGTGCCCTCTCCCAAAGTGTCAGACACTGTTGTCGAGCCCTACAACGCCACGCTGTCGGTGCACCAGCTGGTGGAGAACACAGACGAGACCTACTGCATCGACAATGAGGCCCTGTACGATATCTGCTTCCGCACCCTCAAGCTGACCACGCCGACGTACGGAGACCTGAACCACCTGGTGTCGGCCACCATGAGCGGCGTCACCACCTGCCTGCGCTTCCCCGGCCAGCTGAACGCAGATCTGCGCAAGCTGGCCGTCAACATGGTCCCCTTCCCCCGTCTGCACTTCTTCATGCCCGGCTTTGCCCCCCTCACCAGCAGAGGGAGCCAGCAGTACCGTGCCCTCACGGTGCCAGAGCTCACCCAGCAGATGTTCGATGCCAAGAACATGATGGCGGCCTGCGACCCGCGTCATGGCCGCTACCTGACGGTGGCCGCCGTCTTCCGAGGGCGCATGTCCATGAAGGAGGTGGACGAGCAGATGCTGAACGTGCAGAACAAGAACAGCAGCTACTTCGTGGAATGGATCCCCAACAACGTGAAGACGGCCGTCTGCGACATCCCTCCTCGTGGCCTCAAGATGGCTGCCACCTTCATCGGCAACAGCACCGCCATCCAGGAGCTGTTCAAGCGCATCTCTGAGCAGTTCACCGCCATGTTCAGGCGCAAGGCCTTCCTGCACTGGTACACCGGAGAGGGCATGGACGAGATGGAGTTCACGGAGGCCGAGAGCAACATGAACGACCTGGTGTCCGAGTACCAGCAGTACCAGGATGCCACCGCGGAAGAGGAGGGCGAGTTTGAGGAGGAGGAGGGAGAGGAAGTGGCCTAAGCTATTTGTTTTTAATACCATTTTTCTGTTCTGTTTTTTCAACTTTTTATTTTTCACTTTGCTGTTTTTTAATGTTACCTGGCTTTGTCTATCAGCTCAATCTGTACAGATGGAAATCCTCAATAAAAAGAGCTCATTTGATAGTCCATGCCTTTTGTGTCCATGTTGGCTCTACTGAGGTTTCTGTTCCCAATAGGACTCTCTGGAGCTCTGGCCGAAGGTTAAACCATGCTTGTATCGCACACCTGAGTTGAGAAGAACATGACATACTTGGTGAGAATTGGATAAGCCACAAAGCAATATCAGTTTATCATTAATGTAAATATACAGTTTTAGATAATAGCTTTAATAGGTCTTTTCCACTTACTCAAGGCTCCTTTAAATGTGGTATAATAGCTTACCTGGTATGAAGCCAGTGTAGTGTGGCAGCATGCCTGTCTTAGTGTAGAGTTCTGGCAGTGATGGTAGTCTTGCAGTTTCTCCTGTTCTGCCTGGGTTTTGCAAGATAAACTAAAGAAAACAGTAGCTTCAAAGCCACATTGTATAAAATGTAGCTGGTAAGTTACTGTAACATTGAAATAAATCTCTGGGATGCACCCCAAGATAGTAATTGAGTACTGTATGTGGAAGTTTTAGTTTCGCTTAACTGGAAGCTCCTGACGAACATACCTGATTGTGGTCAAAGTTCCCCATGGCCTCCCGGACTGCTGGCTGATAGCTCTGAGCCAGGCTCCAGCGGTAAGTAGGGACAAACCCAGTGTACCCTGCCAAAGAACTCTGAGTAACTTGCAAATTTGACGAGATAAAGCAGTTTCTGTTTTCACAGGCTTCTGGTTCTCATTTTCTGGGAGCCATTTCTATTCAAACAAGTTGTGAATGAATGATCATTTCACAATCAGATTGTAGCACTAACTAGAGCAAAGGTTCCCTCTTAAGGTTTTAGTGTGTACTGCATGCAGTTTCACTGCTATGTAAAAGCATTAAGCTACATTTTCCATAAGTTACAGCATTGAATGAAAAGGTATATACATTAAATATTTTAAATTGCTTATACAGATCTATTTTCCGTCATTGTACCAAAGAATTTGCTTAAGGTTCTACCTGATGCACGAGGCCAAGGTGCTTGATACTGCAAACTGAGTTTCATAACATAAAGCAAGACTTGTTCTACCACCATGTGCCACATTGCATTTAACTGAGGACCTAACTACATTTCCAGCAGGAAGTGTGCCTGCTTTTACCTGCGATGGCACGCAGAGGAGTGTTGCGGTCTCTTGCCAGGAATGATGGTTTAGGATCAAGATGGGCTTTCCTACCAGCCCAGTCACCGGAGGGTTGGGGTTTAGCTGTCAAGGGTACGGTCTTGTTTATAACAGAAATCTGATCAGACAGGAGGAGGAGAGAAACTCTTAGGGCCAAAGGTACTTTCCAGTCTTCCAAAAGCAACATTTTCAGTCCTCAAAACACAGTTTAGACAAGGAGTCTGTTTCAGTCCACTCTAGTTCACGTGGAGTCGATTAGACAATTGATCCAGCCCGTTCAAAATAGTCTGTGGCGAGTCACCACATCAGAGCTGCAAATGGGCCTGAAGATACTTTACAGAAGGACCTTCTGGTAGGATGCTGGAGCACAGTAATGGGCATTTCACATTAGTGGACCTGTCAGTTCACTGTTGAAAGAGCTGAAAGCGTCGGGTCAAGTGAAGGAAAGAGAATGTTCCCCTTCAGTGACGACCTGCCTGTCCCTACCCGTTCTGAGCCATCGCTGTAGGTGAGGAGCACAGGTCTCTCCCTGTTGCTGTCCTGCTGTCTCCGGAGTCGGAGGAACTTCTCCTTGGCTGCTGCGGACTCGCTGCAGTAGGGGCTGCCGTGCAGGTCTTTCCTGAGCGGGATGCATCCTGAGCAGCGGGGGGGGGGGGGGCCGAGAGTGAGGTGGTGGGTGCTCTCTCCAAGCAATAAACGAGCAAGCTGAGTCTTTCCGTAAAGCTGAGTCATAATGCACCGAAAACCTTTCGGATGTCCCCCCAAAAAATGTTCTTTTATTTTTGCTGTAAAATAAAAACAGCAAGAACCCTGTTGTTGGCCTGCTTTACGCACGGACTGAGCTTGCATTTTCTATCGCGTGCCAAAATGCTCATCTATAGCAGGGGGGGCTATAGATGCTGTATCCCTGGCGGCATGCCGTCTCGGGAGTCATTAGGCTTTCGACAACCTGAGAAATAAGACCGGCCCAATTCCCTGCTCTCAGCTGTACGACGTTTGCACCTGCAACGGGCCGCTGCGTGTTTTAACAATAGTTCTGAAGCTGTAGTCCTGTAAATGTGCATATTTATCCGCATAAAGATCGCCCACTGATGCAGATACACTGTTTGCGCACACAATGCACCAGATATCGGCCTCGATGTTTCAACCATTCGTGTATGTTTTACACTCTGTGCAAGAGCCCAGACAGCTGTGATGTGGCAGGAGGGTACAAGGTTCTGAAGCGACCCAGCTCTCTTTGAGCCCATGTGTTCGTGTCGGCGGGGTGGTAAGTACTGAGGCATCTGACTGGGGGAGCTGCTCGGTCTGGCGAAGGCTAGGTGACTGCAGTGTGTAAGCTCAGACGCTTGGCTCTAGCAATACATGAGCATTTTATTGTGCGATAGCAAATGCAAGCTCAGTCTCTCCGCAAAGCTGAGCGTCCTCATAGTGCACCACGTGCCGAGGACGTTTCAGCGGGCCAGAAGAGAACGTCTGTGCTGTAAAACGGTTTTTGTTTTTTCCATGCAAGCTTGGTCAAGGTGATCACACCCCAAAAAACGTGAAGACTCTCTCCCAGTTTCTTTTTGCCAGGTCGCACTGGGTTCTGCAGCTCTGTGTTGGATGGGAATATTAGATTCCTATAATTTAATAAAGAGTTAAACACGGCGAGCGATCTCTCTGCACCCGTTTCAGTTTTGACCAGCTGCCTTTGTGCTTGTATGGGGCCGTAGAAAGGTGCCCCTCTTTGTCACCAGATTGCGTCTTCTGATAAGAGAAGCATGCAGTTTCGATCCACAGAACACAGCTGATCCGAGTGACCCTCCTCTCCCTTTCCCCAGGCTCTTGTAATCAGGCAACATCCCACCCTTTTTTAGCTTAATTGGCAACACTACCATCACTACTAATAACACTACTGAACTACTGTCATCCCTCTCCCCACCTCGCAACCCTCGCTCTTCTAACTCTGGTCTCCTGTCTGTCCCCCAAGCCCGTCTACACTCTGCGGGTGACAGGGCCTTCTCCTGCTGCGCCCCACAGCTCTGGAGCTCTATCCCAGAGGATATCGGAGAGTGGCCTTCTCCAAGCTGCAGACCCAACTTGACGTTTCTTATCCCTTTCCCATACCGCTCTTCTCCCCGAGAAAGCAGAGGGAGAATCACGCCACCTTTTCGTGGACAAACAGCAGAGAGAAGGTGACTATCAGAGAGGAAACTCCTTCAAATCCTGACTCCAAACCCTTCTGTAGAAAGAGCCTTTACTGAACTGGTTCTGTTCTTTACCCCTCTGCTGCTACGGCATCCAAGTACCCCCCCATCTACTGTCTCCTCTCGTTGTGCATTTTCATTGTGCATATCTTGTGTATTTTTATTGTTGTTGTCATTCTGTAAAGCACTTTGAGAAGCCACCTTTAAAGACGCTATATAAAATAGTTTATTATTATAATTATTATTAACATCTTTGGATGCAGTGTTTGAAAGTGCACAGCGCACACCCTGCTTGTACGGGACACGTTGCTGAAGAAAGCAGAGAGTTTCTAGCCAGCCCTGAAGCAGGATGAGATTTCACATCGAGTCCCCTACCATGCTGGCAGTATAAAATACCCACCTGAGTATCCAGGTATTGCCCTAAGCCCCTTGATTGTGCCCTTTATGGCTGGCAGGGCATCAGGGGGTTTCTCTAGATTCGTGGTGGGTGACGGCACAGTACTCCTGTTTTGTCGGACTTTGGGGTCGGTCAGCAGATTGTGGGTCGTGGCCCCGTAGGAGTGTCCGATCTGGAACTGGAACTGCGGGCAGAATCCTCCGTAACTGGGCGCAGAAACCGGAAACAGAAACACCATCGCACGTCAGCCCGTGGCGTGATCTTGATACACACACACACACACCTGCTACAGTGAAACATCAGGGGCCTGTTTGTTTGTTTTTTTTAAAATTCTCCTCTGAGTTACGACATTGTTTATCCCCGAGCGTGGAAAAACCACGACTTGCATCCACGTGCGCTGTTGTACAGTATCCATTTCCTCCTTACTTTAATAATTAACAATTTAAAAAAATGGACAGCAGATGGTAAATAAAAGTAATGGCTCCGAAAGCTATCCTCTTTTAATTCAATGTATTAGAAGAGGACATCTTTCCTTCATTTGAGAATTACACTTTAACGTGAAGAACGGCGAGTGTAGGTCACGGCGAGTGTAGTGCTGCTGCTGTTTTTCAGGTGCTGAAATCTGAGTTTATCCCGTCGCAGGTTTACCCCGGAATGAAGTAGGGGTCCGCCGGGAACAAGCTGTGTCGGTCCATTCCCAAACAGGAGAAGCGGGACAGTCGGGACCCTGGCTGCCCGCCACTTGGGCAAGAGACTGCATCGCCATTGTGATGCGCGCCCCCGGTCGCCGTGGCAACCCCGTTGTCGTGATTGACCACCTGCTGGTTAATGTGGGGGGGGCGCGCTTTCTACACCACGCCAATGATGAGAGTATCGCGTCGAGTTTTATTTTTGAATTTGTATTTATGCTTAACAAAAGAACAAAAATCGCAATGCAAACAAGAGTCCATATAACAATTCAAGACAAGAAAGGTCGCCAGGGGTAAATTCAAGTTATGAAAAAAGATTGAACACATTAAATAAGAATAATGTCCGCGCCGCTTTCATATTTTTGCACTTCGAAATAGGCTTTAAATACCCCCTTACTTCCATTTTAAAATGCTCAGACAAAGGGTTCTTCCCAGACCACTTCCTTTTATGTATACAATAATGACGTTATAGTAATTCAATTTATTGCAAACGAAATTTTAATATTGTTTTCGATGCGGCTGAAACTTAACGTAACATCTTTTTTTCATCAAAACAAATATCAACATTGGTCTCTTTTTTAATGGAAGTCTGCAACTTAATCCAGAAAATGTTTACCCTTAGGACATAACCAAAACAAATGCTGACTAGTTTCAGGGCTATTGTCACAAAAAAACAACAACACATTTGTCATCTATATTAATTTTAAATCGCTGGGTAACAAGAGTCTTAACTGGGTAAGGTATCGCGTCGAGGTCTGATGTCTTTCGGTGAAGCGAGATCTTTTGCAGCGCCGCCTCGGTCGGCATTCTCTCCCGTGGGTGTCGTGGCGTTAGTAGATATAGGCGCTGCGGGGCCAGAGACGTGAAAAACTTTAAAAAAAAAATGTTTTCGATTTCCAATTGGGTTGGTGTGGGAAAAAAAAAGATCTGAACATTCTCAATAAAGAATTTTTATGTTTGAAGTTATGTGCAGTACGTCATACATCAGTAATACTAACTGTACCGTATACTTGACACAGCTGTTTCGTGTATATAATGCTCACCTTAAAATACTTGCGTATAATATAATTTATCCCTGTACACTGCATATAAATTATAAATCCACAACAGTGCATTGCTACTCAAGCTGTGTTTGGACATTCAGCGCGACTAAGAAATGCACACAACTTCATGAAGTTCAAATCCACTGAACTTGTTTTGTAACCTTTTAGGTATTTTGTAACCTTAATTTTGTGATTTTGTGATTCCCCCCCTCCAGGTGAGCTCACGCTGCACGCTGTGTTGTTGTGCATGTGATCAACTTGGATTGAATTCCTTTAATTTGACAAGTAATTCACACGGCCAGCAGTCAGAGCAGCACGAACCCTCCGACCGCTAGAGGTCGCCCTCGGTCTGCACTTTCGTTGTCTTAGACGTCTGTGGTGCAAGAGCGACTGTTTGGTTGTAGGAGATCCGGTATTTAATTATGAAATGTTGTTTAATTACTCCGCCTGCAAATCACGACCGTGCTTTATTTTATTTTTTTTGTTTAAATCTCAACTACGTCGCCAGGAAAAAAAAGATGACAGGCTCTCTGGCCGTGCGGTTTTGTCGACCCCCGAGGTATGTACTGGTATAACATTAAGAACTGCTTGGGCGATAACTCGTGTTGGCCCCGCGACCTAGAAGATAAACTAAAGCTGTTTGCATAGTGTTACCTGCTGTTTGTGTCATAAGTAGATGCCCGTGTATTTTCTGAACAAACGTGCGAACGGTGAATTGAGAGCGACGCAGGAGCTGCTAGTTTCCACCAGAGGGCGCCCTTGTCTTGCGCTTGTCGTCTGCGTGTCAAGAAGCCGAATCAAATATTTCGAGTCTGGTCGAAATAAAATAATAAAAATAGCCAAATTTATTTTTATATAGCGCCTTTAAAGTGGCTTTACAGGAAAAAAAAGACACGCAGTGGAAGGAGGTAGCAACAGATACAGTTAAGTAGCACAGTACAATTGCAATTACAATTAATCACTGTGCCGGCAAGGGTTTGGAATACAGAAGGAAAGCAAAGCAGGCAGACTCAGAAAGAAGAAGGTTTTGAGTCTTGATTTGAAAGAACTTGGAGAAGGTGACTCTGTGATATCCTTTGGGACAGGAGTCCAGAGCTTTAGGGTGCAGCGGAAGGCTTGGGGTACAGACAGGTGACCAGAAATAGGTTGCGAGGTGGGGAGGAGGATGACAGTAGCTCGGACAGGTACTGAGGTGCCGTGCCATCCCAGAGCCTTATAGGTGAGCAGGAGGTTTTTTTAAAATCGACACAAAACGTGATGGGAAGCCAGTGCAGGGACTCCAGGATAGGAGTAAAGTGGTCACTTGCACTAGACCTGGTCACTGGCTGCTGACGTCTCGACATAGTGACGTTTGTTCAGTGTGGATTTAAATTGCCCAGCGAGCAGGGCACCAGAGTAATCAAGTTAAGAAAAAAAAAAACTAATGAAGCTATTTTTTTCCCCAAGGCCAGTATTTTCTGTTGAGCATGCTTGTAAAGTCATTCATGGAGAATCAGAAAATAGTTGTTCAACACACACGACCCATCATCACTTCATCACTTCGTTTATTTCTTACAATTCAGTTTGTTCTGAAGTCCCATCCAGTTAATTGCAAGCAATACAGTAGTCCCACAACAGTCTTTGAAAATAAATTAAAAGACGATGAGTGTGTCAAAAGCATTTTTTTTTAAATTAGCGACTTACTAGTGAGTTCCAGAGATGGTAGTGTCTAAGAAAGCAGTTTGTTTGCCACCTGTGCAACAGGTTTGATTTGAAAAAGGACTCCCCTGTGTCTCACACAGACATGTACCTGATGCCTCTGTTGGAACAGATGTTGGAAACTGAGCTTGGTGTTTAAAGATGCCACCCCAGCAGCTGGTGGTAATCAGGTCCACAGATCCACCTGATCCACAGATCAGGTCCACATTACTTCCGAGAAGCAGTTGGAGACTTGAGCAGCCAGCGGTTAGTCCCTCTGGATGGGCCACCCTGCGGCTCCAGAGACTCCTGTGATTGGTCAAAGTTGGCTGGTGATGGGAGGCGCAGTCCCCCCTCCAGCCAGCAGGGGGCGCCAGGGGGGTGGAAGGGCTATGCAAGTTTGCGTTTCCACAGCAGGTAGGAGAGGAGGCTGGTCACCAAGAGCAGCAGAGTCCACCCGCACACTCGCCACACCTGGCTCTCCAGATCCTGCTTCCTGCAGTAGCGCGAGGTGAAGCCAGACTGGCAGGCAGACAGACAGACAGACAGGGAGAATCTCAGTGAGAGGACTGCTTGATTGCCACGCCCACCATGAATGTGGGCTCCCTTCCAGCAGGCTGATGGTTTAGGCCAGTGGTTCTCAAACTCTTTGGACCAAGTACCACCCCTGATCAAACCAAACCATCCAATTACCACCTACGAGTCATCTTCTCTGAGGAGCCAGAGAAAATCTCAATGACCAACATGAGTGCGTAGCGCATACACACTCACACACCCATATAATAAAAATAGCACTGAGTAAAAACTGTATAAATGTAATGTGTAAGTAAATCCCAAACCTAGATCATTTGGATCCTACCACCTTATAGCCATTTTCCAACGCTTCCCAACACTAGCAGGGCTGTCTGTGTCAGGTTCAGCAGCAGAGCTGGTGTCGGTGGCCGATGTATAATCCTCCTCGTTCTCAACGGGTGTGCGTGATCTATCAGAGCTGGCGTTGGTTCTCTTGGCGTCTATTCCTTTCAGCCCTGACGTGAGGCTTGGTTTGTGCAAGGTATTCAGTTTTGGTTCTTTGTTCCGTCCGCGAAAGTGGCGCTGACAGCTCGGGAACAGTATGGAGTGTTGGCGTGCGCTGTATGGACGGAGCTGAGTACGTAGGCTGCGTGTTTGACGAACAAACAAATTTTTTTAAAACCACATTTTAATTCCCAGTTTTTCAGTGCACACAACAAATCTCCAGGGTCATCTGGCGTACCACCAGTGGTACGCGTACCACAGTTTGAGACTACCCAGACTAAAGTGGCTATTCACCTGTTTAGGTGGAACACGTGATTGTATATTTTACCGTATTCATTTATTTTTTCGTCACACGTGTGTCTTACGTATTTACGTATATCTTACGTAAGATTCCTAAAGCCGCCTCCTTGTTTCTCCCATCTTTGGCGTGGGAGTTTCTGTCTTACCCGTTGTCAAGTTTGTGTTGCGAGAAATACGCTGCGTCTTGTGTTGTGTCTTTTTCCTGCCCGCAGAGTTCCCTTCTGCAGCAGTGAAGGAAACAAATAAAGCTGCGCTGGGTGAGGATCAGACGAGCAGAGGTGTTGGCACCTGTTGTTCGCAGTGCGCCACCTAGTGGTGGGGGCAGGCCAGAACTGCAGTAGTCAACTGGGTTTAAAATCGTGGGCGTGGTGGAGTTTGGGTTGTTTTTGTACCAGCATTTAGTGAATTGCCTACACAGCTCTGGCGGCTCTCTCGTAAACCCCACTGTTTATTTTTTGCACTCGAATACCAGACTTAAAAAAGAAACAAATAAATCGCATGGATTTTCACTGCCGAGACCAGTCTCGCCCAGACTTCCGTTTGACTGCCACCAGAACAAAAACTTGCGTTTTTGGAGCACTCTGTGGCCTTTAATCATCCGGACTTTGGCGTGCTGGAGATCAGTGTAGCAGGCGATAAGGGGGCTCGGATCTGTTCTCTTTAATTTAGTACGTGCAGTGTGGTGCAAAGCTTGGGTGAGGGTGTAATAAGAATGTGTAATAATACACTTTATTTTATATAGCACCTTTAGCGGTGGCTTCTCAAAGTGCTTTACAGAACGACAGCAACACCAATAAAGCAATACACGAGATAATGAAAATTACAGTAGGATACTGGATACAGTAGGAGCAGAGGGGTAAAGAACAGAACCAGTTAAGTCAAGGCCCTTCTAAAGAAGAAGGTTTTGAGTCAGGATTTGAAGGAGTTTAGAGAAGGTGACTCTGATATCCTCTGGGATAGAGCACCGGTGCTTTGGGGCGCAGCAGGCGAAGGCCCTGTCACCCATAGAGTGTAGATGAGCTCAGGGGACAGACAGGAGAGCAGAATTAGAAGGGCGAAGGTTGCGAGGTGGGGGGTAGGGCGATAATAGCTCAGACAGGCCCTGAGGTGCCGAGCCATGCAGAGCCTTATAGGCGAGCAGGAGGATTTTGAAGTCGACACGGAACTTGACGGGAAGCCAGTGCAGGGACTCCAGGATAGGAGTCACGTGATCACTTGCACTAGACCTGGTCAGGATTCTGGCTGCCGAATTCTGGACATAATGAAGTTTGTTCAGTGTGATTTAGAAACCCCAGGGAGCAGAGCGTTACAGTAGTCGAGTCGGGGGGGGGGGGGGAGAGACAAATGTGTCGGTCAGCTTTTTCAGCCACAGTTAGCGGTCTGGTGTATCATTCGCATCAATGGGGCAGCGTTCGTGCTTTTGTGCGTAGCGGGCCGGTGAAGGAGTGTCACGCGGCGGTCTGCGGGTGAGCGTGAGAGTCCCGCGGAGAGGCAGCAGACTCACCCAGCCTCCCTGCCGCCGGATCGCTGGGCAGATCACCCTCTCCACGTACTCCCCCACGCACTGCTGCAGCCCGGGCAGCACTCCCATCATGCCTCTGTCCTGGCAGTGCAGCGCCATCTGCCCCGCCAGCACGTAGACGGACAGCACCGCGCTCCAGGCCAGCTCGCGGGGGCGGCCCCCGGGGGGCCGGGGCCGGAAGTGCTCGTCCAGGATGCGGAGCAGCGTGGGGCAGGCGGTCTCCGCGGTGACGCCCTGGAAGAGGCGTGGCCAGCGCCGGAAGAAGATGGGGAACTTGAGGAGCAGGTCGTCCCCGGCGTGCCTCAGCGCGGCCGCCGCCTCCGTGGGGGGGGGGCGGGAGCGTGGCGCCAGCCCCGTCACGTAGCTGATGTAGTCGTAGGACAACAGGTAGCCCTCCCTCACCAGGGGGTCCGGGTGACGCAGCCCCCCCGCGCCCCCAGCCTCGCTGCTCTCTGGCAGCGTCTCCATGCCTGAAGTCAGATCGGTCCTCTGAAGCACAGCCTCGCTGTCGCTCTGCCTCACTGCCTCACTGCCTCACTGCCTCTGTCACTCTGCTGCCTCACTGCCTCAGTCACTCTGCCGCTTCACTGTCGCTCTGCCTCACTGCCTCAATCACTCTGCTGCCTCACTGCCTCACTGCCTCTGTCACTCTGCTGCCTCACTGTCGCTCTGCCTCACTGCCTCACTGCCTCTGTCACTCTGCTGCCTCACTGTCGCTCTGCCTCACTGCCTCAGTCACTCTGCTGCCTCACTGTCGCTCTGCCTCACTGCCTCAATCACTCTGCTGCCTCACTGCCTCACTGCCTCTGTCACTCTGCTGCCTCACTGTCGCTCTGCCTCACTGCCTCACTGCCTCAGTCACTCTGCTGCCTCACTGTCGCACTGCCTCACTGCGTCAATCACTCTGCTGCCTCACTGCCTCAGTCACTCTGCCGCTTCACTGTCCCTCTGCCTCACTGCCTCGCTGTCCCTCTGCCTCGCTTCCTCAGTCACTCTGCTGCCTCGCTGTCGCTCGCCTCGCTGCCTCACTGCCTCAGTCACTCTGCTGCCTCACTGTCGCTCTGCCTCACTGCCTCAGTCACTCTGCTGCCTCACTGCCTCACTGCCTCAGTCACTCTGCCGCTTCACTGTCCCTCTGCCTCGCTGCCTCAGTCACTCTGCTGCCTCGCTGTCGCTCTGCCTCGCTGTCTCAGTCACTCTGCTGCCTCACTGTCCCTCTGCCTCAGTCACTCTGCCACTTCACTGTCCCTCTGCCTCACTGCCTCAGTCCCTCTGCCGCCTCACTGTCCCTCTGCCTCGCTGCCTCACTGTCCCTCTGCCTCGCTGCCTCAGTCACACTGCTGCCTCACTGCTTCGCTGTCGCTCTGCCTCGCTGCCTCAGTGACACTGCTGCCTCACTGGCTCACCGTCCCTCTGCCTCAGTCACTCTGCTGCCTCACTGTCACTCTGCCTTGCTGCCTCACTGCCTCAGTCACTCTGCTGCCTCACTCGCTCTGTCTCGCTGCCTCGCTGCCTCAGTGACACTGCTGCCTCACTGGCTCACTGTCCCTCTGCCTCAGTCACTCTGCTGCCTCGCTGTCGCTCTGCCTCGCTGCCTCAGTGACTGCTGCCTCACTGGCTCACTGTCCCTCTGCCTCAGTCACACTGCTGCCTCGCTGTCGCTCTGCCTCGCTGCCTCAGTGACTGCTGCCTCACTGGCTCACTGTCCCTCTGCCTCAGTCACTCTGCTGCCTCGCTGTCGCTCTGCCTCAGTCACACTGCTGCCTCGCTGACACACTAATTGTCGCGGTGTCTTACTGCGGCGTCTCCTGTCTGTGCGGAGGTGGGGGGCGCCTGGAGTGTGCGGCGCTCCGGCTCAGTCCCAGTGCCCGGTGCTTCACCTGAGCGGAGGAGAGAGTACTTGTTGTGCGGGGGTGAGCTGGTCAGGCTGAAATGACAGTAGAGAGATTTCTTTTCTTCTTCTCCGGAGGAGAACGGGACAGAAAGGCTGAGCTACAGCGCGGGACATTGGCTGCTCTCTCCCCGCAGAGCCATCAGTTCATTGCAGTAACTAAGAGCACGGTAAGCACCCTGAGTGTCCATCTTCCTTCTCCGTCGTGGGGCTCCTTATCATCGTCCAGCATTTTGGCCTAGAAGGCGAGCAGCCCCCATGGGCTTTGGCACTGTAGTGAGAGGGCCTGGGTTCGAAACTCACCTGCCTCTAGGAGAGCTTCCTGCAGCTGTGCTGCGTGGAGCAGAAGGTAGTTGTCAAGGCACAGCTGGTGACGGGAGAAACAGGCCGGACAGAGGGAGCTCAGCGGACCTCCTCCATTGGTGTGTGTGTGTGGTGGGGGGAGGGGGGATAACGGGCCCTGTGGCTAATTTTAGCTGTCCCATTCCGAAAAGGGAACCTGACGCTCGAAATTCCTCCCTCCCCAAGGGTGGTGTGTGGGGATCGGGAGTTGGGGGGGTGGGGGGCGCCTGCTTGTGCACACATACACACTCCAAGGTCTGGCCCCTGTGTCCAGCACAGCCGCGGAGCTAAAAATAACACCACGCGCGCACACGGGGGGGGTGAAGAAGTTAAAGTGGGGCGCTTGTGAGAAGGACCAGGTGGGGTGGTCTCACGTGCTGCCCTGCCACTGGAAATCGAGCACCGGGAGGCTCGCGGATCAAGGGGACGCGGGTGCCGTGCGGGGGATTTCCGAGGCGGGCCGGGCGAACCACGGTGAAGGCGTGCCGACGGCATCATGGGAGAAAGACTACATCAGAACTTGCCAGCAGTCGTATCACTGAAGCTCAGCCAATGCTGCTGGAAGAGGTGTTAGTGGGGCCAGTAGGGGGCGCTCACCCTGCGGTCTGTGTGGGTCCTAATGCCCCAGTATAGTGACGGGGACACTATACTGTAAAAAGGCGGCGTCTTTCGGGTGAAACTTAAAACCGAGGTCCTGACTCCCTGGGTCATTAAAAATCCCAGGTTGTTTCTCGAAAAGAGTAGGGGTGTAACCCCGGCGTCTTGGCCAAATTTCACACACACACCACACCGCTCCCCACACACCAGCTCTCAGTGGGGAGGAGAGCAGAGTGATGAAGCCAGTTCAGAGATGGGGATTATTAGGAGGACATGACTGGTCAAGGCCAGGGGGAAATTTGGCCAGGACTCCAGGGTTAATACCCTTACATCGGAGTCGTCCAGTCAGAGTCCTGCTCTTCTAAAGACCTAACACACCATGTCGTCCGTTCTGAACGTGCATGATGATGATAATGATGAGACGCAACTCTACCTGTGCTGTCAGGCCAAGATTGTGCCCGGTTCTCTCTGTGACAGAGGCGTTCCAAAGCAGAGTGATGGAGCCAGTTCAGAGAGGGGGATAATTAGGAGGTCATGATTGGAGAAGGCCAGGGGGAGAAATTTGGCCAGGACAATTGCACGGCTGCCTTCTAGAGAAGGGTGTCTTAGCTGTCCCGGCTGGGGTGTCTTCCACAAAAGACGATTGCAATGCATCTCGCAGTTTACATACCAGAAAGAAAGATGGGGTTTTTCCTCAATTAAAAAAAAAACAACAACAACCCACACACGTCTTGCAAATCCCTTCTCCCAAATATTAGCGTTCAAGTGTTATTTTTCCAGTCCATTTGGCAGCCGGACTGCTGTCCCCAGGCTGAGTAGGGCTGGGCGAGGTGCCAGCCCTCTCACTCTTCTCCCCCCCCCCCCCCGGTAGGGCCCGGGACCCTGAGGGTGGGCTGATCTACAGTGCCTTAGGAAACAAGGGGGTGGCCAGGGAGTTAACCCCCCTCGTCTAACAGGCCTGGGCCCGACCAATCACTGGCTAGCTTTTCTTAAAGGGCCGGAGCTCCCAGACGCACTTGGCCATGCTGCAGGCGCCCCCCCCCAGGTGGCTCCGTCCCACAGGATGTGACATCACGCCTTGCCGCCCCCCGGACAGCTCAACCCCAGCGGCTGGTGCGCTCTCAAGAGATGGAGTCCCGCGCGTCTCACAGGTACGTTTCCCCCGCCAGCAGCCGAGTAAGAGTTAACAGCGGCAGGTGAGGCGACCGATCCAAGCAGTCGCGCGACTGGGAGACCTAATACCTTCTCCAGCCCTGGAGCAATCGGGAAAATCCGGATCTTCTCTCTCTGGTAGGCTCAGGTGTAACGACCTGCCAGTTCTGGGTTGTGGGGCTGCGACGTGGTCTGCCTGCTGGCTGGGAGGGCAGTTTGCGACATCGTCTTCTGATGCTCCCTGCCGACCCCGGGCCAAGAAATATCAGATGCAGGCCGGTTCTTGCCGTGGATTTAATTTGCTGACACCTTTTCCCGAAGGGCAGTTATTGACGTCAATCCCGGATAAACTGTCAAATATGAACAGAGTACAGGTGGGGGCATTATCTGTCCTGGACACCAGTGAAAAGATTCCAGCGAGTGAAGGGTTAAGTCCGCCTCTCTCTCATCACCCCCCCCCCCCCGACAACACAGCTCCTTCTCGATATCTGTCATTGTGGATTTGCAGATTCCTCACAAGCACTTGGTTCTAATCCCCTCTCTTAGGCGAAAACCTCCAGTGTTTACACTGTCCCAGCTCATAACGCCAGACTGTTCCATTAAACCAGCGATGGCTCTCTCACGAAGTGCGAGCAGAAGAGACTCAGGCGGGGGCGAGAGAGCACAGTTGACGGGGGTGATTTCGAATTATGTAGATGGGAGGAGACCGTTATCGGGATGGGGGCAGAGGGATGGGGGGGGGGGGGGGGGTCCTCGTTTTCTTCCAAGCAGTGTGGAAGGTCAGGGATGGGCTGATTCCCGTCGCACTTGGCTGAGACGAGTTCAGTGAAAAGAAGAGAATGGAAGCAGACTTTGAGAGTCTTGCAGCCACACCTCCCCAGTCTGGGGGAAATTCCACGGTCTCGTCAGCTCCAGACTCTTTCTTTCCTGCCGCGGTCATTACGTGCAGCTGGTAGTCTCATCGCGCTCTAGAATTGGCCGGCGGCCCTCCATCCCGCTGTCCCCTGAAGGTCCCGAAGAGCCGGCCTGTTCCAGACCTCCACCGCCCTTGGCGTAAAGTTAAAAGGGCTGGAGTTCTCGCTCCTAAACGCACTTCCTCATTCGTGGCCTTGTGTTCGCATTTCTCTGCTGAGCATCATGTAATCCACACAACTGGCTTGAGTACCTTTCCAGGTCTTGAATTCAGGTATTGAGTTGTAACCTCCTCTGTCAAGACTGAAGACCCCTGCTAGCCTGTGATCTTATCTGTATTTATTTTGCCAGTCAGTCACTGTGGACCTTCTGGCAACAACCAGGTTAAACCATTTGTTTTTATTTTTAATGTATTCTATTCCTCTCTGTTGTGAGCGACCTTCGTGTTAAACAGAGTAGAGGCCTCGTGATTTTCCAGCAACTTGTAAAACTGGGCAGACTGGAGATACTGGGGAAAGGCAGCTCACTCGAGGTACCACAGCAGTGTCAGCAGTGAGGACTCGAACCCACAACCTGTCAGTTATCAGTCCACAGACTTGCCCACTAGTCCAGCTCTCCTGTGATATACTTCAGTATCAATAATGGGATATTGATGTGAAGATTGAGGATTTCCTCCAGTGTCAATAACAATAGATAAAGATCAAGGCACGGTTTTCTTGTCCTGCTTAGGGAATACCCCTCAGAAATGAGTGGAATCTATCAGCCGAAATTATGGCGGGCTTCTCTAACGAGCAGGAAGGAGTGAGGTCTCCTTAGTTGTCGGCATTCTTGTTCGGAGTCCAGCAGGAGTGCCAATCGAATGCCACACACAGGAATTGCATTCATGGGCATAAAAATCCAAACTTTGCAGGCAGGGGGCATGTAAGATGATAACCGGACTGAGAATCGGTTATAAACGGAAGACATGTGGGTCCCTTGCAGTGATGTGGTTAGTGTCATCAACAGCTGGATGGGGTCCTCTGATCCATTAGCGAGCAGGCATGCTAGATGAGCTGGAATCCTTTCATTTGTAAGCATTCGTACGCTGACAGGCAAGTTCACAGAGCAAGGGGCTGTGGGCCGTTTTTTTTTTTTCCTGGGCCAGAGTTTGAGATCCCTTAGACGCGCGCGCATAGCCCTGTTGTTTGCGGAAACACTGCAGTTATGGAGAAGCCAGGGCCCAGACAAACGCAGAAATTCAGCCTGTACCCCCCCCTTGGAGATTCTGTGATGAGCTCTTGAAAAATACCGGGTGATCATTGCCATTTC